>NC_092816.1:146867243-147488672 GCF_023375885.2 Dermacentor andersoni
TCCCGCTCCCATGTGTAGGGTAGCAAACCGGTTGAGCTAAACTGGTTAACCTCTCTGCCTTTCCTTCTCCACTTTTTCCTTCCTACCTTCCGTCATTCAAAACACACGGAATTGTTCTGCACTTCCGGCGGCGTTTTCTCTACTTGTTTTTCCAATAAAAAGATGTTGATCCATAAATATTTTCATAAAGAACGGTTAAATTCGTTAATTTTCGCTTTGCCTTCCTCTTTGGCTGTTGCCTTGGCTCTCTCCCTTAGTAGATCGCGTAGTTTCTCAACTTCTTGCGACCCTTGTTTCCAGTTGCTAATTTTTCACCAAAAGTCCTGTAGAATTAGGGAAAACCAGACGAGGTAACGAGTGACAGTCATATTGCTTATGGGCCTCAGGGTTATTGCAGGGTTTGATGATGGACGCTGTCTCACATTATTTTATTTTCCTCCTTATCTAACCCATATCGCGGGCATATGGCTCCTTATCTGCCAGCGTCGCGGCAAGCCGTCACTCGAGGAAATAATGAAGCAAAAGGAAAAGTTAAACGCTAGTGGCGTTTTCTCCAGCCGCAACTCGATCCACGGGCATACAGACCAGCTCACCCCGAACCAAATCCCTTTCCTGGTCCCTTGATCAGTCTAAACAAAGAAGGTTGAACTAACGAACCAACAGCGATGCGCGTGACCGTTGAATAGATGACGACAACTAAATACATCTCGAGTTAATCGCGAGGGCACCGAATCGACGAGAAAACTGGCCTTCCCACATCAGGAGATGCCGATAAGTACCGCCATACACAAGGAGTGAAAAAGGCAGCAAAATGTTGACCCCAGAATAGCTGGCAGGCCTCAACATTGATTTGGCAGCGCTTTAGGAATGTGTGAGGAGTGGTGGTGCGGGCGGGGGGGGGGGGGGGGGGGGCAGGGCTATGCTTCAACTTTGGGGGGGGGGGGGGGGGTCCCCTGGTTACTTGCCTGGTGTCATGGTCGCTTAGGCCAGGCGCGCGGGTTACTGGTGAAACATTATGAGGACGACTGGTTAGAATCAGATCAAGCAAGGAACATGTAGTATAGGATGTGGCAGGTGCTGGTTTGATAACTAGCTGCGAAAGGTTAAAATCTGGCCAAACGCTAAGAAATTCTGCAGCGTCTGCAGATGCCGGATTAGAAAAAGGGTAGAAATGTGACCAGTTGAAAGTACGGAAGTTAGTCTCCCAAGAGAAACACTGGCGAACCAGGGAATCGAACATATATTTTGTTTCAGGTGTCATGAATTTCTTCGCAAAATCACAATCAGGATTATATTGGTCGACGATAACAGACATCTATGATTATTTTTCTCAAACCGATAGATAGTTAGCACCACAGTAATTCCAAATTAGTAGTCACACTCAAAAGGAACGATTCAAAACTAGAGTTAATAGCAATTAAAACACCACCGTCTATCCTATCGGCACGGTCTAGCCGGTATACAGTACATTTTTTGTTGCAGTGAAACAGCTCGCCTCTCTATATTTTGTCAGAGAGCCAGGTTTCCGTTAATACAACAATATTAGGTACAGTATATCTAATTAGGGTCTTCTAACTATCTTTTTAAGGAAAACCGCTCCGAATGGCATATTACACATATTAACAATAATATGTGTGAGCCGATTGCCCTCATTGCAAGTTTCAGGATGTAATGACTTGTAAAGGATTGCAGTCTTGCTTTGAGGATCAAAAACGTTATCTCTGTGGTGAAGCCAACGTGATACGGATGAGGATGGAGCTGCAAAAAGAAGTGTGCAAGGATTGGTTGGACCTACCGCGGTAGCTCGGTGGATACGACGCGCAGCTGAGCACGTGGTCGCTGATTCAATCTTGTTCGCGGCGGCTGCATTAGGATTGGGGCGAACTGCAGGAACGCTCGTGTAATTGCGTCTAGGTACACGTTGATGGTCAACACTGATCAGGAGCCCTCCACTACAGTGTGCCACATAATGAGATCGTGATTCCGGCTCGTGAAACCACAGCGTTTTCTATATACCCATGTACATACTTGTGTATTTATTCTTTCTTTGGGGGAGATGGGGAAGTGTATTGGCTGTGGCAGTATGTGTTATGGATCAAACACGGCAAGACGTGATTGCTTGCGAAGTTGGACCTTATCCGCGGCCGCATGTGGTGGTGGCGCCGCGTAGGGGTGAGAGCGCAAACCAAGCCCCCACCACCCCCCCTCGTTCGCCGAGACGGGCTCCCCGCCGGCGACCAGCGCATAGGGCGGCCGACACTGGTGCCTCCGCCGAGGTCGATGACCCGTCGTCGGTCGGCCGCGGCCTCCCCGACCCACATCGTTGGCGGGTCTGGCCCAGTTTGGCCAGGTCTCGTTGATTCACGTCCTATTCGCCGCCTTCTCTCTGCGCGCAATAGTTTGAACTCGCTTCCCTCCTCCGGGTTACCTGAAGCGTTTCTCTTTTTTTTCTTTGCTTGCGCGGCTATCATTCTTCTTTTCTATGCCCACCGCTTTCCTTTCGCTTTCCTTCCTTTCTTTCTTTTGCCGTTCCGTTCGTCCGCATCTCAAGGGCGCCCCGCCGGGCTGATCGTGCCTTAGCCGTTCCGCCAATGCGGACGCCCTTCCCCGGTCTCCGTGTGTGGTGGAAACCGGAGATTCCGCTGGCCGTGTGGCACCAGTAAGGAGTCCTCAAACGAGCGGTGATCTCGGCACGAAACGCAACGAATCTTGTTTTGTTTTTATTATCTGTTTCCATTAACATCGGACATTGTAAATGACAAGTCAGAGCTTGCTGGCACGAACCTTCTCTCGGATGGACTAAAAGCGGTCAGGGGTCGTTGACCCTTGGGTGGAGGCAAGTGAGCTTCTCCGCAAGATCTGGTGTCGAGCGGCGCAGTTAACTTTCGTCGCGCGACAATAGAAAAGAAAATACTCGAAAGAAAGAGTACGGTTCATTCCTTGTTAGCACTACTTCGCTATGAAACGGAAGTCGTCAACCTACTCTCAGACTTTGCCAGGTATAGTCTTGCGACAAATATATCCAGCGTTTCTAAGCAGAACAAGTGTAGTTTTCGAAATGCCGGTTGCCGTGTCCTTCCCTAGTAAATCCAGGTCAGTGCCTTTCTTGTGCTAATTTTCAAACAGCTAAACTGTTGTGAAGCGCTTCATTTCATGCTTATGTAATATTCCAGAAAAGCCAAATTGATAACCATTTAGGAAACTAATACAGCGCAACAAAATATTTTGTCAATACATAGCGCTAGTACCGAAATATCCAAACCTTCACAAAGAAATGTATTTGTGCTCTATATTTTGTTTTCCCACACCTGCTTTTTACACTGCAAGCCCTTTTGCTTAAGCTCGCGCAAGTGTTGGAAATTCTAGTGAAAAATGGCGTCTGCACTCCACATCTTTAACGCGTACCAAAGTTGGTAATGAAACGTTACTTAAACTTCAAGACGTAACATTACTCTGAAGCCACACTAGACTTGGCGAGTGTTTTAAGCTGTTACACTTAAAGGCGATGTAATAATGACGTCTGTCACTACGAATGTGGCAGAAAAATCAACTCTTCATTATGATGCTTTAGTTCTAAGAATTTAGGCTACAGCTTTAACAAGTATTACAGTTCAGCCTGAGCACACACTAGGTGCAGATATTACATTGCAGTCCACTCATTTTGTTCAGCCATTATCAAATTTAGAGCACCATGCCTGGAAATTGTTCTACGTTTTCAGAGTTAGAAAGGGACCCTTGTTTGGTGAAACTAGTAAATCAGTGTTAGCACACTATACCATGTATGCGGGCTGCAGCAGTACACTTAATAAACATGTCTGCCTGAAACATTGCAACTAATGTACGATTCTATTTCCGTTTTTCCACAGGCCATGAGTAGATTGCCCTATATGTGCATCGTATGTTCCAGTAGACTTGCACTAATACGAAAATGCACGCATCGAATAAAAAAACCGCATATGTCATTTCCACGACTGAGTGCAGCCAACAAATACTACTATCACCCCAGGTAAACTGCACTCTAAAAGGTTGCATGCCGTAACAATGGCAGCAGAACTCAGTGCAAGTGTGGGGAGAGTGCGTATTAAGCAAGATAAGATAGCATGCAAGAAGGCTGTTTCCAGTATAAACACAAATGGTCAATATATACTTATGCAAGCAGTAAAGAAATTCAATTTCTTTCATAAATACAAATGTTATTCACTATAGTTGCAGTGAGTACGACTAATACAGAGGGTCCATTGCAAAACGCTACTTTACAGATAACTTAATAATATCAAATATCAATGCACCCAAAAATTGTCTTTATCAAAATGTTATTAAAATATTTATGAAATGCGGTTTTTTTTACAGCATTACTAAACGTAGTAATGGTTTACTTGACTTTCAAGTAAACCAAACAACGCAGAGAAATCACAGGCTGAGACTTGGACGGAATGGTAAGCTTAAAAGGCAGCAAATACGCATAAGCGCAATGCTCTCGTGAATGTATCTTTCCAGTAACCAATGTTCTACAAGCTTTATTCTGCCTAAATCACGGCTCCGAAATCTATACCGTTGTCAAAACACACAAACACACAAAACTCCTTTGTGGTGCTTTCAAAAGTTGCGAATTTGAGTTGGAGTAAAATTGAACTTTGGCTGGTCTACCATGCAGAGCTGTTTGTGGGCCCTGGAACCATGCTCCGATTAGGAGGCCTACCATTTCTGCTAATCAGAAAGGCTTGATTTTAATCCTGAAATAATTTGTTGCAATCCTCTACCGACAATGACGACTCCCAAAGAAAATAGGTAGAATTAAATTAAATTCTGGGGTTTTACGTGCCAAAACAACGTGTTGATTATGACACACGCTGTAGTGAGGGACTCCGGAAATTTCGACCACCTGCTGTTCTTTGACGTGCACCTAAATCTATGTACACGGGAGTTCTCGCATTTCGCCCCCATCGAAATGCGGCCGCCGTGGCCGGGATTCGATCCCGTGGCCTCGTGCTTAGCAACACAACACCATAGCCACTAAGCAACCACGGTGGATTCTCATAAAGAAAGTTAGTCGGTAACAACACACGTACGGAACTCCCTTCTTCGTGACCCCTCTGGGAAACATGCAGCTGCTTACACAGGGGTTGGCGGGCTCAATGGTTTCTAGGATTATGCACGAGTTGAAAGAAGACATGAACAGTGTAAAACAAATGGTACACCATAATTATTACGCTGTTAAAACCTATCAGTGCAGCTATCAGAAACTCATTAAGGGACTACAGAGGCAAAATATTTGTGTCCCACTTTTGTGCTTTCTTTAGGTGGTTGCCAACCCCGCAATGATGAGATGGACACTCAATTCCTTGAGCAGCACAAACATTTATTACATTACATTTTATGCAGGCAGTTCAACGTTGGCTCCAGGGGCCGCATTATTTTAGACGTGAAGCAGGGAACTATTCAAGACACCGAAACCATAGTTTCATCGGGGTCACAAACAACTCAAACACGACTCAGTTGGCCCATTGCAGTATATGGCGGGGATACAGTGACCTTCTCACTAAAAGCCGAAAAATTGGCCCTTCTAATTGCGCGCTTCTTGTAATGCAGGAGGTCTCTCTCCTGTGTTTTTCTGAAAACTGTTGAATGATATCCGTTTCTGTAGAATGGTCACATTGCGTGTGTACGCGTCAGTTGTGTCTGGTAGCATGAGACTGACACATCCGAGTTTTGGTGACATTAACTGACTTTTGTTCGACGTCTGAAACCACACTACACATTGCGTATGTTCTAAGCTGTCACACTGAAAGTTAATGTAATTATTATTATTTCTGCATTATAGGCAAGGAATTGAGGCTCCATAGCATGACTAACGAGTTGAAAGCTATTCATTATTGGCATAATAAGGTCGCGAGAACAAACAATGACAAACAACCTTGTTAGCATTTGTTTTATGTCAAATTCACATCGAATGTGGCAAACTTCAAAAAATGAAGGCCATTTTCCTTACTGACAAATTGCACACTACACAAAACTTCCTTTCCTGAAGCTGCCAGCATTTAGACATCGCAATTTGGTAAGCTGGAGTTCAGATTTACATGTCTAACTAAATTAAAAAGCCAGAATATTCTCCACCAATAAATGCAAGCATAGCTCACTTCCATATGGGTCAGAATATGAAGTAAGAATGTTATGTAGTTAAGGTTATAAAACGCGTCACATTTACCTTTCACTCGCAGATGACCCTCAAGCAATAGTTTTGCCTGCCAGTCTGACACTGCTTTGACAGTGTGACTGTTTATTAGCTCCAGTTGGGTCGTTCCTGGCAGCCTCTAAAATTCACATTGACCAGCTGATGTAGGCAGCACAAACTACTACTTAAATTAGAATAGCAGATTAACAGCACATTGGCTATTAAGCTGCACTGGCTCATGTCTCGGACAAAGTGCAAATGTGATATCTCACTATACAACAAACAAAATGCACCTCATGTTAGCCTTGTTCGTGTCGGTAATTTATTGTCATTACTTGCTCTCTGCAGTCAAATTAACCCTCTATTATTTCAAGGTCACAAAGGGATTCCAAGGGAAGGGAAGCGTAGCAGGGGGCGGCAGAAAGTTAGGTAGGCGGATGAGATTAAGAAGTTTGCAGGGACAACATGGCCACAATTAGTACATGACCGGGGTAGTTGGAGAAGTATGGGAGAGGCCTTTGCACTGCAGTGGCAATAACAAGGCTGATGATGATGATGACGATGATGATTTCAAGGTCACATACAAATGCTTAATAGAATCGCTTTATCCAAGGTTTACCTCCTGCAATGAGAAAGGACACGACTTTTTTCTATCATTGGCACAGAATTCCATATGAACAGTGATAGCTTGCACAGAATTTTCAATGCGATTTCCAAGTGAAGACAGGTGCTCTGAAAAAGATATTGATATGCTCGGAACAATAATGCAAAAACATGCAGACTATATAGACTGCACGCTACACTGTGACAACACTGAAAACGACGGCTGTCTTGACAGTCGCATGGTTAGTTGCAACAGAACTGCTTGTTGGCCTAGTTGGTGCTTGCTAAAAGACATGTTTTTGCCACAATTGAACACTCACAAAAGGAAGACACATAAAGACAACACGGGCGGCAGAGCTGTGACATCCTCAGGATTGCTGGCATTTCCCAGCAGCACCAGGTTGCTTGTTGCTACTGTTGTCTTCGTTCCACCATAGGCTTTGCGGAGCTGTCCTAGGGCTTGGTTCCACCAGTACTCCGTCATATGATGGATGACGCGTCTAGACGTCTTCAGCTTCCTCTCTGCTAGCCAAGCAGTATCTTTATTAAAATGGACTATACGAAGCCAATCATTAAGCAAACGTACTTGTCTCCAAAGTTCAGAACGTAGTATTTTGCACAGGCGGTTACTGTGTCCTCTCGACGGTGCAACATGACCAAAAAGAGCACTCACTTCACAGGGCGTCAGTCCTTTCTTCACACAGAATCCGATGTATCTTGCATGGCATGTCGTTGCGACGATATAACTGGCCGCCCGTGTTGTCTTTATGTGTCTTCCTTTTGTGAGTTTTCAATTGCGGCAAAAAACGTGTCTTTTAACATGGTTAGTGCAGCGCAGAAACCGTTCTATAAAAATGGAACGAAGTTCAACTGAAGGTTAAGGTATCTTACTTAAACATTTAACAAATATATACTGATTCAACCAAAACAATATATGCGAAAGTAATCAAAATTTCACCATGATTTGTGGATATACTTTTTACATTTCACGCAGCACTATTGGAAATCGTTACGCAGTACAAAATTTCTTATCCTTGAATTTGCATGTTGCATCTAGCTAATATGTAAAGGTGATTATTCTTTTGCACTCAATATAGCAGTGCCCGTCAGGTCTCCGAACCATTTTAAATGTTTGATTTTTATTAAATGTTTTATGTGTATCGTTTATAAGCTGCCGAGGATTACGTTTTACTCCCTTGCAGCTTCCTTTGAAACAGTATCATATAGTGCTGCTCTTTACCGGCATCATTGTACAAAACAGGCTTCAGCTGTAGGCGGCCGTTACCTTCGGCGATCGCATTTGTTTCCTGCCTGCCGTATTATTTGCATTGCCTACATGCCTAATTCTGGAGTACTTCGATGGGATAAATATGGGGCGATTAGCACTCTTTTTCCGATGTTCAGCTCAACAAACGGTGTTGAGGCCACTTTCATGCGACATTTGTCTGTTTCCGCTCATTTTTCGCCCGTAGTTGTATATCAGCTGCGAGTTTTATTTACACGTTAATCTTTTAATGCATTGCATAGTGATGAATAATAGTATTAGAAACTTTAACATGAGGATATGACGGGCGATCTGGCAGCGCATGTAGAGGCGGTAACGGAATCACACAGCTCCCTTCGTAGCATCAAAGCCAGTACCATATTCACGTTGCAAAGAGGCAAAAGAGGCAATGCATGTGTACATGCATTAATTAATGCACGCACACAGAAATCCGAAACATTAACTGATGTTCGTGCCGCTGAACTCATAAAACATGATTTCTGGCAAAGTATAAACCCTTCAATCATGTGATCAAATCACTTACCGAACCGAAATGAAGCGCTATTGTTCCTGCCGTTCTTGCAAACACAATCGAACGTTCTGCACTCGAAAACTCATAAGTTTAAGCAAGCGAACAGCACGAACAAATCGCAGTCACTGCTGCCAAAAGTTTCAACATCGACAAAAAAGAAAGCGCGACGAGGCATTGTTGCATGTGGCGCTACTTGCGCTACCGGTGCTGCGCTTGAATAATGCTACGTAATCTTTTTTCATGCTTCCATATTTTCAGTTTCAAGCATCTTTAATGCAACCCGCCATGGTTGCTCAGTGGCTATGGTGTTGGGCTGCTGAGCACTAGGTCGCGGGATCGAATCCCGGCCACGGCGGCCGCATTTCGATGGGGGCGAAATGCGAAAACACCCGTGTACTTAGATTTAGGTGCACGTTAAAGATCCCCAGGTGGTCGAAATTTCCGGAGTCCTCCACTACGGCGTTCCTCATAATCAGAAAGTGGTTTTGGCACGTTAAACCCCATAATTTAATTAATCTTTAATGCACAGCATTTATTGAATTTTTACTTGATCTTTATGTACATATTAAATTGCGCGTTCCCTTTGCGGGCTGCATGACGTAGCCTGCCATTAACGTGGCACCAGATTTGAACCGGTGGATGTTTGCGGTTCATTGAATACGTGCGTACGAAATCTACAAAAAATAGGTTTCCACGCGCTCTACTGGGGAAGCCCATACAAGTGCTTATTACGGAACAAGGTGTTTCATAAGCCCAAGGATGCCGGCAACATACGCGTTTACAAAATATTGTCTCGACCCATCCCTTTATCTTATGGACTGGTGAGCCCTCCCCCCCCCCCCCCCGCTCCAATTCGCTGAGGCGGCCGTAGATCCTTCCTGGCAATGTTGTCGAAATTTTGACATTTTTTCGCAGTGTCTTCGCAGTGGCTAGAGGCGCATGTCTTGGAGACATCAAGTGCAAGCCATATATGGCTTCCAATTTTTCTCAATTTTTCTCATAAACCTCTTCACAATTGCTAGTGTAGATACCTTTGAGACATCAAGTGTAAGCCATCTCGAAGATGTCTAAGCTATAGTTTGACACAGTGCTAACTGCTTCTAGCCTGCTCAAGATGTATGGAGCTAGCTAGTAGCCAACTTGTGCTTCCTGGGAAGCCAGACATAGAAATTATTCTCGGCGGACTCCCCAAATGCCTAATGGGTGAATTCTCCTGTTGCTTTTCCCATGGCCAAATATCGGGTAGTCCTTGAAAGTTATGCTTAGCTTTTTTTTTTTCTGAATTAAGGCTTGACACAACAGAAAATATTTGATATGTGTTATATGTATGCTGCAAGGCAAATGTTCTGGAGAACTTAAGGAGCGTTTTGTGGTATCTGTCGTTCTGCGTTTTGTTCAGGAGCTGTGGAGCTCTATCGAAGGCCGGAGAAGTCCATATTAAGGGGCGGGCATTTCCTACCATAATTCGAAATAAGGAGTTTCGACATGTCCGATCCAGCAGTAAGGCAGTACGGGCACGGGGCATATCCCGAAGTGCAGGTAATAGTCAGTGCAAGCGCCATCCAGGAGCATCTTCATAGCCGCATCATTCTCCGCCTTTTAATAAGCGGACGAGAGAAAAATCATAAGCATGGCGGCATAAGAGGAATTTTAGAGGCTCTCAGTCAGGAGAGGAACTTAGTCCCGTTGGAGTTCAAAGGAAGATCTAAATCCTGTGTGTTGGGTACTTTCTGGTCAATGGCAATATTGTCCGCACCATGGTCTTGAATTTAGCGCTGCTTTGCGCAAGTAATAACTTAGGCCAGTGGGCCAAAGTGGGTTCTTGAAGTTACAGCTATTGCAGAGTTTTACGTTGAAAGAAAATGTCCCGCCTTCACCGCATATCTACGGGAGCTGAAGGTGCTTTTGATAGTACGCAATGAATAAGTCTTTTTGCGATAGGAATTATATGGGCACTCCAGGGGCATTTTTGCCGTCGCCGTTGCTGTGATGTTCCGTATATAGTCTAAGGGCTATAACAACGTCGCTGCGCGTTGTATGCTGTATGTGCGAGTGAAAGCGCGCGAAGGAAGAAAGAGCAGAACAAACGCGCCGTCTTCCGTCGCGTAAAGGCCGTAGGGGGATGGTGGGTGGTGTGCTCCTGCAGCAACTGCACATTTCACGACCAGGCTCAAGGGGAACTGACGATCGCGGCTCGATCTGGCGCCCCCATATATGGTGGAAAGCGGGGATGCAGCGCGGGAGGGAGGGTGGGCGAATCCACCAAGTCGTCGTCGCGCGTCGTATCTTGAAAGGGATCTGCAGGCGGCTCATACCTTTGTGCGTGCTCTGTTCTCGCCGCTGTTGCGTTGAAGCGATAGACCGCACGAAGGTCACTTCCCTCGCTGCTGCTGCCGCGATTGCTCAGACCAGCGTTTTCAGCGAGTGTCCGCGTTCATCTAGTGTGATGTGTTCCTCCTTACTTTTGCGCGCTGACACCATGTTTGTTAATTTAATTCAGTTATTAAGCGAATGTTTTCGATACGGCCGATGAAACTGCTATCCTTACTCCATACAGCTGTCTACTGATTTGCTATCGCAATCGATAATTCGCCTTTCCGGAGAAACTGCAACTTTTTTGTCCAACCTTTACCATTTTAGTGAGCGGAACTTAGACGCCCGTTCCTGCGGTAAGTGCCGCCGTAACTGAGCGAACGAACACAGTGAAAGATGAGAGCGAAAATAGCACGCAGCGGGTGATTAAAAAAGCCGCGAGAGCGCAGAGGCGCGAGGGAAAAAGCAGTGAGCAGAGTGAAGCGGAACCGTGAGGCGGAAAGAGGAGGAAAGAATGGTGAACGGGTAAGGAAAAAAGCGGAGTGCCATTGGCGACTACACAGTAAAATAATTTGCAAATTTAACGCGAATAATTTGCACAAATCAAATTAATTGTCACTATATATAGCGAATTCTAAGCACCTAAACACCTGCGCTCGTAATTTGCATTAGGGAGCATCGTAATATTTGATGATTTTTTTATTCAAGCCGTCCCCCCGACGGCTCACTTGAGATGCCAGCATTAATCAAGACAGTTCCAGCTATCTTCCTCTTCCACTTTCCTCCAATCCGCGTGTCATGAATTTGCGTCGCCTACGCCACCACGTATAAAAAATCGCAGTTCCGCCGGAAAGGCGAAGCACCGATTGCATAGCAAATTAGTCGAAGCTGTAGGAAGTAAGGATAGTAGTTTTATCAGCCGTATAAGCTGCTAAACATATCCCAGGTGAAAATTTCCAACTGGTCTCAGCTGAAACCAACTGGTCCCTGTTGGAAACAAACGGGGTAGCAACTGGTTCCAGTTGGGATCCAACTGGAAATATTTCCAGTTAGTGTGGGAGTGACTGGACCCAGTTGGGATCCAACTGGAAATTTGACCAGTTGTACTGGGATCAATTGCTTCCAGTTGCATTCCAACTGGAACCATCACCAGTGGTGCTGGGATCAACTGGTTCCAGTTGCGTTCCAACTGGAACCAAGATTAATCTTGAACCATCGTTCGAATTACTTATCATTTGAGATGCATGACGCTATGCAGCATAAAAGTACAAGAACACCGAACAGAGCTTATCGTTAGCAATCATTAATAGCTCTGTGATGTCATTTAGCAAGTTGACTGATTAAAACTTTAATTTATTGATACTTTCATTTATACCATTGACGACGTGCATGAATGATAGCTGTGACCATCACTCAACACAAAGTGATTCTTCATCACTAGTGAATCCATCTTTGTATCTCCTATAGTTACTAAATTATAGTTATTGAATCGCCGTCTGAATGACATTTCATTTGATATCTATGACGCTATTCTGTATGAACACTGCAGAACATCACAGTGAGCGCATCACTAGTGATCACTAAAAACTCGGTGGTATCAGTTAGCAGTGGTAACACAAAAGTGCTCATCTTGCTACAGCTTCATTGATACTACTGACGGCACTCACGAGTGAAAGCTGCTTCAGGGACCGTAAAATAGGTGAATAATATTCGCCAGTGACTTAAGCATACGAGTTTATAGTAGGCATAGTGAATCACTCGTTTCATAGCATTTCATTGGATCCATATGAGGTTATGTTGTGCAAAACACCGAGAATTTTGAACTGCGCATTGTATTTCACTTGTGCTCACTAGTGACTCGACCATATCAGTTAGGTGTATTATGCATTTAAATGTTATTCATGAATGTTTAGTGGCATCGATGACAAGGTGTTTGATTGGAGGCTGTGGATATCGCAGTAGAATAGTGAATCGTATTCGCTACCGACCAAAGCCTCCCGGCGAGGGTATAGTGAGTATTAGCGAATCACTCTTTATTGTTCCGTTTGATAGCCATGACCAAATCGGATGGGTATAATTAACTCAACCTACGCATGCTGACGTTTCCTTTCAATTAATTTCGAGAATTGTCATCTGCTGTGTCGCTCTCATAACGAAGTGGAAAATAAAAACCTCCAAAAGTTATCGTTAGTCACGTCGCAGGATAGCTACTGGTCTCTCACCTCGCTCTTTCAGTTTCAAGGTATTGATTCATAATATTTTCGTAAATTTTCAGAAAGTCTTGAAATTCGAAGGTTCTTGAATTCCGTTATGCCTGGATTGAATTCACTGGCGTTTTGATTATTTCGGCTGGCGTTTGGATTAAATTGACTGGCGCTTGGATTAAATTGAGCGGGAAAACCTGTAGATGGGACAACGGTTAACTGCTGAGTGTTTTTGTGACATTTATGGCGTGGAATCGTGCAACATTTCTTTCACTCTCCAGGTAACTTGCCATGCCAAAGTGTTTTTTTACACTAGTGCAACTCACAACGGTTTAAGGAAATACAGGCAAATTAAGAAAAACAAGATAGGAGGTCTGCTAAACCTTGAACATTTTATTACATGTTAGCTGTAAAGTGCTTTTATACTGAGTGAACAAAATAAAATCGTGTGACATATGACAAAAGACCAAGCATCTTGCATGATGCTTCGTCTTGCATCATACAAAACTCTTGCATGATGCAAGAGTTTCGCCTGCACCCACAACTTCAGCTTATTCAGTGTTTATAATAGTTACCATTGCTTTTCGAGCGAGATTACAAAAGCAGAAGTATGATTTAGAATGACGTGCGAGCCTTCCGGCTGCACTTCATTATGCAAGGAGTTGGTATTTCTTGGTCTGTCAGAAAGTGATGAATGAGTAGTTTTTGTTTTGCACACTTAGTGTAAAAGCAAATCACAGATATCATGTAATAAACAGTTCTCCAGTTTTTTCCCCTCTTTTTCCTTCACTCAGAGTTGCGTTAATGTCAACAGAACATAATGGAACACTGCCTTGCCTAAACCACCATTCTTGAGATTGAACACCTGATAAATGAGGGAGTATTTGTATTTCTGTGCAGTTTTCTGTTTGTACCATCAGGTCCACATGATTCAATCATATTTAAAAAGCCATCGAAATAAATCTTGCAACACTGCAAAACTTCTTAGGATTTCTTTTTATCACAGACAGCAAAAATTCATTAGCCTCGTAATGTCCAAACAAAGCGAGAACAACTTGGGTAGCTTTGTTTCTGGTCATGGACAGTACATTTGAGCAAAATAAATAACTGTTATTTGAGCAACAGCTGAGTTGGTATAGTAATTGCTTAATTAATAAATGAATTATCTGATATTGGAACCTCACTACAGCACATCAAAAATGCTAGAATAGGCTATGCATTAGCTTTGTAATGCTTAAATTTGAATCATCATCATCATCATCATCATCAGCCTGGTTACGCCCACTGCAGGGCAAAGGCCTCTCTTTAAAAAAATGAAGCGCCAACGGTAACGGCACACAAAGAAGGGACAAAAGACAGGACAAAGCGCCTTGTCCTATTTTTTGTTCCTTCTTTGTGTGCCGTTACCGTTGGCGCTTCATTTTTTTAAAGCTATGCACCAACTAGCCCCACAACGTGTTTTACTTCTCCAACTACCCCGGTCATGTACTAATTGTGGCCATGTTGTCCCTGCAAACTTCTTAATGTCATCCGCCCACCTAACTTTCTGCCGCCCCCTGCTACGCTTCCCTTCCCTTGGAATCCAGTCCGTAACCCATAATGACCATCGGTTATCTTCCCTCCTCATTACATGTCCTACCCATGCCCATTTCTTTTTCTTGATTTCAACTAAGATGTCATTAACCCGCGTTTGTTCCCTCACCCAATCTGCTCTTTTCTTATCCCTTAACGTTACACCCATCATTCTTCTTTCCATAGCTCGTTGCGTCGTTCTCAATTTAAGAAGAACCCTTTTCGTAAGCCTCCAGGTTTCTGCCCCATACGTGAGTACTGGTAAGACACAGCTGTTATATACTTTTCTTTTGAGGGATAGTCGCAACCCGCTGTTCATGATTTCAGAATGCCTGCCAAACGCACCCCAGCCCATTCTTATTCTTCTGATTATTTCAGTCTAATGATCCGGATCCGTGGTCACTAACTGCCCTAAGTAGATGTTCCCTTACCACTTCTAGTGCCTCGCTACCTATCGTAAACTGCTGTTCTCTTCCGAGACTGCTAAACATAACTTTAGTTTACTGCAGATTAATTTTAGACCCACCCTTCTGCTTTGCCTCTCCAGGTCAGTGAGCATGCATTGCAATTGGTCTCCTGAGTTACTAAGCAAGGCAATATCATCAGCGAATAGGAAGTTGCTAAGGTATTCTCCATCAACTTTTATCCCCAATTCTTCCCACTCCAGGTCTCTGAATACCTCCTGCAAACACGCTGTGAATTTGAATATAGAAGTATAAAGTTAAGCGTAGCGAACGTGATATGCTGGGCATTGCAAGGTTAAACTACTGATAATTAGCACCCCATAAATATTTTTTAAATGTGTCAGAAGCAATTTCATAGCTGACCAAGTCTCGGGTGTTGTTACGAGGTTTGTATGATTAAAATTTTTTTCTTTGATGTTCTAGCATGCATGCAGACGCTAGGCAAGTAGGAGAAATAGGAATGGCTTTATTCCCAAAACGCGCGCTGTTTAACTAGGTACGAACAGGAGGTGTGGCCTTGACGTCATACTGTCACAACACTTTTGCCAGCTTTAATTCTCCTTTTAATTGTATTCCCACCTATCGGGTGCCTTGCGTGTTCGTGTACTACGCCTTAAGGTATCAGGAGTAGACCGCACTGGAACCTGCTCCGAGCTCTCGGGGCCGGATATCGCCTGGTCGTCTTCAAGGCGCCCCGATGCTGGGGGCTCATGTGAACATTGGTCTTGCAGTGTCTGATCGTCGCCCTGTTGACGGCTTGGAAGGGCTGCCATTTCTCGGGCCGCCGTCGGGTCTGCTTGATCGAGCCGTCCTGAAAGTTGTAGGACGGAATGCGAGCTTCCGACTGGCTGCTAATCCGGGCGCTTAGCTGAAATGATATGGTCGGCATGCACAAAACGTTCTCCTTTATTCACGCGCACTGTATACGTGACAGCACTAATACGGCGCGTGATGGTGCCTGCTACCCAAAGAAGGTTGCCCGGACGAGTTCCTTTCAATCGCCCATAATCGCCTGCTGTGAATTCGCGCCATGTTGAACTTGAGCGAGCAAACGTGGGCTGACGTGATTCAGTCTTCAACCGGTTACTCAGCTCTGGGTTCAGGGGGCTAAGACGTGTTCTTGGGGCCCATGTCAAAAACAACTGAGCTGGCGTAACCCCTGTCGATGAGGAGTTCGTGTTCCTGTACGAGAATAAAAACTGACCGACGCAATGCTGCATAGACTTGCCATGCTTTTTATGTTCTCCGATTTGCTTCAGTAGGCTTTTCTTGACGGTTTGCACAAGTCGTTCCGCCGCCCCATTCGAAGCCGGATGATAAGGCAGCGAAGTGAGGTGGCGTATGCCATTGGAGGCAAGGAATGTGGAGAACTGAACAGATGTGAACTGCGGTCCATTGTCTGTGACGACCATTTCCGGTAGACTGATACTGGCAAATATTCTTCGCAGCTGTTGCACAGTTGCTTCCGCTGTAGTTGTTTTCATGCACACAACTTCTGCCCATTTGGAATAAGCATCTATCAGGACTAGTAACCAGCATGAGTTTGCAAAAGCGAAGTCCACTCTTTCCCATCGTTTGCTTGCACGGGCCCAAGGCGTGAAGTCTACCTGGGACGGCGTGTTTTGAGCAAATTGACAGACTGCACAACTGCACGAAATTTGCTGGGGCCACCACACATGGCTCCTCGCTAGCATTTTCATTCTAGTCGCGTCTGGATGTCCTTTGTGCAGCAATTTTAAAACCGGGGTAACAAGCGCACGTGGCACAATTACGCGATTGCTCCAGGTCAGGTAGTCTCGATCCAACGATAGTTCATGGCGTCTAGTAAAGTACGGTGCTAAATAGTCATCGGCAACATTTGCTGGCCATCCATTTAATGTGAAGAAGCGGACCTTCGATAGGACTGGGTCCTTCTTCGTTGCTTTTCGAATATCTTCAGCTGATAACGACAGTTCTTCTGTTGCCGAGAAAAATTACACGTAGTCACTGACGTCAGCTTCGTTCCTTAGCGGAAGCCGCGATAACGCGACTGCATTTGCGAGAGCCTTCCCTTTCCTATATACCCATTTGTAACGGTAGGCCGCAAGCAGCAACATCCAGCGCTGCATTTGGGCAGCTCATAGTGCTGGAATGGGCTTGTTGTGTTCGGGTAAGCCATTTCATAGCAGGTGATCAGAGTACGACGTAGTAGTTCTGCGGAAACCCGCAAGGTGGAGCGAAGTAATTAATAAGGGGGTCGGATCCCCTTATTAATTAATTATCTCCACCTTGCGGGTTTCCACAGAAGTACTACGTCAAACACTTGCCTTTGCTTCGTGTTGTCGACAAATTCGTCTTCGCCCTGCAATCTGCTAGCCGCCTGGCTAGCTTAGGTGGTAGAGCGGCTGCCCCGGAAAGGCGGTGTTCCCGGCTTCGAGTCCCGGACCAGGACGAATTTTTCTTCAACTCTGAGGCTTTTCTTTCGAGGAACCCGTACTGGTTTCCTTTCTAGCAATTGCTACGAAGGGGTGGATGTCTGATTTTCCCCTTATTAAAGTGATCAGAGTATATAATGAACTCTCGTCCATAAATATGTTTATGAAATCGTTTGATAACGAACACCACGGCAAGCGCTTCTTTTTCCATTTAGGAGTACCCAGTCTCCGCTTTACTGAGTGTTCGCGAAGTGTATGCTATCGGTTTCTCATTTTTTTCAATTTTGTGGAAGAGCCCCGCCCCCAATCCTTATGCAGACGCGTGTGCTACAAATCCTATTGACTTCTCCGGATTGTAGAAGGTTAGGACACTGTCACTTGTCAACCAACGCTTGCTGCTCTGGAAGCATTCTTCCGCGTCTTTGGGTCACTGCCACTGCCGCGTTATCTTAAGTAATTCATATAGTGGTTTCAGCTGTGTGGACATGTTGGGGATGAACTTAAAGTAAAAAGATACCATGCCAAGGTACACTCTTAGTTCCGATTCATTCCTTGGAGCTGGCGTATTCCTAACAGCTTCAACCTTTTGCGTGCACGGCTTAAGTCCACTTGCGCTAATAATATGCCCCAGATAGGTGGCATTCTTTGAAGAACTTACATTTCTCTTGCTTGAGCCGAACGCCGTGCTCCCGAAACCAAGTAAGGACGGCTTCAACGCGTTTGAAACATTCCCTTTCGGACGCTCCAGCGATGAGGACACCATCGAGATAGCAGGCAACGCCCTTCACGCCTTTTAATACTTGATCCATCACCGACTAGAATATGGCTGGGGCACTGTAAATTTCGTATGGCATGCGGAGGCACTGAAATAAGCCGATGTGCGTGTTAAGCGTCAACAGCTTTTGAGAGTCAGGCTGCACTTCTATTTGTTGATACACAGTGGTCATGTCTAAGACGACAGTGAAGACCCTGCCTTCCGCAATTACTGCAAATATGTCTTCTACTAAGGGTAATGGATAATGCTCCGTCATTACGCAAGGATTTAAGGTAATTTTAAAGTCTCCACACGGCCTCACCTCCTTTTCTGCCTTAGGGACGACGACCACTGGTGTAGCCCAGTCGCTTTGTGCCGCGGGAACCAGGACCCCGTTCCATTCGAGCAGGCAAATTTCTTCTTCGACTGCTGTCCGCAGGGAAAAGGGAACCGGTCGAGCCTTGCAGAAATGTGGTCTGGCGTCTTCCTTTAGGACTAGCTGTGCCTTGTGTCCCTTTATTAGTCCTACCTCCGTAGAAAAACGTCACTATACTTGCGTAGCAGTTCCTCCATAATTCCGTCTGTTTGCACCGTGAATACGCTCTTCCAGTCAATCCTCAGTTCTGCAAGCAGTCACGTCCAAGTAGCGACGGCTTCCTTCCAGGTACAACCACGACAGGCAGCGTCTTGCGTTGTTCTCGGTAGACCACAGGCACTCCTGATGCCCCACAATTTCCAGTGGTGCGCCTCAGTACGTTCTAAGTTGCAGTCCTGTTTTTACTGGTGACTGTAAACAAGACAAGGACGAAAAGACGCTCTCGCTATCGAGACAACGGCTCTTGTGTCTATCTGCATCTCCACCGGCGTACCTGCATTGTGCACTTGCACTCGGTAAGGTTGAGACGTCGGTTTTCTTTGCTGAACGTGAAAAAGTTGTAACTGTTCCACTTCTTCATCGTTGTCGTTGAATGCATTAACCGCTTCTCGATTTTTTTTTTCTTGCACGCCCGAGCCAGATGACCGGTCATTTTGCAATAATCACACATTGCCTTCCGATATTGGCACATCGCCTGCAGCATCATGTTGCTCCGTACATCGGTAACAAGAGTTACCGACTGCAAGACCCACCGAAGTCCTCGCCTTTTGTCTTTGTCGACCCTTCTGAATGACGTGGACGCCTTCGTTGAGGAAAGTCCTGTCAGAGGTTGGGCCTTTCGATTCTTTCTCAGCAAATTCCGCGCTTCTTGCTAGGTCAAACGCGGTTTCGAAGCTTAGCTCCTTTTTCTTCAGAAGGCTGGCTTGAATCGAAGCGTCGCTGAGGACAGCCATGAACCTGTCTCGAAGAACATCGTCCAGGAACGTCCCAAGATCGCATCTTGCTGCTATATGGCGTAGTTCCACTACAAATGCGGAAATTGTGTCACCTTCCATCTCGAAGCGGCGATTCAACTTAAACCTTTCGGCGATAACTTTGCTTCCCGGCGAGTAGTGTTCTCT
Source organism: Dermacentor andersoni (assembly GCF_023375885.2). Taxonomy (NCBI): domain Eukaryota; kingdom Metazoa; phylum Arthropoda; class Arachnida; order Ixodida; family Ixodidae; genus Dermacentor; species Dermacentor andersoni. The sequence continues at coordinate 146,887,033 of NC_092816.1, forward strand.
TAGGACTGCGACGATTTCATCAAATGATTTTTCTTCTGGCTTCGCTGGTAGCAACAGGTCCTTTAGGGCTTTGTAGGGGCGTTTACCAATGGACGGTACAAAGGCAGATTTCTTCAGGCTGTCATCGTTGTTTTGGTTCACTTTCCAGTAGTGGCCAAATCTTTCAACATAAGACATGAAATCTTCGCCGTCTTCGACTAAAGGCTCAAAATCCAAAAACTTCGCCATTCTTATCGTACTGCGCAATCTCGGCCTAGGCTTCGGATCCCATCCTCGTCGTCACTTGTAGCATGCATACAGACGCTACGCAGATAGCAGAAATAGGAATAGCTTCATTCCGAAAGCGCGCGCTGTTTATCTAGGTACGAACAGGGGGTGGGGCCTTGACGTCATACTCTAACATTTGACACATGTTACACACTACATATATTATGTTTAAGGCATCATAAAGATTATAGCGCAATGTGGTAGTCGGAGACCAGTAGCATGTAGAAAAAACAGGTGATCAATGACTTACATGCAAAGCCTTTCGCACTGCTTTTACAAAATAGGTTTTGTCCCTAAAGCCTATATATATACAAAATTACAGGGAAGAAGAATCACCCACATGTTTGCCAGTGAAGGCATGACAAGTTTAAGTATATTCGACAGAGTGTTTGTTCTTTTGCAGCGTAAAAGTGCTTATTCGTTAACCGAATGTATATCATGTACATGTATACTCCTCCCTGATGTATTTAAGAGCAAACACCTCAGAATTTGCCGTGCACCTGTGGTTTAAGGTCTACCAAACTTGCACAGACACCTCACATTATGTAGACATACGTAAGGCCTGCACTACATCTGCACGTCAGCATCCTGTTTTGAAGTGTAGCGTTTTGCTTACATTGATGTAATCCAGCTGCACCATTTATGATTTTCTCAAGCCTTGCTGTGTTCACATTGGTGCCGGTGAATCGAACGAACCTATGAAATCGCACTCAAGTTCCTTCAAAATGAATTTTGTTAAATTGAAAGTTAGGTTGATCGCAGTGCACTTAAATTTAACATTTGATAAGAGGTACTGATTTCAACAGTACCTTTGTCTTAAATGAAATCTATGCATGTGCCACAGAGATAGGCATGTAAATTGAACAGATGCAAGTTTGCCACAATGCATGAGCATGATTAAAAAGCTGGATGAAGAGACTGGAAATAAACAAAAAGAAAGGATAGTCGCAAGAATGTTCCCAACATGTACACTCTACCCTGGATGAAGACACCAGCTACAGCCATGGTAGCCATTAAACTGTGCAATGTTCTGGACGAGCGTTCTTGCCGGTGCATGAGCAGTGCAACTCGCAGAGTATACCTGATATGACAAAGAGGTGAGATTAAAATACTGCTAAGCAGTTATCACAGACATATGCGTGAGGTCAGTTACTTTGGAGTGAATGCTTTGCGACCCAGCTTTCCATGTGACTCCGCCCGTTTGAAGCTGATTCATCTGCTCCACGAATGACTTTACGAACAGAGTCATGTCAGCATGAGACTGTCCATACCACGGAACTGGTATCAGAGCATTCGTGCTATGTAGATGTGGTGGCAATTCATTTATGGTAGCTTAAATAGGCCAAATTGAATACTTGGACGATTTTAAAATCGGTGCCCCATCTACATTGAGCAGTAACGTTAATTCGGGACGTGAAATCTTCGCCCTAATATCTTTATACAACTGACCGTCAGTGAAATCAGCCATTTGGCTGTTATTTCTGTTCTGAGCAATGTCTTCAAGTTGGATGGAAAGGGCAGCTACCACAGATGTATCAGCAAGGAGAGAGGATATTTGCTGTTGCAGTGGCAACGTAAAAAAATAGTGGCCATTGAGGAGCATTTTGCGGCTACCGTACTTTTTTGTGATAGATTGAACACCAACCCTCAACGTTCTTTCTTTCTTGAAGTTTTCCTGAAATTTCAGCCAGCCACGTCCAGCATTCTGCACAGTAGAAGTGAAACCTCGCGGCTTTTACACCTGCACCTACAAACTTCTTGAAAAGGTATTTGGTTGCAGGAACGTCGTTCCTGTCAAGAACGTACGCGATCAGCTTCTGGAGAGCTTCGACGTCGTTCCAGGGAAGCCCAAACTCTATAGCAAAATTCGCTGTAAAGCAAGCAAGTGTTGCGGCGGCAGACTGTTGTGTGCGGCTTCATGGTCACCATCATCTTCTGCAGAAGTTGTTCCAGTATTGCTCGGGTCACCAGATCGGAAAAAGTTATCTCTTCTATTGGCAGTGTCACCAGACACTGCTGAACATCCACTGATATCAGAAAACTGGGAAAACAGTTCAGCTTCATTCTGGCCATCATAGCCTAATTATGCTGCATGGCTGTTTGTGTGAAGGGGCGTTGCGTCACCGTCTGGCTGCTGTAGTAGTGGCGTAGCAGTTGACAGCGATACAGCAGAGGTACTTTGTGCGCCTACCACGGGCGGGTCACATGAATGAGTTCCCATCAAATGAAATCTGGTCCTCTTCGGGAGATCCGCGACACTAGTACTACCACCACAATCAAGATAGCATTTCCTCCGCATCACTTTCGACACATCAGGCTTTTTACAGTGCACCACAACGTAACGCGTTTACAAACTGATTTACACACGGAAATACGGCGCAGAATGACCGCAGTCGCTCAATTTAACACACTTATGGCACATGCCATCGAGCCTCAATGGTCTTCAGGGCGAACCGCAATCGGATACACACCACAACCGACCACGACACACAACCCACACAACATAACGCCGATGACGATGGGGGCGATCTGTACAGTGAGCGGTCAATAACTACAATAAAATTCTAGCCAGACAAGAAAAAAATAAACCAGACTAGAAATATATACCTATAATACACATTCATTATGAATATATACTGTTACCCAGCCGTACTTATTTATTTATTTATTTATTTGTTTATTTCAGTATACCCTAAAGGCCTTCCGTTGGAGGGTATTACATACCTATTTGATTAGCAAAAAATGTTTGCCCGCAGTTTTGTTTATTGCTGTTACATAAAATTAGCTTATGTCAACCGTTGTGCGGAAATGTGTAGAATAGCGTGAAATTTAAAAAAAAAAGATAATAAAATGTCGCTGAACCGAATATGGCCTCGAAGTAATTTGGCCGGCGGAGGTGATATGGACATCATCAGCGTCATGGAAGCCGGTGTGTCGCTTATTACGTATTATTGCCATCTGCCTTCCCAAATTTTCTTTTGCCTGTCATCGTCAGTGGTTAGTTGTGTGTTCTCAATCGTTTGTCTTTTGTTCGCTCGTCGTTTAGTTTAATATATATCGCTCAGCTTTTGTCCTTTTTAATAGTCTCTTGCCTTCCAAATTTGTCTCTAGTATCCACCGCCGTTTCTCTTTGGCTCATTTGTTGTTGTCTATTTTAATTACTATTAGTGGTAGGCCATGTTTGCACTCGTACACTCTAAAAACTAAGGGAGTGCCGGGCACTCTCTTTGAGGGAGTAGCTGCTTGTCCCATATTTCACTCTCTTTTCGAGAGTAGATCGACCCTCTTTGAGAGAGAGTAGGTCAACTCCTCCTGACAGAGTTTTGTTACTCCACCGCAAGGGATTGCTAGTACTCTTCCCACAGGGAGTGCTAGTACTCTTCCGCAGAGTGCTAATACTCTCCCCGCAGGGTTAATAGTACACCGCCAGACCGAGTACTTCTACTCCCCCAAACAGAGTGCTTGTACTCCTTCAGAACAGAGTGCTAGTACTCTTCCCAATACCCTCTTAGCCAAGCCCTGGTCACGCATGCAGGCAGGAAATCAGATCAAATTAGGGCCGCTGATATACTGTTCCCTAGGCGGCTCCTCAGAGACACTGGCCCGATTCCAAGCGGCCTTCAGAATAGGCGTGAGCAAAGTTATGCAGGATTTTAAAGTCATTTTTGCCTGGCTATTTGCTGCCTACCGTGAGGCGTGACTGCTCTGAAGCGGCCTATGCGTATGCGTCACGAACGCCACTGAGGAGAAAAAAAAAGCGAATTAACACTTAATCAGCAAATATCTTCGCAAATTTCACAATCAGGAGTCACACAATCTAATTAGAATACAATTGTCAAGGCAATCGCATACTTATCAAGAATCACAATGCTCTATACATCATGTGAATTCGAACCCGCGTACACTCGCATTTGTACAATTCAAAACACACATCATAACCATTACACCACAGCGCCGCCACGCCCAGTCGTGTTCTTTTATAGGTTATATATATACCAAACGTATTTGACGAATCGGCTGTGGTGGGTGGGGTTTCTCTGCAGTGTGCTGTGCTGTTGTGTACCGGAATACGTGTGCGTTTGCATCATTTCCATTCCTTGCTACGACTACCGAAGGAAGACAACGTAGACGACAACGTGAGAACTATTCACGGCTTGTCGTCACCGCAGGAAAATAACAAATGTGCCGTTCAGCTCATGATCGAGTGCTTCTCCAGTCCATGTTCTCCAAAATACGCGGATACAAAGTATTGCGCGAACCATCCACGTATGTGAATTTAATTCGCGCGTATACTGGTGAGCAACTGCGACGCCAGTACCAGGCATTTCGACGTGCCTCACGCTGCCGTGTAGGCGTTCTTTTCAAGTGCATTAGTTTAGAGTTTGGTTCAGTCCGCTGTGAGCTGTTGTCCTGCATTAGCAGCGGATCGTTAGCGTTTTGAAGCGCATGCATTCCAGCATTTGGAGACTGCTTATGCCGATAGCCGCGTCAAATGCATTGGCACGCATGTTTAAATGACTAATGTGTCCACTTGTTACGCGTGCACTGCTCGTATCCTGTGGCAGTGCGCGTTCTAAAAGCTTCGAAGACCATCTACACTCATTCGTGTGTTCAATTTATATATGCACAGGATGGACTTGCCGGCTAGTTGGTTGAGCATTTAGAAGAAACAGCGCAACACAAGGACGACGCAAAAACATGCCACACCACGAAGCGCTGGTGTGGTTGATGCTTTTTTTCGTCCTTGTGTTTGCGCTGTTTCTTCTTCCACGATACACGCACACCACAGGTACGCGAAAGTTTAGGAGCATAAGTGGTTAACTCTGTTTTCCCCGTTTTCTCTCAGTGTCAATGGCACAGTGCGTTGCCCGGAATTGTGCACGCTTACCCCCATATGCAGAAATGCATCATAACTTGAAGCCCATGCTTGAATTGATCTAAACGACGCAAGTCGTGAACGCACCAAAAGAAAAGCAGTGAGCGTCTTGGGGGACGTTCGCACCAGGCGTCGTTTACATCAAGCCAAGCATGAGCTTTGTATTAAGATACATTTCTGAATACGGGGGCTAGACATCTGCTTCTTCCAGAAAATGTCGAAGAAACGCCCGCCAAAACCAAGCACATTCGTAAACTTAACTAGGCAATACGGAGCTCCATAGAAAAAAAGAAGAGTGGTATTAAAAGCTTTCAGTATTTTTCTTTACTCCAAGATAGTTGCGCCCTCGTGGCTTCACTGTACAGAGATAGTGCAGCGTTTGCTAGAAAGCATGAATTTCCTAACTCCATGCCAAAATAAGCTTGTAAAATTATTTAGGTGCTAGAATCCAGGGTTTGTAGCGATCCTTGAAAATCCTTTATTTCTAAAATGCCATGTTCAAGGCATTGAAAACCCTTGAATTTTTAGAAGTACTGGAAAGTCCTTAAACTTGTACACTTGGCTAGACTTAGCAGACATTGCCAAGCGCTTTTTTTCCCTTCTGTGACACTCTTTCGCGTGTCACAGAAAATTGTCTCTGGAGGTAATAGAAGGAAAGCGACATCCTTAAAGTTGAAATTACAAAGGAGCTGCGGATACCAGTTTTATGCACATGGAACCGGCGACAAATGTGCTTGGAGGAGCAGAAGCAGGAAGCTCAACAGTTGAGGCATTCGAAGAGAAGCCGTGAAGAGTAAATTGAGAGCGACAGACACAATAAAAAGAAATTACAAATGACTATTGCTTATTTGATGGTGAAAAAAGCTGAGGCAACAGATGACATCACATACACTGTCAAACCAAACAGTATTCAAAAACTGCAAATGTTGCAGGCCCAAGTAGTTAATTGTGCTATTACAGAAAAACTTTGAGCGCTTTCTTGAAATGCTTCCTTGTGTGCGTTTAGTGGTGGGTGGTGAAAGGCAAATTAGCAGTCTTTCAAATGTTTGAAATCACTGAAATGCGATTTGTTTTGTTTTCTTTTGTTTGCATTAAAGTTAACGGTTTTCTTGAACAAGTTATTGCCTGTCCAAACTACTACACACATTGCACGAGGTCCTTGAAGTTACTGTGTCGGGGCCTCGAAAGTCCTTGAAAACCATTGAATTTTTTTCTTCAATATTGCTACGAACCCAGTAGAACAACTGTCATGGAGTAAAAACCTTGGCTGAACAGGGGCTTATACGCAAAGCACAGGAAGACTAGAAAAGCAGTAGTAGGCATGGAGGGCCCTGAAAAAAATGTGCCACATCCGCTCGTCTGCCTTATGTTTCTGCACCGACTGTCGCATTTTTAATAGAAGTGCACTTTCTGTTCTACTCCAATAAACGCAACATTACGAACTCCAGTGTGGGGCAGTCCTTCAGCCAGTGCAGAACTTTTTCTGTACATCCGAGTCAGCTCTGTCATTTTTCCAGCATTGTAGTACAAGATTTGTTAAACTGGTTTAGCAGAATATGAGCAGTATACTCTTAAATTAGCTGTTTATTTGTATGCACAAGTGCAGGTCCTCAGTTTGGTTGCATGACAAATTGCCATACCTCAATAGATACAAGAAACAATTTTATTACAGTTTAATAAAATCCAAACAGTAATAATCACAACAATATAATGACATACATTTCTTTTGGTACGTATACAGCCCACGTCTTAGCAGTGTATAAATTCAACTATACACCACAAGTACTGTGTCCTGACCACTATTATTCACATGTGTAAAACCATCACAGCAATTCAACAAATATCACAGTAATTAGTGACATACACTTTGTAACTACTTTACATGAGCATAATGTATACAAATGGTCCCTGTGTACCTACACATGACTAGTGCCACCCGAGTACTATTACTCACTGGTGTAAAACCAACAAAGCAGTTCTTTAAAAAATATCACAGCGCTTAGTGACGTACATGCTGTAACTCCCTTGTAGAAACTTAATACAAACACGTGAGGACACAGAAAGCTAGCAGTGGGCATACATGGGAATACCACCGCCTCAATACTAATTCACAAGTGTAAAACCAACCAAGCAGTTCTTTAAAGAATACCACAATGCTTAGTGACATACATTTTCTAACTAGCTTATATAAGCTTTATACAAACATGAGAACATACACAAAGCTAGCGGTGCACCCGCATAGAAGTGCGGCCATCTGAACACGATTATTTGCAAGTGTAAGCTCAACAGAACAGTTCGTTATAGTGACGCACATTTTGTAACTGCCTTATACAAGCTTAGTGCAAGCACAAGAATGCAGAAAAATATAAATTAAAAACTTGCTCCATGCATACACAAACAGATCAACACAAATGGTAAACACCGCTTTGAAGACAAATGTGACTGGCAAAGCGCAGTGCTGTGCCGGTTGAAATTGCCACCCACAAAAGTATTGAGCAATGCTTAAACCACAGGCAATAAAGTGCTGAAAGACTGCGTCTCTAACGTAACTATTTTAATTCAAATTTCTTGAATATAGGGCTCGCTTGCAGATAAGGCATCTGATCCGACTGACCTGATTTTACACCTGCCACATGCATACAATGCGCTCAGATATAACTGGTAATAATAATTATAAAAAGCATTTAAAAACTTGATAGTATGATGAAGATGCATGACTAGAAAAGTTCTGTCCCCCTCGTACTTGTTAAAAAGGTGTAAGTACGACACATGTTCTTATTTTCCTCAATTTTTGCATTAATGGACAGCCGGGAACCTCGAACCGACACAAAAAAAAAGATACTGCTATGTTAATAGTGTTATGAATAATTATTTGTGAAGGCTTTTTTACAGACAAGTTGCAGTCTCGTTTCTGGAGGTTGAGCTGTATCTTGCAAAATAACTTGAAAAGTGGTCACATGGGAGCATGACACTATATCATAATGTTAGTTTCAGTTGACTCTCTTGCCCTACAAGTCGCTGCTCACTGTGGCCAGTGATGCAACAGCAGTGTCTGTGTGATTTTCATCACACTTCTGTCCTATGCCATTCTTACCAGAGTTGGCGGCACATAGATACCCAAATTTCGATAGTGTTGCTTTCTCAGGTGGTTGCTTTTGATTTGCTCAATATCAGTTGGCACTTCAGCTGCATCAAACTTCTTTTTTACCACTTCAACAACAACATCAACAACAATCTTATGACACCTGTGTTGTCCTTCTAGTTGCCTACAAAGACCAGTCAATCTAGCAACAACACTGACAGTCTCTACTATCTTGTAATGGGGGAGAGGTGTGTCCCACCATGTGTTCCACATTGTTGTCACTATGTGGGCTGGCTGGGGAGGCAACAACTGTAATATGTTTGCATTTGCATATATTAAAGTGATGCTTGTACTGTGTTATAACACCTAACTTAGTCTGGCACTTGCTGCACAATAACACTGGCTCACAGTCGTGGTGAAAAGCTTTTGTATGTTGAGCAAATGAGTTGTATCCACTACAAAAAAAGTCAGTGACAGCACACATGTTGCTCTACCAGGCCTGGTGTGGTTCCTTCTGACACTGCTGCTGATGCTGACGCGCTGCTGCTTGCCTCGTACACTGTTGCAGCTGCAGCAGACATGGCAGTCTCTGTATCTATTGCTGCCGTGTCATCTGTCATGGTAACTTCCAAGTGGTATCGGGCTCACTTCTGCAACAGAGATGTTGTTTGCCCCTTGAGGGCTCTCATGATCAGGGCCAATAATTTCGTAGGCATTGTCTCCTGCATCGAAGAACCAATAAGAACAGCATGAATTAATAAACATAGCTCTAAAAAGTACGAACATCAAGACTTAACCACAAGCTTTGCACATAAGTGACAGGGCTTAATGAATAATACTTGCAGGAGGAGTTACACAATTGTTTGTGTATATTACAGTAAAGCCTCATCAGAAGATATTCAAGAGGCACGGGAAACATGTCTCTCGAAACCAAAAATTTTGAGACACTGAGGAGCCAGACTAGATCACTTTATTATGCATCATCACTAAAGTATGTTTTGATATATCTGAAGGAATAAATGCTCAGGGTGGCTTAAAGGGCCCCTAAACCACTTCTCGACATTTTTTGAACATTTCAAGTAAACACGCGTATCGAAATCAGAATGCCGTCACGATCGACGCAGCCAAATGCCAGAGTGCGTAGCACTGCCGGAGCACCACAATATGAAGAAAATGACCCCGTGCGCCTCTCTGGACCTATCCTGCACCCCCCAGTTTGTCCTGACGTCACCAGGCTGTCACTGATGATGTCACCAGTTTCCGGTGCTGTCGATTGGTCAAACGAAAGTGTACGACTGCCGGCAAGGCCTGCAAGCAAATACACACACTCCTTCTTCCTCGTCGCCTTGCGCGCGATGCCATTGTGGGCAGCCAATGGGGGCAAAGAACAGAAACGCCAACAGAAGGGTCTCCCTATGAGGCTCTTCAACACTAGTCACTATACAGTTCCGTTGTATTAGCGCCACCCCTCGCAGGACGACGGGCCAGCGCGGCAGCAACAGAGCTCGTTGGTGTTGGCCTGTCCCGTAACATTTGGAGGTGTACTAGGCAAGGAAAAGACGATACTGTCCATATGGCGTGTGCCAGATGAAAGAGTAAAATGAGTGGGGACTACTTTTCGATAATCAAACACATGTAGCTCCACTATTACTGCACCGTTACGAAAAATTCTCGTGGCTACCTGTTCATTGCCTTATTGTGTAGAACTGCAACACCGCAACTAAATTTTAACCTCGGTGGTTTAGGGGCCCTTTAAAGAAGACATTCACAGCTTTTTAGTGACTGTAGATTGTGTTAGCTTCCTTCCCAACTTCTGGAATTTAAACACTTCACTTTGCAAGCCTTGTTGCTCGCAGTACCTTTGAGGTGCTCTTAGACGCTCGTCAGCTTCAACTGCCGACACTTTCTGCCCTGCACTGTCCTCGTTGCCCTCCTTTTCTGGTTCATGCTAAAAGAGACATGCGCGATTGACTTGTGTAAGGATTGCGTGATCTTTACGCCCTTCGGAGCACACAAGGTGCACAAAGTGAATGTGTCTGGTTTGTGTCCCTTCGAAGTAGCGAATACTTAAAAAGTCATCCTTAGTAACAAAGGTGTCTCTTGTATACAGTATTGTTAACGTGGCAAACATCGGAAAACCAACCAAACCATTTTCAGATGTCTCTTACAACCAAGTGCATCTTGTAATGAGATTCTACTGTACTGAATATTTTTCAACTATGGATCATCTGCATGTACATATAGTCACAAAGACATGTTGTGTGGAATGGCGAATCGGGAAACAGTTCGTACTCTTACTTTTTGTCCCTAACATAAGCAGCTGATAACAATATGATAAAAAAGCAGGCAATGAGGCTAGAATGGAACATAATCCTTCAGCTCTAAACAGTTTTTTGGGCCCACATCATTCCCTCATATGACATAAGGAAACAACTTGATTGCAGTAATGGCTGCATGTGATCTGAGTTGATTGAAACAAACTATACGTAAGGTTGTCCTGTATGTAATTTTACCAGAGTGCTTTTTAGATGTCCTGCTGGTGATCCTGGCTGCGCGATGCTTCTCTTGCTTTTTGGCACGATTCCTTTTTTTCCACTCCCCTTTTTTTCAGATTTTCCCCCCTTTCCCTTCCCCCTTGTGTAAAATAGCACACTTGAAGTATCAAATCTGTTGAACTAACGTGTGTATCAAACCTGTTAACATGTGTGCTTCTCTGTGGTCTGTGTTGTATTTTTGCGCTGCACAATTCAATTCAAGATGAAAGATGGAACGTCCCTGCCTTTAGTTTAATTGTGTGTGTGTGCGTGTGTGTCTCTCATGTTTTGAAATATATGTACATTCAGGAGTGCCTGCATGCCCTTCTCTCCTGCTCCAGTGACGAAAAGGAGAGCCTGTTTATGTACCATAGTAAAAAATTCAAAGGTTTTCACTGTGCCCATTACATCCCTTATCATATGGATCTGTCACAATACAGAGTAGCAGTGGTCCATAATACTAGCCCATCCCAACATAATTATAAATTAACACATACCGACATGCTGCGAAACAGCTGTTGCAAAGCCGCTGGTGAAGGCAATTTCCGCAGCACTGCAGTGGTACAGCCGAGTTCCACCTGTATAGTGACAAATCCATATGCGTGTTAGCAACTCAGTAGTTGCTGATGGTTTCATAAGCTTTACACTACACAACAAAGTAATCTAGACAACTTTGTTGGAACAAATGCACATAATTAGGACACCACTTAAACACTAACACGATTAATTGCCCCCAATCTCTCACTCACTAAGGGATAATACTACTGAAACATCGGTGGAGAGCTCAGATTAACACAGCCCATAAAGGACAAGCGTTCTTTGAGGAAAACAGCTATAACAGCGGTTAGTTTTCTTGATCATTTTATGTGGTAGCTTTGATTTAAATGTCATGCAGTACTATAAAATACGAAGTGCCGCATTTCTAACAGCAGAAGGCGTCATCAGGCTCATGGTACAACAGATTTTTGCACTGTTTGTCAGTGAGCCGACACATACAAAGAAAACCGAATTCACACATACATATACAGTGTCAAGTGCACTTCTCCTTCTGAAAACGCAGCCACCAGTTCCAATGTTGCTGAAAGGAAAGGTTATATAAAGTGCGAGACTGCATGGAACTGCCACTTATGACTGTAAATGTATGGTCTGCTGGTTGCAGACGTAGTCACATGCTATTTCTAGTCTTTTTTAGAAGCATTACTAAAGAATAAATTAAAATCTATTCATAAGTCACGAATTTCATGCATCCACAGTTTGGCTAAATAACCTGTGAGAAAAAGACATGTTTACCTGGAATAGCAACCTTTTTTCCTGCTGCAAAACTTTCCTTTGAATTAATGAAATAACTTTACAGCGTAATAATATATTGTGTTGCTTGCAACTACTTGCCGGCAGTGGCGAGTTAGTGTTTATATCCGACTCATTGGGCGACAATACTGCCAAACACAAATGCTTCACGAACACGAGAACACGTCCCTCGCAGAGAATAGCAACCATATATGCCTCTGTGAGACATGATCGCACCTTTGTGGTCAAAATGTACATTAGAACGACATCACCATCTCATTAAAAAAAAAGCCTCCCTACAAGGCAGCCGCCAACTGCATAATGTGAAATTGCAACTGATGTCCACTTACTGGTGGCCTGTGTTTGAGTCACTTTTGGCAGTTGACTGGGTGCTGAGAAATGCACGTCCTGGGTTGTCCCTGCAAAACATACAGGGTTATGTCAAATGTTGAAAATATATATATGTCGGCATTTCATCAGTCGCAAAACAAACGAGTAAACTAATAAACAACTGTAATGTAAACAGAGTACACATCATAAGATAGGCTGTCAACTGTTAATGCATTACGCAAGAAACCTAATGCATAGGAAAGACTATGTGTATACACACGAAGCTGACACACAATTTAATTCGCTCTAGGTTTTTCAGTGCAGTATATTCAAATTATTATGTCTCGTGGTTAGAGCAAAATTAGTGTAAATTACGAACTAAATTATCTACCCTGGAAACTTTTCTTCAATATGCACCTGTGCGCGCTTCGAACGAGTAGCGTTGTAAAATTTACGTACATGGCATTTAACATAGTTGCTGAACACGGATTTCCTTTGCCCTGTGTCGTGTACAGTGAGCTACATATATCTGCCCCCCCCCCCCTTTTTTTTTTGTACTAGCCATACTGCGTGCCACTGCACCTATACGCACGTCAATAAACCTCACGACACAGAAATAAAAAAAGCGCCAATCACCCATGCCTGCATGTTGTAGTGGGCCTAACCTAACCAAGCATGGGCTGTTGCTTTTTATAGTAAACACAGGCACCGTGCTGCTCATTGCAAGTATGTATCATGTCGCTAAGCAAATATGCAATTTCATTGTACCACTATTTCTTTATCACATGGATATATCTGCTGAGAGGCAAGACAAAAAGCAGTCACTTCTCAGAACTAATCAGCTTTCTTAAAACACATTTTTAACTTTTCAATGACACTTGCTGCTATGTGTTTGTCTCCAGAGAGCATACTTGATTTGACTTTCCAATCAGAGACATTACATAAATATACCATGTTAAGATGACTGCCTGGAGCACGTGAGAATTTTCATCTTCGTGTAACATACTGTATCTTGATTTTGTTGACATTTGGTCAAATGGTACACCTAATATACCCACATACTAGTTTTCTTGTCCAAATAACATGCCAATGTATTTTGATTTTTTGGCATTGGCTCCTCTGCACTACGTGAAGTCGCGCTGCACTGGCTCTTTCACATCCTCGTGTCCTTGCAGCTGCCTTCTTGCGTTATATAAAGCGGGTGCCTGAAAAATATCATATGCAAAAGTCAACACAAGGGCATGGTGCAAAACAACATCAAGACAGTCAAGGCCATGGCAATAAAAAAGTCTTAGCTCTTAGTCTTCCTAGTGAAATGCATGCAAAACATCCAAATGACTGCAACAGTCAACTGCTAAACTAACTTCAATTTTTAGATTTAACCAAAAAAACGAATAAACCACAGTTCATCCTTGTTTTTCATGAATGTTAGAATACTCCTGCTAATGAATAGAATATTGGTCATTTTCAGACGTCATAGGTCTGTCATGAGTCTGGTGTATCGCAAACACCACTTGTGACACATCCTAAGCACGTGCCCAGTGTGCCCCCCCCCCCCCCCCCCCCCCCGCACCATCCCTGGTTGTGCCACTGCTGAAGCCATAATTTGAGGATTATAGCTGCAAACATGATGCTCAGTAGGGATGAAAATATTGTCCTTCAGCTCAATGGATATATGGATGTGCCTATAAAAAAGGGCAACAAGGCTTGTTATGGCAAGCTTACCCACATTTCAATACTAACAAGTTCACTGCGGCCTGCATCTAAGCTTACTAAAAGGCATGAACTTATTTTCATGCATGAGGTGCGCAGTGGAGTTCATTTTTGACAGACCCGACTACTGCTGCAGTTTGAAATCTAGCATTTTAGATTCTTGTAGGCATGTAAAAGTTGCAGTTAAACCGCAGTTATTAGTTTATTACACCAACCTATTGTTCTGTGTACGACAGACTGGTAACACGGAATTAAAGCAACATTTTATTTTGATATTTTATTTCTCTACTAAAAATATTCAAGCGATAAACACATCTTGATCTGCCATGCTATAGCAAAATGCACACATTACGCTTGTAACCCCCAGAGGAAGGCTAATTTAGCTGTTCATATGACATAACTCTGACACGCCAACTCATATTAGCAAATGCACAGGCATGTCCAAAACAATAAGCGTATGCAAAGCGCCCCTGCAATTGTAATTCCACACAGCAGCCGTTATATTCGATGCCGATGCGTAACTAGCTGCTCGACAATTCACCGAATTCATAGACATAAGTATCCTTTCAGTTTCGCACCGTGCACGAAAACCGCAACAGGAGACAAAACCAGACCTATAATCACACCATTTCAACACGAGCAAAAACAGTTCAGTCTTAGGGATAAACACTGTGAGAGCGATTTAGTGCGCGACGGCGACGAGCGACGGCTTCGAGCGACAAAACGGGCCGTCGCTTGAACAGAGGGCTCGGTTCTGGAAATCTAGAAATGGTCGCTCGTCCCCCAGAAGTGCTATAAGCGACTAGCCAATAGCGCGAAGCCGGAACTGGATGTACATACATCGCTCAAATACTACCGATTGTCGCGCGGAACGAGCAAATGATTCAATTTTTATACGTGCAAGGATAAGAACGTACTGCAAGACCTCCGGAATTATTTTATGCTACTTTTTATAGTAAAATACATCAACGTAAATTACTAAAGCACGCGTCACGCGTGACTGCAGCCCTCATGCCGGCAACACCGGGGAGGCGTCGCTCAAAATCGTCGCTCGCACGGAGTACGACTTGTAGGCGACGAGCGAACGCGACAGCCATCTCCGTCGCGTCGCTTGTAGCTGCCGCGCGCAAGATCGCTTATATGGGGTTTATACTTTCTTCAGCATAAAACATGGATTCCTCATGCGTTTTCAGTAAGTTCAAGATAACGCGCCCAACTGACCTCTTGCAGCATGCAGCTGAATGCCTGCGGCAAAGTTTCTAACTAGCACTGGTGCTGCACGTAACTTCTGTGGTCGCAGATTCCCCCTGCGCGAGACACCGTCAAGCGCGCGGTTTATTTATAAAAAAAAAAAAAGCATGCTGCCAGCAAAATGACGCCTTCTGTTATGTGATTCCTTAGTTCAACAGCGTTCCGTACACAGTAGACTGCCAAACTGAATACATTCAAACACACAAAACGCACGCTAATCACGCTCCGCATAGGCTCGGAATCACGGGCTGGTGAACTAACCATTTTAAGCGTCCTCTCGCCTGGCGTCTTATTGAACATACCATAGTTCTGGCAGCGTTTGCGATTTTTAAAGCTCTTACGGACAACGGCAAAGTGATAAAATCACATGCAGTTATCGCGACGACTGGCTTTTTCGATTGACATCGAGAGGCAGCGCGTACGCCTAGTCCTTTGTCAATCGCGTCGGCTAAGCGCAGCGACGACTTCCTGGCGATAGCATGATATATACGGAGAATGTGCACCTAAGTTAGAATTCACTTACCGTGGAGGATTTGTTGTTATATCCAAGGCATGACGAACGACTGTCGTGTTTTCGTGGCTACGCGAGATGGCTGACACGATCTCCCTCGGCTGGCCTTTGCTCGCTGAAGGATCACCTTTCTCCGTAGCTGTGTTGTTCCGCGATCTTGAACGCGCGCGCGCGCACTGGAGCCACTCCGAGTGAAAAAGTAGAGCGCTCGCTACGCGTTCCTTTGAACTGCGGCGGCCTGTTCTCTTAGAAGCAAAACGATGTGTTCTTTGCTCAGCGTGCATGAATGATACATTGCCATGTTCGGGGCCAGCCACCTACAGTTGAAGCAGAAGATTACGCTACGTTTTGCTTTCTATTGCCGCAAGAGTCTCTCTTTTCTATTGTCGCAAGAGTCTTTTCACTCTCTCTCTCTGAAGGGGAGAGTAAAAAGCACATTTCACTCTCCTCGACATTTTGCGAGAGTAAAACGACGCTTTGAAGAGTGAACCGGCAGCTTCACTCCTGCGATACCCTTCCTAGTTTTTAGAGTGTATGCTTTGTTCACGAAGAGTACAACCGACTACATATCGTGCACATCGAGGAAATCGAGAGATTCGACCGAAGTTTCGTTTTGACAATAGACTGTTATAGTCTATCACGTGGCGGGACGACGTCAACGAAGAAAACACAGGAACTTAGAGTGGACAGATCCGTGATGTTGGACCGTAGGTGGCTAACATTCTCGTTTATAAAGGTGTTTCTATTTCTGTGCCACTTGTGAAAATTTTGAAGTCGCTCGCAACATTCGCATATCTGGAGACCGCGCTTTGCGAACAGAACCATTTCGGGACGTAATCAATTACTTACAAAACGTGACACTCGCGTGTAGACAGCATGCAAGTTATTGTAGATCATTTTTTATTAGCGCTGATTGATTTAACGGTGACGATCACTCTTGGCGCTGGAATGCAGGACCGGTATCAATTAAATAAACTACGCTATATCTCGAAAAGGCATGTAGATATGCGAAAATATATGGCAGTAAAGCAGATATGCACATGTGTGCAAATAAAAATAGTAAAGTAACATTGGAACTGTGATAGATGGGAGGTTGATCGAAGGTGTTATGGTAATATTATGCGGGTGTATTACTTTCACTCATCTTGCTGGCTACATAAATACTACGCCACCAGACTGTGGCTGCTTTCACAAACTTCTTCAAAACGTACTCTTCGCTGCAAGGAGGTTAGCTGTAACTCTTTGGGAAAGCAACAAACATAATTCTCTGTTTCTTTTGTTAAAGGCACACGAGACGGCTTGGAAAAACGTCAAACGGCAAAGAGGGTGCGCATTCCGAAACTCTATGTGGACGATGCTACAACAGAAGTTGAAGAAGACAAAAAGAAGGGAAGGTTACGATATCTTATCAACTATCAGAGGAGTATAAGCCAAATACATCAACAAATAATATCACGCATTGTTTCCACATTTCGTTTAGCCTAACTTAAAGTTGTACTCCTGCATACACATGTATGAGCCGTTGGATAGTAGTGCTGCTACGCCAATAGTTTTTCACGAGGGAAGTGTTCCTGTCTTTCTTTTTCTGTGGGTATAGGCGAAAGCATAATCGTGCCGCTGCAATGACAATGGCATACAAAGAAATTATGCAATCAAATGTGAAGGCTGCATTAATCAGCAACGATTGTGTTACAAGAAGACAAGTTGGACAAAGAAAGGTAAGTGCAACTTGAATTTAGTAGCTAGCTGATATGTCTTGCAATGCTGACATTTATCTTGCCTGCAGGGTGCAAAACGAACACGAACTCCGTCGAGTTCGTCGTGTGAAAGCGACTCGCTTTGTTCTAGGATAGAGTTGCTTCAAGCAATAAAAGAAACAAAATTGGAAGCAAAGGGCCCTCGATCTCCAGAAACAAAATCGAAAGCTACTTGAGCAAACATTCTCATTGCATTGCTGCCTCAAGTCACATATATTTAACTGTAAGTGCCTCTAATTATGGTTTCATGCTGGTGTTCCACTTTGCATTGCAAGGAATGCACACTTGACAATCGCAAGTTTATAAAAGACACAAATCATGTGTTCTTATTATTGTTTTAGTGGAAGCGAGATTTAAATTCCTCCCATCTGGCGTGCCTGCAAGTCCTGCAGGCTCTGAAAGGGCCCAAATGTCACTTGAAAGGGATGACGAGATACATGGTAAGCTGTGCGGAGCCTAAGCAATGCAGCCATTCAAAGGGACGTTTTTAGCTTTACATTGCTGCTGTTGGCTTATGTGCTTTTGAAGAAGCATGTTCGTCTTTGATGAAAGCCGTGGGAGAAATGTGTATATACTTTTGTATATTCTCCATGCAGATCTGCCAGACAATCGAACAGCACTGCGGTATATTGCAGATGCTGAACACACTGCATCACAGCCTGCCCAGACTGAAGGTAATTTTATACAGCATAACTTTGTACTACAAATGCTATTCATAAGGGGCGTAGCCGGGGGGGGGGGGGGGGCTTATGGGGCTTCAGCCCCCCCCCCCCCGAAATTTTTTCGTGCTGTCCATGCACCGCCTACCAAAGCAACCCCCGGCGCCGGAAATCATTCTGGATTTTGTGTAGAGCATCTTTTTCACGCTCGAAAAGCCATTTCACCGCGAAAATTGCGAACTCGGGCTGAATTTCGCGGCAACGCCCATGCACCGGGAGTCACATAACGCAAGTAGCCCCATCCGAGCACAAAGTTTCAAGGACGTTTTGATGGCGAAAGGGCTCGCCGCGGCATCTCGCGGAGGTCGCGGAATCTACACTCTATCATGGAATTCACGGAGCGCGTGGATATCAATTGCCATACTTTATGGGTATAAAGTTCTCATAAACTTTTTATGTGAAAGGTGCACTGACATTTCTGAAACGTGCGCTTTAGATTTTCAATTGCGGAACATTGTAAGTTTAATGCTCCCATAAATATTTGACGCCAAAGGTGCATTGACTTTTCCAAAGTCGTACATCCGGCCATACAACGAGACAAGCCAAATTAACACACTATCAGACAAGTTGACAAAGCCCGCAGCGAGGCCTGATGAGACGAAGCGTTGTGGTGGTTCATTCGTGCCGTCATGTCACATAAAAAAATATCAACATTTTTTTTTCACCTGCGCCAAAGCATCCAGTGAAGACACTAAAGCCAGCAAAGGTAACTAGGTTCTTATTTATTGTTTCTACTTTTACTTTTAATCGCGAGGACACGTTGAGCCTCTTAAATTTTTTTGTTCTCGCTCCCCTACCCGCGCGCTGCCAGAGCCAGCCAGAGCGCATGCGTTTTTCTCGTGTTGCCCCGTCCATCAAGCAGCGCACTTCGGTGCGCGTTCGGTTTTCTCTGGCGGAGTGCATTTTCGCCTGGCAGAGTTTTGGATGCTTTCTGGTTAGCAGACGAGAAAAAGAAACAATGGTCGCTAGCCGCCATCACTGTGAAGGCTCGACGGATTGCACCGCGTTCGCTTGAGCGCAACCTCTCCAGAAAGTCTTGTCTCGCCGGTGTAGGATACCGAGCAGTATGCGCATGGTTCTTTGTGGACCAAGCGTCTCGTGTT
Organism: Dermacentor andersoni; assembly: GCF_023375885.2. Taxonomy (NCBI): domain Eukaryota; kingdom Metazoa; phylum Arthropoda; class Arachnida; order Ixodida; family Ixodidae; genus Dermacentor; species Dermacentor andersoni. The sequence goes on from NC_092816.1 coordinate 146,906,463, forward strand.
TTCTTTGACATTCCTTTAATATCCATATTAGTTGCCCAAAGTAAGCATTCGATTGTGACCAACATACATTGCGTATTTTTTTTACGGTGCCCCCGCCTCACAAAAGGAAAAAAGAAGCATTGTTGCGGTGCAGCGAATTGTCGCATCGTGAAAGTTCTATTTTGTTACTTCTTTTGCGGAAAGAAATGGGCCATGGGACGCTTCAGTTGCCGGATACTCTTACTATATTATTGCGATAGCAATTATATGGACACTCTAGGCGCACTCCTGCCGTCGCCGCCGTCGTCATGTTCCGCATAAAGTCCAAGTGCGGTAACATCGTGACCCCGCGCCGCATGCTGTATGTGCAAGTGAAAGCGTGCGGGGGGGGGGGAATGGGTGAGCCGACGATGGTGGCTGTCTTGTGTGCGCAAGGGAGAAAAGTGAGGAGCAAGCGCGCCGCCTTCCGTCGCGCGCGATACATCGGATGGAGTGGATGGAATGGGGCCAGGATCTAGGATTCTGTGAATCTGTGATTGCGCAACATGTTTATTTGCCTTGTTTGACGCATTATATGTATACCGTGACTTTTTCTTAGATACGTAGATTTATTAGAGACTTATTTATACGTATGCTTAAATATCTTGTTGCGATGTTTTGTGTATACGTGCAGTGAACTTTGTTTCCAGTGGCACTTTTTTGCCCTTTATCAAGCTGTTTCTTCCCATTTGTATATTCCATTGTATCTTCGCATTTCTAATGTACGAGGGCGAGTCAAATGAAAGTGAGCCTACCCACCGCGCGCAATTATGGTTCTGTTGATTATCTGCAAGGCCTGCGCGTAGCACACAGGGATCTCTCATTTACAAAAGTGACACGCTGGTGTGAGGATAAATGTTCTTTAATGCTCTCATACACTGGGTTGTACATGGTTGCGTGCCGTAATGGACGTTCCAGAAGTTGAGCAGCGTGGTGCTGTGAGGTTTATGACAGCTGAAGGTGTTTCTCAAAAAGAAATTAGTCGCCGTATGTCTGCCGTGTACATGGAACATTGCATTTCATTGGCCACTGTGAAGCGTTGGAACAAACGGTTCAAAAAAGGACCTGAAAGTTGCAAGGACGATCCCAGACCGGGCCAAAGCCATCGTGCAATCACCCCTAACAAAATTGCAAAGGTTGATGAGCTGATAAGACAAGAACGGAGGATATAAGCATCGATGAACTGCTAAGCGTGTGAACATCAGTCACGGTTTGGTTCACGCCATAATTCATGAACATCTCGGTTATCGGCTCTTGTGCGCGCAGTGGATGCGCAAGATGTTGAACTACCGCCAGAATACGGAGAAGATCGGCGTTGCCTTTACTCATCTGATCCGCTATCACAATAAGGGTGACGATTTCTTGTCTGCAATTGTGATTGGAGACGAACCATCATGCCACTACTAAGAGTCTGAAACACGACGGCAAAGCTTACAATGGAAACATTCGAACTCGCCACCCCCAAAGAAAGCAAAGGCCGTCATTTCTGCCAGAAAGGTGTTGTTGACTTTTATTTTTCGATCGTCAGGGGCCATTACTAATAGAATTTGCTAAATCTTGAGAGACTATCAATTGTTTCCGATATTGAGAAACGCGGGATCGGCAGTGTGCCCCAATCAAGAACAAGCTACGTGGAAAATTGACGAATGAGGTCATCTTGTTCCATGACAATGCCCGTCCCCACGTCGCTGATGGGGTTAATACAAAACTGGCAAAGTTCAAGCGGGAAACGCTGCAACATCTGCCACACAGCTAAGACCTGTTGCCTTGCAACTTCCACATTTTGGGGCAAACGAAAAAACAGCTCATGGGAACCAGATTCGTCTCGGACGATGAAGTGAAAGTCAGTTGCAGAGGTTTTGAAGGAGCAACCCAAGGAGCTATATGAGACGGGAATTGCGCGACTCGTTAGTCAATGGGACAAATGTCTAAATGCTCATGGGGGCTACTTTTAATTATAGTACCCCGTTTGTCATATATTCGCATTGGCTCACTTTCATTTGACTCGCCCTCGTATATTCTGCAGAACTCCTGCTTTTTATACGTGCTCTGTTGCGACTATAATTTCGGTGCAATTACGATACACGTCCGGTGACAGCTGCTGCTGCGTAATACGCTGGAACAAATGACAGCGTCATTGAGATTTTTCACTGGCCGTTGCATATGTACAAGAATGTAAACAAGGATCTTGAATGAGAAAGTGTAATTAATATATTTGTTCTCAACTTGTTCATTTCATGGCCTTTACATTTTTCATATCAGCGGAATGCACTGCTTTGCTGGCTTCGAACTGATGTAGTTCTAAAGTTCGTGTGATATTTTCCTTCCTTATTAAATAGACAAAACACATGAAAGCATTGACATCAGTTATGTGGGGCACAATTTTTGGCACATACGAGTATATTCTTTTATGGAAAAAATACATATTTTACTTGTATTGACAGTGCTTAGCGTTCAAGAATTCGTTTGCAGCATCTTTGGCAATGGCAATGTAGTTATTATTCATGTATTTGATCCCTAGGCAAATTGTTTGAGAGGAAGCTTTAGCTCGGGCCCTACTCCGACGCGGCCTATTCAGATACATGTAAAACGCAGAAACGCTTTTCTGCGATAACTCCTGAATCGCTTTTAACGAAATTTGTTGCATTTGAGAGAGTAAGTTAAATTCTAGTGTCTGTTGGAAGCGGAATTTCAATTTAGGGCCTGAACTTTGTTTAAAATATATAGAAAAATTTGAAAGTTCGAAAAAAATAGAAGCACGAAGTTTACAAATTAATAGCTCTGCATCAAGAACAGATATCGCGGTTCTGTAAACGGCATCCATTACACCATTCAAAGCGGACAAATTCGATATGTCAATTTGTATCTTACGTGGATTAGTAATGTTATGTACAAGGGTTCTGCAAAAGCCGTACTTCCATAATACTTAATTTTTTTAGACTCATGTGTAACATATCAATATTGTCCGCTGTAGATGTACTATTATGTGCGATTCACAGAATTGTGATATCAATTTTCATTGCTGATTTACAGAGTTGTAAACTTAATTGTCTCGTTTTCTGAAAATTTTCGAATTTTGCCGCTTTCAATAAAATACTGACGACCTAAATCGAAAATTCGAAACAAACGTTCACTAGAATTTAAGTTTCTCGTTTAAATCCAACAAACCTCGTCAAATTTGGTGCAGTGGTTGCCGAGAAAAACGAATTCTCCTTCTACGTTTATTTAGACAGGAGCATCCGACCTAATGTTTCCTCTTAAGGAGGAGGCCGACCTGCAACGTGAGCCCCCCCCCCCGAACAAAATTTCTGGCTATGCCACTGCTATTCATATGTCATAACTAATCGCATCATTCAAATGTGCATTCATTGAACTGTACATTGCATTTCTTCCTGTCAGTTCCAGAGGTGTTATTGGAACACATTTGAGTACGATTGAGTGCTCCTTGTGGTTTAAGCCAGGGCTTCATTATTTTGCAAATGTTTAGATTGCATGACCTTCTTCCAACATATATATTGCCATAAAAACATTGGGAATTCCAGAAAAGGGTAATGCTTTGAATCCCCGCAATCAGATCCCTGTCAATGCCACGGTGTTTGTGTCATTGTCACTCTAAATGACATTGCTTTACATTTGCCTGCATATGCTTATTCAGACTATGCTTCCATGACTGGTAGTGTGAATGAGCACTAAATTTTTAGTAAATGGTTTACTTTAGACCGAGGCACACATATACACTGAGGATGCACATGTGCCTTCTCAAATGCCATGGATATTGGGAAGACTTCTTGCTTTGATACACGAGAAAACGGGCGCAATAACGTAGTGCACACCAGAACCAATGAAATAAACTTTTTTTTTTCTGGCAGAGGGAGGGACATAGGGCACATAAAGTTGCAGTCATTGCTTCTACAGCTATTATTCTTGTTACTTTGACTTTGTCTCGGCAAAACCAAGATTTATATAAAAAAGTGCCTGCATCCACACGGGCTAAATGCAACACTAGCCACTTATTACGTCCTGTCTTGACATGATAACACTTGCTTAATATAACCTTCAGGCAATGGCTCATCTGGCTCACTTGCTAAACAACTGCTTTCCTGCAATTCACATAAGGCATTAAATGGCATTTTTTGCAAGCATACATATGTTCTATCTGGTTGTGGACTACTCTTGCGAATTGTTTCTGACTTGCATTGGGCCAAAAAGCTAATTTAACGGCGCAGTTTTCCAACCTTTTCAAGTCGGCATTATGGGCAGCACTGTCGCTGTTGTGCTGTACATGCGTAAAATCTTGCACCGTTTGAGAGGTCTGACAGAATATGTTGTTAAAGTCGTTTTTTTTTCAGTCCCAAGAAGGTCAAAAGCAATATGTAAAAAGAGTAGTATTCCACTACCAGATAAGACGTACGTATTCTTGCAAAACGTGGCTTTTAGTACGTTTTGTGGATTGCAAAGAAACATTTAGCGGATACCACAATTCTTTGGCAAGCTCTGTACAAGCTAGTTAGGCCATTGCCTGAATGTTAAATTAAGAGAGCATTATAATGTCAGGAAAGAATGCAGTGAGCAGCTTGTGTTTCGTTGTAGCACATTTAGGTGCAAACCATACGTTCAATGGATCTTAGCTTTGCAAAAAGACAGAGGGATAAGATTAGTAATTAGAACCAGCGAAAATTGGAAAGTTAGCTTCGCTCTGCGGCTTTTTCTGTCAGAAAAATAATGGTGATATTTAATGGGCCATAGTTTGTGCCCTGACACTGACAGTTTTTAGCACAAAGCGTCTTATCACTACCTGTGGCATTTAAAGGCATGTGTTGTGTGTATGTGTGTATACAATCACACACACACACACACACACACACACACATATATATATATATATATATATATATATATATATATGTGTGTGTGTGTGTGTGTGTGTGTGTGTGTGTGCCACTCATTGAATGTAAGCTTCTGTCTCACTCATCTTGTTTCTCGCATTCAAAACCTGTTAGAATGTCATACCAACAAGGCCAGATATCAACTGTTGTCTGCTAGAAACGTTTCTTTTTCTGCTTACAGCACAGAAGCCGAACATTTCTTATACGGAAGACAGCTTTGTAAGTATATTTTGTTGCTTAACCACTGCTTAGCAATTTGTCATAGAATAATAACAGAAGTCTTTCGATCATGTATAGCACAAACACTGCATCTTTTAGTGCAATATAGTTCCATTGAAGCGTTTTACAAATGAGTCATCTAACTAAAGCTCGTCCACTCCATTCATGTTGTTCTGTGCTCGTTGTTATTCTGCTGATTTCTTTGTGGTGTTATGTAAGCAATGAAGCTAAATTGTCACACTCAGCCTGGTTGTGCCATAATATGTGTTAGTGGTAGAAGAAACATTGTCGCGTACTTGTATAAGTACTGTAAGCCAACTTCAACAAGGTCAAGCAGCGTGTGAAAACTGAATGGAAATGTTTGGTATGTAGTACTGTTTGGAGGTAGTAATGGTAGTAATTGTTTTTGTCTTTAGTAAACATTGTAAAAAAAAAAAGATGCACTGGTCTGCTGGTAGCAGCAGAGCCTGTAGCCTCTACGTGACACTCTGTTAAGCTAATTTGGAGGCTGCCCCTTTTCTATTTTGATGGGTTGTGCATGTACATGTTACGTAAACTAGTCTGAAGATCATTCACAATTGCAGTTTTGTTTTTGCAGTTTCACCTAAAGGGTGGCTTCTGTATTTCTGGCGCACAAGCGGCTAAAATCTTTGCAATGAGAAAAGGGATGCTTGTGCGCAAGGACACAGTACAGGCACTGTGGAGCAATACGGTCCTTGCCACAAGGAGCGTCAGTGGGAATGGAGCCCCCAGGAAGAGGGCATTGGACGAGCTGCCCAAACAGCAGTTAACCACAAAGAAGGTGGATATCGTAGTGGGTAAACTGTCACAAAATGTTAATGTCACCACCAAATATGCAGCTTTGGGTTCGAATTCTGCAGCTCACTCAAGAGTAAACATTTGGGTAGGTTGTGGTTATACTGAAATGATGGAAGACAGCACAGTATCTCTTTCCGTTGCTTTTTCATTTCTTGTACTGCCTCTACTTTACGTTGCTTGTTGGCAGCCTAAGAACTTTCTGCAAGGCCCTGCTACAGAAACAGACATCACTTCTTTATGTGCTTCCGTGCTTGAAAATGTAGTTCTCGATATGTGTTGATAGCTTTCATCTATGGGCGTGTCTTGTGTTGTTACATTACTATATTTTGCAAACCAACAAGTCAAAGCAAATGATTTCAGAAGGCTTATGTTCACACTGTCACAGACAAATGAACACTGCAAGACTTGACAACAGCCATAAATTTCAGACGAACATGTATGAAGTAATAATCATAAAATATTAATTACATTGAAGTGCACAACTTCTGAAAATGCATAACACAAGTGATCCTAAGTGGACTGAAGTTAGTTTTAAGAGTTTTAACTAAACAATTGATGAAAGAACATAAGGGTCGTGTTTCGTGCTAGTTTTTTGGCACATTGAAAAGTTTGTTTACAAGGCCAAAATGTTTTGAATTAAAAGAGCATGCCTTTATTGTAGTGTCATGGGAATGAGCAAGTGTAATTAGCTGAAGCATCTATACAAATTCTCCCTAAATTGAACAGTGGTACATTCGCTATTTCATTCTTAAGATATTGCTAGTCCAGGCAATGTAATTTACAGATAAGAGCATTTGTCATAATGAGAATATTTTCTATATTGCGCTTGCATCACATTATCATTGTAGGATTTTTGAAGTTTTTTTATTTATACATGAAACATTATAATTGTTTTCAGCTACAATCCAGCCCTGAGGCCAGCAGAACATGGATGTGTTCGACACACTGAAGGCTGTCGCGGCTCCTTAGTGAAAAAAAAACAGGACGTTTCGAAGACGGTTCGAAAGATGGAAGTCAAATAAATAAAGCTCAACCGCCTTTGTTGCGTGAAATCCATCAGCAGAAAACACCTTTGCTAGGCTTCTACTTTGGCCAGTTGCAACAGGGACCAACTGTGACCAGTTGCAACGGGAACCAACTGGGACCAATTCCGATGGGGCCAACTGGGACTAGTTGCAATGGTGATTAACTGGAACCAGTTGCAACTGGGACTAACTGGGAATTGTTCCATAAACCAGTTGAACTGGGACCAGTTGCATCCCAGTTGCAAAATTTCACCTGCGATTCGCTTACTAACTAAATTAACAATGATAGGATATGTAAGCGCGACTCAACGAGGACGTCGAAACAGACACAGGGAGACACACGCTGTCTTTGTGTGCCGGCTTCTTTCTACGTCGTTGTTCAGTCACGCTTACACATTCTATCATGGAATAAAATCAACTAGCCCGTCAACGTGTTTTAATTTAATTAACCAGCATTGTGTCAGGCATGCACAGGTAAACATGAACACACATCGCTCGATGACAGTGGAACCTGTCTGTGAAAGCAACTCCTTGCATTTTGTGGTTACTAAGTAGCCTTCTTTAGAGCGAATAGCTTTGTTTGCCTCTTTTGTTCGTGTTCGTCATCGGCAGTGGCGAGGTGGATTTGCGATACAAAGAAAAAGTGTGCGTGCTCTCCCGAAACCGCGTTCGTCGGCGAATGACAGCATCATAAGTCTTTGAGACGTACGTGCTACTTCCTGTCAGCTTTAATATTTGTGTACGTTAAGATGCGGCGGTGGAGCACTAGCAAAGAAAACGTGCGGTCGCCCGCTCGTTCACTGGCTTGTTTAATCGTCATTCGCTCGTTGGTTTAGTCGTTGGCTTACTCATTCGTTCAACTATTAGTCCGTTCGACCACTATGTCTTTGAGACACACATAGTGAGGCAACAAATGGTGCCTCAACCGAACGACTGCATCATTTCACTTACCGCAATTTCTGCTGCGTCATAGCGCTGCAATTCCTTGCGCGGTCAGCACTTCACTAAAGTCACATCTCGCAAATATTATTTCGGAGTGAGCGCAACCGTACCCAATGCACACACCTTAGTACAACTCGGTTCACCACAAGTAAGTCACTTCGTGAACGGACGAGCTAACGCACGATGCAGTGTTATTCGTGATGAGTCACTAACCTGAAAAAAAATAATGCACTTGTTTGAGCCTAAATGAAGCGCCGTTACCGGATTACCGCTTCACGTACGAATACTAAAAAACTGATTTCATTTTCTATATACGCCGAATTAATCCCGCCTCGATGATCGCCCGCGCGCATTTCGGTTGGATCTGAGGCACGACAAACATAACAGCACCACCGCCCACCTCTGAGCCTTGGCGCATGCTTAGAAGATTGGCAAGCACGCACGTTGGCGGCACCGCAGCTTGTAATAAGGCCCATTCGATTCAGCCAAGTTTCTCTGCACCTTCTGCACCTATTCACGGTGCACTGCACCTAAGCCTTCGGTTCCTTGAGGTGCAGCAGTGCACCCTGCACCCGCGTGCTCGATTGAACGGGGTGCTAGGCAAGGTGCCGCCGGGGTGCAGTGCACCCTTGAACGTTGCAGCGAGTGGGTGCAGCCCGGCACACCTTAACTGCCACCCCTTGCACATTTTCGTTTATGGTGCCGTGCACCTTTTTCTGAATCGAACAAACCTATTGGCGGCGAGCTCCACCACTGGAAAAGCTGGCGCCACCGTCGGCGTGACGCTGCATGAGGGACCACGTGGACACAGTGGCCGCGTCGGCAGCTTCGGGAGCGCCGAAGCGAGCTGAAAACGAAAGTTGAAAGTTCCACCTGCGCCGCGGTTCTGATTAAGTGGTGAGGCTTTACCGCCTTCCGTGTCAACTTCACAACATCTGAAACTACTATAATAGGTAGTGACTGCCTTTGGAGGCGTGCAGCATGGTAGGATACTGCTCGGTGAGCAGTGCCGGACGTACGCAATGGAGACTGGTGTCAGCCTTATTCACACGTAGCCGCAGGGCAAGGAGCTGCGTGAAGCTTGGCTGGCGAAACTTAGAACCGGCAGGCAGCCATCGGCTACAACTCGGGTACGCAGCAAGCACACACGCGAGGAAGATTTCTGCTACGGCGCCGGGACTGCGCGATGTTCGATGAGTAGCAGAAAACGCACTGAGAAGCTCACCCGCGCCCGCTACCCGGCTAATGTCAGGACGGTTTGGTCTATGAACTTGTCGATGCTGGATACTGGCAAGTTCACTGGAACGGAAAGGAGCGGTAAGACGCACATTAAAGAAAGGCATGGCATATGGTCATGTTAGTGTTAAGAATTAATGCACTGGATTACAAAAAAGAAGCAGAGGAAAATCGCACGCTGAGAAAACCGGTAAACATACAGTGCCACGCAACTTGAGAAATAATATTAAAATGTCCAAGAATTTAGAAGACAAAAAAGATTGAATCGTCGCGACGGCACATCACAGTCGCCGTAGGCTTCGAAGTCTCTATAACGAAATTATTTTTGGACAATTCTGATAGCGTCCACGCAAGAATGGTTGCTAGTGTACTGTCAAATGCTCATATGCTGCGGTCTAAAGCTCACGGCGCGGCGCGAAAACGTGCTCACAGCGAGAGCAAAACATTGTGTGCGGACACGCATGTAGACGCGCAGTCAGTCGCTGCGAAGCCGTGCGATCGCTGCATTGAGGCTTCATTCTGTTATGCTCCATTTCGTTATACGGACAGCCTACTATAAGAACGTATTTCACATCGTTTACTTTCAGCGTTTGCCTACCTTTCACGCAAGAAGCCGGTTCGGGAGATTCCATCGCGGTGACCGCGCGTAGTGGCGTTCGCTGTACGTATTCGGTAAAGAGATAGTGTCTGTAAACGATTATGTGCTTTAAGTTTGCCCAAGATTATTATATCGAGTGAAAAACTTCCATCGTTTTGAGAGTACCTACATAAATGTCCAGGAGGGCTGCCGTGTGGTGTTTTTATTGAGCGCCGTAAGCGAAACCTATGAGGAGCGCGCCGCGTGATCCCTCATACTACGCAAGGTAGGCGCTTCCGACAGATGGCGACTCGGTAACACCTCGCCCCCAATACTCTTTCAAACCTTCAGAGCAGCGATCGCTCGTGTCCTCTGTCGTGAAAGAGAGGAGAAACGAGGAGAGAAGGCGGGAGAGGAGAGTGTCGCTACGTTACCAAATTTAAGGGGTTTTAAAGTGAGCGGTACAGTATCGCCACCTCTGCTTGAGAACATGGACTGCACAGACAGTGGTGGCTGCGGTACCTGGCAGATGGCGCGTCATGGCCACTGCATCTAAAACCCCTCAATGTTTTAAAAGTAGCGCCGTCCTTTGAACGTTTCCACCGCCGCGCAGACTCTCCGCCATTTTCCCTTCACCCGTGCCCTCCGCTGCTCGCCTCCCCTTTCCGATATGATTACGGCCGTCACGTGACAGCGCGCGCTTTTCCATTTTGTTGTTTTTTCATCCGAGAAGAAAGCGCGCGCTTTCAGAAGACTTTCCGGCGCCATTTTTGATGCAATGAATGCGCGCCGGAGTGTACGTAGGATGTAGTTTATGTGGTGACCAGAGCTTCCGTCGTGAGCTCGTCGTTAAGAAAAGCCCGCTTCCTTGGCGCTGTTTCTACTCTTCGTCTTGAGTTGCTGCGCCTACGGTTGCCGTAATCGCTTCAGTGAAGGAAAAAAGTTTTTTACGCTGCCGTCCGGCAAGCATGATGTGGAGCAAAGAAAGATGTGGATGCACCGTATTTCTCGCGCAAACTTCAACGGGCCGCCGGGCACGCGCTTTTGTAAGGTGAGTAGGAGGTTTTTAATTAGCGTAGTGTATCGGACCTATTTATTCCCAAGCTTTCACACTGCGCGATGTTACCGCGGATGTCGTGCTCTCCTTGTTGTGCACCATCTCGATGCAGTTTTTTCTTCTTTCTTTGAGCAGTAGTGCGCACTTTTCTTTAATGCGTAAGCATTCCTTAGCAAATGCCACAGAAAAAATTTGTACCTCACGCGAAAAGTGTAATTCCTTCCGCGGGGGAAAAACAGCGCAATATAAACACGGACGAGCGAGGAACACAGGACGAGCGCTGACTACCAGCTACTTGGGTTTATGGTGCGCATACACAATATACCTTTGGAAAAAACGAGGGGGAGGTTTCCCATCTTGCACTTCATCCGGGCCAGTGTCAAGTGATAAGAAGTAGACTCTTAATGATGAAACAAGATTAGTGGCGGAGATGCATGAACTCCTTGTCAGACCCATTGAAGGAGCACTGACACATGCATCACTTTTGCGCATCTTCACAAAAAGCTTCAAATATCGCACGTGCTGTTTGGTCCCTACACTCTTAGACGAAAGCACACCCTTTGGGGTGCATATTTGCCACAGAACAATAATCGTCATCTGTCTTTCTTGCGTTTCCTTTCTTGAAAACGCCGTGCCCGCTACTTTCCTGACGAGAATGCTCTGTCATGCAGGCTGATAACGCTTAGAAGTACCGGGCTCGCAGCGTTAAAGAAAGGAACTGTGGACAAGACATGTGACGACTATTGTTGTGTGGCACGATACGACCCAAAGGGTGCAATTGTGTTTGAGTGTATACCGGCGCAAAAGCCGCATTCCTTGTATTTGCACAAAACTGCGTAATTTGCGAAGCCAAGACATTTAATCGTTATAATAGTTTAAATGTAGCTGATTGATAGTTTCATAAGCGATAATGAACGATTGAAACCGAAAAATAAAAATTATCAGAAATGATACCTGTAGGACACACATAGGGTTCCACAGAAAATGCGCGGGAAAGCTAAGAGTAGGTGTGGACCAACCAAAATTTGGCGGTGGGCCAACTTGAATTTTGAGGATGGGCCGACTTGAACTTTAGGGAGGAGCCAACTTAAATTTCGGGGTGAGCCAACTTGAAATTTGGGAGTGCGCCAACTGATATTTAGAGGTATGTTTACACACACTTACGTAACTAAGTTTCAGTTTCTGCATGCTTTTTGATATAACAAAAACAGAGTGACACTCAAAGACTAAATTTGCATTAGTAAAGCATGTGTGTTTAACCGTGGAAAGAAACAGCGTCAAATAAACTATTTTGTAGAATACTAAAGAAACAGATCAGACTAGCACAAGGTAATAGCAAAAAAAAAAAAAAGATGGATTTCAGCTTTGAAAATCCTCTCGCGTACGCTGCTCATTCGTTCAAAATTGCTTGTATCCTTCTGAGTGTTTCTTTAATCTTCGTCCGCGACGCATAGCTTTAGGGGCGTATGATGCTTAATTGATGCAGGACGTGTTTTGTCTTTTGTTTAATACTTAGTACCATTTTTCGGGTGACCAATTTGAGCCTTTGATTGCGCACGATTTCGGCAAAAAAATGAAACTGGAGCAGGACCCTGTACCCAGCATGCTCTAAGGTTATCAGCCAGAGCGCACAGTCGGTGCCAGCGTAATAAATTCTTTATTGTAATGCTGAGAAGTTGTAGTCGGCGGTACTCAAAACAGATTTGTAGCTTCCATTTCTGATGAACAATTTGAGGCAGCCGAGCTTCACAGCTACTCGCAACGATTCACAAACAGTACTCAGCGAAAGCCCGCACAGAGATGCGAGCGTGTGCGCCCACACTATCCCTGTCGTGACTCTTAAGCATACATTTCTTTTTTTCCATGTCTTCCCCCTCAAATTTTCTTCCACCGCATTTTCTTGTTCCCAGGGTTGAAATAACGTTCTCGGATGTAATTTGATTGCGATAGGAAATAATTAGCAGATAAAACAATAGCGCCAAACTAAAGATCTGTCATCCCGCTAGCATTAAAGAGTGACGTCGTCTGCTGCGCTGCATCGGACAATGGGGCGCCGCTATCGAGGGGGGAGAGCTTGCGAGTAGTAATCAGCGCGAAGCGGGGGAGGGCGACGGAGATGGCACCAGAATACCTAGACTACGAAAGTATAGAAAAAGACATTCAACAAGAGCGGACACTCCCACGGAACCCACCGTACAAATTGACTGCAGCGCACTAAGCGGCTGGCAATAAAACTTGAGCCACTATTTTGGTTTCGGTTTTGTGCGCTCGCGTTTGGAACGCTAGCTGGTACGCGTTACACCGGCTGCACTGATCAAGGCGACATGTTTTGCTTCTATTGCTCAAACGCGCGCCGTCTTGTGTGAAATCGTTTTATTATTTAAAACAATGATTACGAACCATCTTTACAAGTCTCCATGGAATCTGTGCAAAGTGCAATTTCATAATATAGGCGCAACACGTTTTGTGAAATGAGGAAATGTTTCTTTTGGTCGATGTAAACGCTCGTCCCAGGCTTTTTGTACGTTCGTCCAATGCTGTGGCGCCAGGTAACCAGCAGTAGTTCCCGTTCGAAGCTCCACCGAACGGTATCAGCTGAAAAGAGTACAAGCATTCGTCATTTTTTAATTTAGACCTTAGAGGAATACGGCGTGTAGAGGCGAAATGTCCGAAACTGAGTTGGGGTCCTTTCAGAAAAAAAACAAAAGCAATTCGATTTTACATACATGGCGCCGAAAATACCCCACTCATCCAAAACAACACCATAAAATATGAAGAAAGCATCTGATTTACAAGCATTCCTTCATTCCCGGGCCTTATTCCATTCCTTGTTCTTGTTCCTTATTCTTTAAGAGCACTAGCACACGAGTGACTTCATGGTTTCGACACAACTTGGCCTCAGCCGACGCAATAGTACGCCACGTACAGGCTCCCAGCCAGAGCACGCTCGACGCTCTCAGATTGCATTCTACTCGCACTCAAGAGAAATGTGTGTGCAAAGCCTATTTCCAGTCGCTGAAAAGACGGAGTCTTCGAGTTACAAGTTCCACGTTTCTGAGCACCTCGGCATTATCTTTTGCGCGTCCTGCCGGCGCAATCAACGCTCCCGTGTTATCACTCTTGGCGATGGGTCGTCGTGTTTTCGACAAGCGTGACTACTGAAAGAAAGCACATGTTTTTGATGGGGAGGCGATCACAAAAGGCGTCACAAATTTGACCACGTAAGATTCAGTCAACGCAATACCAACTGCGTCACCACGGCCGAGCTGCTTTTACAGGGAAGCTGTTTACCTCTGGCATCCAAGGAAATTTTCGCGTCGTTTTAGTAATCAAAAATTTCCCAATACGTGGGCCAATCCCCGAGAAAGTGCAATGCCGGGCCGACCCGCGGCATAGGTGAAGCAGGTGTTAAGCACTCCCCATACGTGGGCCGATGCCGAAGATAGTGAAATACCGACCCAACCCGCGGCGGAGCTGAAGCAGGCGTTAAGCACTCCCCATACGTGGGCCGATCCCGAAGATAGTGAAATACCGACCCAACCCGCGGCGGAGCTGAAGCAGGCGTTAAGCACTCCCCATACGTGACCCGATCCCGAAGACAGTGCAATACCGTGCCGGCCCGCGGCGGAGGTAAAGCAGGCGTTGCGCACTCCACATACGTGGACCGATCACGAAGACAGTGCAATACTGACCCGACCCGCAGCGGAAGTGAAGCAGGCGTTAAGCACTTCCCATACGTGGGCCGATCCCCGAGAAAGTGCAATGCCGGGCCGACCCGCGGCGTAATTGAAGCAGGTGTTGAGCACTCCCCATACGTGAGCCGATCCCGAAGACAGTGAAATGCCGACCCAACCCGTGGCGGAGCTGAAGCAGTCGTTAAGCACTCCCCATCCGTGGGCCGATCCCGAAGATAGTGCAATGCCGGGCCGACCCGCGGCGGAGGCGCAGTTCGCCATTAAGGGGCCCACATACACAGCTTCGCTGCTCATCTTTCTTCACAGAGTGGAAGGGCACTGAATTTTTTTGCTAACTGCATCGAAACGCCGGGTGCGGCCACCGTGCCTCAAATGTAGTCCAAAAATTAATGAGTTACAATAATGTTGGGGGTAAGAGAAAGCGCCATAAACTTGCCCCAGTAAGATTTAATTCACGCGACACTAGCTTCATCACCACGGTTGAGCGGCTTTTTGCTAACTGCGTCAAAACGTAGGGTGTGGACACCGTGCATCAATACTACCCCAAAAGGTAAAAATATCCTAAAAGGTAGCGATATTAGTTACTATAATGTCGGGATCAGGAAAAGTGTGGCAAACATGTCCCAGTACGATTCACTACAAGGCTAAGTAACTGGCCACAACGGCCGAGCTGCTTTTTGCTGCGTTACAACGCTCGGTGATGTAAGCCTAACTTGCTTTAAATACAGCGTAGACTTTCAAACAAATTTTCTTGCCTTCCCATATTCTATAAGCGCAGCGGCACCGTGTCGAAGTGCAGAAAGAACGCAAGCATACGCCAGGAGCACAAGAAATCCGGCTACATCCCCATGAAAGAAGACAGACGAGTGGCCGAACAGGCGAACGCTCACATACGCAGCCGGCCTCGCCTGCTTCGGTGGCGCGTCTGGCACATGGCGCATGCATTCAAATTACAATTAGCCGCTGGCAGCTTTGATGCTAGAAACAAACGCAAAGCAACGTACGTTAGGCAACTGGGCACGTGTCAGCTATATCATGATGGTGCTAGTCACCATAACGGTGTACTGCCGAGTGGGAATCGCACTGCTTCGGCTGGATGAGAAAATCATTTGCGGACGAAATACGGGTCACAGTCGTCGCAGTACGGCGAGCAGCGCTGCACTCTGCGCTCGAACCACACACCCACGCATGTGCACAATGACTGCCCGACGGCATGCACTGTAGCTTTAGTTATGCTTCGGCCACACGCTCCGCTGTTCGCATTTTATTTCTCCTCGACGGGACATCAGTGGGGGCACACTAATGGCGCAGTAACCACCGCTGCCGGTGTCTTGTTTGCAATGTTTTGTTAACGTTCAAGCATGGAAATGACAAAATATGAATTAAAACACTCATGAGGTGTCTTATAATCAATAGTTCTAGCGCTAATCTGCATGTGAAAAATGGGCTCAGAGAATCGTATACCTGTATTTTGAACATTATGAATTATTACAAATCCTGCAATGGCTATATGAAAAAGGTGAGTACAGTAAGCACTAGTTAGAGGACACAAGTGAGACGTGTGACGCCTTATCGACGCTCCTTTTATGCGTTGCATATTGCAATCACTCAGTTCAGCCCTTGGGCGCGGCCGGGCAGCCACCATTGGGGGTATGAGCCATCATAGTGGCTCATACCCCTACACTAGAGTTTTATGCGTTGCATATTGCAATCACTCAGTTCAGCCCTTGGGCGCGGCCGGGCAGCCACCATTGACCTTTAGCGCAACCACGTGACGTGACGTCACGACAGTCGGAGGAAAAGCTGGGCCCCAACTCGCGCGCAATATGCAACGCATTCTTGGCTTAACCAAGCTAAGCCTGGCCATTTTTATTTATAGAATTCATAAAGCATTATTACAAAAATGATTGGCCCCCCAGCCAGGCACATATATTAAAATATTCATTACAAGCTCTAACTGTACTCAAACAGGTTAAACGTGGATGTTAAAAATAAATAAAGAACTTCAACAAAAGCATATTCTTGAAAATTCAACTTCACTAATTCAAAAGTAATCAGAAAAGGGTGTGAACACTCAGAGAATAATTAGCAGTCATAATGCCACAGTACCATTAAAAACATTAAAACTGATTACTAGGAAGCAATGATAGCTTATACTGATGAACGACCAAAAGTGCATGGCCTGCATGCCAGCACCTGCTTCTGGGGCCACGAGATTCAATACAGATAGAAAGCTAGTATTCTCTAGCTATCTTTAAAAATATATACTGAAAGAACATTACGCAAGCAGAATCCCGAGCTGATATGTTCATCGTCATAGGCAACTTACTCAGGCAGCTTTTCACACCACGAAAGGGCCAAACACATGCCGCGGTCGGATATTTAGAAATAAGCATTGCAAATGAGAAATATCCCTGACACTTAAAGAGTAGCTCCTGAAAGCAAGCGATACAAGTATGTCTGAAAATAAACTACCATACTATTGTCCTCAGTACATTTCTATAAGTGCTCCGCAAGGGGAACGAACGTGCCACATATCGCAGTCAGAAGCAAAACTCTCAATTTCGGTACGCAACTGCATAGTTCTGCCTAGTATAGACGTACTTAGGCCTTGGTCAACCGAACAAAAGTCGAAAAGACACACCGATGAAGCATATCTGATGCTGCTCGCCCGCGGTAACTACCCTGCAGTTGCCTCGAGGAGCGCGTTGAATTTTTACTAGTGGTGATGTGAAGTGAATGATATTGCGAGTTGAAATTTTTTTTTCTCTATAATGTGTAATAACACATCTGCTAGTTAAGATAGCACAATTTTAGCAGTTGAGTAAAAGATATGCGGGAAAAGTAAGCGTTTCTGTATGATAAAAAAAAGACGTAACCGAAACCGAGAGTTTTGGATTTTGACGCGCGGTGTCAAGCAGTCTGCACAGAAGTCGCGCAATATTGCTACCCGTAACCACGTTGAAAAAGACAAATGCGGTCATAACTGAAATTCTTGTATTTAGAACCACAAATTCAATCTTTTCAAAATGAAGATGGATATTTCGCAAATCAGGAACACATTCTCCTTCTCGTAGAAACTCGAACATTCACAGTTATGATGATGGGGAAAACCAAAGTGATGATGATGATGATGAATTTGTTGTTTTATGGCGCAAGGGCCAATTATGGCCAAAGAGCGCCAGGTCAGTGTTGATGAGTTTGCAGTGGGTAGATGAGTTCCGTGAGTTATTGTGACGTAGCTGTAAAGGGGCCTAAAAGCGATCTCTGTAAAGTGCATAGAAGCTATATGTAATAAAATTATGGCAATGACTAGTGAGTACTACTAAGAACACAAGAGATACATTGTGATAGATTGATCATATTTTAAAATACATGTAGGCGAACGTTTGCAAGACGCACTACTGCCTTAGAGAGCCCTTGAAACGGAAGGGCCTGAAGGCATGTGCTGTACAAAAATAAATTATCGCAGCGGCATCCTCTGGAGAGAGGATGTGCTACAAATTCGTAGGGCTAACAACATGTAAGACAACATCGGTTAAGAAGCTTAGGACTGCTCTGGTGTCAAACAACGGTTCTGTACCAAGAAACATTACAGGATGAAAGGGGATGTGCTGCCGGTATGCTAGCGGAAAGAGTTTTTTCTCTCTGTTTCGGCGTCCCGACACTCCAGGAGGGCGTGGAGACGGTGAGCCTTTCACCGCATCTACCGCAGGATGGTGGCTCATTTCCAGTTAGCAGGAAACTGTGTGTGGCATATGTGTGTCCTATTCTGAGACGACAGAATAGGACTTCTGTTCGTCGTGTTTTTGTTGCGGGGGGCCAATAACCCAGTTTTGGCTTAATCACGTGAAGCTTATTATTTGTTTCAGCATCCCATAAGCGCTGCCAGTGGCTTCTGAGTTTCTTTCGGATGAAAGGCTTTAGGTCTAAGGCAGGTAGTGCAGTGGTAGAATGGATATCTTGTGAAGCTATTGATGTGGCAATTTGGTCAGCCAGCATATTACTCTCAATGCCCCTGTGTCCAGATACCCAGCATACTATGACTTGCTGCTGAGACATGTACGATGTGCAAATAACAGAATAAAGCTCAGTAAGTACAGGGTTTCGATGATTGCGGAGGAACATTAGGGCTTTTACGACGCTTAGAGAGTCGGTGTATATGATGGCTTTGTGCAACTTTCTTTTCTTGATTTCTTTAACAGCAGATAGAATCGCATAAGCTTCCGCGGTGAATATGCTTGTTTCCGGATGCAGTCCATGGGACTCAGAGAAGGATGGTCCGATTGCAGCATAAAACACTCCGGCATGTGACTTAGAAGCGTCAGTGTAAAACTATGCACGAGTACTTCGATTGAAGTTCCAAGAAGTGCATTCGAGTATGTGCCTGTGGGGCGTGTTTCGTCACCTCTACGAATGATGTATCGCATTCTATGGGTTTCCACTGCCATGGCGGCAATGGCTTAGCTAGGACCATTTGGTTTTGCTGAAGAACTGGAACTTGCATTTCCTCAGCAAGCTTTCTAATGCGCAGAGAGAATGGTTCTCTTGCTGCAGGTCGATTATTAAAGAGCTGTGCAGATGCCACGTCGTTTATGCTTACATAAGAGGGATGGCCGGATGCGTTCACTTTTAAAAAGTACATGAAACTAGAGTATGACCTCTGAAGATGAAGCGGCCACTCATTAGCTTCAACGTAGAGACTCTCTACAGGACTTGTCCTGAAGGCACCGGTCGCCAAGCGGATACCTAAGTGGTGAACAGGGTCAAGCATCTTCAAGGCGCTTGGACTGGCAGATTGATATACTATGGTCCCATAGTCTAAGCGCGTGCGTATAAGACTTTCGTAAACGTTCATCAGACATTTCCTGTCGCTGCCCCATGTTTTATGTGATAAAAGTTTAAGAAGGTTCATTGTTTTTAGACATTTCTCTTTTACGTGCTTTAACTGTGGAATGAAGGTCAGTTTCGAATCTAATATGATTCCTAAAAAGTTGTGTTGTGTGACAACTGGTATGTGCTGTCCATGTAGTTCTAGGCTGGGCTCTGCAAATAAGCCTCTTTTTCGCGTGAAAAGTACACATGAGCTTTTAACAGGATTCAGTTTAAAGCCGTTTTCCTCTCCTCAATTACACACTTTGTTCAAGCAAAGCTGGACATGTCGCTCACATATAGAAAGGTTGCATGACTTGAAACCCAATTGCACGTCATCTACGTACACCGAATAAAACATGCTCTGCGGTATATATAATCGTAAGGAATTCATTTAGATTATTAATACGGTACAGCCCAATACCCCTCCTTGCGGCACCCCAGTTTCTTGTGTAAATGGCTTGGATAGAGCATTGCCCACCCTAACTCGAAATGTACGGTTTGATAGGTAACTTTCAATTACATTAAGCATATTCCCTCGAATACCCATTTCTGAGAGGTCTCGCAATATCCCACATCTCCAAGTCGTGTCATATGCCTTTTCCATGTCTAGGAAAACAGAAAGAAAGAACTGCTTATGGATAAAGGCGTCGCAAATGCCGGCCTCAATGTGCACGAGTTGGTCAGTAGTCGACCTACCCTCTCTGAAGCCGCACTGATAAGGGTCGAGCATGTTATTCGATTCAAGGAAATGTAAAAGACGACGATTTATCATTTTCTCGAACAGGTTGCATAAGCAACTTGTCAGTGCTATTGGATGGTAACTTGAAACGTCGGATGGGTCCTTGCCTTGTTTCAAGACCGGCACTACTAAAGCTTCTTTCCATGAGGATGGGAGGTATCCAGCAGCCCAAACAGAGGTAAAAAGTGCGAGAAGTGTCATGTGTGTATCAGTGTGTAGGTTTTTAATCATGTCATACATGATTTTGTCAACTCCAGGTGCAGAGCTCATGCACGAGCTCAACGCAGCTCTAAGCTCGGCAATATTAAAAGGACAGTTGTACGGTAGATTTGGTCTGCATTTACGGTTTATCGACTGAAGTTCTGCTATTTGCTTATATTGAACGAATGTTTGTGAATAGCTTATGGAACTTGATACACGTGCAAAATGTAATCAAAGGTAATGGGTTGATCTGCTGCCCTTTTAGTCTTCTCAGCCCATCCCATACTTTAGCCTCCTGGGTATAGGAATTGATGCCTGAGAGAAAACTCTCCCAGCTTGCTCTTCTAGCCTGCCGTCTTGTGCGCCGTCCTTGTGGCTTGATGTGTTTAAATGCGATGTAATTTTCCGCCGTAGGATATTGGCGCAATTTGCCCCACGCCTTATTTTGTCTTTTTCGTGCATCCCTGCAGTCTTCATTCCACCAAGGAACTCGTTTCTTAGATGATTGACCATTTGTTTGTGGAATGAACTTTTCAGCTGCATCAATAA
Organism: Dermacentor andersoni; assembly: GCF_023375885.2. Lineage (NCBI taxonomy): Eukaryota > Metazoa > Arthropoda > Arachnida > Ixodida > Ixodidae > Dermacentor > Dermacentor andersoni. The sequence goes on from NC_092816.1 coordinate 146,927,301, forward strand.
TAAAAGCGGTAAAATATGCTACAGCGTTATCCATGCTAAAATCCCGTATAAAATCTTGTGATAAGTAAGTAGATTCCTTAAAACACTTCCAATCAGCGGAGTCAAGTTTCCAGCGACGTACCTGTGGACGAGTGTCGTGTCGTGTTAGTAAGTTTAAAGTTATCGGAAAGTGGCAACTCCCAAATGGATTTTCTATAACATTCGATTCTAAGTAAGAGAAAAGTATGGAAGATCCAAGTGCTAAATCTATGGAGGAGTATGAATTATGCGCAACATTGTAGTAGGTGAGTTTTTTCTTATTAAAGAGGCAAACACCGGACGTAACAAGACAGGATTCGATCAGTCGACCCCTCGAATCAGTCCTGAAATCTCCCCAGAGACTGTTGTGCGCATTAATGTCCCCGACAATAAGAAATGGCTCTGGAAGTTGATTAATAAGTTCGTGAAATTCAATTTTACTCATGTGATAGTTTGGAGGTATGTAGATAGAGCAGACGGCTACTAACTTATTAAAAAGAATTGCGCGAACCGCAACTGCCTCGAGGGACGTCCGAAGCGGCAAGTGTTGGCAAACAACAGTTTTATGGACAATTATCGCTACACCGCCGGATGAGGTGTTGACCTCGTCACGATCTTTACGAAAAATAATGTGTGACCGGAGAAAATTTGTCTGTGTAGCTTTCAAGTGCGTTTCCTGAACACACAGTACCTTTGGATTAAGCTTGTGTAGGAGTTCTGTTACGTCGTCAAGATTGTGGATGAGACCTCTCACATTCCATTGCATAATTTGTGTATCCATTTTGATAGAGTTGGATACTGTGTGCTCTGGAAAGGAAAGATTAGTTCACCGGCGCTTTGCAGGTGCCGTGACGGGAGTTTTATCTCTTTTGGAGCGATCGAGACATCCTCGCCGCTCCTTAGGCGCTGGTGGCGCCGTCTTGCTGGTGGTTGTGTCCATCGCCTCTAGCGAGGCGCTGGACACGCGCTCTTCAGAGCGATTTGCTTGACGTGAAGGCCTCCGCACGTTGGACGAGACCTTCGAGGTCACCTGCCCGGAGGTAGATGGCCCCGTCTGCTGGGGTGACGGAGCAGCGCTAGCTGCAACCGCCGCGGGGGCAGGTGGCGTAACTGCCGACTCACTGCTTGTGGGTTGGACAGCCGCCGAAAGCCGTTGTGTCGCTGCCCCCTGACGCGTCACATCGGCAAAGCTGCTCTTAGGCAGGTATGACACCCGCCTACGTGCCTCCTTGAAAGATATGTTTTCTTTGACTTTGATTGTCACAATTTCTTTTGCTCTTTTCCAAGACGGGCAGGACCGCGAGTATGCGGCATGCTCGCCATCACAGTTGACACAATGTGGAGTGTTCTGGCACGTTTCGGAGGAATGTTCATTGTCACTGCACTTGGCACATGTCAGCCGGCCTCGACAGTTCTGTGAACTGTGGCCAAACCTTTGGCACTTAAAGCATCTAAGAGGATTGGGCACGTAAGGCCTGACACGGAGCTTGATGTACCCGGCCTCGATTGACTCGGGCAGGACATTCTAACCGAAGGTGATTATCAATTGTTTGGTTTGGATTTCTTTGCCATCTCGTCTCATTTTGATTCTTTTGACATTTATAACATTCTGTTCACTGAAGCCCTCCAAGAGCTCAGCCTCAGTGAGCTCCAGCAAATCATCGTCCGAGACAACGCCGCGGGAGGTATTCATCGTGCGGTGCGGGGTTACTACTACTTGGGTCTCTCCAAATGATACTAGTTTAGGCAGTTTCTCAAATTGCTTCTGATCGCGGAGCTCCAAGAGGAGGTTACCGCTAGCCATCCTCGAAGCCTTACATCCTGGACCAAACACTTCGGTAAGAGTCTTCGATACAAGGAACGGTGAGATTGTTCGCACTTATTTAGCTGGTTTTTCTGAGTGGATCACGTGAAAACGAGGAAAATTGTGGACTTGCCGTCCGAAAAACTGAAAGACTTCTTCGGTGCGCCCTCGTTTCTGAGGGCGATCAGGGAGTTTAGGAAATGCGTTTTCCATAGGTACAGTTGGGTTTTCGGCCGCGATGCCGACCACCCACCATGGAGCCCAACAAGGGGACGTGACAGAAGTTGCTGCTAGAGAAACCCTGCCAACGCCAGCCGTACATCGCTGCTATAACCAAATACAACATAACCAAGGCTGGCTAGCCACACAAGGTTAACCCTTGCCGCCGGGAAACTAGGAAGTGAGGAGAAGTGATGAGAAGACAGGAAAGATGAAAAAAGGCGAGAGAGAAAGACGAAGATTGGAAAGGAGGACAGGAAAAGGCGACTGCCGATTCCCCCGGGTGGGTCAGTCCGGGGGTGCCGTCTATGTGAAGCAGAGGCCAAAGAGGTGTATTGCCTCCGCCGGGGGGCCTTGAAGGTCCAAACACCCAGCATCGGCTCAACCTCCAGGATCCCCCTTTCCCCAGACACGGCTAAGCCGCGCACGGCTACACGCGGGAGGGTCCAACCCTCGTGTGCTCGGTACATGGTGTCGCAACACACCAAACGCCTGCTGACGCAGGCGCCCCTGCGGGAGAAAACCAAAGTAAATGCCCGGCCACAGTGCTGTTACAAGCAACAGCGCAACTTTAGCTCTCCCAGGATTCCATCGTTATGCATCAGAGACAATTTGCTTGTATTTCTGCGGCATGGCGCGTTGACATAGTGACAACGCACAGTGCACAATCAATGCGCGAAAGTTTTGGATGTGCAAGAGATGTCCAAATCACAGACATTCAACGTCCGTTGGATGACCATTGACTGCTACGTACTAGTATAGCATTTTATGGATGTGAACTAGGCCTCCTTAAATGTCTTGGATATTTGGTCGTTTCTGGTACGTCTAATCTATATATGGGGCTAGCTGAGAAGTTTGCACTAAACATATGTTGTGCTAGTATAAAGGCGCTCAAAACTCCACAATCGACTGACCCATAACGAAGGAAGAGATCTACGCAGACATGTAAAACAGCACCAAAAATACTACTCCTGGAGCTGATCACATAAGGAACGCTATCATTCGCGACCTTGGCGACGAGGCCATTCAAGAACTTACAAAATTCATAAATGACCAGTGGGAGGCGGAGACCGCACCAGCATAATGGAAGCACGCGGAAGTAAGACTCATTCCCAAACCAGGCAAGAAGCTCTAGGTTAAGAATCTCGGACCAATATCGCTTACGTCTTGCCTTGGTAAGCTATATATGAGCCGATCGTAACCCAGAGACTCCAAAACTACATAGAAGAGATATTTGTACGCACACACTATGTTTGGTTTCCGCGCACAACTCTGGACACAGGACGTGCTCCTCCAACTTGAGAAAGAAGACGCCAATAACGTCACAATCCGAACGGAACGTATTGTCATGGCCCTAGCATCAAGGAGGATTTTGACAATGTCAGCGATGAAGCCATCCTGACAGGATATCTAGTTGCCTATAATTGCTCCTCTAATGCACCGTGATGATTATCTTCAGTAAGGCAAATACCTAATATGTTATGGTAATATTGAATGTTATAGCAGTAAACAAGGTGCTTATGGATGTCGCCCCTTTGGCATGTTCCGTATTTCCAGAACCATTTTAGACTTACAGCCCCACTTAGACTAAATATCAAACTATACATATATGTGTTGTTCGAATCCCCCGCTGACTTGGCTACGTTTGACCGAGAATTAAAAGGGTCCTGAACCACCCCTCGGGCAATGGGGAAAAAGACATTCAGTGGATAGCGTACGCTGCTGTGAACATCTCAGCCTAATTTTGAAGTCGTATGCGACGCCTGCAGTTAACAAGCGGAGCGCAACGTTTCCTTTTCCCCAAACACATTCTTTTCAAACAGAGGCCTTCTTGTCCCCCGTTTCGAAGCTGCCGGCACCTTTCTTGCTTAATGGTGAGAATGGATGCCCCAATTCCACTTAACCTTCTTTTAGCTCACGTAGCACTTTTGTTTGTGCAAAACAAGTGTGTTTCCACGAATCTATTTTTTCGACTCTCACAATAGGTGTAACCTTGTTTCAGGGATTCTGAAGAGGACGGCACTCTACCATAACCTGGAGAAGGTCGACCAAGGTCACAAATATGCCATTTATGGTGGCCCAGCATGTACATACCGGATCCGGCTCCTTAAGCCTTTTGGAGGCCCACCAAGTTTATTCTAATAAGTGCATGAGCACAGTGGCGCATGTCGTTAAGTCGCAACAGACATTGCATTTATTGACTTCCACAAAAATAGAAAAGAAGCGCCAGAGGGTGGGGCGAGTGTACAAAGTGCGACAATGTCTAACTGCCGTACTAGCATGTAGGTCAGTCAAGTGTCTGCATACTTTGACATTGCACCGCCCTCCTTCAGATAATATTTTTTTACCTTTTCAATAAGTATGCTAAGGTAGTGCTACAAGTTCTTTCAGAGACGCCAGTGCGTGTGCTTAGGCAACGAGCAGTCATCTATGCTTTCTTTAGTCAGGGTCGTGCCTGAAGGGAGCGTATTAGGACTGATACCTCTTAATGTTTATGTGAATGATATTGTAAATGTTGATGCATGTGCTGAATTTATAATCTACGCTGATGACTGCACGTTCGATTTTTCTGGTCCTGGTGTGAATGAACTAGTGAAATGTTGTAACTTTGCACTGGGTAATCTTATCTGTTGGGCGTATTCAGACTCAAGGTTAATTCAGATAAAACAATAGTAATGTTTTTTTCGTGGCAGAAATACGTAAACCTCTTGTGCTAAAGAGAGTATTTCGTACAATGGGCAAACAATCAACGCTGTCAACAAAATAAAGTACTAGGTGTGGCACTTTTAGAGCACTTAACCCTTCATTGCGTGAAGAAAAATGACACATGCCAACTGAAATTACTTTTAGTTTTCTATCAATGTGCGTTCAGAAAAGGCAGATGAAAGTTGTTTTCGTGCTCTCAAAAGTTTATTTTACCGGTTACAACATGCGCACCAGCTCCGGTAGTGTTGGTACCCACTGTTTTCTTTTGTTCAAACAGCCGAAGTTCCTGCCGCCATATTAACTAACGTAAGGTTAGAAACAAAAGTTTATTTGAATTAAATTATGGGTCTCTACGTGCCAAAACTACTTTCTGATTATGAGGCACACCGTAGTGGAGGACTGCGGAAATTTCAACCACCTGGGGTTTTTTAACGTGCACCTAAATCTAAGTACACAGGTGTTTTCGCATTTCGCCGCCATCGAAATGCGGACGCCGTAGCTGGAAAAAAGTTTGGATGCAGCCCACGTTACTTTGCCTTATAGAGAACAAAAAAAGGTAACTTTGCCGCTAAGGCGCATGCATACCTCACAGTGGCGTACCCACTTACTCGCAGGCCCGGATCCTTTTGTCGACGCGGCTGGTGGCACGCACACTTTTGCTCGGTAACGTGGGCTCGTAACTCCGGATCGTCTGTAACTCGCTGACGTTTCGCCGGCACATCACCGGCGCGATATTCGGGATTGGACCGAAGTCGTCGCATCCGTTGTCGAGTAGCGGCGCGGCGGCTTTCGCGCCGCGCTTCTTCTTCGGAAGTGCCGCCTTTCTTCTGTCGCCCATCTCTTTTCGTTGGAGACCCGGCTGTTCTGTGAGCCCAGCGGCGGAGCGGGGCTGCTTTTATACCCCCGTGGTGACGTCACGGCTTAGATCCGTATCTGCGCATGCGCGGCCTCCGTAAGGCGGGGCCAGGCAAAGCTGCAGGGAAGCGGTGCCGGCAAGCGCGATGGCGTCATCGCTCGGCGAGGTTTTGCTGTGCACGTTCGCCGGCCTCACACCAGCTTAAGCAGCATCGCTGGTAAAATATTGCACCTCAAACCAGTGCAACGTACTGTACTCCTCACTGCCCTTTCCGAGCATTCTAAAACAGTGCTCCGTGATCTCTATGGACTGAGATTAAGAAAGAAAAAAATAAGCAGTAAACAAGAAATGGAGGCATCGTGCATTCTGAAGACTGGGCATCCTCAACTCGTGAGCAAAGCAATGAACACCCATGATGATTCGATAAAGCTTCGTGACATAAGCAGTATTAAAATAGCGCATTTGATGAGGAACACGTGAGTTAAACATAAAACGCGACCATAGATTCCTACAGTTTGAAAAATATCACAGCAAAAATATTACACCTCAAACGCGTGCAACAGCGCGTACTCTTCACTACCCTTTTCGAGCATTCTAAAACAATGCTCCGTGATCTCTTTGAACTGGGATTAAGAAAAGAAAAACATAAGCAGTGAACAAGAAATGGGGGCATCGTGCATGCTTCAGACTAGGCATCTTCAACAAGTCACCAAAGCACTTTATACCTATGACGACTCCATAAATCATCTTCAAATAAGCAGAATTGAAATAGTGTGGTTGATGAGTAACACACGAATTAAACATAAAACCTGACTACTGATCCCAATGGCTTGATAAAATCACAGCAGAGGTATTGCATTAATTTGGCGAACGTTCATGATCATGTTGCGCTGAGTTGCATACTGGCAAAAGGATGGCAAAGAAAGGTAGCAGAACGTGGACGGACGAAGCGCCAACTACGAAACACTTCATTTTTGTTGGAGAACACATTTTGTACCAAATGAAACGAGGGGACACACACACATACAAACACATTGATGTTACAACGTGGCAGCAAGAACATGGCACTGCCAGTCATTTGACAACGCGTTAGCCAGAACCACAGAGTTCAGTTGTCCCTATTCCGTCCTGCGAACTCAAATCTGGCTTCTGTAAGCGTTGTAAAAGGAATTTTTACGCACTAGTCTCTTTTTTGGATTGCGAGAGCTTCCCATATTTCTCTTTCAATTTTTGTTTACAATTTTCTGATAACTGAGGTCTTCTCCAGCAGAGGCGAGCATTTACACTAACTACATTGGGCTGCGAAGTTGCTAGGGGTGATGTTAGTAACTAGCACGTGTGATTATGCTTCCTTAATCTGTCAATAAACAGGGTCTGGTTTGACCGATGTACAGTTCCCCGCATGTGAGTGGAATGTTATACACGACACAGCTCTTGCATTTGACATATTTGGTCATATGTTTGGTTTGACAGCCTCCTTTTTTGCGTGGGTTCTGCGTTCACATTTTGGCAGATGCCTTTTGATTTGTGTGGGGCTGCTAAAAGCCCTTTCACGTCGTGACGTTGGGCTGTCTTCTTTAGCATAGCCAGACAGACAGCCGGTATATGTAAGGCATACCCACTCGCCTTCTTGTTTCTTTTCTTTTCATTTTTCTTTTTCGTGCTTTTTGCTATTTTCCCTTATTTCTGACAGCATGTGTTTGCATATCTGCGCCACCAAACTCCTCTGTAGCCACTGTTTTGAAGGTGGCTGACTTGTGTTTCGATGCTCTCCCCCACGGCATGGTGACATGATTTGGCGACAGCTTGGCTGATACACGCCATGGCGATGCCTCTTTTTATAACTTCAGAGTGGCAACAGTCGCACCGAAGAATTTCCTTCTCTCCTCGAGTCTTGCACGACCAGCACGTATGGAAGTCAGCCTTAGATTCAGGCCCAGATATTTCGATCTCTCTTCGGCTGGCATCTCCTGTGTGAATTCGACGCCGTCATGACAACTTGCAAACATGCCGATGGCAGTTTCTTCACTCAGTGTTTCGTTCTTTTCACGCTTCAGACAAACTCAGTAATCGTCTACGTACCTAGAACAGCCGATGATCTCGGTTGCCTCGAACACAATGGCCTGTTTTCGGTGACGAACACTAAAAAACAAGTCAGAAGGGATAGCAGCAATGCTCGAACCTATAGAACTACCGTCCTTTCGTTAATACATGTTATAACCGTGTTTATTAAGCACCGACGGAAGGTACAGCTAGAGCAAGTTCAGAAAACGCAGGGCACTGCACTTGCACAAGTCTTGGAACTTCGCGTAACCTTATTCCTCGATGCCTTCCTTGACAGCTTGTCTCACTGCAAGTCTCGGAACAAATGAGAAGAGGTCCTTCACATCAGTTGAAATACAAGGTCCAGCCTCTCCTTGACGCTGCGAACGTTCCGCGCCACTCGGATGAGACTGCTGAGTTTTTCATCGATCTTCACCCATATCGCGGCATCGATGAAAGGATTGAGGGACAGAACCTATTGTAAAATCATCATGTCGTCATTGGGACGTATCGTCTGCACGAGTGCATGACGCGCAGGGTAGGCATTTTGTAGTTTTTTTTTCCGTTTTCTTGGCTTCTCTTGACTCTGCCTATGCGGCCGTCCGCGTAGACGCTGCAACCTTGCAGGAGAGGAGCGGATGCGTACCGCGCGGATCGGGCATTCTGGCATATGGTAAACACGCGGAAAGGCACGCGCATGCCCTGTTCGCACCCGGCAAAATGCCCAAACGCTAACGGGGTGCCTTACCGGACAAGCTCAATTTCTCTTTTGTCGCTAGACTTCGCCAGTCGCTGTCTTTCCAAAAGCCATGGAGGAGCTGAACAATTTGCCTCAATTTTTTACCCTTCAAGCTCTCTTCAGTTTCCCCTTCGGACAGTCGATGCGGCAAACCTTTCTTGAAAATCTTACCCAAGCATTCTTTGCCTTCGTTTCTTTTTATTTTTGCATATGGTCTAAAGGGTCAGCTTCCTCTTCTGCCAAACACAGTTCTTGAGCATTTCCTGCTTCCCCCTTTTCCTTCACATGCAAGGTGAAACAATTAAATATATTTTATAGGTGATCTTAAAATCCATCTCCCCCCACCCCCCGTAGCAGCTAGCAAGGCCTTGTGCCTCCCGCTAAGAACCTTCACACACACAGACCGAGGGGCGGGCCGGGAGCAAGGGAGGCGGGAACAAGGCCGCCGACCGTTCATCGACCCCGGCAGCACAGTCAAGGTCGTCACCCGACCCGCCGGTGCTCGACGAGCGGCGAGCGCTTCCTGGGCGCCGCCATTCTCGAGTGGGGGGACGCGGGACCCAAAAGGATTGGCCTCCTTCCGTTCCCTTCCCTCCCTTTGCCAGTGGTTCCACGCAACCTGCCCAGTTCCCGCCTTCCTCCTCTCCCGTAGATGGAGGACGACAGAGTGTTTACTTCTAAGTTTTGTTACGGCGCCCAGGGCAGACTCCTGAACACTTCGGCGACCGAAAACCAATGTTTATGGTTTGGAAGACCGCTGCGTGCGCGGCGCGAAGAGGTCAGCGACCGGACTGATCGGGCGGTGGTTTGACCGTAGACCTTGCCGGACCACGTATCGGTAGAAATTATTTGATTCCGCTTTTTTAAGTGTTTGCGATTTGCCTTTCTTTGTAGTCCCTCTGCACCTTCCGAACCGTTTATCACACAGTCGAGAGGTCGTTTGGTGATAGAGGAAGAGGGCAGCTTCTACGTCCGCCGTTTTTTTTTTAGTTTACCCTAATATTTATTATTTTCACCCTCCATGCTCTTCTTCTGAAGGAGAGAGGGCTGGCGATTTTCGGACTGCAATTGTGTTGGTATTGTCATTCTATTTAGACGCGGAAGAACACATGTTTTGCGGACACGTGTGCGCACTGATTCCGTGTGATCAGCCCTCAAATTTCTGTTGTGGAAGCTCAAGCGGGCGGCGAGTCTCGAGAGTCGATGACCTTCCTGGAAGTTCACGTGACTGCACTTGACCGCGCGAATATTGCTCTTCCTTCTTGTATATCTGGATTTTCATTGCGTCTGGTTGCTAACAACCTGTCTAGACCATATTTTGTTACAGAAAAGGTATGATCACTGTTAGCTGTATTGAAGCAATTCTCAGGCCAATATGAAAATGAAAATTCGCCCGAAACCTCGTCAACATATGAAATGGAAAATTGATGTAGTTCTCGGTCAACGCTTATAATGTGTGAAATAATACAAAATATTTTTTTTTCTCTTGGGTTTTACAAAATTTTTATATTGTAATATGTGGTGTATATGGTATACTGTAAAATAAGTTTATGTTCGTCATACTGTCATATTTAGCGTCTTAATCCTAACTTGAACTTTTGGAACATTGGATAGTTCTTACTTTCAAGAAATGTAGAAGAATGTAGAGGCTTGCAATCATGAAGTTTACGATGTATCCGCTTCGCTAGCGCAGTGTAACTGGATGTTTCAAATATAATCAAAGCTTCGTATGGCAGCATTACCTTGCTCTCGCCATTTCTCGAGCTCTTTTTTTGCATTCATATGAATTTACTTAGAAATTGCTGTGACCTCTTTGTTTATTTGATATATATGCTACTGGAATATGAAGGTTGCGAGAAGTGCTTCTAATTGCCTGACTAAAAGCCTGTTGCACAACGAGGAATATGGTACAAAATTAACAACTTCATTATTTATTAAGTGCTATGAACGTGAACTTTAAGAAAAGCAATGTAGCTTTTGTTGTCTTGCAGTTGAAATTTTGCTGCATTGAATATACTTTCTGCTGACATGCAAATGAATATCAAACAATAGATTTACAGTGAAATCAAACCAACAAACAGCTGATGAAAGGAGAAGACTCAGGGAACTTGCACCACAATTAGCCTATTACGCACAAGGTTTCTATATTTATTTATTTGTTCTTTTCTTGTCACTTAAAGTGCATGTTGTGAGCGAGAAGACGCCAGCCAAAAAAGAAGCTTCAATAGATGTGACACTGCACTTTTAAATTTCCAAAAACAATAGTGCCCTTAGATCTCGCTGTCAAAGTTGCTGTCAGGAATACTTCAATAGTTGAGAAAGCGTCTACATTTGTCGAATTTCGGTTATTTCATTAGAGCCACACGAAATTGGTATGTTAATATTGTACGCTGTTAAATATAGTCTTTCTTGGGATTCATACTGGAAGTATTCGCGATGAAATCACAAGGAAACTGAATCAAAGTCCTCTCACGAGTGACACATCACTCACCCATACTACATAAAATGAGCAGGGAAGGCTGAAAGCGCTGAAAGCGGCACTGCTAACATTCGTAGCGATACAGATGCTTAAAATCTAATTATAAATCACACGGTTTATCGATGAGCACTTGAATATTGGATGCTAATAAGCATGAACTTTTGTACAGTGTTACACCCTCATTATCGGTCGACAAAAATCGTATATCTATCGCAGCGATGGCAGTAGTAGTAGTAAACGACTTTATCGGGGTCCTCAAGAGCTAGGCAAGGGGCCTGCTAGGTAGGTCCCTACCCAGCCGTTGGCTAGTCGCATGTCGGAACAGAGAGGTCATGCCTCTCCGCTCGTTCACGGGCCCTCTGGACAGCCAGGAGCTGGACGTCTTGCTTCGGGTCTGTGATGGCCTTCGTCCAGTCTTCTTCTCGGTTAAAATCCTGTAACACAGGGCACTGCCAGAGCATGTGATTTAATGAGCAAAATTCAGTGCCACAATCTGGGCAGAGTGGATCGATGTCCGGGTAGAGCATGTTCAGAAAGCCCCTAGAACGATAGGACTTCGTCAGAAGCATGCGGAGCGTGCTAGCTTGTGGTCTCTTGAGCTTATGATGGGGGAAGGGAAAACTCTGCCTATTCCCTCTGTACTGAGATGTGATATCGTGAAAAGTAACTAGAGGATTAATGTGGACGAGCTCTCCAGAACTCACCCGAGATACCATCCCGTCGGGGCATATGAAACCTCGCGCACGGTCATCGGCTATATCATTGGGGTTCAGGTAACCCGGTAACCAGACTATGTGGTGAATAATGTCAGAGGGGAGTAAGCCGTTCAGAATCCTGGCTGCTTCTGTGGCTATCAATCCCGATGCGAGCGCTCTAACGGCTGCTCGGGAGTCCGTGTGCACCGTAGTCCGTTTTGTGTCAAGTAAAGCGAAAGCTATACCAGCCAGTTCAGCCACGTCGACCGAGGTGGTTCTCCCCTGTAATTGACCGAGGTGGTTCTCCCTGTATCGCTACGGAAAACATGTTGGCACTGGCGTGTCGCGTCGCGTCAACAAAGGTCTCCGTTCCAGATATGTTCTTTAAGAAAGCTCTAGCCCTCGCTAACCTTCGACCTTTATTGTGTTGGGGGTGGACATTTCTTAAAGAGTCTACAATAAAGGATTTCCTTGTTTGAATATCAAGTTGCGTGGTATCTCCCTGATTGAAGCTAGGACGGAGGCCCTCCGCATCCAGCAGCCGTCTGCCTGCTTTGGAGTTTCATAATCTAATAATTTGTGATCATCTTTGTGCTTCTATTAACTCCGAAGTTGTACTGTGTACTTCCAACGTCATAAGTTTCTCTGTGCTAGTCATGATTGGCCCGCCGAGCACCCTTTTGACGCTTTTGCGCATGAGCGTGTCTAATTTATCTCTTTCCGTTTTGGTCCAATTGACGGCCTCTACCAGGTAAATGGCATGGCTCATGAGGAAAGCATGGTGTGAAAGACTCCGAGACTAATTGCCTCAACTTTATGGCCGCCGTCCTGCTCTCGAGGAAGGGTGTAACGAAGCAGAAGAATTTAAATCCTAAGTTCAAGGACGGCATATCCTTAAGGATATTCATGTGTAATTTTATCGAAGGCCTTGGATAGATCCAGAGTGGGGACCCCTTTTACATCTTTGCTTTGAGAGTCGATTATCTGTGTTTTGAGCACAAGAATGACACCCTGTGTTGAAAGCAAGGGCCTGAAACCAACCATATTATACGGGAATAGTTCATTCCGCTCGACATGTCTCGATATCCTGTTATGCACATCATGTTCGGCTACTTTGCTAATGCAAGAAGTAAGGGAGATAGAACGAAGGTTCTTCAAGCTGGGTGAATTACCTGGCTTGGGGAACAGGACCACTGTGGCCTTTTTCCAACTCTACGGTACGACACCCTCCTCCCATACCTCATTTATATCCTTCACTAAGGCTTGAATGGCTTTGCCGTCCAAATTTCTTAAGAACCGGTTTGTAACACAGTCGGGGCCTGGGGCAGACCTTCCGTTTAGATTGCGCAGCAGTTCCCTGATCTCAGCTGCCGAGAAGGGGGCGTCCATCTCTGGGGCAGGCGCGCCCTCATACTGAGGGGGGAGGAGAACCTGGCTTTGGCCAATTGGAAGGTATTTGTTGGCTAATTTCCGAAATATGGAGGCTTCTGAGGTGCTTTCCATTTTTTCCTTATTAATTAATCGGTGTATGACTAGTCTCTGATTACATTCAGATTGCCCATCATCTAAGAGATGTTTGAAGAGGGTCGATTTGCCACCTTTGCGCATTTTTCCATCAGCTGCCTGGCAGGCCTCCCTCCATTTCTCTTTATTAAGTTCGGAGCACTAACCCTCAATGTGTTTATTGAGCTCCGCGATCTTTTTCCGTAGCCTGCGATTGTCTGTGTTTTCCATCTCTCGAGGAGAGCGTTTGATTTCCAGGAGGTGCGCTAAACTTGCGCCCATCCCTGGGGCGTCAAAATCTGTAGCTATTTCCTTTGTGGCCTTGTCAACATCCCTCTGGATCTGTGCAAGCAGTTCACTGAAGGTGTTGTATACTGCCTCATATTCTGCTCTTATTTGCCTAACGAGGTCCCATTCTGTGTATATATAGGTTTTGGTGGGAGGTGCTATTATTTCCATCCCGAGTTCTGTTATGTAGTGGTCGCTCCCCAAGTTCTCCAGTAAGTTGGACGACTTGGCCACTGCATATCTATTGAAGCTGAGATCAGGCGTCGTGTCTCTGTCGACCGAGTTCCCCAGCCTCGTGGGGAAACGTGGGTCTGAGACCTGCGTTAATGTTAAGTCTCTACTCACTGCAACTAGGTTGGCCCCTTTCTTTTGTTCGCGTTACATAACCCCAAGCCAGGTGGGGAGCGTTGACGTCTCTGCCACTATTAAGGGCTGCGATTTCGCGGTGGTTACGACCCTATTTAGTAGTGAGCGGAGATTATGCTTATAAGCCGAAGGAGAGCTCTACAAATTGAGAATGAAAATGCTACGTCGCATTTTTTTTTTTTTGGGGGGGGGGGATGGATTTCAGTCAACTGTGCCTCGAGACCGGATTTCTTATCCGAGTTACAAAATTTTGACTTCGTGGAGTCTTTCTTTACGAATGTGACGATATCTCTGCCATTTTCTCCTTTTTGGCTAACCGAACGGTAGCCCGATAAATTGACCTTCTCACTAAGTGTTTCTTGGAAGAGCAGGACGTGCGGCATTGACGCTTGTCCTTTGATGAGCTGCAATAGAGCAGCCTTGCACCTTAAGAAGCAGGCGCAATTCCACTGCCAGATAATTACGTTTCCGGTTTATCCCGCCATTTTGATTTCTATTGAACTAGCATAGCCTGCAGGAAACTCGTGTTATCCGGATCCTGCTGTACTTTCTTGGCTTTTGCAATGGTGCCAGTGGTGATGGTCTTGATTTTGCTAGTATCTGTCATTTTCATTTTACACTCTAGGATGCCAACTCTACGTGTTAGGCGGGGGATGTTCCCGTCCATTCAATCTAGCTCGCTAGTGCTAGATTTAATGGCTAAGGCCTCTCTCATCTGCGTGAGCGATTCCTCAATCGCCGTCAAAGACGCGAGTATGTTTGGCTCTGGCTAGGGTCCTGAGCGGGGGACTCGTCAGTTTGCATGGGCTCTCTCTCCGTGGTCGTGGAGTGAGGGGGAGGGGTAGCTTTGAACTTATTCGACCCTTCTGCTTCAACCGAAATGGGTAAGGCGACTTCGCGGGGTTCAGGCGCGTTATGGAAGAGCTCGAACTCGGACGCCAGCGTCGGTAATGCTTCTTTAAGCTCTGCATTTTCTTTCTTAAGCATTAAAGTGTCAGATTGCTTTCTCTTATGCTCCGGCGAGATGCCCTGTGTTACCTTTTTGCAGCTTGGGATGTTCATCCTGACCTTGTCCGCCCAGGACATTGGTTCCTGGATTCGGACCCTGGAGCCCGATTGTTCTGTCGAATGGGAGCGTCTGCTGCTATTGTCGCGCCCTCTGGAGCGAGAGCGCGATCTGCTGCCGGGGCGCCCTCTGGAACGGAAGCGAGAGCGTGCTCTCGATGCCGATATGTTGCGGCGGGGAAGATAATGGTTTCTCTCCCGCCATTGCTTTTCCGCTGCTAGCTGTGTCGGAGCCACGGGGACCTGCCGCCAGCTGCGCGTGCCGTGCGCACCTGCGGCGCGGCCGTCTTTGGCGCACGATGTAGGGAACCTGGAAGCGCTGTTTGCACTTGCGGTCTGCCGTTTGGTGTGCCCCACCACAGATGGCGCACTTGGGATCAGATTGATGATCCTCTGATGGTGTGAGCATGCCACATCCACGACATTTTTTCTGATTTTCACCCTTCGGGCAAATGTCGGCGCTGTGGCGCAATTCTCCACACGCATAATAAACGTCTACATGCCTGCGATACAAGGAGCAAGGGTAGCGAACACCATCACACACGACGTTTAGGGGGACCTTGTAACAGTCGAACAACACGATCACTGTTGGAGTCTTCTTGATTCTTCGAACCCCCAGATCGCCGGGGTTTCTCCGGTTGACGATCATCTTCGTCAGTTCTGCGCCACTGATATCCAGGTTGATTCTGTGGATCACTCCTTTACATGTGTCGTCCGACGCAGCCACGTAAGCCGCCAGTTCTATGACGATATTGCCCATACAGATCTGTTGAACCGTGGCGTAGGCGCGCGCGGTCGCCTAAAAAAATTAAATTAAATTCTGGGGTTTTACGTGCCAAAACCACTTTCTGATTATGAGGCACGCCGTAGTGGAGGACTCCGGAAATTTTGACCACCTGGGGTTCTTTAACGTGCACCTAAATCTAAGTACACGGGTGTTTTCGCATTTCGCCCCCATGCGGTCGCCTCGAACGGCGTGACAACCACGAGAATGTTCTGGAAAGGGTTCGGGCACACCGTGTCGTCGAACGCCTGCTCCGCTGTTAGGGAAGCCGCCTTGGCGAGCGCACGCTTGAAGATAATAAGGTCCCTTTTCTTAACATGCAACCCTCCTCGAGACCGTATAATGGTCTTAAAGTGATCCCAGGAAGGTTCGTGATTCTGGAAGCTTCCATGACTCGTCTCAATACATTCTGTGGAGCGGCAGTGAGGGCGCCTCCATTACCGCTTCCTTTCGCTGACGTGAGCGCGTTAGAATCACACCGCTGGGAAAGTTTCTTCTTGCTTACGACTTCAATCCAGCCTGAGCACTCCGCTTCCTCCGGATTGATTTACATGTCTTCTACAACCGAGGTATTGGGGTTGGAGGCCATTTTCTAGGTTGAGGACGCGTTGGGCCTAGGCTCGCTGCCCGCCCGACCGCCCCGTATGGTTTGGCACCTTAGGCGTACCTGCGCGCCAACTTGGCGTGCGGTGGAAAAAGTCTTGAGAAAGTCAGAAAAATCCACCCACCAGCAATATTTTGGTAGCCGCTTGTTCCTTGGAGCAAACTGCATCGATTGATGAACATTTCTTGTGGGTTGAGGCAAAGCAATCCGGTCCACGCGTTGGGCCTAGGCTCGCTGCCCGCCCGACCGCCCCGTATGGTTTGGCACCTTAGGCGTAGCTGCGCGCCAACTTGGCGTGCAGTGGAAAAAGTCTCGAGAAAGTCCGAAAAATCCACCCACCAGCAATATTTTGGTAGCCGCTTGTTCCTTGGAGCAAACTGCATCGATTGATGAACATTTCTTGTGGGTTGAGGCAAAACAATCCGGTCCACGCGTTGGGCCTAGGCTCGCTGCCCGCCCGACCGCCACGTATGGTTTGGCACGTTAGGCGTAGCTGCGCGCCAACTTGGCGTGCGGTGGAAAAAGTCTCGAGAAAGTCCGAAAAATCCACCCACCAGCAATATTTTGGTAGCCGCTTGTTCCTTGGAGCAAACTGCATCGATTGATGAACATTTCTTGTGGGTTGAGGCAAAGCAATCCGGTCCACGCGTTGGGCCTAGGCTCGCTGCCCGCCCGACCGCCACGTATGGTTTGGCACGTTAGGCGTAGCTGCGCGCCAACTTGGCGTGCGGTGGAAAAAGTCTCGGAAAAGTCCGAAAAATCCACCCACCGGCAATATTTTGGTAGCCGCTTGTTCCTTGGAGAAAACTGCATCAATTGATGAACAGTTCTTGTGGGTTGAGGCAAAACAATCCGGTCCACAACATTTGTAGAAACGGGAGCCGACGTGCTCGCACATGTGCATTCGTAATCGGTACCATCGCAGCGATGGTAACATATTTTTTTAGCGTTCGTTGTGAGAGGGGTAAGGAATGTTCCAGTGAAATATTGAATCCCAGTCATTGACAAAACCATGTTCAATGGTGAGCAGTTTTTGGCAGAGCAACTGCTCAACTGTCGAGGGCACGTAAGTTACTCTCTGATTCAGCCATGTTTTACGGCCCACGTATTATTATGCGATCTCTAAACCCACGCTCCTATGACCCCTATGACCATCGTTACCCTTTCTGTGGGCGCTGTACCGAACGGTCATTCTAGCCCATGTTATGTTGGCCGTGAGAACTACAGAATTCTATAGTATACACCCAGTCTATATGAGCGGGATAGTCTAAGCAGTCAGTCGGCTTCAGAGATTGTTGACACGACAGCCATTGAAGCTGACCGTGTAGCAAAGCCTACTTCCCAATAGGTTGGATAAAGCGTTCGTTCGAAGAACTTTCAAATGCTCGCATGAAGCTGGTATTACTATAGTGAGCAAGTCACGACAGAAAGAGCGGCTTCTGCCTCTATTTTGCTGTCGGGCGTCCGATGTGGAAATGATCTATACCTTGACTTGCACACGTCTTCTTAATCGTCAAAGTAGACTCGCTTCACTGAAGCTGAAAACCGGAATTTATCCATCTTGTGACCAGCTATTGGAGTTTTGGGTGACGCGAAAGGCAATCCTGAGAGTGCTCCTGCATAATTTTATTGAGATGAGGACATCCGAAGTGAATTCACTCCATCGCCGTCGGCGCCTTCCTGCTGACCTGCTATCTCTCCGGTATTCGAATTCTAGGCAGGAATGGCAATGCTTTGGCCAGAGAAATCATAGAGCCATACCATATTAGAAAGAAAGAAGTGCCTGTATTACCGATACATCAGTTGTCTTGCGTTGCAAAGAAAAGCAGTTTTTAGAAATTAGGCTGTCATCTATACGCTTCTTGATATGAGCATTGGTTGGCTTAATAGGTAGTACGCTTGCGCGGTCCTGGTCTGCTGTGCACTTAGGCGAAATCTTCAGAATAAAATTTAGTTGCGAGTTATCGCTTGTCCCGTGCTTCTGTGCCTATCTTCTGTCCCGTCTTGGAATTGTGCTTACCAGTATTCAGTTGTTATGCCCTGCTATCGACGGCACATGTGGGTGGCCCAGCCGTGGAGGCTTAAGAACTCCAGAGGCGGGCAATGCGTTTGGCTGCACAAACGACGAATCCAAGTGAACGCGCCATCACGCTTCGCCCATTCGGCTCTGCCGGAACCTGTGCAGTGTTTCACCTTCCGCTGCTGGCACGCACGTTGTGCGCACACCGACTAACGTTTCTTCCGAGCAGCTGTGTGCGTGCCAAACCGTGGTGCATACGCTGGTCTGAGGGGAACAAACAGTAAACGACAGGCTAAATGTCGATTATCCTTTCACTGGCACTGAAAAAGGCCGATGGTTGTCCTTCGGTTTAACCTTGTGCCATGCCTGCCACAGCGTTGCCGGCGCTTTTCATCGCGCCAGCGTTTCGGGACGCCTTCCACGCAATGCTAGGCTTCGCTATTCCTTTTAATGCTTCGCCTTCGGGTGAAACTGACAACTTTATTTTTTTATTACGGATGCTCCGTGAAGACCATCACTCATTTTTCTTGTTGGAGCGGGAGCGTTGCAGCAAGATTGGGGACTCATAAGCCCACGGCAGGGGACGAGGCAGATAGGGACGTCAAAGGTTACGTGAGATAGAAGGAGAGCACACCGAAGAACAGCCACCTTTGAAGAGACAGAGAGTGACAGAAAGTGAGAGAGGCATAAAGGAGAGATGCCTCGACCTGCAGTCGCCTCATCGAGGCATCACAGTTGTTTCAACAACGCGGCACGCCTGGTGCCAGGCACGTTCGGCTACAAGAGTAGCCAGGAAAGCCGCTCTTTCATTACGCAGCGGCCGTGCTTAACACAACTCTCGTGTTCCCTTCTTAGTGGTGGACTAGTGACATATTATAGAACCAACATACACACTATTGTTACGCGTATAAAACTAAGTAAAATGTGTAGTTACATATAGGGACCGTTCGTGGAGACGAACGAAATCCCAGCCAGGCTGTGCAACTTTGTTGATGCTGTTGTTCTACTGAGTGACTGTGGCGCATACACACAGAGGGGGATTGGCCATGAATCGGGTGGTTAAATTAGGTGTACAAAATCAAGCAAGTTAACGATTTGAACGTTGGAGCTTAACAAGTAAAATTTTCGTGCGTAGGAATAAAGGAAACAGATGAAAACCGTGCAAAAGAAATCTAATCATAGATCATTTTCGCCGTCTTCAGGATCGTCGTCGTTCTCTTTTTCACCTCATCGTAACAAAGAGAGAGAGAGAGAATCAACTTTTGTACTGAGCCCTTAGTGACGGTTGGTGCGCGTTGGCACCAGATGGGGTGGAACCTTCTTCTCAGGTCCCATGTGCGTCCAGCAGTTCCTGGTCCCTAGCCGACAGCGCGAGCTGGGTCGGTAGGTCGGGGCTGGACAACAAGGTCTCCCATCGCTCGGGGGTGTTGGGGCTGGGGAGGGTGGGGGGTAGGGATGGTGGGGGGTTCTTGAGCTTAGTGCACTCTGCAAGGATGTGTGCTAGAGTGCCTTTTGACCGTCTGTAAAAAGGGCATGAAGTGTCATGCTCTGTTGGGAACATCTTGTGCAAGAGCACGGGATGTGCTAGCGACCCCGCTTGCGTGCGTCGCACGATCGTTTGCTGCATTCGGCTGATTTGCGGATGCCGACGGGGAAGCCTACATCTGCCGCTTCTGTACATTTGCGTGATTTCTTTGTAACTTGTCACGGGGTGCGGTAGCTCTGGCTCGTCCTCGGCCCGGGTTGACAGTTCTCGGGCATACTGTTCGGCGAGTGCGTTGCCTTCCACTTGCGAGTGAGCCGGGAACCACACGAGCTCAACGGCCCGTCCCGGTGATTTGCATTTGGTGAGTTTCGCTAGTGCCGCGGGAGAGATGTTCCCCTTGCGGTAGCTTGTGTAGGTGGTCTGGGAGTCTGTGACCACGGTCCTCACTCCCGGTTGTGCGAGTGCGAGGGCCACGGCCACTTCTTCTGCTTCGGCTGTATTCGTCGTCCGTATCGACGCGCCTGTGACCAGTTTATCGATGGTGTTACGACCGCCGTTGCTCTGGTTCCGTGCTTGGGAAGCAAGACCCCCAGCGGAAAAGCGCCGTCCCGGTGGTCCCGGAAACGGGACCATCAGGAAGATCGCGCTGAGGTATTCCGTGCGGCATGAACGACATCAGGTGAGGTTAGGCCTCATGGCATGGTAGATCTGACGGGGACTTTTTCATAGGTAGCATCGTTCAAATTGTGTAGGACGCTGTAAGGCCCCTTGCAGCAAGGAAGAAGTTTTTCAGAGAGGCGCACTCGACGGGAAGGGGACCGAAGTAGCGCAATGGAACCTGGTGGAAAGTGTACGTCATGGTGCCGCCGAATGTAAACGCGGTTTTGATTTTTTGCGATGCCAAGAGACGAGTACGGGCAAGCTGCCTCGCTTTGCATGGGCTATGGCGTCGCGGGCATACTCGCTCCTCAATGCACTAACAGAGGGAAAGGAAGCATCCGAGGGCAATCCATGGTCTGGCAGTTTCCTGGCGTGAAGAATTGTAAACGAACATGACGTAGGGTAGTGCAACGTCCCAGGCATGGTGGTCAGGCGGAACGTTCTTAGGCAGCATGTCGGTGATGGTCTGGTTCAATTGCTCAGTCAGGCTATTGGTTTGACGGTGGTACGAAGTTGTGAGCTTGTTCCTGGTAGAGTTGGAGTGAAAAAAAAAATGGCTGCGGCTTAGCTCAGCTGACCCTGGATTTGCAAAGCGAAGTCTTGGTTTAGCCTGGTTAAGTCTTGGTTTCACTTGGTTAACCTTTGATTTAGGTGTAGTTATTATACTTAGCTATACAATCATCGTTAAGCCAAGTATGACGCCTATGCCTAAGTCGGTGGCTAGACATGACTGTGATTAGGCTTGGGTAGACACGCATGGTTCGACGGTGCGACGCCGGTTGTGCCACAGGGAAAGCGCAGGTGCTAGACATGCAGAGAGACGCTGGGAACATGCGCAGCGTCGAAGCACAAACGGACAGGGCGAGACGTGGTCGCTACATTGATCTCGAAGGTGCGACGCCTGTTGCATTCCGGACCATCTCCAGTGAAGCAGCCCGCCGGGCGATATCCGCGGGGTAGTCAGACGCCGCTGCTCCCGCGCAACGCTCAGCGGAGACGGCCTGGCCTCGCTCTCATCCATGGCCAAGCTCGCCCTACCTAGGCGAGCGCGGCGTGGTCAGGCGGCGACCCAGCTGCGGAGAGCCCATGCGCCAAGCCGGCGGCAGCGGCGCTTGGCGCGGCGAGTCACGTGATGCACTGCCAAGGCTACAGCGCGGTTGCGGCCCAATAAGGTCAAATTACTGGCGAGGACGAAACTCGGCTCGACGCGGTTACTAAAGCTTTCTCTTTAAAATGTAAGTAATGACTCGGGAAAGAAAAGTACGACCACGTTCCGCGAGTAGCTGTCGTGGGGCGCCATACACTATAATGATGTCACGGGGGAGGAAATCCGCGCCGTCACTTGTACAGCTGGTCGGCGGCGCTCGGGTTATGGTGTAGCGCGTGGCGTAATCCGTAGCGACAGCGATGTACCTGTTGCAGGATTTAGACTCGGGAAAAGGACCGAGCAGATCTAAACCCATTCGAAAGAACGGCTCACTCTGGATGTCGAGGGGTTGAAGATACCCGGCAGGAAGTGTCGTTGGTTTTTTTTCGATGCTGACAGGGCTCGCAGGCCGCTGCGTATCGCCCCATAGAGCGAGCGACGCCGGGCTAGTAGAAGCGACGCGGACACGGTCGTAGGCGCAAGTGACACCAAAATCGGCTACAATTTCTGCGTCAGGAAGCTCATAAAGAACCGCTGAGCGAAGGTGCCGGGAGACGACTCAGAGAAGGGAAGGACCGTCGACGTAAAGAAAATGGCAGTGGCTTAGCTCGGCTATGCCAGGATATACGTAGCGAAAGCTAAGGCATAGCATGGTTGTTAGCCTTGGTTAATCTTCATTACAAGTCCAGGTTAGTCTGGTTGTCTAGCTATGTTACGGCATTGAGCCAGTCGTTCGGCGCACTGTTCGTCTGTTTCCTGGGTGATTCGTTTCCTCTTCATCTCGTTCCGATATCGATTCCAGGCCTCCTTCTGCTTATCAGAATTTTCGCCGTCCATACTGCCACCTCAAATGTGGTTGCGGTGCACGCGAGCTCTACTTTTCAATCCTGCGACATGTTATCAGGCATGCGACGCAGTTGGCGAAGCGAGCGGAGGCGAGCGCAAAAACGAGGAACGCGGTGTAGGAACGCGGTGTGACGAGGGACGCGGTGTGACGTCATGTGCCTCCTCGGAGCACGGCCACGGCGAAATCGCAAGTTCGCGGCCAGTAAAGCTTTCGCTTTAAAATTACGGCTGTACAAAACGCCATCCTGGAGGACGAACGACCGTAAGGATCGGTCAGCAGGCGCAGATGCAACTTGCTCAATGTGGGTCCGCAAAGTGGCGTCACGGTGTTGCTCAATCTTCATGTCCAAAACTTGGGCGACGTATGAAACGCAGGAGGAAGCGTCCGTGTCGTCAACGTTGGGTGTATCTAAGGCGTAATGGGACAAAGAATCGGCGTCGGTGTGCTGGCACCGGCTTTGTAAACCCCCGAGTAGGAATACTCCTGCATCCGCAAAGCCCAGCGTCCAAGCCTCATGGGGTCTTTCAAGGACGAAAGGCAACAGGCAGCGCGATTTTCGGTGACAATACAATAGGACCGGCCATATAGGTAAGGACTGAATTTCGCAACAGCCGAGGCAGAAGCCAGACACTCTCTCTCGGTAAAGGAGTAGTTTCGCTCGGAAGGAGACAAGAGGCGGCTGGCGTACGCATTAACCACGCTGAACGTGCGCCAAGACAGCACTGATTCTGTGGCCACTTGCGTTGGTGCGCACCTGAACAGGGGCTGAAACGTCGGAGTGGCCGAGGACAGGTGGGGTATTGGGTAAGGTCGTCGAGAGAAAGCCGCAGCTTTGGAGGAGGCCCATGAAAAAGGCACACCTTTTTTTAGCTCTCTGAGAGGCCCTGCTATTGTGGCAAAATCTTTAACAAAGCGGCGGAAGTAAGAACAAACTCCTGTGAAGCTGCGGAAATCTCCTGTTGAGTGCGGCACAAGAAAGTCGTTGACGGCACGAATTTTTCCCGGTTCAGGTCGGATTCCAGAATCGTCAACCAGATGTCCAAGTACACTTGTCTGACGATAGCAAAAATGGCATTTTTTTTTTTCAAGTTGGGCTGCAGGCCAGCCTTGCGCAAAATACCAAGAATGGCTGAGAGTCGCTCAAGGTGTACTCCGAACGTAGGCGAGAACAGTATACCGTCATTCAGGTGGCAATGACAAGACGACCATGTAAAGCCTTTAAGTAAAGAGTCCACCCTGCGCTCAAAGGCGGCCGGAGTGTTACGTAAGCCTAAGGGCATAACCTCAAATTGATAAAGTCCATTCGGTGTTACAAACGTTGTCTTTTAACGATCGAGATCATCCCCAGCAATTTGTCAATACCCTGACCCAGAGTCGATTGAGGAAAAGTACTGAGCAGCATAGAGACAATGAAAGGCGCTATCTATACGGGGTAGTGGGTAGTATCCTTTGTGATGCGACTGAGGTTGCCGATAGTCAACGCAGAATGGCCACATGCCTTCTTCCTTTTCACTAATACGACAGGTGACACCCAGCGACTTGACGACTCAATGATATCTTTTTCTAGCATCTTGTCCTTTTCTGCCTTGATGACTTGCCTCTTCAACGCTGAAACTCAATAGGGTCGTCGATGAATTGACTGAGCATCTCCGGCGTGGATACGATGTTTGATAAGGGGTCTCTGGCCCAAGGGACGGTTATTTATGTACAATTATGTCTGCATATATACAGTAAGTTAGGAACCGCTTCAGCTTCACCAGGCAACAGGCCCAGGGCTATCATTTTTGCATTGTCCTCGTTACAACTGACAGACTTGGAAGGTTCACAGGAGGTCGTCAATGCCAAAAGTCTGGACGCTGAGATCTGTGAAAGCGCTGATCGCGGCTAGTGACATTCCGTTGGTAGCACTTGCTTTGTCTGGCCAAAATTAACCTTGGGAAGGCACGGATGGTTGTCGGCGACGGTTAGCATGGTATGAGGGACGTTGACGTTGTGCACGAGAACAACGGCACTAATTCGTGCAGCGATGTAATGGCTATATACAATTGGCAGTGAAGCTGACAGTTCGATGTACTTCAGGACCTACGGTGCCACATGAACAAAATCAGCCGTACTTAGACGAATGACGGATGGAGCAGGAGGCTCGGAGAGGAGAGGCAGGTAAAGGCGGAAAGTACTTGCCGAACAATCGTTGAGCGCAGAACGATGAGACAGTGTCTATACCAAGTGAGCAAGAACGGTGAAAAGAACGACAGTACGGTGACCAGCAATGCTTACACGGACAGTATACGTTGCCACTATACCAACCGTCTTGCCGTTGACGATGCGTACGACCAAAGTGATGGCCGGTGCGAGAATATTTTTTGACGACGACGAAGGTAAGCGCTCATGATGGAGATGTGTGCGCTGGTATCGATGAGCGCTTTGACTGGTATGGGATCTACTTGAACATCTAGGATGTTGTGCATTGTTGATAGCGTCAGTGAAGGATATTGCGACAAATAGTGCATTTCAGCACAACCTCGAATGTCGCATCGTCTAGTTTTCCGGCCGGGTGGGTCGTGAGCACGTCGGCGAAGTAGAGCGGCAAAGTTAGGGCGGACGTGGCTGACAATGTTGTAGTAAGGGCGAGCGAGCGTAAAGGCGATCAGCAGCAGAAGCGCCGTCGAAGCGGCAGGGTGAAATGCTTCGGCGCGAAGTAAAAACTACGATGGTTGCGTTCGCCTTATTAACAATTTAATGACTTCATCATGTGGCGTCGATAGTGTAAACGCAATTTTTTTTAAAGTACGGTTGCTTGCTCATCAATTTTTTTGTGTCTGTAAACTTTTCGCTCTTACTTGTGTGTGTGTTGTGTGTGTGTGTGTTACTTGTCTGTGTGTTGCCTTGTGATTGGAAGGTTGGCAAAATGGCGCCGTTGTTCAAATCTGGTGACACTCATTCTGCGTCAAATTATAAACCAATATCATTAACCAGTGTCCCTTGTGGGATAGTTGAACATGTCATTTATTCTGAGCATTTTAACTTTCTTGAAGCCAGTTCTTTTTGCACATCTCGTCAACATTGTTTGAGAAGATGTTTTGCTATGAAAAGCAATTAATTTCATTTACTACTGAACTCTTAGTAACCTTAGAGTTGGGATTTTGCATTTATTGTGTATCTTTAGATTTTTCTAAAGTTTTTCACATTGTCTGCAATGAACTACTTTTCTCTTAAGTTCATTAAACTGAATCTTGAGCCTAACATTCTTGCATAGATAAATATCCTTTTGTGAAAACGACGGCAATTTGTAACTGTTAATGGCTACTATTCATTTCACTGTCCAGTCCTTTCAGTATTGCCTCAAAGTATGGTCCTTCAGCCCCTTCTTTTTCTAATTGACATCAACGATTTACCTGATTGCATGAAACCTTCTATTAGGCTTTTGTAGACGACCGTATTGCAGAACGGGTTATTTCATCTGATACTGACACATCAGTACTACAGTCTGACCTTAACAATATTCCTGATTTGTGTAACACATGGAAAATGACACTCAACGCGATGAAGTGCAAACTAATGAGAATTTCTCGTAAGCTTTCCACTAACGCTTGTAAGTATAATAGAAATGGTTCCAACTCTCGAAGAAGTGACTACTTACAAATACTTCGGTGTCCATATTAATTCTAACCTGTCTTGGCAGCCGCACATTAATTATGTTGTTAATGATGCTAACCGCATGCTTGGGTGCCTGCGCTGTAAATTTTCTATGGCCCCTTCTTCTCTTAAACTCCTTCTTTATAAAACTTTCGTTGTTTAAACTAGAATATGCATCAGCTTTGTGAGATGCATTTACTGAAAGTCTCACTAGTCACCTTGAAGATCTACAAAATCGTAGCGCACGCTCCATTTATTCTAACTACTGCCGTCTTTTCAGTGTTTCATCTATGAAAACAGCGTTACCGCTTCCGTCCCTTTGCTTACACAGGAAAATAGCACGCCTCTCCTCATTTTATGAGATCTACCGACTTAAGCAACAAGAATTATTTTCCCATCCTTCATTGATAGCATATCGTATCGACCATGGTCATAAAGTCTTTGTTCCTCGTTGTCGCACTAACCAACACTCTAATTCATTCGTTCCTCAAACTTGTAATGATTGGAAGCAGTTGCCCACCTCCACTGTATCTATTACTGATTCCAGTGACTTTAAAGATGCGTTTCAGTACGCGACCTGATATTTGCATCGTGTTTGTTCTTCCTTATTTATTTTTGCCACTCAATTCTGTAACGCCCCATGGGCTCTGAAGGTATTTAAGTAAATAAATACACGGATAGATAAATATCTGAACAAATTAATAAATAAATAAACAGTGCATTGGTACGTGGCGTTTTCTGAAGACGCATCATCATTATCACCGCTCCGCGAGCGGGAGCTCGCGACGAGGCTTCGCCGGCCGACGCGCGCTCGACCAGAAGAAAACGTTTCGGCAGCTGCCCGGTTGCGATCGGCGGCAGCGGCAGCGGTTCCATCTTACCCTCCCCGTCTGACTTGTTCTGCACCGTGGTCTGAGTCGCGATGAGTCCGGAATATTCGCTGCAGCTGCCTTCGTCCAGCACCCACGTCTCGCTGACCCACGCCACCAGCACCCGCAGTCCGTCCTGGCCCCTGGACGTGAGACGCCAACAGGAGGACAAGTACAGCGGCAGTCGTGAAGGAAGCAGGTGAGCTACTCCAGGCCTGCGACCTTGAAGCATCTGCGCTGATAGCGGAAGCGCGCGTGCTGTCTACTTTCTCTTGGCTGGAGCGGAGAATAGACGAGGTGCAGCAACAACACACGGGACGAAGAATACTTTCTAGTTCTGTCAGCCTCCATGGTGCGCGCTTCTCTATTCATGTACAGCGTCCGTTTGCTGAATTTGGCTCAGCTTAATAAAAAAAAAAAGGGAGAATAGACCGGAAATGAAAATTTCCGCTTATCAAGGTGGCAGTTCACATCAAGATATTCGCGATAATCCCTAGTACGGATGTTAAAAGGATACTGGCGTGACATTTTCCTTACGTGAAGGTGCTACATCCTCTAAGCCCTAGTAGAAAGTAGTGGCATGTCTGCAAGCGCCGCAAGTAATTTAATATATTAGCCTTACAGATTCAGCTTCAGGTTCGCTTTCCAGGAGGGTGATTTGTTGTGACATCACGACAGAGTATGTGGTCACGCGCGGTAGCGAGACATTGCGACATTTCGCAACGCACTCCAGCTCCCTCGTTGGCTGCGATTCGTCGTGAGGGCAGGTGTAACAGCGTACCGGACGAACGAGCGAGACGGAGCGAGTGTCAGAACGGTGCAGTGTCCTGCTTCCGTGTGACCGTATACTGCGACGTAATGTCAGCACACCCCTATTGAAAATCCTAGTATGCAGCCATGCCGCATTCATCATCATCATCATCATCAGCCTGGTTACGCCCACTGCAGGGCAAAGGCCTCTCCCATACTTCTCCAACTGCCCTGGTCATGTGCTAATTGTGGCCATGTTGACCCTCCAAACTTCCTAATCTCATCTGCCCACCTAACTTTCTGTCGCCCCCTGCTACGCTTCCCTTCCCTCGGAATCCAGTCCGTAACCCTTAATGACCATCGGTTATCTTCCCTCCTCATTACATGTCCTGTCCATGCCCATTTCTTTTTCTTGATTTCAACTAAGATGTCATTAACGCGCGTTTGTTCCCTCACCCAATCTGCTCTTTTCTTATCCCTTAATGTTACACCTATCATTCTTCTTTCCATAGCCCGTTGCGTCGTCCTCAATTTAAGTAGAATTGAGGACGACGCAACGGGCTATGGAAAGAAGAATGATAGGTGCATGCCGCATTATGGGCCCAGTATCGCGCGCTGGATGCTGGGGCGCTCGGCAGGAGCGGCATACTGCGAGGCGCTGGGTATACTGGTGCGAAAAGCAGCTCTAGCGCGTGAAATACGCGGTGTCTGGCCACCGTATGTATATTTTTTTCAATACAGAAAGGAACTGAGAGCGTCTTATTGCAATAAAAAAAAAGTTACAAGGATTCGAGCGCCTGGCCTACACATCCCAAGCCCGGTACGTTACCGCTTCGCCACTCCAGCTCATGGCGAAATGTGATTTACCATGTCAAGGCCCAGCCGCAGTTTGTTTCGCAGAAGCGTCTCGCACAGACACGGCTGCCGCGGTATCAGCCGGCAACTGAAACTTACGCCTGCATGAGAAAGAAAACATTGTCCCTATACAGTAGTACGGTTGGAAGTACCACAACACTGATTTTATTTTGCGGTTAGTATTTTAACTTCCAAAAAAGTCCTAAATGAACCACCGACCCAGGACACTGTTTGGGCTGTTACTGCGTATTTGTTGTTACTGCGTGCGAGGGATGTGCGACGTTTTTAGTTCAACTATCCGTTTCAATCGACACGTCGCTCTAGTCACATACCTTCGTCAGCGAAGCGTACACTCTAAGTGCCCCTTATGCCACACAACGATAATCGTCATCTGCCTTGATGCATTTCCTTTCTTTAACGCTGCGAGCCCGGCACATTCCAGTAACGAACGGCACGCGTGTTATCAGCATGATGCAATGCTATCATGCTGATAACACGCGTGTCGTTCGTTACTGGAAAGTACCGGGCTCGCAGCGTTAAAGAAAGGAAACGCATCAAGGCAGATGACGATTATCGTTGTGTGGCAGAAGGGGCACTTAGAGTGTAGGCTAGTGCTGGCAGCCTTCGGCGACAGCACATATACGTATGTTTATAAAGCGTCACATTGGCGCTCATCGCTTCTTGTGGTGGCACTGTAGACACAAAAAAAATGTGTATATTTAAGAACACCGATGCGAAAGCTGGAACACAGTGATTTATCCTTGTTAGAATAGTTGATTCCTGAGCTCATAAGGGGCATGTAAACGGACTCGGCGGGTACGCTAAGCCTAAGCTTCGATGGAAAGGAACGATTTTGGCGCGGGTACCGGTCGATTGCTAAAATTTGTGTATTTGAGCCTCAGAGCCTTCTATCAATTATTTCTTAGTACACTAGGCGAAATCGACGCACACGAATCGCCTCCGGTTTGTTATGGGTGTAATAATATCAATCAGCGGCACGCTTCCTGTGAGTCCCTTCAAACGCTCCTCAACGACTTCTGGGTTTCACGTCGGCTCCACAGCACTGCGATCACAGCGAGAACTCGCAGTCATCGGTTGCGCACAAACTACTAAAAAACGAGGTGTCAAATGCCTTTGCGTGATTTCGTTCAAGAATATAGCTTTCCGCCCCGTCAAAAGGGAAATGGAAAAAACGAAAGTTGAAGTTGAAGTTTATTCATATGCAAAACATAGGTACATAAATGTAATATACAGACGAGGGTCCCAAAGTGATGATACTGTAAACAGCACCCTCGGTTAGTAACTACAACAGAATTGTAAAATTGTTAGCAGCATAAGAGTGGATAGCATAATAATATATTGCTTGCAAGAAAAGCAAATGATATCGAAACAAAAAATAAGAAAAACCAAACAAACTATGCTCTAATCGTTGTAGTGTAACAGAAATAACAACGGAAGTGACAACAATTATACAATTGTTAAAGGCAAAAAGGAAAAAAATAGAACGAACAAAGAGGGAAAAAATGTGGCGCAATGTGAACACTGCAAAAAAGAAAAAAGAACGCGTGATACTTATTAGTTACGTGACTATGAAAATAGAAATATTTCATACAAATTAATGCAAAATACAAAAATAAAAATACAAATAGTGATCATCAGTGTCAAGTACGCATGCATAAACAGTCACTGAGCACATGCTTGTGGGCGAGTTAGTTATACATGATTAGAACGAAGGCGTTTTATTTGGCGCCTTCGTTATAATCATGCATAAACAGGGCAGCTCACGCACCTTTATTTCAAGCTGCGACATGAAATACAATTGCATAAGGCATCTAATATTCAACAGCACCTACACTCCTTGCGTACTGGAACCAGGGCGGCACAAACTCAGCCAGCGCAGTTTCCAGTGCGAGGCAGCGAACTGCAGCTAGAGCCAGCGCGTCTTCAGCACGTATCCGTGCGCCCCAGCATCTCGTCCATTGTGACTCATCTCTCATCCAGCGTTCTCATTAGTGTGCCAGTGGCTCCCAGCGAGTGCCAGCGTCCGCAGTGCGATCCAGTGTCAAGAAACGCGCTGGTTTCACACTTGAAGGCACTGGAGGACGCTGGTTCTTGCAATAGGGACTGTAAAAGCAAAACCAACAGTGGCTGTAGAAAAGCTATTGTAATAAGTTATTTACGGTGCTGTGACCCTAATTACTACTTTTTCTTGGGGAGATAGTTACCGTATCTTCATGTAAAGCAATAAAGAAGATTGAGTATATCGTACTAAATAATTTTAGTGTAGTTTGCGTCTACAGTCGCCACAAGTCTAACTTTCTCTCTGGAATGCAACAGATTTCATTCAAATCCGCCAGGCGGTTGTCTCACAAAAGCATTCGTGCGTTTTACATGTATTTGAATTGGGAAATCGGAGTTGGCCTTCAGGTAACGTTTCCACTTAACCCACTTTTATTATTTGTTCTTGTGAATAATGAGTATTGCGGGCATGTTGTGCATCAGGAATTCACTCATTGCAAGAACTTTTGATATAAACTCCGTACCTTGCGCCAGTTTTGATAAACAGGGGCTTGAACTGTGTCGCGATAAGTGTTGCTATTCTAGTACACAAATTTTGTCACTGAATTTTGCTACAGAGCGTAAACGTATTGGTTGGAACAGCGATGCATTTCCCTGCAGATTTTGAGCACTTACTTTTCAGAACTCGAACTCTGCATGATGTTTCTGTTGTAACGTTACGCTTTGAGTAGAGCAGTGCCGTAACTAGGTAGGGTGGCGTGGGGGGGGGGGGGGGGGGGGTTGCACCTGTGGGGCCGCCGCCATGGTGCCGCTGTCCTATAGTGAAGCTACTGGAGTAGAGCCCGACTTAATTATGCAGTTGCACATACCCCCTACTGCCATTAACAAAAAGTTCAATACAGGTCTTATTCGCAAATTCTATTGGTGATAACTGCATTTATTCTGACGGTCATCACTGCTGTGAAGCTTGGTGAGCAAAATTTATCCTTTGTAGCACTTAGCTACGTTTGAGTGAATGTCTAATTTTCCCTTTACTAATTAAAATATATCTTTTTTTTTTTCAATCTATTTCTCCTCCACCTGTCTCTCTAATTCTGGGAATGTCGATGCCTAAACACGCGTTATATCGCTGCGCAGCAGGCCAAAGAATAGTAAACACATATTGTCTAGGGTTTAAAGCAGAAACCTCAGGAGAAAAAAAATAAACGGACAGAAGACGAGACCCACACAAGCAAATGTGTGGGTCTCGGGCTCTGTTCGTTTTTGCCTGATGTTTCTGCGCTAAAGACTAAACTTCCGCAAATATAAAAGAAAAATATTCTCGTATTTCGTAGATTGCCATATAGCTTACTTATTAAAGCAAAAAGCTTTCGGCGGCCCTATCACCCACCTCTTGGTTGTTGGCCGTTTGTCGTACTTTGAGAACCCGCTGCAAAGGGCACCTGCTTCCATGCAATCAAATTGCAATCAAATTGCGAGGCACGTTTATCGACGAACTACATGCTGTCGCGCGAGAACGTTTGAAAGCGTGAAGGTTTAAATGATCTGAATGCTACGGCCAAACGCTCGGCCACGTATTGCAGGCAAAAAAAAATTCCTAAAAAGTTCCAAAGTGCAGTGTAAAGAGGTAGTTTGATTGAGGCCATATGCTTGATAGATAAACGTGAACACTAATTCAGAATTTTTTCGTACTTTGCATTCATTGTGTAAAATCGTCGGACAAAAAAAAAAGCGCGGGAGAAACTGCCGCTCATGTTTTATGTGCCTTCATTTTCCTCCGTCTGGGTATGACTCACAGAATGCTACAAAATGACGTCAAGCACCAACTCGCCCAGGTTTGGGATATTCTGGTAGATTGCACTTCGGGGCGAAACATGATATATGATTTTCTTTGGTTGAGTAGGGAATATGGATCAACAAATCCGGATTGTTTGTTGCACCAATATAAGCACATGCCATAGTGCCAGGTGAATTAGCGAAGGATGAACCAATGATTGCTCATAACCCGCACTCATGTACGAGGCCTGGGCGTCCCTAAAGACATGAGGGAAAAAACATTGTGAGGAGTTTTGTACAGCTGTAGGACATCAGCCCTTCCTTAACCGCAGCATCGCTCATAAAACATTGCGCTGGTAAAAATTTTTCACTGTTCGAGAAGTTCTAGGAATGGCGTTAGTTGGGCCAAACTGGACACCCTTGCAGTATCGCAGATTTTCCGCAAGCTATTTTCGTAGCGGGATGGCGAACAGCAAAGGGCGGCTCTAATTCAAATCCCGTACAATGCAAAGTTCGTGGCGGAATGAAACACGTCAGGCGCCGGCAAACATCTTCCACAAGTTGTCAGACAGCGAGGTATAGTTCTGGTCTCATTTTATTGAATCGGGGCAGGAACTGCGACATCAATAGCGGGCAACAATCAGCCGCGAATAACTGCAGTGATCTGCTTACCAGTTTCCTATGGCACGTGCTGCACTACGCAGGCCTTCAAGAAAGAGCTCCTCCCAGGGCCACGCCATCGCTGAGCTGAGCAACGCCATCCTGCAGTTCGGCGTGAACCTGTACCGCGCGCTGCGATCTGGTTCCGCTACGGCGGCGAGCGACACGCTGCCGGTTCATGACCACCTAGAAAACGTGCTCTTGTCGCCGTACCTGATCGCCAGCATGATGCAGCCCATGGCAGCAGGCGCGCGTGGTGAAACGGCCGCGCAGATTTTCCGCCTCGTCCAATGTCCCGAAGTGGCAGGCGTCGATGGACCAGACATAGGAGACCAGGTAGTTTTGGTAGCAGTGGGAGAGCGCGCAGGGCTGCACGGAGACGGGAAAGGCACGCAGAACGCCGTCTTGCGTTTTTTGTTATCGAATCACGCGCCCTGTTCCTTTGCTAGCGTACCAAAGAACTTTTCCATGTTGTGTTGACCAGGTGGTGCGGTACTTCGCGTACCGAGACAAGCGTCTCCTGCCGGACGGCCGTCGGAACTACTACCAGCAGGCCGGCTTCACGACCCAGTACGACTGCTGCCTGCACAGGGACCGCCGGGTGGCACTGAAAGAAGACTTCGAGGCGCGACACCTGAGGCGGCTGCGTGAAGACTCGGCGCCGTCCTCGTCCCAGAGCGGCGGTGCTGGAAGCGGCGGCACCTACAGACGTCTCCGCAAGCGCCCACGCTGTGGCCGTCTTCGCAGCCAGAGCCACGACTTCGTGAACGACTCGGTCCACCAGCGTTGGAAGATCGAGACTGAGCTGAAGGACGCTGTGCCACTTCTGGGAAAAGGTACTGCCTGCGAGGCACTTCCGCGTGGCTCAGTGGACGAGCACACGTCCCTCGTGCTGCTAAGCGCCGTCGCGGTCAAGGGCCGTTGGCGACGCCGCTTCCACCCAGCCCAGGTGAACGAGGGGATCTTCTACGAGCCTTCTTCGGATGGAGCAACGGGAGGAGTGCAGCAGACGGCCAGCTGGACGCCACGCGCGGTCATCATGATGCACCAGACAGGAAACTTCCGCATGGCCGATAGCGCTGAGCTCGAGGCTACGGCTCTTGAGCTTCCTTACAAGTCCGGCGCACGGTACCTTGTCGTTTTCCTACCGCAAAGGCAAGACGGCCTCGACGCGCTCGAGGCTCGGATGACCGCCGACAACCTGGCGCAGTGTCTCCGCCAGATGAAGCGGCGCATGGATGTCGACCTGACGCTGCCCAAGTTCCACGTGCGCGCAGCGACCGACTTGGCGGCAGCGCTGTCGTCGATGGGCGCAGATTTGCTTTTCGACCGTGACGCTGCCGACCTTTCCGGCATGTGCGCATCCGAGGGCGCGTTTGTGTCCGTCGCCAGGCACGCGGCGGCCTTCCGCACCAGCTGGAAAGGACGCGTGAGCCGCTCCCCCGCGCTGACGCCGTCGGTGCAGCACGAGAAATTCACTGTTAACAGGCCGTTCCTTTTCCTGGTGCTGAGTCGGAGACCCAACGCCGTGCTTTTACTGGGCTCCGTGAGGAGCGTCAGACCTCACTTCTGCCCGGAGCT
Organism: Dermacentor andersoni; assembly: GCF_023375885.2. Lineage (NCBI taxonomy): Eukaryota > Metazoa > Arthropoda > Arachnida > Ixodida > Ixodidae > Dermacentor > Dermacentor andersoni. Next base: position 146,961,776 of record NC_092816.1, read on the forward strand.
TCTCCCGTCGGCCTAAACTAAGGGACCGCTGCAAGCGCGTTATGTTCAGAACGCATTAATCAGTTTATTTGTGTTTCGTTTATATTACGTAGAACTTCTATTCGTTAGATAAATGACTGCCCAAGCTACACGAGAGTAAGGTGTCCAATTCTCTGAACAATACGAGAGAGGGCGTAATGGGTGTTCACCTGCCGCTCGCCGCATTTTCGAATTGTTCGCGCTAATTAAACACATACACTAAAGCGCGTCTTCATTTCAGTAACTTCGAAACAACGCTAATCGATTACCACTGCAGTTATGTTGCAGAAATTTCGCAAGAAGGTCTATTTTTGGTGGCAGCATTACCAGTCGTATGTCTGCAACAGCACGATTCAACACACCGAGGATGTGCGCATACATTAATTTGTATAGGACACAAGCTGAGAAAAAGAACAAGTACGTCATTCAGCGAATCGTGCCAAATTTGAATGATGCAGGGACTAGCGCTTTCGAATTTCTCGATAAAAATTTGGAGGACGCTTAAGCTTCGCCTTTAAAAGTGGAACGCGATAGCATTCAAAGATCCCTGAGTGTATCTCACGCTTCCCGGCAACTGGAGCTTATGTAACCGTAATGTTCGCCGCAGGCACGTATCCAAGTTTTTATCCCGTTGGGGGGGGGGGGGGGGGGGGGGGGGGCGTTTATCCCAGGGTAACTTTACTGTGGAAATGAGGTGGTGGGGTAGCTTTTCCAGTACAAATGTGACTACTGCACACCGTTCGCCATAAAGACTCGTAAACCCGTAAAGGAGTAATGAAATGAGGCGTATCTCACAGATATGCCTGTAAGATACACTCCTCCTTTACGTGACAAAGGAACCACATCAAACTGACTCGCGCAGGAAAGAAGCCCGCGACGAACACTGTCAAGAACAAGTAAAGAAGCGAAATTGCAAAATAAAGATTTCTAGTAGCGTTCTCTGAATTAGCTCTTCATAAATTATAGAAGAATAAGAAGAAACTTTATTAAAACAGTGGTCCGGCAGTTTTTGTTGTGGTGGCTTCAGGTGGCGTCTTGAAGTCCTTGGACTCGGGCGGTTTCTTCGGCTTGCCGGACGGCCGAGAGCTGGTATTCCAACTCCGAACTTTTGAAAGCCGCCCCCCAGCGGCGGCGACGCCGATGGAGGACACCGGCTGCCTCCGCAGCTAGGGCGGCATCGGGAAGAAGCGAACTCTAGGCTTCATTTACGCTGGTAACGGCCATGGTTACGGACGCGTCGCGAACGGAGGTGATTTCAGTACCGTTGCTGCCGGCATGTTCGCAGGGCATGTATCACAACATTGCTCTCTGTCCGCACGCTTTACACGCATCGGCTGGTGTATAAACCCGGGGAGCAGCGATGTAAGATGGCAGTGCTATGGTAGGTGTGTGCTTGGAGTAAGCGTAGGGGGGTTGCGGCCTCGTTGTTGTTTATTTATCATGCGGTGGCGGGAATGTGCGTCTTTCGAGTCTGCAGTGTTGGGTGAGGTCTCTGAACGTGGTCAGGCGATCACCCTAGGCCCATTGTGATTCTTTTACTGCATTTCTGTCGTAGTGTCCCTATCCGGCAGATCCGATGCCCCGCTCTCGGGGGCGGAGGCGGCGGCCACCATCTGCGGCGGCTCGGCGTGTGAGACCTCAAGCCGTGTCGTGATCCGCCTCGTTGCTCGAGAACGGGACATTGGTGTGTGCCGGGCTCCAGAGGAGGAAGACCGTAGAATTTTGAGGTTGCGAGGGCGATATCGAATCGCCGTCGTCACAGATTTTGAGTATGCAGGCCGCTTCCCGCGCGACGCGGCCGCGCGCAGAAAGCCGCGGATTGCCGCCTGCAAGTCGCTGATCACGACCGCAGCGTTTGGCACCGCGGCGATTGCTAGGGCTGTCGTGGCCTCTTCGGCCGCCCCCGTGTGTCCCGTGGTCACCATGGCGCTTGCCAGGCACCTAACAGTGCGGTCTACTACTGCGAGCGCGTGTGCGCTTCTCCCTTCTCCATACCGCGCGGCGACCTCGTACACCGCTTCGTTGCTGTTGCCAAACTTCTTTTGAAGGTCGCTTGCTCGTTTGTTGTGTCTCCCGACGTGGTGCGTCTTGTGCATGTTCTTGGGAAGCTGTGGGATGATCAAGCGGTCATGGACCGAAGCCTGAACCGCCGGCTTTTCTCCATGCTGTGTGGTACGTAATGCCGAGTGACTCGAGGATGCATCCACCTACTTTGACTTCGATAGTCATTTGTATTGAGCAATGTCGTGCGCCTTGATTAACTCGTCAAGCGAGTCGTTAAGTCGGAGCTCTAGAAACTTGTCAGTGCTCGCGTTGAGTGGAGCACCGATTGCCCTCTTGAAAGCCTTTCGTGTCATGCGCTCAACCTTGTTTTCTTCCTACCCTATCCACTTCAGGTAGGGGCAACATACGTTACGCGGCTTATCGCGTTCGCCTGCACGAGACGGATCCAGCAGTGCCGGATCCTGTGAAGAGTCGGATCGTGTCATCTACCGAACGACGATGTCTCCGCACCGTCTCCCCGTTATGGCCATTTGCCTGCAGGTGTAACCCCAGGATTCTAACTTTGTCTACGTGCCGTATGGAGTACCGTCCGCCAATATAATGCGTATTTTTGAGTATTCCCGTTCCTCGTCGCACAGGGTTTTACGACCTCTGCTCGTGGGTTGTAAGTTAGGAGTTCGGACTTGGTAGCCGAGCACTCGAGGCCCGTTCCTCGCAAGTAATCCTGGACCAAACGCACTCCCGCCTGTAGCGTTCGCTCGACGTGACCGTCACGTCCTCCCCGGGGAACCCAGGTGATGTCATCCGTATAGACCGTCGTGATGCAATTCTTCTACTGCTGTTAATTTCTTGTGTAGACCGAGTAGAACTAAATTAAAGAGTAATGGTGATATGACGGAGCATTGCGGCGTGCCCCACGGACCCGTCTCAAATTCCTACAATTCCTCGTCGCCGATGACGACGCATGCTCGCCCGCCCGCAAGAAAGTCTCGAACGTAATTGTGCGTCCTTTGACCTAGTCCTAACGTCTTTATTGTTTTTACCATGGCTTCCGTGTTTGTTGTCAAAGGCCTTTTTAATATCTAGGTAGGGAATTGTCTTAGTGGAGCTGGTAGTGTCGTCTACGGTTTGGTGTTTTAGCTGAAGCAATACGTCCTGTGCGGAAAGATTGCGTCGCAATCCTAGGATGGTGTGAGGGAACGCGTCGCGGTCTTCGAGAAAGTCAGTCTCGTTGGTGAGAACTGCGTGTTCCATGATTTTGCCGACACAAGACGTGAGCGAAATTGGTCTTAAATTATCGAGCGCAATTTGCTTGCCTGGTTTAGGAATAATGATAACGCGGGCCTGTTTCCACGCTTCGAAAAGGGAGCCCCCTCGCCAGCACTCGTCGACGTAGGTCGCGAGTCGGGAGATTGACTCGTCGTCTAGGTTACAGAGTCTTGTTGGCAGCCCGGTCCGTGCCGGGCGCCGATCGGGTCTATCGTGATTTCGATCAGCGAGTGGTCCCTCCCCGAATCTTCCTGCGTATTTTGCCAGTGCGCTGTGGTTGCATTCGAGACGAACGCGAGGTCTGGTAGCGTGTCTACACTCACGCTGTTCCCTCTGCGTGTAGGACGAGCAGGCTTCGCGGTGAGTTCAAGCCTTTGGTCTTTCGAGTCTTCCCAAAGGCGTTTCCCCTTGGGTGTTTCTCGGGCGTAGCCCCAGGCTCCGTGGGGCGCGTTAAAGTCGCCCGCAACAAGTAGAGGCTCGCCGCCTCAAGAAGCGCGCGCCCCCCGAAGCACGTTTCCGAATCGGTGCTCCAGCGGGGGTTTGCTGCTTACGTTAAGGACGAAGATTACTCGGCCGCGCTTAGCAATTAATTGTACGAACACGTGAGGTATCTTTACGTCGACATGAAATACATACGTTCGGAACAATCACGTTTTTTGGATCCCACGTTTACTGCTCTGCCAAGTTAAGTGCCAAAACCGACTCGTATATTTATTTGAGAAGTTGCGTAACGATGCGTGGCCGCCATTTCCCTACAACCACAAAGAGCGCAAGACGCTGTGGTTCCAGACGTACTGCGCCCGCCCCGGAAGGTTAGGAAAACACTCGCATAAGCGCAGAGTAGTGGCTACGTCAGGCGTCTCGACTGACAACAGTAGAAGCGTCATTCAAAGCACACAAAATCATTCTCCACTTCCGGCGGCGTTTTCTCTAATTCCTTTGTAAATAAAAAGATGTTGATCCATAAATATTCTCATAAACAATGGTTAAATTTGTTAATTTTCGCTTTTCCTTCCTTTGGCTGTTGCCTCGGCTCTCTCTTTGAGTTGATCGCTTATATTTCTCAACGCCTTGCGACTCTTGTTTCGAGTAGCCAATTGTGCACGACAAATGCTGCACAATAAGGGAAAAGCCAGATGAGGTAACGGGCGACATTCATATTGCTTATGGGTTTAACGGTTATTGCAGTTTTTGATGGTGGGCGCTGTTTCGCATGATTTTAGTTTTCACCTTATCTAATCCATATCACAGGTATATGGTTCCGAGGATCTGTCAGTATCGCGGGGAGCCGTCAGTATAGAGGAAATAATGAAGCAAAAGAAAAAAAGTTAAACGCAACTGTCGTTATCGCCGGTCGCAACTCGTTCCACGAGCATACAGGCGTGTTATGCCGCTTTGTTTCAGGGGTCCGCCGCAACGGCGCGCCGCGCTATATAACAACTGTTTATTTTTTTGTTTCACGGAACTTTTAAAAATCGCCTGTTGCAGATAAGATAATTGTTGCCCTGGAACTTTTAAATATCGCCTGTTACACATAATTGTTGTCCTTGAGCTCAATTATATGAAGAGGCGCACGTTGACATTACTAGCATGATAAATCGAAACATATGTAACTAAGTAACAAACTCATTAATTAACTTCCTCGTTAATCACTTTGCAGCAGGTATTGCAATTGCCGAATTGCAACCGCAGAGCTTGCGGAACGTATCCACTTGAAATCAATATCCAGGATGACACCAGTTTCGAGATAATTCCCCATGTGTAAGACAACATATCTGGGCATTCCAGTGACTTTTGTGCTTCAATGCATAAAAATGCGTTTGCTTGAGAAAGTAAGCAGAACAACAGTGCATTTTTGCGGCAAGTTCGACGGCGCATATCTCCAAACTGGCGTCATTCTGGAAATTCATTCCAAGTGGATACGTCTTTCAGTGTCACCGGCTAATTCGTAAATTGCAATATGTGTCTTAAGTTCAAATTTTCAAATTCAAATTCAAATTCTTTATTTCTGCCTCGTACAAATACGGACAGCGGAGGCGCAGAAGAAGCCGTCAGAAATAGCTTGACAAAGCCGCAGCCCCCTTTCGCTTGGCAGTGGCTTCACGGCAACGCTTTTAAAACAAATGTAATTGAAGTCTAATAACAGTTATACAATAATGAACAAGTACAAAAGAAAACATAACAAAATTATACCATATTTAAGCAATATTCACAACAAAGAAAAACAGAACCTACATGGTAACATACATAGCACGCAAAGCCCTGTTTGACGCACTGAAGAGATCAAAATTATTATATACATGAGCATCTAAGAGGGAAGGAAGAGTGAATTGTAGGCGCTCTCTACCGGTATTTATTTCTCTACCGGAATTTTAAAGTAAAAAATTCAAAAGATAATTAGTGAACTCTTGTTAATCAGTTGAGCATTTGTTTCGATATCTCGAGGAAGTTATGCCCGCCTCTCTGAATAATCTAGCTCAAGGACAAGAATTATATTTTCTGCAAGACGCGCTTTTTGAAAATTCCATAACATTAAAAAATGATCCCTCTGTACAGACTGGCCACACCGTTACCGTGTGCGAGCAACTGCAGCTTGTGCAAGCGCAATCTTCACCGGCAAACGCTTCCGGGGAACACTATGCGCGAAGGCGAGCTTTCGGGATCTTTTTTTTAATAGTGGAGCTGTTCTAAGTTGAGCCTTCGCCGTCCAGCGTCCGGTGTCACGCAGGGGGGGGGGGGGGGCGGGGGGAGGGCACATTATTTGCACAAACGCACTATAGGCCATAGGAGGGGGAAGAGAGGGGTATAAGAGCAGGTGTGTCGCCGGCGCGCTCCCTTTCGCCCCATAGATTCTGTTCGGCGCGAGCGGCAGCGGAGACGTCGCGCAAAATCCCGAGCTTCGAGAGCGAGAAGCGCAAGCAAAGCGCCAGCGGAGGGAAGCCGCTGCCGCCGAGGATCGAGAACGGGAAGCGCAAGCCAAGCCCTGGTGGAGGCTAGCCAAGCCCCACTTTCAAGAGAAGGCAACCCAAGCCACGCGCCAACAGAGGCAAGCTAACCCCCTCCAACTTCGAGAGTAGGAGACGAACAGAAACGTTCACGCAGAAAGATTCCTCCCACGGAGGGTGCCGTTAGACGGTTCAAGAGAGAATGCGCCGACCGTGAGTGCAGCCACAGCTGCAAGGTGTGGTAGAATCTGGTTTGATCAAAACCTCACTGAAGAGAGTGCGCAATCCGGAACCGAAGCTCAAATCTAGCAAAACGACGACGAGACAAAGGACTTTCATGGAAATCACGCTAAACACGACTTCAAACTTGAGAAAATGACTACCAGCTTCGCTGTTTTCACAGATTTCGCTGCGTGGAACTGGCTTTACTTTATTCCTTTCGCCCGAAAGGCCGGTGCCGCCGTTGCCACAATGAATGGATGGATGAATGTTATGAGCGTCCCTTTTGGAACGGGGCGGTGGGTTGCGCCACCAAGCTCTGCGCCACAAATGCACAGACGTGAGCGCCATCTGGTGATGCTTCAAGGTGGTTTCCTCCACTTTTCTTTTTGCTCTCGGTTCGCTATCGCAGTCATTCGTCCCCCGCTGCGCTCCGCGTTCGCCTTTTCATCCTTCCCTGTGCTGGTTCGCTCGGTAACGCCGAGGTAGGATTAGGCATGCCGAGGCACGCGGAAGCTCGACGCAGTGACGGGGCCATGAGCGCTCCGCTCTAAAAATGCAGCTCGCTGCGTATTGTCCCGTTGTAGTAAAGTTGAAGAGTTAGACGGTGACACAACTGCGAGTCACAACACTAATTTCGCATTGGGCGAACTTGTGCGCACGAAACAACTAACACTCAACCACAACGATAGAGGCGAGTGCACCCTGCGATCGTGGAAATTTGATCGGGGGGAGAGTGTTAATTCCGTCGACTTTTATACAAGGCTCGTCAAAGGTTTCAGAGTAATCGCTGGTGCCCGCGTGCCTTTCAGTAAGTACTACACGATTTTTGTCGCGCATACAATGTGACAAGCTTCGGTGGCAACGGACAACGGATAGAGACAGAGATTACTATTCGAGAAGGTTCAGATACAGAAAGGCGCCTTTTGTGCCGAGCAATAACTTTGAACATTTGTTGGATCGTTAAACGCAGTCACTGGTAAAAGATAAACACGTAAGCATGCCGAATCCCCCTTCTTAAAAAGCATCGTCGTGATTCTATGGACACAACACGAGAGCGAAAATCAAGAGCTCACGTAGTAAAGGAACATGAAGCAACAATGAATTAGTCACAGGTTTTTAGCGCTGGTAGGACGGCTTAAGCCACACAACAGGAATTCCATCATGTAGTGAGCGGCGCCGCTGCGAGCGCGTAATGCCGTCCGGCACGACCTCATAGTGCGACGTGCCATAGGACCTTGTAGGGTCCGTCATAGCGTCGCAAAATTTATTCGCTATGTCGTCGATGGCGTCTCGAGGTACAAATTCAAACACAATCACCGGGCTTGTATTCTGCGTAGCGTCTTCGAAGATTGTAGAGTCAGTTGACCGTCGTTTGCTGGTTCTTGATGCTTAACCAGGCGAGTTGTCGTGCTTCGGCACACTGCAGATAACTGGCGACGCCTAGATCCTCTTTGTCAGTGATGTGCGGCAGCATGGCATTATGAGTCGTCATCGCGTTCCCTCCATCAACCAGCTTGCACGGTCGGATTTGCGTTGTTTCTTGCGCGGCAATATGATAAGCGAAGATTACATGCAGAAAGGTGACATCCCAAGTTCGTGTTTGACATCGACGTGCATTGCCAATATTTGAGCAAGGGTCTCATTTAGGTGTTCGGTAAGGTCATTTGTTTGCGGGTGGTAAGCAATTGTCCTGCGATGACTTGTCTAGCCGTATTCCAGGATGGCTTGGGTCAGCTCGGCTATAAGAACCATTCCTCCGTCGGTGAAAAGCAGAATATCGCAACAGTATATTCTCGACAAAAAATTTCGTCATTTCGGCCACGCAGCCATTGGGCAGGGAGCGCTTTTGTTTCGGCATAGCACGTAAGGTAGTCAGTAGCCATGACGATCCATTTATTCCCGGCTCTTGACATAGGCAACGGCCTTAATCCCAATCCCAATCCGAATCCATCCCAATCTGCTGCAATGGTAGGCAAGAAGGCTCTATTGGCTGTAGAAATTCTGCTGGTTTTGCCGGTGGTGCCTTGCGCCAATGAATCTCAGCACGTCTTGACATATTGGGTCAAGTCGCCGGTCAGACGCGGCCAGTACTAATCCTCATATGTCGTCGAAAGCGTACGGAAGAACCCGAGGTGACGTGCACTTGGATCATCATGCTCGGCACGGAACCTCTGGCGGCAGTGCTGAGGGCACAACGGGAAGGTAGTTGGCACGGATTGGTGAGAAGTGTTAATTTTCGCGGACACCCTTCTGCATGAATAACGTAGGCAATACATGCCGAATTTCCTTCAGTACAAAGTAGGTCTTGCCTTCCAAGTACTCGGCAAGGCTCCTTAGTTCCGGGTCGTCTCGCAGCTGTTCGGCGAAGTCGCCTGTGCTTATTGTTTCCAGAAACGTGTCGTCGTCGTGTTTGTGTTGAACCAGCGGGTGAATTGGGCGCGACACAGGCCGTCGGTGATATCAAATTCTTCAAGTCTCTAGCTCCATCGCGCAAAACAACCTGAAAGGTGCTTCAAATTTGCCAGCCAGCAGAAGGCTGGCTGGCAAACTTGGAAATTTCAGGTTTGTCATCCGCTTACAGCATTGAAAGGTCTACCGTACAGGTAAGGGCGAAATATTGATGCAGCCCAAATGATAGCCAGGCACTCCTTTTCCGTCGTAGAGTAATACGCGTCTGCTTTGGAGAGCGACCGGATACGTAAGATATGACCCTTTGAAATCCGTCTTTTCTCTGAACAAGCACAACACCGAGTCCTACGTTATATGCGTCGGTCTAGATTCGGGTTTTGCTTTCTTCACCGAAATGTGGGAGTACCTGTGATGACCACAGGCATTGTATCAGTTATTCAAACGCTTCGACTTTCGTTTTTTTCCCCTCTGAAACCTTACTGTCTGATTTCGTCAGAACAGTCAGAGGGACGGCGCAGTGAGAGAACTTCTTGACAAAGCGCCTATGTATGCACACAGGCCCAAGAATATTCGCATTGCCTATTTGTCGATGGGCTGCGGGAACCTGGCCATGGCAGATGTCTTCTGCGGCTGGGGACGCAGTCCAGAAATACGGATGACGTGGCCCCGGAACAGGAGTTCTTTGTAAGCGGAGAGGCACTTCTCCGGTTTCATGGTGAGTCCAAATGACTTTGATCGCCTCTGATACTGTCTGATGTCGCCTGAGGTAATCGTCGAAATTCGGGGCAATTACGATGACGAAATCCAGGTATACGAGACAAGTCCGCCACTTCAAGTTAACCAAGAATGTGTTCATGACCAGCTAGAACGTTGTAGGTGCCGAGCAAAGCCCGAATGACATTATTTTTAACTCCAACAGGGCGTCTTGCGTGGCAAAGGCGGTCTTCTCTCAATTCACCTCGTGGAATTCATTTGCCAATGATCAGTTCTGAGACCCATCGACGAATAATACTTTGCGTTGCAGAGTTGGTCTAATACGTCGTCTACCCGTAAGAGGAGATATACGTCCTTCTTTGTAATTGTTTGGGTGACGATGATCCACAAAAAACGCAGAGTTCCAGCCGACTTCTTCACCGAAACCACAGGAGATCCTCATGGACTATTGTTTGGCTGGATAATTTTGTTGCACGGCATTCCGTCCACTTGTTGCTTTATGGCATCTGCTCTCTCGTAGGAACACGGCACAGGCTTAGACGGTTGACCTGTCGTGGTTACTTAGGGACTACACTGTAAAAAATTTTCCTGGTGTTACGGCAAATATGCTCGTAATGCGTGACCGAATGCTTTTCCGTAAATAAAGAATGGTCATTTCCGTAGAACGGACATTAGGAGAGACCGCGATACAAAATACGACTGCTTTCGTATCCAGAAAACGGAAGACTTTGTATACTGAATCTGTACTGTAACCGTTAAAGTATAGGTGCTTCTCGTATTGAAAAAAACGAAACACACTGGATGCTGAATGTGTACTATAACCGTTAAAGTACAAGTGCTTCCCGTATTCAGAAAACGAAAGACTCTGTATGCTGAATCTATATTATATCCGTTAAAGTACAGGTGCTTTCCGTATTTCCTTTTATTGAGCATATTCATTGTTTGGAGAATGCACTATCGGAGACAAAAACCTATGCGCACTTTGCTGAGCTAAACTGCGATAAGCGAAAGACTATCTATGAATACCTCCGTAGCTGCTGTCTGAACTGTTCTGCGAACGGAAGCCGCCGTGGCCGCGAGCATGTGATGCAATCACAGCCATACGGCTGCAAGGTTTGTCGCCGATGTGAGCGCACCCCCGCGCGCATGTGTGCGTTCTCCCACGTACCCACTCGCACAGCGCTTCTGGCATGCCGCGTCCTCTCCTTGCTCCCCTCTCCGGTGATCACCGCTTTCCTGCGTCCACCATGCGTCCACCACGGATTACGGGGGAGTCTTGTCTGAACCGCCGTTGGAAGAGGTCACGCCGGAACGCGCTCTGCTGTTTCACCTCGCTCTCCGCGACGCCAGTCGCGTCCCCGCTCTCTCTGTGCGTGGTGTTTCCACCGCACCTTTCGAACTGCCAACTGGTGGAACACAGTCGACCACACGTGGACTGTTGTTTTTGACCGATGCTAGCGCATGGCGCCACCCCTTCGGCCACAGCGATGGAGCCGGACATGTCCGCCCCCACGGTTTCAACTGCGAAAGGAACGCAGCGGTCAGGTACGCGCGCGTCGCAGCACAAGCGCTCGGAGAGCGTTGCGTACCCGCGGTCTCTCCGGCGCTTGATTGCCCAGTGCGAGGAGACCAACGCCAGGAGGAGGCACGGCTGCTTTGTGCGGTCGCCATCTGGCCCGAGCGTTCACGCGGATCACCCGCTGCCGACGCGATTACCTGGGCGATGCCGCAGTCTGCTCCGGCAGCGTCGGTGGCTTACGACACCAGGGCACGAGGGACGCCAGCCGCGACCAAATAGCTTTACCACCGAACGCCAACTGGCCAACTCCCACAACGCGGCCGCGGACGCCGGTGCAGACGCTGCCTCGCTGATCCCGCCTGCTGTTGCGTCGGTTCTCCCACCGCGTGACCGAATATACCCGGTGTATATTATGTAGACGTAGCAGGGCCGTCGCCCACGGGATTTTACACGGCCGCTGTTGTTCACCAGGAAATGCACGTCGATGGACTCTCTTTTCGAGCCCCGAATTCAATGCGAGCCGAGGAAGTAGCGATTGCGCTTGCTGCCGCCCACGCCAATTCGAGAATCATCATTACGGACTCCCGAAAAGCATGCGATCATTACTTGGCTGGGGAGATCTCCCCCTTAGCTGCTTGCATTCTAAGACGGACTGCCACTGATCCAACACCGAAAAGAATCATTTGGGCTCCTGGCCATCAGGGCGCACGAGGTAATGATGCCGCTGACGCGGCTGCCCGAGCGCTTATTTACCGGGCTCCTCATCCCAGCTCTTCTGGCTCGGAGACTAACCAGCCGTTGCTGCGATTCAGGGAAATAATAACGCATTATAGCGACAACCACCGCGTTTTCCCGGCCCCTGCCAAGGGGCTGAGTAAGACGGAGGAGCGAACTTTAAGGCGCCTGCAGACAGGTACTCTGCTCTGTCCTGCAATCTTAAAGCATTACGATCCTAACACGGATGGGCGATGCCCGCACTGTGGGGAGACCTGTGATATCTTCCACATGGTGTGGGCATGTACTCAAAATCCCCACCTCCCCCCTTCCCCTACCCCTTCCAGAGAGGCATGGGATACTGCCCTCCTCAACTGCTCCTCGCTTGAGTCCCAAAGGGCTCTGGTGAAACGGGCGAGAGACGGGGCATTGTCATGCGATGTCCCGGACTAGGGACGCCGACCATGTAGCGGGGCCACTCTGTGGCTCCCAAACTCTCTTTCAGCAATTAAATGTTTTCACCACCACCCACCGCGTGAGACGCCGAACACTCCACTTCTGCCGAACTCCGTGGCTTCCACCGCCATCGTGAGTGCTACCGTTAGCGCTTACCCAGCTGCGGAAGCCAGCGAGCTATCGAGCGCTGCACTCCCGGACTCGGACGACGATAACGACGTGATAGACACCTCGTCCCCGCGCGAGCGCGAGCGCCCGAGCGAGTTCTGCAGCGACGACGAAGCCCCGCGAAAGCTAGCGGCGATAGGTTCTGACGAATTAATGCCCCCTCCAGTGACGCCCATCTACGGAAACGCCATGAAGCAGTCGGCTGCGCTTAGCGCTTTGCTGCCCCGAGCCCCCCGGCCGGCATCCTGCTGTTCCGGTTGCCTTTTGATGTACGACTGTCGCGGTCCCGGCCCTTGCAGTGCCGGTGGTGTAGGCGCTATGGCCACGCGACGGCGGCGTGCAAATGGCCGGAGCAGTGCCTGTGCTGTAACGGTCAGCATGCGAGGGATCACCAGTGCACAGCCAAGCCGAAATGCTTCCATTGTGGAGGCGCACAAGCTGCCGACGCCCCTACCTGCAAGCTGTAGTAGGCTGAGAGGCCCATAGCCAGGATAAAGGCTACAGCGCCGACCCACATGCCTCAGCGGGAAGCTCGAGCAGCTATGTGTGCCTCCACCAAGGCACAAGGCTCTCCCATCGATTCGGGGAACCATGCACTGGAGACGGTGGCTCGCCCGAGCTAGGCAGCTGTGGCCACCGACTCCCCCGAAAGCACCTCGTCGAAAGGAACCCGGCGTGGCCAATAGAAGCTAGGGTGAAAGGCGGCGCCCGCAAGGGCATTTCCGTAGAACGGACATTAGGAGAGACCGTGATAGATAATACGACTGCTTTCGTATCCAGAAAACGGAAGACTCTGTATACTGAATCTGCTGTAATCGCCATCGCCTCTGCCTGTTTGCTGTTCGCTTCGCTCGTCGCGGGTTCAGCTAAAGGTCGGTTTTTCTGTTTCTGGCCGCCCGCTCTATTGTCGGCGGACCCTCATTCGACCGTGGCAGTATTTTGCGCCGCGGGACGATACTTTTGATTAATTCGGTGATTGGCAGTGGGCCTGCGATCGACAGCCGGGCTGATGGCTCATATCCACTAGTGGGGTATGGCTGCGGATCAACCTCCTGCCGCTGGACTGTCCACCGGGAGCAATCCCCCTTCAGCAGGTTCTTCCCCGCGATCGGACAATTCTGTTTTCTCTTTGGACGGGGATGGCGTGATTCGCGGTGTGATTTTAAGAGTCTCGCGGAGGAGGCCCCCCTGCTGCCATCGCTGGTCGTGGTGCGCTGCCGGGCGAGGCCGACCAGACGTCGTCCGAACAAAGCTGAGTGGACGCCGCACTGACGGCGTCGTTTCATCGCGCCGTCGCGCTCCAGAAACAAATCACGAACATTCTCTTTGACACACAATGCAAAGTGACCAATGTTTATCGCTCTCAAATCCACGGGCATTTGAGGCAGGTTATACAGCAATGTGGCGATATGCGAGAAGTGGTGGCGCGACAGTGTGGCCGTGCGGACGAACTGCGTGAGCAACTGGCCCAGGCACGGGTGAGTCCCGCGTTGTGCCCCGGGGCTGACGCCCGGGCCCTGGCTGTGCCTTCCTATGCTGCCGTTGCCCGAGGGGGTGCGCCTCCAGTTCCAAGGGCGCGTGTTGGTGATGCACCACCGCTGCTGCGGTGGTCTCGGCGTCCATCTCTGCCGAGGAAGCCGTCGACGCTCCCGTCAGGCGAGATCATGCACATATTATGTTTTTAACTCCTCTCATGCCCACCTCCACCGCCGCTCAGGACCTAAACACTGTATTAGAAGCGAACATCGATCCCGTAAAAGAAAAATTAGGTGACATCACTGTTAAAAAGACACCACATGGATTGACAATTCTATCGAACGAGAAGACCTCAATGGACAGGTGCAAGGTTGCCCTTGAAAGAAACCCTGTGACTAACACCACCATGTCCATCTGATAGCACGAAAACGGAAGCCCCATATTAAGCTAACGGGGGTAGATTCCGACATCCCCGCTTCTAACTTGGTCGCGCAACTCAACGCTCGCAATCCTGGCTTAGATCTAGACATTTCATTGTGCTCTGTGCGCGTATCCTTTAAGGAGCACTCGGACAACTTCTCTCGCGTGCTTGAAGTCAATACTCCGGCGTTCCGCTCCCTCCTGAGCCGCGGGCGTGTTATCGTGGGCTGGACATCAGCAGCTGTGGTAGGGGACCTCCATGTCCCCACCTGCACGTTTTGTGCGACCTATGGCCACCCTCGCTGCGCTTGTCCAGTGCGACAGCAGGAGGCTATAGCTGTCTGCACGCGATGCGCAGGCCCGCACCTCGGCGCACAATGCACTGTCCGCTTGGGCGAGGCGGCGGTGTGCTGCAATGAGAGCCGCAAGGCTGGTCGAACGAGCTCACACCCCACTGGGGACCGCCTCTGCCCTCTTTTGGCGGACCGGATAGCCCGCCTGCGAGCTAGAACAGATTATGGGTAACGCTCCCCACATTGCTCCTGGAGCGGCGCGCGACGGCCTCAGCGCGGTGGATGGTAGATCCCGCGCTCACGCACATTGGTGGATGTGCCCACTGGGCTCGAGTGTGCGACTGGGGCCGCCGCGCGCCGTCCTCGATCTTAGGCAAGCTCATTTGTTTTTTCTCCCTGCTTCTGCCTTTACGGTCTTGTGCGCTGCTTGCTTTCTCCCAAATCGCTTTCCCTCCTTTTTCTTTACTCTCTTCTGCCTATGATCGTGCTCGGTGTCTTTCCGCGCCTTCTGCCCACCTTTTTCTCTTTGGCTTTCTGTCAGTGTTTGTGCAGCCTCCTCCACGGGGTCTCTGCGTACGAGAAAACGCGTCCATGGCTCTTTAACGCGCCCCGTTGGCTCTCGGGCACGCGCTTGCGACCGGGATTCTGGCGGCCAGACTTTCCTTCCCGGCATCAAAGGTTTTCAATCGAATACGGCTAGGATACATACCCTCAAGTTTCTACAGGCCAACATCGACCACACGCGGGATGCGACGAAGTTGTTTGTTGACCACACGGATCGGGATGGCTTTTCATTTGCCATCGTCTCAGAGCCGCACATCCGAGATGGCAAGATTGCCAACCTTAACTTCTTCCTTAATACCTTAAGGAAGGAATACCTTAATACCTTAACTTCTTTCAACGCCCCGGTGAATCCGCGCGTAATGCTGCTGGCACGGGTTCCTGGTTTTGACCTGTTCCCGGTATATATATCGCAGCACGTAGTAGCGGTCAGTTGTGCCTGCCCGGGGCAGGAATTCATCCTTGTGGCCACCTACGCCCCTCCGCATCGACCTACAGACCCCACGAACGAGCTCTGGCAATGTTTCTCGCGGCATTCCTATCAGAACTTCGTTCTAGCAGGGGACTTTAACGCAAAGCATGAATTCTGGGGTGCTGTAGCTGGCGACATGCGGGGCGTCCAGCTGGCAAGTTTTGCCAGCGGCAATTGTCTGCACATATTGAACGACCCCACATCTGCCCCTACCTTCGACACGCCTTACGCCAGTTCGTGGATTGACGTCACGATGCTGTCCATACCTTTGGCCCGGAAGGGTTACACTTGGGCAGTATTCGAGGCGGACACGCTCTCGGGCCACAGATATATCGAATTCTCTCTCTGTGTTACTACCGGCATGACCGTAAAGCGTCTGACCACTTCTGCGAAATGTGAGATATTGAACGTTCTGCAGAGCCCCGCTTGGTTTGCACGGGTAAATCGCTGTGCCTTCTCCACGACCCTGTCGCTGGACATGGTGCTCGCGCAATTTTACCGTATCTACGATGCACTTTCTCGGAAGTACATGCGTGTAATACGACAACGAGATGAGCGCGCAAACGCGTGGTGGACTCCAATTGGGTGAGGAGCGGGCAAGAGTGCGCGCGATGCGACGCCGGGCTCAGCGGGCACGGGACCCTGCGCTCCGACAGCTTTTCATGCGGCAATATGCCAACACCTTCGCGGTTTGCAAACACAATATCGGAATCGCGAAGGACAGCTTCGAAAAGACTCTCTGTCGAAACCTTACCGCGAAACACCTTTTCGGCAAACCTTTTAAGCTGGCTTTTGGCAAACAAGTCGCACCGACACCACTTCCCCCGCTCGCTGTCTCTCCTGAAGGGTCGACGGTCTCCGTTCTTGACTTCACCGCGTTGTTCTTGCGAGAGCATGTGACGACTGACGATCCAACCTCTGACAACGAGTTCCATCAGCGCCTTCGGCGGCTCTCCACTTGCCCATATCCTTCGCACTGCAAGGACCGTCCGTTCAGTACGGCAGAGCTCGAACACGCGATCTCGCTTGCTAACCCTCTTGCGGCGCCGGTGCTGGACGGCCTTACAGGCATGTTTGTCCGCCAGCTGTTTCAGCAGCATCCCCACTTCTTTCTGTCTTTGTTTAACAGTGCTGTCAATCTGGGCCACTTCCCCTCCTGTTGGAAGGTTGGCAGAATAATTTTCATACTGAAGCCTGGTCGTCCCCCTCACCTTCCATCCGCGTACAGGCCCCTTGTCATGAACTCACTTTTCGGGGAGGACCTCGAACGCCTACTAAATTCCCGGTATACTATTTTTTGCACTCACACAATCTTCTTCATCCCCGCCAATTCGGTTTTACACATGCTCGTGGTGCCCTTCAGGCGCTCTATGCATTACGTCAGAGGCTTTGCACCCTGAAATCCACCAAGACTCCAGCCGTCCTGATCTCGTTAGATTTTACAGGGGCCTTCGACAGCGTGTGGCACGACACGGTTCTCTTCATTTTCCGCAAACACCGGTGCCCTGTCAACCTCTACAACCTGCTCCAGTCCTTTCTGACGGGTCGAACGGTTGTCTTTCGTTCGCACGCGGGCGAGGTGACTGCACGCTCGTCGATTGGCACCCCTAAGGGATCACCGGTCAGCCCGCTCCTATGGAACGTAGTCATCCATTCGCTCCTAGATCTCGATCTTCCTGAGGGAGTATGCATGCAGGCCTATGCGGACGACACCAGTCTCCTCATTACTGGCACTTCGCGTTTGCAACTGCAGGCTTTGGCGGAATCAGTACTTACCTTGGTCTGTAATAGGTCTCGACAGAACAAGGTCCAAATCAGTCACCCAAAATCGTTCTTTGTATTTTTTAACAATGGCCACATTGGAACGTCAAAGCGGCGGCCGTCCATCCGATTGGATGGCGCTTTTTTGCAGTGCAAAGATCGCATCAAACTCCTTGGTGTGGTCTTTGACGATAAACTTTTCTTTGGCTAGGTTGACTATATTAAATCTAAATCGGAGGTATTGGCTGTTCGATTATTAAATTTTATCCGCTTACATCGCACGCTCCCTCCGGCAATTATTCGCCGGCTATACCGACAGGTTCTGCTACCTGCAGTTGCATACGCGTCTCCAGTTTGGTGGCCTACCTTCCCCTCCGCCCACCTTACCACGTGTGTCCTCTCGGCCCAGCGGTCCCTTGTTGTCGCCATGACGGGCGCTTACCATACGACGCGCACGTCGGCACTTCATGTGCTAGCCAACTGTCCTCCCCTTACTGTGGAGCTGGATCGATTGGCGGCCGAAATCTCCCTATTTGCACTTCGCCCGGTGACATATTATGGCGTTAAAACTTTTCATCCCCACCTACTCGACTTCCCCTGTGACCCGTGGAAGGAGCACCCTAGTGAGCGCGTCAGGTTTCCCTTCACACGCCTCACCCCTGAACAGGCTAATATGCTTTCCCGGGCTCCTGTTTATCATGTATACACGGACGGTGCCTTCACCACCACTGCGGCGGGCGCCGCGTTTGTAGCCTTGCATCGATGTGGTCGCGTCGTCCGTGTGAGTTCAGTTCATTCGGCACAGAGCAGTGTGCATTTGAGGAGGCACTGGCATATATAGTTACCCTGCACCATACAATATACCTATACACCGACTGTCTGTGGCTGTTGGTGGCCTTGTCGCGGTTGCGCGGTGCGGGGGAGCAGATGAGGCGGGTCAGGAATGCGCTGCGTTTGCTGGCAAGAAACGGACCTGGTGTCCTGTTATTTCAGGTACCAGGGCACCGGGGCGTGCTGGGCAACGAGCTTGCTGACACCGCCGCTTCGTCTGCGTGCACTACTGGAGCAGTTCGAACGAGCGCTCACTCTATTCGATCGATTAGAAAGCGGTTTTTTGGGATTGCCGCGAACCAGTGGCACCATTACTGGCAGCGGAAGGGGCAGGGCGCCTACCTCTACGCTTGGGTGCCCAGTGTCCACTCAATTCGTGGCTGGTTCCCTCCAAACCGCTTACATGTTCACCTCTTTACAGGACATGGGCACTTCCGATATTACTTGCATCGATTTCATCTTAGTGCCACGAATCTGTGCACTTGCGGTGCGGGGTGCGAGGGAGCGGAGCATTATTTTACTGCGTGCCCACGCACTGCGCCGATAGTGGCACACATGTGCGCTCACTCCCGGATCACCATGTGACACCAGCGGTGTACCCTGCTATGCTACAAAGTAAACGACAGCGCGCATTGCTCTTACAGTTAGCCCATGCCATTTTGCGTTCTGTGCCTGCGCAACCCACCACTATCATTTTTCCGGATGGCTCATAACTCCCCTTGCCCTTCCATGGCTTCTGTCTCTCTCCCCTCGCTTTTTCACGCTTTCATATTACTTTTACATGTCTGTTCGTGCCATCAGCACTGCACATGCCTACCGTGGTGGGGTCTCTACCCTGTTGCTTATGGTCCTAACTGCATGCTACATCTACATTACCTCCCTTCCTATTCACCTCTTCACATCTCTCTTTCTATCACTATGTTGCTGCATACATACTGCCTTCAGACCCATACTGGCACACATAATTGATCTCCGCCTGCTCGGGGACTACCCCGGGCATTTGTGATTTAGCGCTTTCAGGTCAATCACCAGATCATGCTGCTCCCGGCCTACCACAGACCTATCCCCCTGCCACGCTGCTATGCGATGTACCCGGAACCCAGCAGCAGGAAGTGCACACATTGATCTGTCCTCTCGCCAGAAGATGGACAATCGCCTCCTCCTGGACGGAAGGTGGATGACCTAATTTAAAATATCGCATCTTTATGCAATAAACCTGCAGCATCCCAATGACTGCGCATCATTGCCGGATATTAATGCTTAATATAACATACAGGAGCACGCTACTTGGTGGATCCGCGCTGCCAATTTTACTGACTTACTTCATACCTATAATATCCTAACTTATACGTTTGGCTTCAGCTCCGAAAACCTTCTTTATTATTGGCTTTTGTATCTAAATTTATTTTGGCTTCTCATTCTTGGTGATCCCTCAATCTTTAATATTTTGATTGGCGTTCTAAGCCCGTTATACCTAAGGGTGGTGCGGGCCTCCCTTTCGTTCCTTTTATGTTATTTTTGCACTGGGAGAAACAACTAAGCAAAGGCAGCAGGCGCACCCCCAGCCGCAACTGACATGGCGCCGTCCAGCCACACTTCTGAGCGGCAGTCGGAGGCCACCAGCCTAAGGCTGCTTCTGCGGGCCGTTGCTGACCTACTGCCAGCCGACAAGTTGCGCTGAATCTGCCTCCAGGCAGGTGGGCAGCCTCCTCAGCAGAGCCACCATGGCTAACGCCCCAGCTGGGAACCACCGCCGTCAGCCGAGCGTGCTTCAGTGGAACGCACACTCGTTGCAGCGGCGACAAGCAGGCCTTTCCTTGCACCTCCTGCAGAGCGACTACGATGTACTTGCAGGAGGTGTACGCGGCTGCAGATGATTTGCGTCTACCTGGCTATGTGGGCTACAGCAGCCGCACTTCGTGCACGCTGCAACCCTGCACGGCGACCCCATGGCTCAACAAAGAACATCCACAGGGACTTCCCCGCTGCGCGGTGTACGTGCGGGCGGGTGTGCTGCAAGCTCAGGTCGACGTGGCGTATTTGACTGGAGGACCACTCGAGTGCTGTGCTGTTCGTGCGCGTCTTGGAGGCACTGACAGCACCGTGGCCAGAGTGTATATTCGACCATGCCGGCCCTGGGATCCCACGTGCCTGCTGCAACTAGCCCGACGTTTCGGCAGACTTCTTCCTCTGCGGAGACATCAATGCTCAACACACCATCTGAGGCAGTCGCCGCTGCTGCGGGCGAGGTAGCAGCGTTGTGGACGTTGTCAACCAGCTGTGTCTGAAGATTTTCAACACCTGGGCCGCCACCTTCGTCCGTCGCACATACCGTGCCGTCAGCACCGCAACTGACATGAGCCTGGCCCCTGAGGGCTCCCGATACACTAGGACACCACAGCCGGACACCTGGGGGTCCGACCTCCATATAGTGCTGCTGGCCCCGTTCAGGGGCAAGGCCCCTAGGACGCGCGTGTACGCCAGTGTCGATTGGAGTGCTTTTCGTAAGCTGTGCCAGCAGGACACCAGTACCAGGGACTTCCTGCTGTTTGTGGCGGGCAGCGGCCGGGCAGCCACAGTCTGGTCCACTGCGCAGGAGGGCCAACCTGCACCAGACATTCGCCACCTCGAGCTATGAGCTGCCAGGTGCAGTACTGAACGCAGAGCACTGCGAACCAATCAGGCGGAGCACTAGACGGAACACCATCGCATCGACGCCGCCTGCATACGACACTCTCGGCAATGCAGGCGCCAGAGCTGGTAGCGCATCTGTGCCACGATCATCAGGGCGCCGGGTGGAGCCCGTGCCTGACGCCTGCTGAGGGCTTTGCTAATAGGACCTCGTGTGCAACGCCACGTGCTCTCAGCAGCTATCTCCCTGGTCATCTCCGCATCTACTCTGGCGGAGTTACTAGCCGACCGGTTTACTGCCCGGCCCCTGGTACAGCGGGTCCTGCCTCCGCCAGCTACTCGGCCTCGGTTCCTCCTCCTGCCCACTTGTCACCACCCGGAATGGGTGCTCAAGCAGATCGGTGCTCTTTGCGGCGAGCGCATACGGGTGATTGAGCTGAAGGCCGACCTAGGAGAAAGCAAGCGATGGAGCGCTCCAGGAGCCGATGTAATCACATTCGAAATGATTCGGAACCTGCAAGATGCAGAGCAAGATCTTCTCCTGGAGTAATTCAACGTCATGTGAAGCACTGGGACTTTCCCGGACAGCTGGCTCACCGCGGTGGTGACGCCAATTCTTAAGCCACGGAAACCTGCCGCGGCACCCTCCTTGTACAGGCCAGTGTCTCACCTCTGCCGCCTGTAAGGTGATGGAGAGGATTGTCCTGGCACGCATGGAGTGGATCGCCGCGCAGGTGCACTACTTCTCGGAGAAGCAGACCAGCTGCTGGCGCCACCGCTGCACTGCCTCCCTTATCGCTGACGTCGTGGCCACACTGGATGATGCAAAGAACAGTGGTGACGTGTCCCTTCTCGTGCTGCTTGACATGCAGATCGCCTTTGACAGCCTGCCCCACGGGGTCATCGAGGCCTCCTTAGATATCCTCGGGATCACTGGCAGCGTCAGGCGCTTTGTCTCTGCCTTCCTTGCGGGAAGAACGTTCCGAGTACGCGTGGGCCAGGCGCTCAGCGATCTCGAGCCATCGCCGCCGCCGTTCCGTAGGGATCGGTGCTGAGCCCGTTTCTGTTCAATGCAGCCTTGGCAGGTATGCCAGCCGCACTACCGGCAGACGCCCGGTACCACACACAGTGCTCCATCTACGCTGATGATGTGGCACTCTGGGTACGGGGACCAAGGTGGTGCCTTCCAGCCGTCCGGAGATCAACGCAGAGGGCTCCGGACGCGGTGACAACATTCCTCGGGAGCGTCGGCTTAACCGTCTCTCCTTCAAAGACGGAGGCCGTACTGATACACCCGAGGGCTGCCTCCCGCCTCAGCGTCCACCAGTTGAGAATCGGCACCGATCCCCTTCCGTGGAAGCAGACAGTGACTTACCTTGCCCTCATCATAGACCACCGCCTTACCTGGATCCCAGCTATTAAGGCCCTCAGCGCCAAGGTGCGCCGAGTACGGGCAGCCGTGGGCCAACTCTTGCAACGAGGCCGAGGATGCTTCGCCAAGTGGGCCCTGCGCCTGAACAAGGCTGCAGCAACATCGTCCTTGTGTGCCCTGCCGTTGGTTTCCCTAACCAATGCCGGGAAAGGACAACTCGAGGTCCTGCACAGGACGGCCATCCGAAATGTCCTGGCGCTTCCAAGGCACTTCAAGATCGACGCCACAGTGGCTGAGGCCGGCGAATTGCCACTGTCACGGCTCATGTTGCAACGGGGACTGGGGCATATTGACAGGCTACACCGCGCACCAGACGGCCAAGCTTCCTAGACCGGCTCCGGAGCCTGCCGGCCTCACGTATGGGCAGCCTGTGCCGCCTCTATGAGGAGACAGTTCTCCACCTACCTGTGGCAGTGGCTCTTCCTCCTCCCCATCATGAACTTCCGGACGTGCACCTCGCTCAAGGGGTTTGCCAAGCGGAGAGCACCAGCCGCAGCCCTGCAGCAGGCGGCAGCCTGCAAGCTCCAGGAGGAGTTCGACACCTGCTGGTGTTCACCGACGATTCAGTCCTCCCTAGCGGGTCGGCAGCAGCGGCGTGCACAGTTCCAGCTCTGGCCTGTCACAGGCAGTGTAGGCTCCCGTTTACAGCAAGTTCTACTGAAGCTGAGGTCGCGGGGCTGCACCTGGCTGCCGACCTCCTTGCTGAGCATTCTCCCCAGCAGCCGGTGGCGGTGGTGTGCGACTCTATGGCAGCGCTCCAGGCCCTCGTCAACCCACAGTTGGCAGGAGGGGTGCTGCTGCTTGCCAAGTTAGCGGCTATAGCCACCGCCGGAATCCCAATATCCTTCCACTGGCTGCCCTCACACGTCGGGGAAGCCGGTAACGAGGAGCCGGGTAGCTACGCCAAAGCTGCCCATCATGATGAAGTCGCGGTTACCAGAGCGGTAGCGGCATCGGACTACACGAGATATCGGCCGTGGCATGTTGAAGACGACGCTTAAAGCTCGCGCCGTAATTACTTGAGTGTGTCTGTTGCTGGCTGACAATCAGACTCGTAGACTCGTAGGCTTACACACCACGCTCCAAAGTCAGCTTTCCTCGCAAACAGAATGTGTTGCAAGAGAGACACGGTCCAAAAAATCATCTCTCACTTGTATCCTTTCATTTCTCATTTCTATCACTTGTATCCTCACTTCTCTGGACATCAGGGTATTTAGCTCACTAGGTCACTACGCCACCACGTGGCGTATAAGTGTGCAAACCGTCTCTGTGTCGTCGTCCGTTAGCATACTCAGGGCGAAGCTGCACGCGATATTACGTCACATTTACTGGCCATCGGGCCAGGTACGCCTTTGGCTATGACATATATAGTACTTCAAGTTCTCAAAATGGTCTCCTGTCATTACCCTTGTGCGTGAAGGAGACCGCTATTTAAATTCATTGTGCAGCAATAAATTTAATAACTGTTCGGAATTTGTCTGTTCTCCGTACTGTCTGTCATGTTGCCGTTCCATCTTTATGATATAGTCGCAATGTAGACTAGCAGGTATCGAATGCCAAAATGGCTGCCCACATACGCAAGGACCTCGCGCACGACTCCTCACACTTACTTGTGTTCAAGAGTTGTGCGACTGTCAAGGACATCATTAAAGAATGTTGGAAATTCGACGAAGGTGACAGTTGGCACATGAGATAATTTGTTCGCATCCTCTTTTCGCGAGAATCGACACCAGCCGTCGAGGGATGACAGTATAGAGTGCATTGTATTTAATGTGACGGAGTCCGCGTCCCGAGTTTCAGACCCGATCATTCATCCTGTAGTGAATGACGGCCAGGCATCTCGCTTTTATGTGCAGTCGCCGGACAGTTCGCGGGCGCCGGCGTAGGCCACTGAACCTACTGGACCTCTTTTCAACACTTCCCGACAATTCTCACCTTATTTCGAGCCTTCATGTATCCGGTGAACTAGTCCTACAGCCAATTTATCTGTCTCAAAGTTCGGCCACCCTGTCAGCCTTATGGTTTTTCTATAAGTTATCTTTTATATTTAAGTGAGTGCTGTCCTCCCATTTCCAGCGCTTTACCTTTGCCTAGATGCCCGAATTATAATTCGCAAGCATCTTTGGCGAGTACCCCAGCAAAATATATCACGCGGAATGTGTAATGTCTTGTATCTGCAAAAAATGACTAATTTGCGAAGTTGGCACATTTAAATATTAAAATAATGTGAAATAGACGATTGGTGGCATTTGAAGCGATAAGAAACAATTCAAACAAAAACAATTGATCAGAGAGAAAGCCAACATGATCAGATTTATACATATCGTTTGGGATACACAGGGCTCCGTTGAAAATGCATGGGAAAGCCTATAGTAGGGGTTAGTCAACTAAATTTTGTGGCTGGGCCAGCAGAAATTTGGGTGCGAACCAACTTAAAATTTGGCGGTGGTTCAACGTTAAAATTTCGGCGTGGGCCAACCTAAATTTGGGGGTGGGACAACTTGACGTTTGGGGTTGGAGCAACTTAAAGTTTGGGCTAGGTCAAATTGAAATTTGGTGGTTGGGCAACTTGAAATTGAGGGGTGGGCTAACTGAAATTTGAGGGTGGCGCAATTTGAAATTTGTGCGTTCGCCAACCAATATCTAGGGATGGCTGAAACCTGGAGTTTGGAGGTGGGCCAACTTGAAATTTGGGATCTTCTAACTCAAATTTCGGGGTCTGCTTACGCATACTTAGAGAAATTTAGTGGAGTTACTGCATACTTTTTGTCCGCCTCTGTTCATATTGTTGGGGATTTTCGAAAGACGTCGTAGCAATAGCGTGTCACCTCACCGTGCTGCTAAAGAAGTCATTTTATTTACATGAGGCTTTCTGCAAGCTTCTGCCTTCTTTCCGTTCATCAGCCTCCTGAATTCAGTATCAATTGTAGCCTATTTTGACGACTACGATACAACGGAAGTCCGCAATGATGCAATGACCATGGGATTGAAGCCGTTTAAATAACTTAACGTGGACATGGCAGTCGTTTTTTCGCACTTGGAATCAACTATTCCATTAATGAGCACGATTCTTCAGCATAGACGTAAATTCAAAGTTTAAAAAAATTGCCTTGATTTCTTGGCGTACAGTCACGTCTCGTCATGGTTTCATCGCGTCCTTTGCGGGATTTCATCACTGCGGGAGCGAACTTCGCCGACTGGGTCACTAGGCTTTCTGCCTTGAGGAGGAACCTTGTCCTTCTGCCAAGACGCCAATGATCTATCCAGTTTACTGCACACATACAGACATCCCTTTTACTACACTTTACTAATAAGTGAGCTTGTCTTCGAATTCTGTTCCTTTTATAATGTTGTATTCTTCCTATCATTGACGCATGTAATGTACACAGAATACTCGGGCACCCTTAATTGAAATGCTTTAACTAGCCTGAGCACGCCCGCCATTGTGATGCAAATAAACATAATTTGGACTCATTTTCTCCGAACTAAAGGCTGAATTAAATGTTCACGTCATCCTGAACGAGGTCGATAAGGGCCATAGTACTCAATCGTCTAATGCCTGTATTTGCAAGCTTCTTGTTTTCAAGATATCACCTTGTACCATAGAAACGTCCCCCTGATGCATCTGATCTGTTAGTTATTCGCGAGCGCGCAATATAAACAGTCATGCACAACTCAATAATGCCCTGGCGACAGGCCACCTTGGCGTGCTACACAAGTATGACTACGCTGGTTCATTTGGATTAACCTTGCCAGAGCTTGACAAGCCGTCCATCTAAGCTGACTGTCTTGGTATACAATACGAGTTCTTTCATTAATCAAATTTTCAGCTCATTCGGCCCTTTCCCTCTGTTTACTTTCGCAAAGTTTGTGTCCATCGCTGCGGTCACCAAATACGCCAAACGGTAAGCTACGACTCAAGCCTTCCTGGCCACCTGTGCAACTGATGTCACAGGCTTTCTCCAACAGGGCGTTGAGGTTCAATATGGCGATCCTCAAGTACTTTTCGCGGACTTAGCTCACCGCTTTCTCACCAATGCCATCAATGACACTACTCGCTCGTGCTAGACACAACACAAACACGCAACGAGCTTAACGAAGTATCAGTTACATGCTAGTTGCATTGCTATCGATGTACATTTCCGCTGATCACCGGGATAAGAACGTGGCCCTACTTTGGCGACATTCGACAACCTCGCTCTACAACACCGCTTGTTGTTCATCACTTCTTTTTTGTCGACAGGAGCATACTGCATTTCCTCTGAATATACATTTTGGCTTTAGATGCGCCCTCTGAGAAGACTAGGTGCTCGTGGTAATGTGCCCTGACTGACAACACAAGCGAACTCGCTCGTACCCACTTATCCGCATAACAGCAGGACCAAAAACTTTTATATGGCAGCCACGCCTCGATCGCCTGCTTATCAGCAGACCCAGTTGTGCTTGTTAATTGACCTAGCTGCACCCTGCTACCTTCGTGTTGTGAACCTTGAGCCTTACGTACTTCACCCCTACATCGAACCAACACGCACGCACGCACTCGCGCACACGCATACACACACACACACAAGCACACATACACACTTCCTTGTGTTTTTGTCGCTTAGCACCTCTTTATCACCGACGACTGCACTTTTAGGTATTGCACAGAAAAGGCATCCGACTTTCAAGCTTACAAACAGATGCACACTACATGACCCAGTAACGTGTCTGTTATTCCTCTTCTGTTCGTTTCTTTTTACCAGTGTAAATAACTCGAGTGTAAATTAGAGATTGCCGGAAGTTTTACTTATTCTTCGTTCTTCCAGAAGCCTCTCGTCCGAGCAGTAATGACTTTTTCAGTATAGTGAAGCAACAAACTTGCAAGGGATTATTAAAATCTTCCAAAATTAAATTGGTACAATGTGATTTGAAACAGTAACGTTGCCGGCTAGCAAAACGCTGATTTTAGCACGCCAATTAAAATGCTATAGCTAATGACTTATAAGAACCATCATTTGGCTCAAATTTGTTGTCTGAAATCCAACATGCATCAAATGTACCAAATATCAGTGCGCTGTGTCCAGTTGCGACGTCTGTTACTCGAACCTCGACCGGCGTTACTACAGGGAAGCGTGGCGTCATCGGCAGGCCCCAGGCGTCCGGTAGACCATAGCGACCAGGCAAGGGCGAGACGATTTCTAGTGCGAAACTTGCACTGTTTATTCCATGGTTGGTGAAAGAAATATAAGAGAATGAATGAATGAATAAATACATTCCGGGGACGCTTAAGTACGCCCGCTAAAATCGTAGGCGGGATTTTGCTCACATTAACGTCAAGTGACATGTACTGAGTCCCGTCGGTGCTCGGCGGCTGCTCCCTCTCTCCTAGGCGACGCTGCAGGTGCTTGCCTCCGCTGGCGGCAATCCGTGGGTCTTGTTTGGTTCACGGAAAGAGTCTCCCCTGGAGTCGCACAGTTTGCGGCAAGGGTCTCCCCTTGAGTAACACAGTTTGCGAAAAGGGTTCTCCCCTTGGTCGCGCAGTTTGCGGAAAGAGTTCTCCCGTTGGTCACACAGTTCGCGGAAAGGGATCTCCCCTTGGTCGCACACACACAAATGGGCCCGAAATCACTGCGGGGCGCCCGCCAGACCAGCAATCTCTCGAGACGACTATAGCAAATTAGGGATCCATCCTCCATTTCAATTAGGCAGGATCTTTCGATCATCCTTTTTTGCACGGGGTGTTATACGCCAGTCATAACAGCATCTCCGGAGGGGGAGGAAGAGCCCGACGCGTAGGGGCCAACAGCCATTGGTCGAGGGATCGACGTTTCAGCAGCAGAATTTCCCTCCAGGCAGACGCGCCCTCGATTTGTAGCTTGTAGATTCCCTGGAATCGTCCATCAGTCTTCGTGGCGCTCTTGTATGCCTTTTCTCCCTGGTCCGGTCCGGTGAAACGGGACTTCCAAACTGACCTCGCAAATTTTCGTCTGCTGTTTAGGCAAGCATTCGCTCCAGAACAGTGCCGGACCCACAACCACAAAGCAAGCGAGCACAAGGTCACTCTCCTCCAAGACGCACCAGGCTTTACCTTTGGCGCGTCCTCCACCCCCTAAACACTAAAGAACAGCCATTTCCTGAAAGCGTTAACACGTGGTTACTAAAATCAACTAACAGTCAACTACAACTTCGCGATACTAAAAAAAAACGTATGCAAAATATGCCAACGTAAAAATGACAAGGAAACCAGTGACCATGAGGCTTTCGCTACTCTAGGGGCAACGACTCAGACTGTCGGCATTGCCTTTAAGCTTACCCTTATAGCGAATATCGAAAGTGTACTGTTGAAGAGCCAAGCTCCAGCGCAAAAGACGGCCGTTTTTTGTAGACATGGACTGCAGCCATGTGAGGGGACAGCGGTCAGTCTCTATGGTGAACCTTGAAGCAGCGATATAGCAAGCTAGCTTCTGCGCTGCCCATTTCATGCAGACGCGTTCCTTTTCTGATGCACTGTGTGCTTCCTCACGGACTGAAAGCTTTCTACTGGCGTACAGTACGGGGCGTTTATTTTCGTCATCTCTCTTTTGAGAAAGCACCACACTCATACCCCGGTCGCTGGCATCACACTGAAGAATGAATGGTTTAGAGTAGTCGGGCGTGTTCAACACTGGCTGACTAGTTAGTGCTTTCTTTAGCAAACTAAAAGCCTTTTCTTTTGCTTCACCTCACTTCGCCGTTTGAGGTTCTGTTTTTTCTGAGAGCGTCTGTTAAAGAACTTGCAATCTCGGAATAACGCGGGCTATATCTTTGGTAATTACTTGCCAACCCAATGTCTCGCTGATGCCTCGCTTGGTGCGTGGTTGCGGGAAGTTGTCTATTGCGGCCAGTTTAACCTCTGAAGGCCGACGATGGCTTTGAATCACATTACCTAGATAAGCTACCTCCGCGCGCCCCAATTGGCGTTTGGGAGCCTTGACAGTCAAGTTGGCCTCTCGTAGACGACACAACACGGTTCATGTGTTGCACATGGTCCGCCCCTGATGAAGAAAAGAGTGCTATGTCATGGAGATACGGAAGTGCAAAGTCCTCCATTCCCAGTAGCACCTGGTCCATAAGGCTAGAAAAACAATAAGGAGCATTCTTCACTCCACAGCTGAGGACTTTCGGCGGAAAGGTTCCCATCGGGGAAATAAACGCCGCACGCTTGTCTGCCCTCTCGGTCAACGGAACCTGCCAGTACTCTCTGACTAAATCGAGCGTATTGATGAAATTAGCACTGCTCACTCTCTCAAGCCTTTTGCTCGATATACGGTATTGGGTAAGTCTGGTCCTTCGTGATTAAGTTGAGCCTGCGGTAGTCGATACACGTTCGCGCCTCCTTTCCTGGGACCTCAACCAGGATAAGAGGCGAGGTAGAATCACTCTCTCCTGGCTCGATTGCACGTAGCTTTGGCATTTTATTTATTTCAGCGGATATGACTTGAAGTTGACGAGGTGAAACGCGATAAGCTTTCGAACGAACTGGGTCCGATGAGGTTAACTCGATATCGTGAACGATCGCAGTGGTCCTGCCAGGTGTGTCTGAAAATATGTCTTTAAATTCAAACGCGAGTTCCCTCAGTTCGGCCTTTTGATTGGGATTCAACTCCGCCTGCTCTACTAGCTTGTCAGTGGTCTCGTGAATGTCTTTTGTCCCCGTTATTGATGTTAACTCGAGAAAGTCGACAAGCATCTCCTCAGGTTGGTTAAGCGACATGTTCACAATGGCCTCCCTCTGCCGGTAGGGTTTTGAGTGAATTGCTGTGGTACACTTGTGGTGTCCTTCGTTTTCCCGGTACCGTAATTACGTAGTTTGTATAAGATAATTTCTGAATTACGTCAACCGGTCCTTCGCATTAAATCTAGTTTTTTTCTCAATGAGGGTTTCATAATCATTAGCTTTTCCCCAACTTCAACGCGTCGCGTTCGATCTGTCCTGCCATTGTAATGCTTAGCATTGCTTTGGGCCTTGCGCATTTCCTGCCCTGCTAATTCTTGAGATGTGTGCAGTCCGTCTAACAGCTCTAGCACGTAGGCCACAACTGAAGGGTCGTCCGCCCAGCCTTCCCAGGCTTCTCGAACAATGCGAAGAGGGGACCGAAGGCAGCGACCCTGAACGAGCTCTGAAGGTGAAAACCCGGTTGACTCGTGTGGTGCAGCTCGAACCGCGAACATTGCTGCAGGCAAGCAAACCTCCCAATCGGCCTCGTGCTCATAACAAAGGGCTCGCAAAAACAGTTTCATGACTGAGTCGACTTTATCTACCGCGTTTGACTCCGGGTGGTACACTGAGCTATGAATAATTTTATTAGCGCACGTTTCCAGAAACGTCAAGGTCAGTGCGCTTGTAAAGATGGAGCCTTGATCTGACTGGATTTCTGCGGCAAACCGAACTAGAGCGAACATAGACAAAAGCATGTTGACGATCTCCACCGAACTTAGTTCTTTGAGGGGCATCGCCTCTGGGAATTTCGTTGCGACGCATAGTGCAGTGAGAATATGCCGATAGCCAGACTGCGTTGCATGAAGTGGTCCCACTGCGTCTAATATGAGCCTGCGAAACGGCTCCATGATAATGGGAACAAGTTTCATTGGCGCTTTAGCCTTATCTCCGGGCTTGCCTATGCGTTGACGTGTGTCGCAGCTTCTCACGAATGCTTCCACTTCCCGAAAGCATGCGGGCCAGTAAAATTCCTGCAGTAAGCGGTCCTTTGTTTTCCGAGTGCCCAAACTCCCTGTCCAAAAGCCCCCGTAAACAAGATGCAGGAGCTGCTCACGATAGGGATGCGGCACCACGAGTTGGTCGAATTGCACTCCCTGTCGACTGGCGTACTTTCTATAGAGGACGCTTGTGCTCTTGAGGAACTTTACGTTCTGTTTGGCCACAGCTTCTTTCGCGTCTGGCCTTAGGATCCGCAGGGTGGAATCTTTTTCCTATTCAGCAATAAATGTGGCAGGGTTTACATTCAATCACTTTCTTTTGCATTCTGCCTCTCGAGACATTTCAGGCTCTGGTTCTTTCCTGACCTCTTCACTAGCTAGTGTACTTTCCGCACTGTCCCCTATAGCGCTGTCCTGTTTGGTGCTGGTTGACGAATCCTCCGTCAAACCTGTTTACTCCACCACTGAACATTCGTACACTGCCGTGGCCGCGAGCACCCTTGCCTTGGAACGAGTTAGAGCTTGTACTATTCCCTCACTAAAGCCGATTCCCCTGCGTCGCAGCAAATCCTCGGATTTGTTGGAAAACGAATATGGATACTGCGACGGGAGCTGTGCCGAGACGGCGACTTCAGTGTCCAGTACTCCAATATGGCCTTCGGTGCGAATGTTTGCCACAGGGAGACAAACACTGCAGGTCTCGACGGCTTGCCTTATCCAAGCACATTCTCCCGCGAACTGGCCTTCCTACACGTACGACGGGTGCGCCACGTCCATTGTGGCTGCCGAGTCGCGAAGCACCCGACACGGTTTACCGTTTACCATGAGGTCTCGAATGTACGGTTTAAGTAATTTCAGATTTTCCTCTTTACTACTTAGTGACATGAACACTAGTTTGGGATCTTTGTACCCCACGGAGATATGCCCAGTTTGCTGGCAGTTGTAGCAAACTACTGGTTTCTTTGCCTCGAAAGCTTTCTTTTTTTTGCCTTTCTGCCTTCCGTTCGCGTGACTCTTCCTTTCCCTTGCTGTTCGCGTCACTATATTTAACCGAATTTGACCTTTCCTTTGATTTATACTGACTCAACTTTGGCTTGTGGGGTCTGTATTTATTCATCTCCTTCTTAGGAGCTTCTTTGCCTTCGAAAGCACGGCGAGTTACGTACTCCTCAGCGAGATCGGCCGCCCCCGTGATAGTGTCCACGCCTGGCCTATCCTGAACCCAATACTTGATGTTTTCTGCCAGCCGGCGGAAGAACTGTTCTAATGAAACGCACTGCATTGTCTTTTCGGCGTCGCCGAGTGTACCCTGTTCTCTGAGCTATTCCTTCAAGTTTACCTCAAAGGTGTATGCAAAATCTGAATATGACTCACTTTCGATCTTCTCGACTTCCCTGAATATTCGCCTGAATGCTTCTGCTGATAATCTATACTTTCTAAGGAGACTCGCTTTGACTTTATCGAAGTCATCTGCTTCTTTCCCCATGCGGGCAATGATATCAGCTACCTCACGTGGCAGCAACGTAAGCAAGCGTTGCGGCCATGTGTTTCTCGCGAATTTTGCCTTCTCACACGTGCGCTAAAACTGCACCAGAAAAAGACCTATGTCCCCTCCTACTGCGTAGGGTGCCATCAAGTCTGTCATTCTGTGCTTGCTTCCTCGTGCCTCTGTGCTAGTTCTGGCATTTTGAGCCTTCAGAAACTCTATATCTAGGCGCCTCATCTCGAGTGTGTCGTGTGCAACACGGTTGCGCTCTTCTTTTTTTCCTAAGCGCTTACGCTGTTGTTTTTCTTCTAGGCGCTTACAATCTTCCTTTTCTTCTAGGCGCTTACGCTCTTCCTCCTTATGCGCAATGCTCTCTAGGCATTCCTTCAGTTCATCGTCGTCTGCCCCAATCTCTTCGATGGCCTCAATGATCTTTGGCTTTGTCTTCGATTCGGCAATTGGGAGGCCCAATTCTCTGATGAAGCTAAACAACTCCGGCGTCTTTAGTGCCTCCAAGTTCATGGCTCCCCTTAGTGCTGCTGACTCTCCACTCTTTAACAACTTCGACGTACTCAAAACTTCCGTCAACGGTGAAAGAAAAATCACTGCTTTGTACTTCTCCATAAATACGTAAAGCCAAGTAATATCTCAGTGAAGAAAAGGCGTGCACTCAACATATGCAGTCATGAATCCTGAAACCTTCCTTCCGCAGTTGAACAAAGAGGAGACGATCTCTTAGATGTCATTCAAAGTTGGGGCCTCCGGGGTAGTGTATCCCACCGCTGCCACCAGTTGTTGCGACGCCTGTTACTCGAACCTCGACCGGCGTTACTACAGGGTAGCGTAGCGTTGTCGGCAGGCTGCAGGCGTCCGGCACACCATGGCGACCAGGCAAGGGCGAGATGATTTCTAGTGCGAAACTTGCACTGTTTATTCCATGGTTGGTGAAGGAAATATAAGAGAATGGATGAGTACAATGCAGGACCGCTTAAGCAGACCCGCTAAAATCGTAGCTGGGATTTTGCTCACGTCAACGTCACGTGACATGTACCGAGTCCCATCCGTGCTTGGCGGCTGCTCCCTCTCTCCTAGGCGACGTTGCTCGCGCTTGCCTCTGCTGGCGGCAACCCGTGGGTACTGTTTGGTTCGCGGAAAGGGTCTGCCCTTGAGTCGCCCAGTTTGCGGAAAGGGTTTTTCCCTTGAGTCGCACAGTTCTCGGAAAGGGTTCTACCCTTGGTTGCACAGTTTGCAGAAAGGGTTCTCCCCTTGGTCGCACAGTTTGCGGAAAGGGTCTCCCCTTGAGTCGCACGCACACAAAGGTGTCCGAAATCACTGTGGGCCACCCGCCAGACCTGCAACCTTTCGAGACAACCAGAGCAAATTAGGGGACATCCTCCGTTTCGACTAGGCAGGGTCTTTCGTTCATGCATTTTCGCACGGAGTGTTACATACCAGTCGGAAGTCCCAACTTCAACGCCACTTTTTCCTGTGTAACGTTGGCGATGTTACGACTGTTCGGAGATTCATTCTTTACGAGAGCAGAAACTGAGGAAGACGTGCTAGACATTGAATCTATAGTGCAAGCTACATTGTGCAGGGAACCTTGTTGGGCTGCCTGCCTGATTTCATTCGTATTTATAAGTTTTTTAACACTTTCTTTATATGCTGTAGGCAGCCCTCCTCTCTATAAAACAAAAGTGCGAACTACGTTGCAAGTTTCGAAAGAAGCGATTTCTTTACTTGGGCATTGGGCAAAGTCATCGGCAGTTTCATCCCAGTATATTGCAGGAGAGCAGGCGATAATAAAAAGAAAATAAACGAGATTGGCGTTATATTTGTGTTTTGAATCCTATTAAACTGCGACGCGCGTTCTGTGGTCAAAAGCCTCGAAATAAATCTCCCGTCATATCCGAGTAAATGCGGTAATATAGTATTGCAATTTAAGCAAGGCTGAATGCCTTTCTGGAACTTCCTGCAACATACACGAAATATTTAGTTCACTTTCCCCACATGTTCATAACCATGTGACAGCACTCACGGAAGATGAAATATAGTGTTGGCACCATGCTCATTAAGCACTCACATCACACAAGCTTGGTGTGTATGAAGAGACTGTTGATAATATAACCAAGCAAGGTAGTGCGATTGGCGAAGCGTCCCGCCGACATCGTTTTTAAAGCCTGCGGCAATCATTCGACGCAGGATTTTTTTTTTCGGCATAAGCGATATACATCCGCGGACTGATATACTTCTTAAAGCAGTTTAATTTTATTTTTCAACTAACAACCGCAAGCGCAGGGAGCGCCGCGCGTATACCGCGGCCACCTATGCTGGTGGCGCGCGCCTTTTCATCTAGCAATATGGCCGGCGGCGGCTTCATTCGCTCCCCTAGGCGGCAGCTGGGACTGCCACTGAAGAAGATTATAACCTCCTTTCATAGAATGACAGCATGATTGCTAATAGATTATGTTGGCTTCGATATGTTTGGCACAAGGCCGAAGACGGCGCCATCTTGTAAAGCGTTCCTACGTTTGCATTCGTGTACATTAAATTCTGTCTTGAAATGACGCGAACTGTAACATGCTGCAAAGGTGCTTGCGTTGAGGGTATGTAAGGCGAGAAACTCTATTCTGAAGTGTCTGTTCTCTAACTTGTGCAGTAAACCCATGTTATAGTAGTCCCACAATCGCAAGAGTCAAAAGTAAATGGGCACCGTAACCGCAAGGGTCACGAGCTTTGTTTGCATGAATAAGACAGTAACGTATCGCTTTATTTTTCGAGCGTATCACATTTCGTGTAAACGCAGTAATTCGATAGGAAGGCTTATAGCATGCAATGCTACAATATCCCAGGTATAACACAAAGTCTTCAAAACGTCGTATTAATGAATTCAACGTCTCAAACAGGTTTTTGACCAAACTCGGCGCATTAGAATCGTCGCTAGGAGGATATCCTGTAAAGGAGGGGTGAATACGTTTCGAAAACGTTTTCATAAGACTGGCCGTATCTGTTCAGTTGGCGTGCCGGGTTTTCGACGGCGCCGTTCGAGGGAGGATTCTCCATTAATCAAGCGGCACTCGTCGTGTCAATTGCTGCTGTATTCGCCCTGCATTAGCATGAGTTCGGATCGAAAAAAGAAGCCTCTTGTGGTGTTGACCTCACGTCAGAAGAGACGAACGATTACAAATTAAGTTGACGCCGCAACATGCCATGAAGAAATGGTGCGCGAGTGCAGTAACATTGAAGCCGCTCTTTTTGACGCGGACAACGGCCAGTCAGTAGACCATGCGGGTGTCAATCCTGATTCTGACACCGCATCCTCTTATTTCAATAGCTTTCGCTTTTTCATAAACTTCATCACCATTCAATTGTTTCTGACGATTTCTTCTTGTCCCTTGAAGTAATATTTTTGTCATTACCACCGGTGCAAATGTGATATGACCGATGTGTCACTCTCATCGTTTTGCAAATTCATTCAAACCACTTGCCATCGCACGTAGCTACTGAAGGATACGCCGCAAAATTCAAAGAGGTGCTGCACACGTTTGTTTTCTGTTTTGACACGTTTGACACGTACACGTTTTTTTCTGTTTCTGACACAATGAGATGTATCTTATCAAAGGCATGTTAAATTTTGTAAGCATTCTTATGCGGCGTATTCATCAGGCTTTTTCTATATTACGCATAAATAAAGGCATCGAATTAAAGAGCGCAAATCACTTTCTATGGCACCGAAGGCATCGGTGCAGCTGTTACTAGGAACGGTGCTCTGCAGAAAGTGTTGCGTAGAATTCTACTGAGAGCACAATGTATACAAAAACAATGTGCACAAAATAGCGTCGATGAATGGCAGTACAAGCGACAAACCAGAAAGAGCGAGCGAACGGAAGAACGGGAGAGAGAGCGAAATATAGTTGGCAGGGAGGACAGTAAGCTCATCATCATCAGCCTGGTTACGCCCACTGCAGGGCAAAGGCCTCTCCCATACTTCTCCAACAACCCCGGTCATGTACTAAATGCGGCCATGCCGTCCCTGCAAACTTCTTAATCTCATCCACCCACCTAACTTTTTGCCGCCCCCTGCTACGCTTCCCTTCCCTTGGGATCCAGTCCGTAACCCTTAATGACCATCGGTTATCTTCCCTCCTCATTACATGTCCTGCCCATGCCCATTTCTTTTTCTTGATTTCAACTAAGATGTCATTAACTCGCGTTTGTTCCCTCAGCCAATCTGCTCTTTTCTTATCCCTTAACGTTACACCTATCATTCTTCTTTCCATAGCTCGTTGCGTCGTCCTCAATTTGAGTAGAACCCTTTTCGTAAGCCTCCAGGTTTCTGCCCCGTAGGTGAGTACTGGTAAGACACAGCTATTATACACTTTTCTCTTGAGGGATAATGGCAACCTGCTGTTCATGATCTGAGAATGCCTGCCAAACGCACCCCAGCCCATTCTTATTCTTCTGATTATTTCCGCCTCATGATCCGGATCCGCCGTCACTACCTGCCCTAAGTAGATGTATTCCCTTACGACCTCCAGTGCCTCGCTGCCTATTGTAAATTGCTGTTCTCTTCCGAGACTGTTAAACATTACTTTAGTTTTCTGCAGATTAATTTTTAGACCCACCCTTCTACTTTGCCTCTCCAGGTCAGTGAGCATGCATTGCAATTGGTCTCCTGAGTTACTAAGCAAGGCAATATCATCAGCGAATCGCAAGTTGCTAAGGTATTCTCCATCAACTTTTATCCCCAATTCTTCCGACTCCAGGTCTCTGAATACCTCCTGTAAACATGCTGTGAATAGCATTGGAGATATCGTATCTCCCTGTCTAACGCCTTTCTTTATTGGGATTTTGTTGCTTTCTTTGTGGAGGATTACGGTGGCTGTGGAACCGCTATAGATAGCTTCCAGTATATTTACATACGGCTCGTCTACACCCTGATTCCGTAGTGCCTTCATGACTGCTGAGGTTTCGACTGAATCAAACGCTTTCTCGTAATCAATGAAAGCTATATATAAGGGTTGGTTATATTCCGCACATTTCTCTATCACCTGATTGATAGTGTGAATATGATCTATTGTTGAGTAGCCTTTATGGAATCCTGCCTGGTCCTTTGCTTGAGAGAAGTCTAAGGTGTTCCTGATTCTATTTGCGATTACCTTAGTAAATATTTTGTAGGCAACGGACAGTAAGCTGATCGGTCTATAATTTTTCAAGTCTTTGGCGTCCCCTTTCTTATGGATTAGGATTATGTTAGCGTTCTTCCAAGATTCCGGTACGCTCGAGGTCATGAGGCATTGCGTATACAGGGTGGCCAGTTTCTCTAGAACAATCTGCCCACCATCTTTCAACAAATCTGCTGTTACCTGATCCTCCCCAGCAGCCTTCCCCCTTTGCATATCTCCCAAGGCTTTCTTTACTTCTTCCGGCGTTACCTTTGGGACTTCGAATTCCTCTAGACTATTTTCTCTTCCATTATCGTCGTGGGTGCCACTGGTACTGTATAAATCTCTATAGAACTCCTCAGCCACTTGAACTATCTCATCCATATTAGTAATGATATTGCCGGCTTTGTCTCTTAACGCATACATCTGATTCTTGCCAATTCCTAGTTTCTTCTTCACTGTTTTTAGGCTTCCGCCGTTCCTGAGAGCATGTTCAATTCTATCCATAATATACTTCCTTATGTCAGCTGTCTTACGCTTGTTGATTAACTTAGGAAGTTCTGCCAGTTCTATTCTAGCTGTAGGGTTAGAGGCTTTCATACATTGGCGTTTCTTGATCAGATCTTTCGTCTCCTGCGATAGTTTACTGGTATCCTGCCTAACGGAGTTACCACCGACTTCCATTGCACACTCCTTAATGATGCCCACAAGATTGTCGTTCATTGCTTCAACACTAAGGTCCTCTTCCTGAGTTAAAGCCGAATACCTGTTCTGTAGCTTGATCTGGAATTCCTCTATTTTCCCTCTTACCGCTAACTCATTGATCGGCTTCTTATGTACCAGTTTCTTCCTTTCCCTCCTCAGGTCTAGGCTAATTCGAGTTCTTATCATCCTATGGTCACTGCAGCGCACCTTGCCGAGCACGTCCACATCTTGTATGATGCCAGGGTTAGCGCAGAGTATGAGGTCTATTTCATTTCTAGTCTCGCCATTCGGGCTCCTCCACGTCCACTTTCGGCTATCCCGCTTGCGGAAGAAAGTATTCATTATCCTCATATTATTCTGTTCCGCAAACTCTACTAATAATTCCCCCCTGCTATTCCTAGTGCCTATGCCATATTCCCCCACTGCCTTGTCTCCAGCCTGCTTCTTGCCTACCTTGGCATTAAAGTCGCCCATTAGTATAGTGTATTTAGTTTTCACTCTACCCATCGCCGATTTCACGTCTTCATAGAAGCTTTCGACTTCCTGGTCATCATGACTGGATGTAGGGGCGTAGACCTGTACAATCTTCATTTTGTACCTCTTATTAAGTTTAACAACAAGACCTGCCACCCTCTCGTTAATGCTATAGAATTCCTGTATGTTACCAGCTATATTCTTATTAATCAGGAATCCGACTCCTAGTTCTCTTCTTTCCGCTAAGCCCCGGTAGCACAGGACGTGCCCGCTTTTTAGCACTGTATATGCTTCTTTTGGCCTCCTAACTTCACTGAGCCCTATTATATCCCATTTACTGCCCTCTAATTCCTCTAATAGCACTGCTAGACTTGCCTCACTAGATAATGTTCTAGCGTTAAACGTTGCCAGGTTCATATTCCAATGGCGGCCTGTCCGGAGTCGCAGCGGTGGCGTAGAGGTAGAACACCCGCCTCGCGTGCAAGAGGTCCGTGGTTCGAATCCCGGTGCCGGCAACTTTCCACCAGATAAAAAAAAAATCCGCGTTTTGATAAAATTGCACAAACAGGCCTGGAGTGTGGCCTGATCCCGGTGACCAGAACCGGTAACGCACACCCTCACCAGAGCAGGATTGGCCACCCTGGTGCAGTACTTGGCCACAACCTCCTATATGAACACGACAGTAAGCTATTCCCTTTCATATTCGTGGGACTCGACGGTATGGACTCGGCACGCTTGGGCCCACAGCTGTGTGAACGCGCCTGCTCGGACGCACCGATCGTCAAACCACAATGATGCGGCACTGACGGCTTCCGAAATGAAAGTGGCGAAATGAAAAATCTGCGAAATGCACAGTGAAACTACCAGCTCACTGCTTTTGTTGAGCCGGAGTGGCATATGAAGTGAGCGAGCCAGAGCGCGAAAGAACGGAAGAGAGGGCGGTGTCTGACTCTGCGCGACGTGACCAGAAATGGGCAACGCGCGCGACGCGGACAACGCGCACACCAATCGCTCACACCGCGGCGCTTAAACAACCCATCAACTAACCATCAACACAACCCTACCTTACGCTGCTTACGCGAGGTGGCGATACGATGCCGTCGTCACATCGGTCACATGACCAAGCGTGTGGCCAAGGCTGCCGTGGCTGCCGCACTAGAGCTGCTGCGTGAAACCGGGCTGTACGTAGTTCCGCAATTGTGCTCGTTTGGGCAGTCGTGTGTTGCTCACTGTTTTCGGTTGCGCTGTCCGTTGTCAAGCAAGTATTCTGATTTGTTGTCTTACTTGGCACTGCGTGTGCAGCGATTTGTTTGTATGATTTTAATTTGGAGAGCAGCTCAGTTTTTCATTGGAGAGCGCCGAGTGGAGGGCACCATTTGCTCTTCAAGCCCATTGTCATGTCGCTATGGCTATGCGAGGCGCCTTTACGGGACGTTGGAATTAAAGCGTTAAGAGCAGTATTAAGATGAAAGTTAGAGACAAAATGTTGCCTTTGGATGCCTGGCATTGGGATCGGCCGTCATGCATGAAACTAGCAAGTTTTGCAGGATGCGAAGAAAGGCAGCAATTGCCGCGTCTGAGCACATTGCCTACATCCCCTAGACAGCCGTCACTGCGGTATTTCAGTCTCCTGTTTAGCAAGAATGTTGCAGACAAGAGAACTGACAAACGAGTAGGGTAGCGCAAGATGAGTTGAAGTACCCGTCCTATTTCCTTGCCTTGAGCCACAGCGCGCTCGTAGAATATTGCGCGCGCCACACCGTGCTCTTATCGCTTGCGATTCAGCTTCGATTGTGTTTTGGCCCTTTTTATCCTGCGCGACTGGTATTTCATGGTCTGAAGAGGAACCTTGTGTCCAGTGTGAGATGGCCGAATTCGATTTTCTTCGGCCCCTCGGAATGCTAGCAATATATTGCGCTGCTTCTAGCTTTGTTCTTGTTAGTTTTTGTAGTTCGCGATCGGATACCGCATATACTCTGTGTAACTCACTAGTGGATACTACATTTGTGAGCCGTGAATCCCCTTGGCGTGCAATAGCCGCGTTTACATGAATACGGTAGAAGCGTATCGTATTAGCTGGCCGTATCGCATTCCGCTGATGCACCTCCGTTTACATGTATGCGCATCTCACTGGCTGG
Source organism: Dermacentor andersoni (assembly GCF_023375885.2). Taxonomy (NCBI): domain Eukaryota; kingdom Metazoa; phylum Arthropoda; class Arachnida; order Ixodida; family Ixodidae; genus Dermacentor; species Dermacentor andersoni. The sequence goes on from NC_092816.1 coordinate 147,002,738, forward strand.
CAAGCTAGCGCCGTCTACTGTCACATTTCAAAATGAGCCCCCTACTTCTGGTAAACATGCTTCTGCTGTCCCGCGCCAACAATCTGAAAGCGATACCATACGCACCGAGTGAGCTATGTTCTTCTGTAGGTCTCTGCGTCTGCACGTCCTGCTTCTCTTGTCTGCGTGGAAGAATTTGCATCTAGTTTGGTTTGGATTAGCACTTATCCGCTACCAAGAGCGCTGCCAGCAAATGCGGCTGCTGCACACTCAAGCTTTGTAACTTGGCGCCAGTGCCACAACGGCGTCGACTCTCAGCGGATTGGCGCTGATGCAAGGTAATACATGTGTTACACAGGCACATTTGGAAGGATTTTCAGTCGACGGCCTTCGAAACACCACAACTCTATTGACTCAAAGGAGTTGTCGCGCTGCTACACGGCACTTTTGAAAGGCCCTTGAGTGGTTCAGGCGTTTCTCGCAAAATTGTGTGGCACTGCGGATTTTATTTTCATTTTCATGTCACGAAAAGTCAACATTAAAAGCACTTAAAGCACTATAATTTCACTTATGTGTGTTTATGCATTAAAAAAATTGTTTATACATTATACTAAACATATACATATATGTTTAGTTTTTAAGTTGATAACGAAACTGCGGCAACGTTCGCGCCGTTCGATGCGGCTGCCGTTTTGGTGTGTTTACATGTTTCAAACTTCAAACAAAGTGCGCCGTGACTACATTCTTGCTCTGCCGCTATGGGTGACAGAGAGACAGAGGCTCAAGATGACAAGGCTGCTATGATAACACTATGATAACCTGTAAGGGTGCGATCATGCAGCTTGATGCCGAGATTGAGGCGGCAAAAGGGGAAGCTGACGCCATCGAGGAAAAGTGCTGATCGTCAACAATTTGATGATGACAATAGACTCGGTGACCGAACGAAGCGTGAACAGAGATAGATGGTCGTTCTCTCGCCGGACGAGGGGGTTTGAGGACACTGCCATTGCTTGGTGAGAAGTTTTTCAAGCGTGCATTCCGCGTAACGCCGGCGACTTTTCGCTACATCGTGGACGCTGTGAGACCGCTGCTAGAGCGTCAGAACACGAACATGCGTGAAGCCATCGCGCTCGATAAACGTGTCGCGATTGGCTTGTACCGGTTGTGTTCTTCAGCCGAAGACCGTAGTGTCGCCGAATTGTTTGCTGTGGGACGCTCAACCGTCAACGTGGCCTAGAGAGAGTTGTGCGACGCTGTTATCCACACTGGATAAGGAGTGGATCAAAATGCCCACAGCTTCAAGCATGGCCGAGCACATTCGCGGGTTCACGGCCACGTTGGGATTCCCGCAAGCCACGGGATCACTAGAGGGGTGCCATTTCCCAATTTCACCGCCCAAGGAGAGCGCCACCGACTATAGGAACTGTAAAGGATGGTAAGTCGTAGCTCTGACATGGTGTGCACTTTCATTACTTCACCTACAGCTTCCAAGTTGCGCCATATTTTTAGAGTACGGAGAATGGGTGAATACTACCAATCCGAATTAATGTGGTCTTTTTTTATGCAGGTACAGCATCATCCTCTTCGCACTGGTCGACCACAAGTATAGGTTACGTTACATCAATGTGGGTTGTCCTGGCCGCTGCCACGATGCATATGTATACCACCGGTAAAAGACTAGTAGACGCAGTCAAGGGCCCCCTGTTCCGCCGACCAATAGTAACACTCAGTGGTACAGCTGTGCCACCCTTAATACTATGCGACCAAGTGTTGCCGCTCATTGTAAACCTGATCAAGCCATTCAGCCACAGGGCATAGCTAAGCGAAGAACAAAGGTCGTTTAATACAACCTTTCCAAAGCTCGACGGATTGTGGAGAATGCCTTTGGTACGCTCAAGGCAAGATGTCGCTTTATCTTGAAAAGGATGGAGTGCGACATCGACAATGCCCGCCTTGTCATTCGTGCTTGCTGTGCTCTGGACAATGTGTGCGAGCATTTTGGCGACACTGCTCCAACACTGGTTGGTCGAGGTTCACAACAATGTTGGCGGCCTCCAGCAGCCTCACTACAGCACAGATGCTGAGGAAGGCACAGGTTGTGATGTGAGAGCAGCTCTCGTCAGGCACTTCCAGCAGAGCTGAGAATTTTATGCTGAAGCTTTGCGGACGTTCATGCTTTGTTAGGTAAATGAGTCCACTGTCATCAAATACTTGTGCGCCTAGCAGAAGTTAATTTCTGCTAAGCGCACAAGTATTCTTCTGCACTCAAAAGAGCGATTTAGCACACGTTGAAGAAAGTATTCTGTACATTACACTCAAGATGGGTGAAGTAAGAAATGGAAAATAGGGCATCCATACAATCGCAGCAAATTGCTACAATGAAAACCCGTACACCCTTGACCAAACGGGTTTCCTTTGTAACAATCTGTTGCGATTGGGTGGATGCTGCATTTTCCATTTCCTAATTACAGCAACTTTATTTGAGACTTCTTTCTAAATATTTTGACATTGAATTAAACTTCCTGCATTTGCATGTGTCTCTCTCTTTGCTCGTACTCTGACGGCTCGACACCAGCTGCTCCCTCAGCAGTATGTGTTCAGCCACTATCTGCTGCTTGAAGCCATCACCCGTCTTCCTGTTCTTTGGACCCCGGCTTGTAGCCACACTAGCAGGGGTGGCACTGCTGATGGCAGGGCTGGAGGAGGCCGGGCTGCACGTGGGCAGGGAATTCAGTTCTGGGCTGTCCAGAGATCTGATGGGCGCACTCTCCTCCCATTGCAGCCTGTTCTCATTGTCAGCGACTGCATTTTCGCTGCCGTTTATCATCTCCATGATGACCTGCATAATTATTTAATGTTACTTGCATCTTTCATAACTTCAGTATGTTTTGCAAGATGACATTCCATAACGGGTCTCAACACTGTGATGCAATAATACGCACACCAATGCATACTATACTGTAAGTGCTGTAGTTGAACAGGGAACGGCAACAAAATGGGAATACACATCGTCTCTCTTTTACTTGATTGCAATGACTGGGTGCCAGCAAACAGCTTTTATTTTTATGCGCTTATACTATTCCGAGGATGGAAATGTACCTGAAATGAGCAGTATGAGCCACAATTGGCAACAATGCTGCACTTTCATCCTACAAAGTAGCATGTAATAGAACGAGTTGTGCACATTGTTACGTCGTTGAGCAAGTGAATGGCATCACAGATTATTCTGCACTTACTGAAGGCGTTTAAAAAATGATTTACCTCTTCAACAGTAACTTGGCTCTCTTGAGCCCTTGATGGGTCGTTGGCCGGGAGTGTCCCCCCAAAAAACTGTATTCGCCAGAAATGCGTCCAAAGTATGGCGCCAGCACCAGTCTTTTGATTTTTCAGCCAAAACCTGAAATGTTATAAACGAGGTTTGATTAACTATATAGATGCATCTGCGGGCACAGATATAACTATACTGATCAAATTCGCCTAACCGAGGGAAAAATGGAACAGGAACACCAGAGAGTCTTATTACATTTCGTTCGAACGTAATCAAATTGTTGTTTGAAATCCTCGTCACGTGACTATAACTTCCGCACAGTATGCTGCGTTGTAATTTTCCGCATAGGACCCGTGAAGTCACATTAGTCAATTACCTTAAGTAGACACTAACCAACTGCATCACGCACAAGCAATATTCTTGAAAAGTTACGCTCGTTCGAGGCCGAATTTACGGCTCATTAAAAGTGTGAAGGGTTGGCGGAACAAAAATTCCACGACAAATCAAATTCTGCAAAGATCCACCTGTTCACTTTTTTTCTCCATAAACACTTCTCTCTCACGGCCAAGCCCCTGCAAACAGTTAATCGCAAGGTCATCGGACAAATTTATAAAAGCCACTTACCGATAAGTCTGCGCAAGATTTTCAATCTTGTGGTGAATTTGCAGGCGAGTTCTTTCAAAGCCCGCCTGTCGCAGGGCCGCGGCGATATCGTCGTAAACGCCGCTATTTCTCCTTACGGCGTAGGTCCATAAGGCGGTCCTCCCACAAATCTATGAGAAACTACGTTTCGCGATCTCCCCACAGCTGCTACGCTTGCGATGGCGCTACTTTCTTTTCTTCTGCGGCTGAACGCGCTCCATTCCCCCACACGCACGCACGCACACACACAAATTCACTCGCCCGAGAAAGCACTTATTCACTTTGAGGTGAGCAAAAAAAAATTCTGCACTAGTTACGTTAATTATAAGAAAAAGCTACATGGTAGACTAAACACGCGGAAATAAAGCAAGAAAGTACACAGGCAAAAACCAAATAATGCAGAGAGCAAAATGGCGGCGTTATGACGGTAACTTGAGTAGAGGCAGAGTGTACTAGACAACATGGAGGAAGGAATGAACACAAGCACGTCGCTGTTGTCGAGAGTATGTGCAGTTCGCACATATGAAGTGGCAAAAGATATTATTTATTCAATAAAGTAACACTCATATAGTATTTTTAGAGCATTTTGATTTGATTTGATTTGTTCTTTCTAACCATGAGTACGAGCACAGTGAACGAGAGGGCATGTTCGCGCTGTTTCCGCTTCCGTTGCTGAAAGGCCATCGAGATTTCGATAGAGTTGTAGACTGCTTCGTTGACTCGATAGACTATTGACTCGGCGGCCTTCGAAACCGCCCGTGTAGCAGCTCGAACTTGACCTTTGAGTCAACTGACTATCGGTTGGAAGGCCTTCCAAACGCCCGTGTGACACGGGTACACTCTTTACGCGAATTGCGTGTTCTTTAAAAAAACGGCTTATAACATCATGAGTTGTAAATATGATTGTTTTGTAACCTGGGCATCCCATGATCGATTTCATGCACTCAAAAGAAAGCGACCGTTATATTGTAAAAAAAAAGGATGGTTTGTCACACTTCTGCGGTGCTGTCAAACAGCAGTTTTTTAACGATCTACTGGCATTGTTCCTCCGTCTATGTCAACCGCATCTATTGCAACATGGCATTATTTTTTTATTATTATTTCTTTGCCAAGTACTAGCCGCGTTTTGTAGGACGTGAAGTTTCGCTAACACGTTTCCTAATAAATTGTAAGGATACGACAGCTTTCTGCGCGTGCTTTTTGTCCCACAAGCGGTGACTGGTTAACAAAAAATTGAATATATGAAGTCACAATCCACACTGTACTTACCTGTGGCCAACACCCCATGTTTTTGGTAGAAATATGTAGAAATGCTTGTAGTGTTTCCGCTAACTAATTCGTGCATTATTTTACAGATCGTTTATCGGTTAAGGAGTGGCGCAAGCGGTCTTTGTGGGCATAAACAAGATCTGATGAATGATGGCGTCGCATCGCCTTAGATGAATTCACGGACAGCGATTGGAGGGAAAATTTACACATAAGCCGGGCTTCATTTCATGAGCTTGTCTCTTTTATCGGAGATTATATGTCATCCAAACTGGCTGAGTGAGAGCTCCCTTGCCCCTGGGAAAGAGTGGCCATTGCATTGTACAAGCTAGCTAGTTGCTGTGAGTACAGGAATGTTGCAAACCAATTTGGCGTGCACAAAAGTACTGTAAAAAGTGTTTTTACATGTTCTGTCATGCATTTACCAAGTATTACTTGAAGACATTCATAATGCTACCGTCAGCACAAGAAGCCACAGCAATAGCCAGAAGCTTCGAGCTCAGGTGCCACTCGACTCAAATTTTCGGGGCGATTGATGGGACTCGTATTCCAATAACTGCCTCGAAAAAAAGACTACAGACTTCATAAATAGGAAGGGCTGGACATTGTACAATGTACAAGCCGTAGTGGATGACAGAGGCCTGTAAGTGTGTTTTAGCTATTTTTAAACCTAAGACACCTAGACAATTATAGTTTTCCAGTGCTGTAGTTATTCATAGATCAGCTGAAAGCCAACATAAAATGCTAGGAGTATTGCAGCAAGATGCCCTTTAGCTCACATTTTTGTGCAAGTCACTGCACCCATATTCTGAAGGGCTTGACGACCTTGTTTACTACAAATATGAATGCTTTTATACCATGAAGGCTGCTGTGGATCACCAGGACTTGCATCTTCAGCAAGGAAATAAAATATAAAGATAGACCGAGCACGCTCAACCACGCGAAAAACCAAAGAACATGGATCGTTCGTTTGTTACTTCCCTACGCAAACGTTCTTTTTTTTTTCATGTCTACAAAAAAGGGGCAGTTATAAACACACTGCGTTATTTATTTATGCTTCGGCGCGGCGGCGAAACTAAGACAGCTGCGAAACTTCAGTGAAGCTGCTCTACAGGCCCTGCTCGCGGGAGCTTCTAACTGCTACCACAATGCCACCTCGTATACCTCAAACGAAGAGTTCGAATTATAGGAATGTGAATAGGCGGCTCATCGCAGAACGAAATTGATAAAGCAACTGGAGTGGCTCCAGCTTCAGTGGGCAGAATCATACTTGCCTACCGGGATGAAGAACGGATTGGAGATGCTCCTCGCTGTCTCACCAGAAAAACAAGCGAAGAAGACTTGCAGATTGTTGCCTGCGCTAGTGACAACCCGTTCGTCACAGCGGGTGAAACAAGGGCTGTCTTCGGCGTTAATGTGTCAGGTGAATTAATTAGGCAACAGCTAAGAGAAGCAGTAATCAGAAGCAGGACAGCTGCGCAAAAGCCCCTACTTTCCGAGAATACCAGGGCAAAAAGGCTAGCCTTTGCTCAAGAGCATCTCCAATGGACCGTCGTTGATTGGCTAAACGTTGCGTTTACAGATGAGAGCACCTTCTGAACTCAATGGGACCAGACAAAAAGTATACCGGCCAGTTGAAAAACGGTCAATTAATAACCTTTGTCTCGTGGCTTGTTTCATTATACATGATATTATTTTGCTGCCCACTGTCTTTAATTCGCATTAAATAATGCTTTTTAAGGTATGATCCCCGTTACGTCCACGACGTCAAGGCAAGTGGCCCATTATCTGTGAACATGTGGGGCGTCTTCACGAAGGATGGCCTCGGGCCTCTTCACCGCATTGATGGTCGGCTGTGTTCCACAACATATATTGCCATCATTGACCACCAGCTCCTTCCTCACGTGCTGGATGGACCCTACAGAGATGGAGATTTCCTACTACAGCATGATCTTTCACCGATCCACACGGCGCACGCAGTGACCGCACACCTCGAAAACCTTGGAGTGATGACGCTAGATTCGTCGCCCAAGAGCGCAGATATGAACATTATTGAAAATGTTTGGGGCATTTTAATAGCCAACATATCAAAAATGGGCGTCCATACCGCTACTCCTGATGAGTTGTGGAGGCCACCAGCAGACAGTGGGAAGAGCTGAACGCCGACAGCGACCTTGTGCCGGCGCTCTACGACTCCCTGCCACGACGCATGTCTGCCGTTATTGGTCACACCATTTTTTTTTTGTTTCTTAGCATTTAAGCAAGAATGAAGCGCATAGTAAAATGGTTTACGACCCCAATTTTTGTTGTGTCACTGAGATGCAGGCAAAGTGCTGCAATATTTTTAATACTAACACAGAATACTTCTTACGGTCCTCACAAATAGTGACCGAGACAGGCCGAGCTTTCCTTCGCGATGACCTCTCAAATTGTGTCTTTCCCCTTGAGGTATACGGGGAGCATTTCGATAACTGTTGCGAACTGCCGTGAACACGTCGTGCAGAGCAGCATCACTCAAGTTTCACACCGGTCTTATAGCTTCACAATTTCTTTTTCTACGGCTTCATCTGCGCTCGTAAGCATAAAGAACGCAGTGTGTTGACAACTGCCCCCCCTTTTTTTTCTAGACATGAAAACAGCTTTTGCCTCATGAAGTAACAAACGAACGATCCATGTTCTGTGATTGAGCGTGTTCGGTCTATCTTTATATTTTATTTCCTTGCTTGGTTGCTACGACGCTGATCTTCGAAATTTAAAATGCGAGCTAAACCATTCGCCTACTCACGCTGCCTATTCGTTTCATGTGCGATAATGTGGGCTGACGTCCTTAAAGGCCGATCCACACGACGGACCAAATTGCTCTTTTGGACCGCGGATCACGTGATAGGACGTCACCAATTCGTGCGTACCGCCGTTGGCCCGCGCAAGACCGCGGTCCAACAAATCGCCGAGGCTTTTCCCGCTTCAGTTTTGGCGGCGGACCACATGCAAACCGAAGCGATTTTGGCGTAGCCAATGAATGTTGTCCGGCAACAGAGTGTCTTCAGCCAAATCCAATCTAGTTTTCGGCTCAGCAAAAGCCAGTCGTTTCATGTACGCCGTTCCGCCTACACGTGCGTGCAGCAGATATATTTTTTAAACACCGTGTCCTCTTGGAGTGACGAGGAGTTTTTTTTTATTGTATCCCTCGTTGAGCAGTTCCCGGCTTTGTGGGACTGGAGCCGGAATGATAACAATGATCACACTCTGGCCTAGAGTAGCTGGTTGGTCTGCTCTGCCGTCTGCTATGGCGGTCCGCCGTGTGGATGTGCTCTGCGCCGGACCGGAACCCGGCGGGTCGTGACGTCGCATCACGTGACCGATCGGCCCGCAGACTTCGTCCGTCGTGGGGATCGGGCTTAAGAAGGAACAGCCTAGCAGACGATGACCCCAGCTGAGCGCGCTTTGTCCGCATGCGCTTAGCCTCCGACTGTTTCCAGCCTTGCCCCGTCATACGGCGCTGACGCACGGAAAAGTAGCCGCTCGCGCACGCCAGTTATAGATTTGGGCGCCTGTACCTAAGCAGAAGTACACTGGCCCTGTCTTAGACGACGAACTGCAATGCACCCGTAAAAGAACATGGGAAGCAGTTATTCATAAACTTGCATGGAGATGACTTGCTATGTGTTCAAATTATAAGGTAGTTGTAAAGAACATAAGCTGATAAGCTCAAGATGTTCATTCCAGCTTCAACATATCACAGATAAAATGCGACAAAGTGTGAAAATTAAATGTTTATTAAGAACTGGAAGCACTGTCCTGTCTGCTAAATTCAGCGTACACTTTGTGCACAACAGTAACAAGGCAGTATTGCTTCTCTTGAAGCAATGAAAGTGGCCAGTACTTTCATGTAATACTGATAAAAAATAGGAATAATAAATGCAAGAATAGTGGAGGCACTGTCCTTGTGTGCTACAATTGGTAAACATGTTTGTTACACAGTTGACAAAAAATCAATTTTGCTTAACTGTGATAGGACATCCACAAAAGAAATGTCGGCACTGTATTGAGTGCGACCTGCTGTAAAAGTAACCAGGGGTGCGATCGCGCAAACAGCTCGCTTTTCCGTTCTCTCGCTTGCCCTCTCGTGATTCGTTGGCGCGCGCGCGTTTCGTCACGGCGGCCATTGCGCCGGGGCGGGACCACAAAATGCGCTTACGTCACACTCCTGTCAATCATTCCAAAAGCGAGGGGAAACGGCCGCTTTCGAGGAACGGTCGACAAGGGCATTCGTTTCGAAGAATGAATGGCCGTTGCCATAGCAGCGCTAGTAGCAGACGATGCGCCTGTCGTCTGCTCATAATGTCGTCGCTTGCCGAACATGGCTGGCCCTGGCGGGGGTCGAGTTTTTCGAGATTAAAACGCGATCCGCCATCGCCGAACGTTAGCGATGTTAATTATTGAAAACAACTGTAATCACAGTGAAATTAAATGTTGCGCCTGCGCTGTGATAAATATAAATAGTGCTGTTTTAATTTTGATTGATCCGAGTGCATTTGTCGAGAATGCTCGCCGTTTCACGTTGTGCTCAGAGAATCGCGTTCATTGTTCGGCGGTTTGTTTGGCGCTCACGAGTCGCGATGGCCGCTCCTATCGTCGTGCTTTTGGAGTCTCTCGGGCAGCCTCGGCAACGCATCTTTCGGGACGCATTTGACGAGCTTACCGAGGAAGAGTTCCGCGACCACTTCAGGCTCTCGAAGCGCACTGTGCGCTGGCTCTGCGAGCAACTGGAAGACGCCATCGGTGGCCTTCGGACCGGTGGCATCACGACGCAAGACAGGGTGCTTTGTGCTCTCCGTTTCTTCGCGACGGGGAGCTTCCAAAGATCCATCGGCAGCGAAGAATTCGTATCCATGGGGCAAGCTTCCGTGAGCGAAAGCATTCACGCAGTTGCAGAAGCAATAACCGTGGTGGGCCGGCAACAGGGCTGGGTGAGCTTCCCGTTGACAACGGCCGGCAAGGCTAGTGCAAAGGCGACCTTTGCGGATCGGGGCCGCATTCCCGGTGTAGTGGCCTGTGTCGACGGGACGCTCATAGCGATCAAACAGCCCGAAGGACTCAGCCCGGGCGAGACCGCGGGCTTCATGTCAAGAAAAGGCTTCTACGCCTTGAATACCATGATCGTAAGTACTCACGATCTGACATTTTTTTTTGCACGCTGTCATCTTTTATTAGGTTATCGGTTTTATGTAATGCCGTCGTAGTGTGTACAATACGGGTACCACGTAAAGCAATATCGATCGTGATGGAGCCCGTTCCGAATTTAATTTCTCGGTCCAGATTGACTCATTTGCTTAAGCTGCGGGAGGCAGGTAATCGCGGTTGATAATTTCGAACCGAATCAAATCGATCGATAGTGCCCTTGCGGTACGGGTATAAGAGTACGCATTGAACAACCAAGGCAGCTATGATGAGCGTTAATTCACAAATGTCTCGTGAATGTAGCTTTTTGCACATTTCTTGCAATAATTAAAGAAGACTATTTCGGAGATTGCTTTTTACTAATGTGAGAAAGAATGCAGCTGTGTCTGGGAAAGAATTATGAAATCATGTTGGTGCAAAAACATTTCATTCAGACTATTTATCTGTCAGCATGACGTGAAATATGAAAATATTCCAGCTCAAATTGCTTATTCTGAACCATTTTCCGCCCGTTTGTTCTGCCCTCCAGGTGTGTGATGCCCACATGCGCATCGTGGACATCGATCCCCGTTTCCCCGGATCGTGCCACGACTCCTACGTGTGGAGGCACTCACCACTGTTAGGCCGCCTCACACGTAACCTGCGACGTGGAGAATGGGTGCTTGGTGAGTGCTGCAGACATGTTGCAATCAGTGAAGTATATTACACAGTTATGTTTCCAACATGCAGGAGACTCAGGCTACCCTCTTGAGCCATGGCTGCTGACACCTGTGCCAGGCCATCCAGGCATTGACACTCCGGAGGGGCGCTACAACCAGGCCCATGCCTCCATGAGGAACGTTGTGGAGAGGGGTATTGGCGTCTTGAAGGCAAGGTTCCGGTGCCTTCAAAGGTACCGGACACTCCTTTATGAGCCCAAGGATGCAGCCACAATCGTAGCAGCCTGCGCCGCTCTCCACAACATTGCTTTGAAGGCAGGGGAGCCGGAGCTGCAGGACAGTGATGAGGAGGCCGAGGACAACCAGCCACCACTGCAACAGGGCTTGCCTGTGTCTCAAGGGCACCACACCTGCCGGCAAGAAACGCCCAGAGAGCTGCTGATGAGGGCAAAGCAGATGAGGAGCCAGGTTGTCAACCTGTTCTCTGCGGCCCCTAGCTGGCGTACCACTCACCTGCGTGTGCTGCATCGTCGGCTGAGGCAGCAACATCAGGCTCATCGCGCGGCTCAACCGTAAAGCCAGGTGAGTTCTCCAACATAGGCGTGAAAAGGCAAACCTCATAATGCCATTGAAAAATTGAAATGGTCGCCCTTGATAAAAAGGATGCAAGGCATTTTCAAAAATATTTGTTTTGATTAATACTGAAATCTCCATTGCGGATTTTCGCAGGGTGTGTCACAGTAACAAACGGTTTAGAAACAGTGGAAGAGAGACGTTAAAAAAGTGTTGCTGGGCAACTTAGTTCCTGATGGGAACGCAAATTCAAGGAGAATACAAAAAACGGCACAAGCACCTGAGCGGGTGTGCTGCTGCATCTCTTTTCCGGGTTCTTTTTTCTTTTGTAATTTTATTCTTAAATAACTAGAAACACAAAATACAAAATGACACTGTTATAACAGGGAATTTTGAAAACAAAACAGACAGAGGTAGGTTTTGCACGAAGACATGTCGTGCCATTTCGACATTTTTGTCCACCCCTGTAGCCAGCTGGGTAGCTAGATTGAAACGTCACAAGAACATTTCATTTCACACTGCAACGGGCACATTGTTAATGTAGTATATTCAGCCAGCATGGAGTAAAGCCAAGACATGGTATTACTTTAATGTACTCCATGGTTTCAACTTTGTAAACATCCTCGTGTCACAAAATAATACAGATAAATGTCAGCCGCTACATGTTCTGCATTCAGGTACACCCCATATAATACAACATATCTGAAGTAGTAACAGTGACGAAATATGTCACAATGAGCTGGACTAACGTGCTGCTCTAGCAGGAAGCCTGCAGGACGTGTGTATGTCACATATCACAGCACCTTGAACTACTCTTCAGTATCAGGTACAGTAATGCACTCCATAGCTGTAGCTTAGCATATATAAAGTTACATGGAAGTAGTAGCAAAAAAATATCACAGCAGGAGCCTATGTGGCTAGCCAGAAGTGCTTCATGTAACACTTATTACCCTCTCATTATAAAAGTGGTAAGCATACAAATAAAAAGCATCATGCAAGCCTGACTAGCATTCTGTACTTCGATATAAATGGCAGGAATAACATGACCTAGTTGAAAACAATATGACTAATACTGTTTTTCTCCACGTACAAGGCATCAGCTGTTAGCTGGAGAATCCCCATCAGGCGCCAAATCAAGAGTTAGCTTCACTATATGTAATGTGTAACACAATTCTAAAGCAGCCATCTAGTGATTTCAGGTAGACACTGGATATGGAACCTTGCAAGAAAAAAAATTGGACCTCAGTGCAACAACACAGAGTACAGAAAGAGCAACGCTAGCATGACTGCCACCTAACTCATATGACTGAAACACCCTAAACATATTAATGATACTTGCTAAAAAATACTAAAACATACTAACGATAAAGTTACAAAAATAGTATGCAATTTCTCGTGCACATAACGGAAATAAGGTAACTATTTAATTTCTGCTACCTTCGAGTAACATCTCAAAGTTTAGAGATCACTAAAAAAATATTTAAATGTACAAAACAAGATCAAAGTTGTAATGAACGAATAATAATGAATAATAAAAAAAATACAAGTAATAAACAATAAAACTTTAAATTTTCTATTGCCTCCTTGCAGCCACTGCCTCCTGCATTAGCTGGCCCAAGAGCTGCGAAAGCTGCCCTACTGGCCGCAGTGCCTCCGCTACTTGGTCAGCCTGCCGCTCCACAGCAGCCACGACCCGCTCAGTAGCTGCAGCCAGCCGGTCTACGCCCTGGCGGATACCACGAAGGAGCTAGAAAGAAATCATTACATCAGCATCCATTCCCGCACAATCGGTCAAGCACCTCTACAGCAAAGTGACCTGCATAACGAAAGAGTAATTATGTTCGGTCGGTTCCTAGTGTGAGGCGTGCTGTGCACAATGTTTACAAAGTGAGCTGTAAAACGGATGATTTTGGTGGTCCCAAGCACTTTAGGTATAAAGGCGCTCAACTGCATGTATGCTCATTCAGATTACCATATGTTCATCAGTTATGGGGACAAGGACAAACACTTTCTATGTTGTTGTCTGTCTGCACCATTGTATCTGTTTTTTGTTGTTGCTTTTCATGTAGTTGTGCAAAGAAATATCAATACCATATGTACTTTTATGCTGTCGAGCCGCCGGAAAGTTAACAGATGGCATAGCAATAAGTTTGGGATTGCAAATGAGCAAGCGACCATGACATGTATCACTGTAGCAAAGAATGCTAGGCCCTATGTTGCATTTTGTTGCAAAAGCATGTATTGGACCCTGTATATAAATTGTTATTCAAGCATTGCAAGCTGTTGCACTGCCATTATATGTGATGTTTCCCAGCCTTCCAGAACAAGTTAGCAACTTCAAACTTTGTGGAAATAGCCACAGTTCTGAGTGTATTGTGAGGCAAAGTTTTCCTCTTACTGCCTTAATTACAACCATTGCAACTCATTAATCAACAGTGTTCTCCTTTTTTATGTTTCAATAGTTTATTGAGGTTTGTGTTCTCCATCGTCCTCAATGAACTATGCAAGCTATAGTGTTTCTAAGTGCGGCAAAATAAAGGAAACTTTACGGCAATGTGCAGGCTAAATTTGAACTGTGAGTTAGCTACCGCCTTTGCAAATAATTATGAAGATGAAGGGCCCAGAGCATTTTAGGTGTTTTGCATGTGCCACTCAATTTACCCCGCTGCCTTTGGAAAAATGTTTCAGGCATGAATATTTTTGTGTGATGGGGGAGAACTATCACAATCAGCATGCGCAATCCGATGTGTGTGGTGCAATTACAGCATATGCGGAAAAATTCATTAGCTAATACTTGAAAGTGGGCGGCCAAGGTTTGAAACGAGTAAGTCATATGAGGCAGTGTTTTAAAACGAGTGATTTAATTACAGGCAACTTGCCATGTTTAGGAAACTGCTCAAAAGAAAGAGCTTTAGTGGAAATAGGAATGTATGAAGCTGTTATTGTGTGATTGATTGCAAGTGTCCCTGTTGTCTAGTCCACCCAGTTATTGCCTGTTGCAGAAATGGTAATGGCAGTGATTACTGTGTTTGAAGCTGTTACATTGTGTTAATGATTGCAAGTGACCGTGTTTATGACCATGTACATAATGTATGATGATGTTCTCGTCCGTCTCCCTTAGTCATTTTTTTTTCAGTTCAGCTATTGAAACACGTGTTAGCCATGTATGTGAGTTAGTGACCTGTGCAGCTCATCAAATTGCTAAAAAAAATGTTACACCTGTCTAGTGTCATTCTATTACGCTCCACCATATAAAGCAGGCAAGGGCACACGCACTTCGTTTGTCTCGTCGTTCTGTACGACGGTTCTGGCGTAGTCGTCCGCGAGCCGTTCAACCAAGGCCTCCCGGTGAGATACCCGACGAGGGCCTCGAGACCGGCGCTGCACCCGGGGTTGGTAGCCTGGAAAAAGTACCACTTTTTAATGAACTAAACGCACACCTACGTTACGTCCAGTGCATTCAAGCTGTGACATTGCAGGATATTTCCTTTTCACTTACTGGTTCTCGCTCCGCCAGGGCCAGCTGCAGGCTGTGCAGTGGCTGGAGGGCTTCGGGGCAGTGGCTCAACAGGGACCACTCCTGGCTGCTGCAGTGCTCCTATATTGGTTATAGAGGGTACATTCACTCAACGGTTAGAGTAGAAATAGTTTGCGTTCCTTATATACGAAACAGATTTCACAAACGGGAAGGCAACAGGGAAGAGCAAAAGCTTACCTTCACGTGAAAGGCCGCTTGTTCCAGCGGTGGTGCCCACAGATTGCGTTTGGACGGTCACCTCCATGGCGGGCTGCATTATGTATAAGATGCGAAGAAGCAGTTTTGTCAAGTTTGCGTAATCTGCTCCTCCCAATATGCAACTAACGTAGGGTTATGACAGCAGAAAAAAATCTCTTGAAATCCCAGTAGTAAACTATCTTGTGCATGCCAGCAGCAAACACATGCCCATAAAGGAAGAAAAACTATATCTGTTATACCAGTGTCACGCAGGCACTTTTGATCTGAATCGATCCCGATCGGGGCAAAATTTCTCTATTTCTATTGCCTCCCTTCGCGGAATGAAGAAAGGAGCCAGTGGCTGTCGAGAAATTCTATCTAAACTGGGCGCGATCGCGAATGAAGCGGCCTGCGTGACTGGGGTATAACACTGCTTACGCGATGCAGTATACACGGCGCAACTACTGTAAATTACTGCCGCGTCCTCCCGTTTTTCGGTGCGTTTGTCAATGGCTTACCTCGTCTAGCGGTTGGTAGAAGGGCTCGCACACTCCGGTTACCGTGGAGGTGCCCACTAAGGCGATGACACGGCCACGAAGGCCGGGCAGACGGCCTCCACCCGTGCCGCTGCAATTACGGACAGCATTGTAAATATCGCGAGCAACAGAACCGCTCCTCGCACTCACCTTTGACTTGCGGAAGCTGCGGCGGCATCTCGGCGGGAAAGAAATACTTCCTTCCGCCAAAACACTTGCCATTGTTCGGCTGTCTTGGCGGCCGGGCCCTCTGTGTTCAGCAGGGCGGCGAGCTCACTCCAAAGCTGCCGCCTCCGCTCCACCGTGCACTCCTGTGTGAGTGCGCATGATGTCCGCACAAGGTACGGATGGCCCTCCATGAACGCCACCAACAGTTCACGTTGGTGTGGCGACACGTGAGGGCCAAGCCTGACGTTCTTGTGAGACGACATTTTGCAACCGACGAAGAGCGATATAGCAATTGAACTGCGCGCTCCCGCCAATTTGTTTTGGCGTGCGCGATACCACCTAGCGGACTAAACCAAAATATATGCCGCTTAAATTAGTTTTCTGCTCTCGCATGAGATTTCCGAGGCAGATTATATGTTGCAACAGTAAGAATTTTTTTCTTATATTACGCGTTTAATTATTAAAGCATCACAAACATTCTGCATTTAATGTATCGTCCCCGATCGAAGCTCAAACTGGTGATGCAAACTTCCGGGGCTGGGCTCGCTCGTTTATTGGCTGTGCTCTCCCTCCCGTTCTCACAAATCTTGCGGACGGCCTACTTTGTGACGTCGCAGCCAGACCGAACGAGCGGAAAAGCGAGCTGTTTGCGCGATCGCACCCCAGAGTGCCTAGGCACCACAGCATCTTTTATCTGTGATAAAATGTACACAAAATACAGAGGCACTGTATAAAGTGGCATTCACAACAAAAAATACCCAGACTGGCTAGACATCACAGGTTCTGTTGACTTTGATAGGAGTCATAAATGACGTAGGCACTTGACAGAGTGTTACACATAGCAAAAAACCAGTGGCTAGACACCACAGCTCTTACGTAAAATACAAAAAAAAATGTAGGCAATGTATGTAGACAAAATATCACCAGAGGCTACACGACACAGCTTTTCTCATCTGAGATAGTACGCAAAAATGTAGGCAATGTATTCGGTCCATCAAAACAAAGGAGCGAGTAGACAACACAGCTCTCTTACCTGCGATAAGATAGATAAAACACAAAATGTGTAGGTACCATATAAACTGCGACTGGCATCAAAAAATAACCAGGCAGGCTAGACAACCCACCTTTTAATATCTAATGAAATAGTAAGAAATGTAGGCAATGCAATAAGAGCGGCGCACACGAAAAATAGCAAGAGTGACTAGAGTACAAAGAATGTCGGACAGCACCAGCTTTTTCCAGCACTTAGCAAAGCACACTGAATATGAGCCACCTTCAAATTATCTGACCCAGAACAAAAAAATAACCAATGGCTAGACACCAGATTCCATACTCAAATAACACGCGCAATAATTTAGTATGGGTGCAGCAAAACAAAATGAGAGTGAGACAGCACTACAGATCCACATAAAAAACAACGAAAGTGACTGGAGTGCTACAGTGCCTGTGAGCAATTTTTTAAGGAACATCAGAGAGCACCAGCTGTTTCTAGCTCTCAGTGAAGCACAATGAGTCGCCTATGAGCGAGGCAACCATGATGTGGTTGAGCCAGCAAAGTTTGGTTGCGCTGGTATATCTTGCGTCGAGTTTGACGGGTGACATGGTTGGAAGCTTGTGATATTGGAGGCCGCCCCTGTTGTGACGAAAGGTCCTTGTGCAGGAAAGCTGAACACTGCTGGCTAGTGGCCTGTCATTTGCATCTGTTGGCTGAACTCTTCTGACAAAAGGGCTTGAGTGCCTTGAAGTAAGGAGGTTGTAATGTTTGCAATGAGTTGATTCATCTTATTCCGTTCCTCATGTAAAAGCTGCCGCTGCTGTTGAAATATCATGTCTGTGCTGTCTTGAGAGCTCTGCACTTCTGCTTTGCTGATCAGCGAACAGTTCACGCAGCTCCGAGTGCGTGCTGTGTCTGGTGCGCTTCCTTGGTGGCTGTGAACAGCTGGCTTCTGGGGCTGCGCGCAAACACAGGCAGTTGAATAGTTTAATTATGTCATGATAAATAAATTCTAGTACAGATCCTTTTGTTCTTTTCGTTTGTTATGTCATGGAAATTTTAAGACTTGCTTGCCAAGGAAAAAAATAGGAGTGCTTTGGTTTACCCCAACTTTCTGCAATTTCAGCATTGCAGAACTTGCGACCTCATATTGTAGTGCTAATTCACTCAAAATTGTAGATATTTCTTAGCAAAGTTTTCTGTGCACAGCTTAAGGTACTCCTATGAAATTTTAGTTGCACAGTCGCATTGCCCGAGTTAACGTTCACAGAACGTTTCCAGCGTTTTTCATTTCTTGCCCAGGTGAGCACGAAAAAGGTTTCTTAAAATGCGTACGTGATTAAACGGAAAGGAACCAGTGACTTACAGGAGTGCAATTCGGAGCATTTCGGCGTCGTCATTAGCTTCACTCGCACACGTTTCTGCAAAAAAAATTAATAGAAACAGCTTTCTAAGTGCGCATTGCGCAGACTTCTGCTAGTTTTCACATTTAAGTACAAGAAGGCGGAACAAATGCATATCAGGTATTACCAGAGTCCTTCCATGCTTGGAAAAAAAATGGAAGGACTCTGGCATTACCTACAAAGGCACCATTACATTCAACATGCTTGCTTCCCCAGTTATGATGAACATGTCTGCAGTGGGACATCTTAATTTACTAGCGCAAACAGAGCTAGGCTTTTCCAACAATGTGGCGAACGCCAGCCATGCAAATGCAAATGACCACATATTCTTTTGTAAAGGCCATGCTCCTAAACGCGAGTTTACAACGTTAGGAAAAGTTCGTGAATTCGCCAGCTGCCCACCGCAGCGGGATCTGCAGGCAGCATCGAGCGGTTCACAGGGATATCGATATCTTCTGTTCTAATCGCAGTTGGTAATCTTTTTCGCAGGAAGCTAGTCTACATAACCCTTGCCCCCTGCGGTTTGTGTTCTGGCACCTTCTGGCCGCCCCTCTTAACAGCTGCGAGCCGCCGTGTGTACGCAACGTTCATGCGAAGTTTTACGCACTTCGTATGCACATACGTCGTCGCTTTCGCGCTGTCCGTAAGGTGTGCAAGTGTTATGTTGAATTTGCTTACCGGCTCGGGTGTCTTCACTTTCGTCCGGCTCGTTGCTGTCGATCTCATAATGCAGCGCTTGGCTCATAGGACGATGTGCGAATAGAGAATTCATTTGAGAAAACCACTGCCAAGTGGATTTTCCCTCGCCGCTCTTGCTTTGCTCTAGCAGCTGCTAGGGCACGTCAAAAGAATAAGCAACCAACACTATGGCACAGGCCGAGAAGGAGAACTAAAATTAGAGACGTACCTTATTGTATCTGGACTTCAGGTTTTTCCGGCGAGTCCGCAGTTGCTGCCAAGACCAATGGTAGCCGAGCGCGGCCATCTCGGCTTGTATTTTTTGAAAGTGTGCCTGATTTCGCTGACGCCGGGAATCCAGCAATTCACTTATGTTCATCTCACTAACCATATTTTCGAGTTGACACTTCCTCGCGAGCAGCAGGACCGTGCGACGCACCTGCTTCCTCAGACGCCATCTTGCTTTGATGTCTCGCAGTGCGGCCGCGCCGCTGGTTGGTTGGCCGGTTGTAATGCCGCAGCGAATGCTTTCCCATGATGCCTGATGTGATGCGCTTCTGTTTACGTGCGCCGCTGAAATGCGCATTCTCAAGCTACCCTTGTTTGGCTACAAGTTCTTGCACGTTCTTGCCACACAATAGATGAGAAACATGAACGTACTCCCAAGCTGCAATATCTTAGCTGGTGTACAGCTGCAATACAGGTACTGCACTCCCTTAATTGCACTGCTTACAGCTGTCAAACTATCCCTCTGATAATATGCACATTTTGGGGCTGGAAAGAAGTTCCACTAGACAAGGTATCAACCACAGATGCATTTAAAACATTGAGTTAATGGTGTTTAAGGCTGACTAAACACAATTTGCCACTTAGCTTGGATCTCGATTCCTGTCCCCTCTAGTGTCATTGGCTGAAGAGCCACAACAGGAGCAGAATAGCAATGTTTCGTTCACTTGCCCGTTTACTAATAGCAAGAAACTACGCTCTAGCCGTGTAGCTTAATCAAAGAACAAAAGGTCAAGTTGCTTGATCAACCAGCTCTCCGGTAGTCTGGGCCCCACGTCAGAGGGTGTCGTCGTATCGTGTCATGACTACAAAAGTGCATGAAGACTACTAGAGGCTGTAGCTTCAGTAAAATGTAGGGGATAACCCCTAATTAAAGGTAAGCCTTTGCTTTTGACAATGATCGGCCGAATTTAATCACCATTTCCCACTTCTCCGCCGGTGCAGCAATGCCATCGTGCTTTTAAGATTGACCAATTTACAAAAACGTACGTACAGTCCTGTAAACCGCGGCTGGTCTCATCGCAGTCCCGTGTTTCTCTAGGTTTAACGCCCGTTCAATACGTATGCAGAACCCAGCAATCTGTTTGCCCTGGCGCAGTTAGAAGACGATCGTCTTCAATGCGATCGTCATCGTGCTCTTTGCACACCACAAACGCGTCACACACACACAACTCGATTGCGCAAAACGCGCTGTTCCACCTTGCATCGCTTCGTTCGTGGTCGTGCTGTTTGCGCGAACAAACGCGTCACACATGCACGTCGATTGCTCTTTGCGCACACCAAACGCCAAAACGCGGTGTTCCACCTTCGTTCGTTGTCAGGCTATTTGCTCACACATTCGTCAGACACACAACTTCGATTGCCGTAAAGTGCGCTGTTCCACTTTGTATTGCTTCGTTCGTGGTCGTGCTGCTTGCGTGCACGCGCAATGAACCGCCCACCCTGTTG
The DNA here is from genome assembly GCF_023375885.2 of Dermacentor andersoni. Lineage (NCBI taxonomy): Eukaryota > Metazoa > Arthropoda > Arachnida > Ixodida > Ixodidae > Dermacentor > Dermacentor andersoni. The sequence goes on from NC_092816.1 coordinate 147,023,534, forward strand.
CTCCGGCGAGTTGGCCATGAGTTGGCGCAAACAATGCTACCCTGCGCTATGGTATATTTATATGGGCCCAGCGCATGGGGACTGGGGCGTCCAGGAACAATGCGCGTTTTTTACACGACACCTAGGGACCTAGGCTCCCCTAGGGCGAAAACTTACCTAGATATTGACACGTGTACTTATCTTTATCGGGCGACCACGTTTCGCCGCCTAACAAATGTTATCGCACAGCGCGGGACGCGCCTGCATGTATCCGAAGTTTCTGGAAAGTTATCGATGCTTCTATCCGCTGTCTGTTGTCGCCGAACCTTATGTTATCTGATTTCACCGCCTGACGCGAATGGTGCAGAACTTTGTGGAAGGCACGCGGGTCCCAACGATTAGTCTGGAACGTTCGACGATTGATGTATAAAAGCCGACGCGCTTGACCCGTTGATCAGATTTTCGACGATCGCCGAGTGTGTTCGCTGCTACCGTTGTTCTTCGAATGTAGCCTGTTTTTGAGGGCACAAGTTCGCCCAATAAAACGCTCGCTTCGTTAATCACAGTTTTGCTGCCTTCTTAACCGTCACTACCACGTGGCAATATATAGTTCCAGTTGGTGCCGCGGGGGCGGCGCTGCAGTCGACCGGTTGGACAGGCGAGCGAATGTAAAAGCGCGTGCCGGACGGGCCACAGTTGATCAGCGAGATTGTCGCTGAGCAGCGCCACCTCCCAACGCGCCCCTCGGTTCGAGACTGCCATGTCTACCCCGTTCGTCGGGGACTCCTGCTGCTCGCTACCGGTGCATGCAACCAGAATGTGCTGCAGCGTCGCTCTGGCGCCGCACGCTTTACAATCGTCGGACGAATAAATGTCGGGGTAGCAGAGGTGAAGGATCGCCGGGTTCGGATATGTGTGGCTGCAATTGCCTCCAGGCAACCGCCTGTTTTTTGTTTAGTTTGGCATGCGGCTGTGGGTATTTACATCTGTTCAATCTGTAGTGTTGCGTGATGTCTCTGAAAGTGGTCATGCAATACCCCCACGTCCACTCCCGCATCGCTCTCGTGGTGGGCGAGACGTCGGGATTGCCGGCGGGTGTCGCGGCTCGGCATGTAAGTCCTCGAGCCGCGGCGTGGGCAATCTCGTTGCCAGGGAGCGGAGGGTCCGTGTGGGCTGGGGTCCATACGAGGAAACTGTCGTTTTTGCGGCAAATATGGCCACCTTGAATTTCGAAAATGTGGGCTGCTTCCCGGGAGATCCGGCCGCGAGTGTAGTTGCGTATCGCTGCCTGCGACTCGCTTATTAGACAGCTTTAGTTGGGCGTCCGCAACCATCCACGTGCGCAGCGCGCGAGGTTCAGCCTACGCAGAGAAGCGCGCGCACGAAACGGCAGTAGTTGGCCGGACGCAAAAGTTGAGAAGTGGATTGCTGACTTGCACGCGCAGGATCCGGTAGTGTCCTACTCAGCGTCGCCATACGCAAGCTTCTGAAACTGTAGCCAGTATGAGCCACCACGAAGTCAAACCAAAAGCAAGTCAAGCCACAATTGCCTATCTGCCTCGAAAATCTCGCAGAGTCACCCGATTCACGCCATTATGGTCACGTTTTTCAGCACTGCAATGCAGCCAATGCTGTCGAGCGTTCTCTGGGACCGTCACCTGCTGTCGGTTTTGTCATGGGGAGAAATAGACCACCTTATGTTAAGCAGCGAGGAACAACGGCTTCTCAAACGCGACGACTCCTTGACCTCGAGTATACGAACTGCCCTTACAAAAAATGTTGGAAATCCATTGGTTTTCCATCGATATCTTATAGTGCGTACAATAAAAGAAAACTGTGGAAGTTTCATCGATATTTTATGGAGGATTTGTTGAAGAACCATGAAGAAGTGGCCACCGTGAATCCATTTTATATCCATCGGATTTTCGTTGCGTTGTTTTTCATAGAATTTCCATAGCATTGTTTTCTCATGGGATTTTCATTGCATTGTTTTTTCATGGGATCTTAATAAAGTTTTCATTGCATTTAGTTCTCAGTGTAATGACTTCATGTTGTCAGGTAATGCTCATCAAGCGGAAATAGTAACAAACAAGGCATGCTACTCATTTTATTTCGTGGGAGAGGAAAGGCTGTTCTTTATGTATGGAACACTTGCCCAAGTAAATCTTGTGCAGGTGTATCCTGAAAAGGAAATGAGTAAAATAAACAATGTGCAGCTTTAGCAAACTAATCAGCAGGAATAATGCTTACTTAAGCCACAAGACTAAGCAATGAATGTCTACTCGAAGCTTTTGTGTTTATTCCAGGTTCTGTATAACGAGCTATAACAGTATAATGAGTCATGGTAAATGTGGCAAGAGCTTTGTCCCAGTTGCTAAAGTATTTAACTAAATCAGCTTCTATGCAGGTTAACCTTGAAACTAGCTTTATGTGCCAATTATCCCCCTGAAAAAAAAACGAAATATTTTTTCTCCTCGATTAAATGATTATTACGATTAGCATTAACCGTTAAGCTATCTCATGGTCACTATGGCAATGCAAGGCTTGAAAATAACATGAAAACATTGCATCTGCAACCGACTACTTTCTGTTAAACTCTTTAATTGATTTAGGAAAAAGCATGCAGCATGTTTAAAGTAGGTGCAGCCTGCTGCTGACCAATCGCAGTAGATCTGGTCAGACATGCTGTGAACGAACTAAATCACCTTCATTCTGAATGTGACTTTCACACCAATGCGATGGGGCTCTTCTCTGTACAGTCACTAAGGTACTGCTGGAGTGAGCCTTGCGTGCAACATGAGTCACGTATATTTGCTACTTTATGATAGAAATATATGCACTACGTGAAGCCAAAAAGTAATGCAAAATTTTGCAGGCTTTTCTTAATAAAGAAAAAAAAAACGCTTGTGAGACGAGGTTTAGGCAGCCAGTCTCTTCTTTATTCTCTCGAGTGAGAGCCCCACCACCAGGCCCCAAAACGGTGATGATGAGTATGTACAGGTGAGAATATGAAGCGTATGAATATTGCTCACACTAATTTCCCCGCACGCGCAAGCGGCCAGCCAGGCCGCGACTTAGCCAGGAGGGGAACGCCGAACGAATCGTTTTAGGCGCGAAACGTGAACGATCTCCGAACCACGACAACGATGGTCGGAAGAAACGTCTACGGGAGTAACGCGATAGTTCACGGGGGATGTTTGTTGATTAATAATATAGGGTCCAAGCAAGCGGGATTCAAACTTCAAACCGGGTGTACGAATGGGCGTCCAAAGGCGAACTTCCTCTCCAGGACGAAAGGAGACGTCGCGACGAGAGATGTCGTAACGTTGCTTGCGATCTAGCTGACTGACTTCTGTGTTGAAGTGAGCACGTTGACGGCATTCTTCAAGTCTCGAGACGAACTGTTCGGGTATACTGGCCGAGGTGTTAGTTGGGGCATTGAAGAAAGCGGCGTCGATGGTGAATGTCGGTGAACGGCCGTAAACTAGGTAGAAAGGTGAGTATCCCGTAGTTCGTTGGATAGCGGTGTTGTGAGCAAAAGTCACGAAAGGTAAAAGTTTGTCCCAATTGTCGTGGTTTGGCCCGATATACATTGATATCATATCTATTAATGTGCGATGAAATCGCTCGGTTAAGCCATTTGTTTGTGGGTGATATGCGGATGTCGTCTTATGAACCGTGCCACAAGCTCCGAGTACTTCTGCGAGCATTGTTGACATGAAAGTCTTGCCGCGGTCGCTTAACAGTACACGAGGTGCACCATGGCGCAGCACAATGGCATCTAGAAAGAAGGTGGCAACGTCGGAGGCCGAACTAGAGCGTAGAGGAGCGGTCTCTGCGTAACGTGTGAGCTGGTCAACAGCTGTCACGACCCATCGATGACCCGCTGGCGTTATGGGCAGAGGGCCGACTAGGTCTATCCCAACGATGGCAAACGGTGTCTCGGGACATGGGATGGGCTGTAAAAGCCCAGCAGGAGGCGAAGTCGGTCGTTTCCGCCGTTGACACTGAACGCAAGAAGCGACGTACTTGGCCACAAAGGTAGACATGCCTGGCCAAAAGAAACGCCTCCTAACGCGGTGGTATGTTTTGTGGAATCCCAAATGGCCAGCAGATGGGTCGTCGTGCAAGGCTTCAAGGACTTGTGTGTGCATCGAACGTGGAAGAATAGGTACCCAGCGGTGTCCGTCGGAGTTGTATATGTAGCGGTACAGCACATCGTTGTCAAGCTTAAATAGTCGCAGTTGTCGACGTAATCGGGCATTTGGTGCAGATGTAGTTCCGCACAGGCGTTGGATAATGCTGTTGCAGTACGGGTCAGAACGTTGACACGAGGCGAGGTGAGTGACGCGAGTGGAAAATAACGTGTCGGTAACCGATAGAGGTAATAACGGGAGTGACGACTTAGTCTCATCATCAAGTGGCGAGCAATGGAGAGATGTACTCGAAGCTAATAGTGGCAGCGGGCAGCGAGAGAGAGCGTCGTCATCTTGATGCTTTTTCCCAGACTTGTAGACAACGTCAAAATCGTACTCTTGTAAGCGTACCACCCAGCGACCAAGTCGTCCGGACAAATTTTTGATTGACGACAACCAGCATAAGGCGTGGTGGTCGGTTATGACTGTGAAATGGCGTCCGTAAAGATATGGTCGAAATTTTTGGATCGCCCAAACTACTGCGAGACATTCCTGTTCTGTGATCGAGTAAATCTTTTCGGCAGCTGTTAGTGCGCGACTGGCATAGGCAACAACTCTCTCTCGTGAGGTGGTATCACGCTGTAAAAGTACAGCACCGATCCCATGGCCACTGGCGTCGGTGTGCAAGCAAGTTGGTGCGTTCTCATCGAAGTGACAGAGGACAGGGTCGGTGGTTAATGCCTGCTTGAGGGCTTGGAACGAAAGTTCGCAGTCATCTGTCCAAGGGAAAGCAGTGCCCGACGTGAGCAACTTGTGTAGCGGCGACGCCACGGCCGCAAAATGACTGATGAAGCGGCGGAAGTAGGATGCCAGGCCCAAGAAACTTCTTAATTGCTTTTGATTTTCAGGGCGAGGGAAGCGAAGCACGGCAGCAACCTTTTCGGGATCTGGTCGAATGCCATCTTTGCTGATAAGATGGCCCAACACTTTGATGTTCTTTCTGGCAAAATGGCATTTCTTTGTGTTGAGTTGGAGTCCAGCGTTGGAAATGCATGTGAAAACTTCGTCCAAGCGCTCAAGGTGCTGACGAAAAGTTGTAGAAAAAATAACGATGTCATCTAAATAGCACAGACAGGTCTTCCACTTAAGGCCACGTAAAACTGTGTCGATCATGCGTTCAAATGTTGCAGGGGCATTACATAAACCGAATGGCATGACGTTGAACTCGTAAAGTCCGTCTGGTGTTGCAAAGGCTGTCTTGTCCTTGTCCGCTTCGTGCATGGGGATTTGCCAGTATCCGGATCGGAGGTCTAGACTAGAGAAATATTCTGCACCCTGGAGGGAGTCAATAGCATCGTCAATTCTTGGCATCGGATATACGTCTTTGCGCGTGATCTTATTAAGAGCTCGATAATCGACGCAGAATCGTACAGAGCCGTCTTTCTTGCGAACCAGCACGACAGGAGACGACCAAGAACTGGAGGATGGCCGAATGATGTCTCTTTTGAGCATGTCATCAACGTTATCCGCAATGATTTTCCGTTCTGCGGAGGACACGCGATACGGGCGGCGGCATACAACCGAACTGCCTTCGGTTTCGATGCGATGTACTGCGACGGAAGTGCGCCCCAGAAGGTTGGAGTGGACGTCAAATAAGGCTCTGTGTTTGTGCAGGAGTGCCAGAAGGTCTTCTTTCTGCGCAGTAGTCAAATCGGGATCTATCGCGGCCGTTAAAGCAGCGGCAGCAGCGTGATAATCAGTTGTGGTAGACAAAGGTGGTGATTCGGTGTGAAGCGGTACGAGCGAAAGAGGTTCGGTGTCAGTAAAGCATGTCACAGTAGAGCCCTGGGAGAGCACAACTGGCGAAGAAGTAGGGTTGTGAACAGCGACTAACGCTCTACCGTCCTGAAACCGTACTAGGCTAGGAGTAATGCTAAGCCCACCAGAAATGCAGTAACCGCTCGGTGCAAGGAACACATCACCATTAATAATAGTGTCGGAAGTCAGTGTCAGAATATGCTCATTGCCCGCGGGAATGAAACAGTCGATAGACGTGACAAAACGCAGGCTATGAGCATCGACAGCGGACGAAGATTCAGTGTCCGTCATATGAATAGTTCGCTGACGGCGAGAGATGAAAGCTGAGGCGGAGGACAGGAAGTCCCATCCCAAAATCATCGCGTAAGTGCACGAAGACAGCACGACGAACTGAATGTGGTGGAGGATGCCATCAATGAAAACGCGCGCAGTGCAAACACCGGAGGGCTGAACAAGAACTGCATTAGCACAACGAAGGGGAGGGCCATTATACGGTGTCTTCACTTTTCGCAATCGAGAACACAAGTCAGCACTAATAACGGAAAGCGATACACCTGTGTCAACCAAGGCTTCGATTCGGACACCTTCAACACACACCAAAAGTACATTTGACGGGCGCTCTGGAGGAGTTTCACGTTGTCCAAAAGATGCAGCTTTCCCTCCTGAAGCTGCACCATCTAGTTTTCCGGGCGGTGATCGGAGGACGAAGTAGCCGGTCGTAGAGGGGAAGAAGAGCGCCGCATCGGTGATGGAGAGCGACGACGCGGGAAACGCAATGAACCGGTAGTGTTGAAGTCCTGTGGATATGGGGAACGTCGTGGATAATAATCGTAGTCAGAACGCCGACGTCGTGGTACAGGGCCAGAAAACTGATCCCTTTCAAAGCCGTCATAGCCACGTCTTTCATCTTGCTGGCGGCGTCGGCAAAACCTGGAAATGTGGCCACGGATGCCGCAGTAGTAACAAACCGGTCGAGGTGGGCTCCATGCGTTAGAAGACGGAACAGGCGATGGTCTTGCAGTGATAGGATTCAGGGACATGTGCGGTGCAGGTGCCTGTTGTGGTGGCTGCTGGGAGGGTGGCACTATAGAGGCAACCTGAGCGTACGTTGGCGTATGGATAGGGTGCGGGCTCGTGATTTGCTGGCAGGTCGCGGCAGCTAACTCTTCCCTCACGATATGGCGTAGGCCGCCACCAGGAAGCGTCAGATGGACCTCAGGAGGGTTCGACGAAGCTTGGGCGTGCAGTTCCTCACGGATGATGGAGCGAATCAAGGCACGTAGGTCGCTGTCGTTGGACGCCTTGAAATCAGATGTGTCAGGGTGTAAGCGGAGCGTATGAAGCTCATCGAGACGCTGACACGTACTGATGATGTCGGCGACGGTAGTGGGATTCAGCACTACAAGAGCATTGAATGCCGCAGTCCCAATACCCTTGAGCAGGTGGCGTACACGGTCACTCTCTGCCATCGAGGTGTTCACGCGGCGGCAGAGGGCGAGAACGTCCTCTATGTACGAAGTGTAGGACTCGCCGGAGTGCTGAACACGCTCAGCAAGCTTCTTCTTAGCGATATCGGAGCGGACAGACGAGTTTGCGAAAATCTGGCGTAGATGGTGTTTAAAGATGCTCCAGTTGACCAAATCAAGCTCATGATTGTAAAACCAAGTTTTCGCAACTCCGGTTAGGTAGAAGGCGACGTGAGCAAGTTTTGCTGATTCGTTCCAGTGGTTAAAGTCACTCACGCGCTCGTATAGCTCCAACCAGTCGTCAACGTCGTCACCTGGAAGCCCAGCAAATACCGGTGGATCCTTCTCAGGGGTGGTGACTGTCCAAGAAGGGGTTCCCGCAGGTGTAGGCAAGGTGGATGTCGTGGTACTGGTCTGCTGGTCTTGAGACATGGTTGAGTGCAGTTGGAAGAGGCGGCGACCCGAGCGGAGCTCCAGGGATGTAGCGTAGGTGAAGCTGGAGAGAGACCGGGAGCGAGAGGGCGAAGGAACCGGACAGCACACTCCACCACTTGTGAGACGAGGTTTAGGCAGCCAGTCTCTTCTTTATTCTCTCGAGTGAGAGCCCCACCACCAGGCCCCAAAACGGTGATGATGAGTATGTACAGGTGAGAATATGAAGCGTATGAATATTGCTCACACGCAATGCAATAGGTAGCACATAGCAAACACAGCTGAACATGGTTTAAACTGTGCTGTCAGGACGAGATAGTGAAGAAGCAGACCTAGGACTGTACGTGTGCTATCTAGCCAGCTATGATCAATCCGTAGCTCAACCAATCATTTGTTTTATCAGGCCTCTAAATATTGCGCATAACATTGCGGTCATACGGTTAATAATACAAGTGAAGCATTTGTCATTCCACACAAATTACTAGGAACACTTATTATACTTCAGCTAATTGCTTATGGCACAGTGGGTATAACCACTATAGGCTTTCTTGCTATGGCAACTTACATGCATGTTTTTAGTAATTTTAAACAAAATCACTGTAATCCAATAGGGTACGCACCTATCACAGTCTCGACACGTGCGGGGTCGAGGGCCTTTTTTTGCGTAGTCTCACCCCGAGGACAACTTTCCCCCCAAAGAGAGACTTTCCCCGCAGCTCGTTTTCCGCGAAAATGTGGCGCAAAAGGGCCACTGCCACTGTCGCAGGCTCGGCTCAATTGGCTAATGATGGTTCGATCAACCAGTGTCCCACCGCCAATGTCCACCTGGACACAGAAAATGAAGAGGCACTTTAGAAGCTCACCTTTGATCGCACAGAGCATAAATGTGAACAATGTATCACCAAATATACTAGCCATAAATGACAGCAGAAGAAAAAGAAGTGTCTCGCAGCATTGTCACATGGTTTGCATTGTAGAGGCATGTCTTTGACAGTTACTTGCAGTGATTGACACTGCAATGCAGATGTAAGAAAAAAAGAAAGAAGGAAAGACAAATACAAATTGTTTACAAATGGACTTCGTAATTGACGGCTCGCTGCCCACAGATACACACGCGGCTTTCAGTAGGGGTGACATCGACATGATCATTGTTAATGACTGCTAAATAGCGTATAGTACCAGCAACCTTCCTACGACGACTTGCCATCTGCCATCATGCCGGCCAGATATCAGCTTTAGTCATAGTCAAATTGCAAATTATCAACTGCACATCGTGAAGTGATCCAGACAGACACCTTTCACCATCTCAAGTGATTCCAGTAGCCAGCAATTTGGGAAACACTGATTTAACCTTGCGTTGTTCAAGGCATCACTTCATATGCACTATACTTCCAGAAAAAAGAACAACTGGCAGAAAATAAGCGTACCTGTGTGCAAGTAATTACCGGTTCCTCCAGGTTGCTTTCAGCTTTCTCCAGCACCTTCCTCAACCGCTTCACCATCTTGCCAGCTTCTGCATAATGAGCAAGCAATACAACCAGTGAACGAAAGTGTACAAATACTTCAACCATTTCAGTAAAAGAGCACGAAATACAAATTCCTTATGCAGCACTTTATGTCATACATAATAATGAACTTCGCGACACTTCTGTTCTTTTTGTGCATCAGTCATTGATGCATGATTTGGTGCAATTTTGTGTCCACAAGTTATATATGTAATATGTAAAAGTCATTCTGCAAAAAGTGCTGCAAATACAAAACAAACGCACCATGAAAAATGCTGAGTGAGACTTGGTGGCTGCACACCTTGCATAGCATAGCTTCCACAGGGTTGTCTGCTAAGTATGAAACAGTGCACGTTGCCCCATGTTGCAAAAGGTACATTATGCGAACTGATCGCTGCCTAAATTGTCACTAAGAGGGACAAGTACTACATCAAGAGTCATAACATCGATCCGGGTCTTATGTGAATGTGTGCTCTAAATTTGATGGTTTCGCATTTGTGGCTCAGAGCAGTCTTTTCATGCTCACAGTTCATTTTTCTTTATACCAACACAGAAAATCCCAATTTCTTCTACGCATACCTTGCTGCATGACAGGGAAATCCCACAAACAACACTGCTGGCACATTCTGCAAACTTGCACATGTGTTTTGTTTCCCAAGCATCTTTCTTGGCTTTCAAACTTTTCGATCTTGTTAACTGGCTTCCACATTCCTTTTCTTTTACGTGACAGGTTATGCTTGTACGGTAAAGTTACAGGTTTCCAGATTTCTATCAATTCTTTTTAATTCTCCTGCTGTCCTGATCGCCATCATTATGCTTGCACAAAATTGTGCAAGCATGCTGTTCAGGTATATCCTATTGACCCGGCCTGTCTATCTGGAGTTCTCAGCTTTCCAATACTGCGTGGTGGCATGATTTTCTGAATGGACTGGTGGTACATGCCAAGGCAATGCCTCTATATCACTTCCGAGTGGCCATACAGAAAAATTTTTATGTCCTGGTGCTTCACAAGCCCAGCTTGCGTACTGCCATTAGTCTTAGGTTGAAGTCTTAGAACTAAAGTTCCCCTTCCTATGGCAGTTCATGCATAAATTCCAGTCCTGTGTGCCCATTTCAAAGCAAGGAATTTGCAAAACAGCAAGAGCTCATTACATATGACAATTATTTAAAATCTGCTGAAATATAAAACCCTGTTGCATCATTGCAATAAGCCAGACAAGAAACGCTCAATCAGAAGAGAAAATCAGTCTTACATACAGCACGTACCTCGCCTACATGCATGCTTAAAGGGCTTCTTTGACTTATCAACAATTTTTTTGAGGTAGCTGAAGGTTCTAGATCTCTAAACCTCAGAAAAAAATAGCGATATGCCTCGGAGTGCTCTAAATTTATTATGATAGCTTTTCTGTAGTCAGTTTAGGTTACATTTCCAAGGAGGATACTGTTTTGGGACGTCATGACGTAGTATGTGGTCAGGTGGGAATAGGACATTGCGCTATTGAGTTTCGGCTACTTTTCGAAGGACTATACTCTTTTGGGACGTCATGACATCCCACCCTGACCACATAATATGTGGTAAAGTCATAACAGGACACTGTGATATTCTGACACTTGCTCCAGATTGCTCGATCACCTCGCTACCATTCGTTGTGAGCGCCAATGTAGCAGCATAGCGAACGACCGAATGAGGTGCAGCGAGTGTCAGAATGTTGCAATGTTAAAAATTTAATCATGGGGTTTTATGTACCAAAACCACGGTCTGATTATGGCGCGTGCTGTAGTGACTGATCTAAGTACATGGGTGTTCTCGCATTTCGCCCCCATCGAAATGTGGCTGCCGTGGCCAGGATTCGATCTCTCAACCTCGTGTTTAACAGCCCAACATTATATTCACTAAACAACTACGGCAGGTAGAACATTGCGATGTCCAGTTCCTACCTACTGTGTCATGAGATGACAACACAGTATCCCACAGGAAACAAAACTCGCTCAGAACAGCTGTTATATTAAATGACTAACAGCCCTTTGAGGCTTGTCACAATTTTTTCCAAGATTGGGGGCCAAGGACTTTCATTTAACCAAGAAATTAAGAGTCCTAAATAACATCTGAGCACCGCTTTAAGTTAGCGCCTCGGCAGTTACTGTTACTGCAGTTAGAAAATCCAAGCATTCATAAATATATTAATTCAACGTTCCACTTTGCAACATCGGCCTGTATATGGTTAACAAATGGTGAGACCAGTATAGTCAGGGTTTACTGGATGGTTGGTTTATAAAATTGTGAGTGGCACTGCAGCACAGGTGTTTTACATGCTGAAAGTATGGATGCCCATACTTCCAAATTATGTATTGTCAGTGATTTCCATGGGTTTAAGTGATGTCAACTGCAAGATGACTCCATTCAGTGATGACAGCGTTTGCTCCCAAGGCTACCTTAACAGAAAATAACTTAATGGTAGAACTTGAATGTGCGTAGCCTGTAAGCTTCCGAGTATTTTGAGCACTTATGAAAGGAATAGTATTTTGTAAGGTTTTTGATGGTATTATTGAACTATTTGTTGAAGTATCATATGTTGCTTATGTTCTGTCTTTCTCTTATAGATAAGGAATGTTTTGTGCCCTGTTCTGAAGCCATAAAGAATAAAAATTGCTTACATCAATTTTTTTGCTACCATTTACACATCAATAAACTGTGCAATGTCGGTTCATAGCGTAACCTTTGATATACCTAAAGATGCTAAAATGTTTAAACTGCTACATTTTATTTGAATCCTATATTCTAAGCATGACTCGTCTTCATCATACTTCATTTTCTAAACTACAAATGCAATTTGACTATGCACACATTCAAATTTGAATTTCTGCACAAATTTTCACCACATACCTTGCAATAAAGTGTTATGACTGGCAAGCAGTGAAACTACAAAAAGCATGCTGCTAGTTGTCCCTAGCTTCATCCTTATGTAGCAAGACTTGCATAACATACTTAGAGGTGCACCCATGGCTTCCTGTCATTTAAAAAAAGGGTGTCTCTTCGGCAAGGTTGACATTTGGGTGAATTGGTTCAGTTTCGTGGTAAAGATACAGAGAAACACAAGGACGCAGAAGTAGGATGGACCATACAAGTGATTTTTGTCGCTTTTAGAAAAGCTTTGCGCGACTTGTACAAGAAAGTACAGGGAAGACCATTTGTTCCTATAGCACTTAGACATGCCATTTGGCTTCACTATACTGACACATTCGTGACAGTTTCGAGGGCTGTAAGGACTTGCATAATGCCAGCTATTCTTAATAATTTCAATGCGCACAATATGTACTCGCCAATAAGGTAGCTTTTATTTGGCTATTGTGTACTATTTTGCCTCAACCATTGTGGCCCTGCTGTACACTGCACAACCACTTTCTGTGTATACTTTCCACACATTGCAATATCCACATTAATTAAAACAAGGTGAACTACTCCGGAGACTGCATTTGGGGCTAGAGTGGGTAAACACTGAAAGAGTGCATTATTTTGCAGTAGCCTTAATTCTGCACTTGAACGTACAACTGCCTGTGGAACAAAATTTTTAATAGGTTCAAGCTCTGGCCAGCCTAATTACGCCGTTTCATGCTGCAGCCTAAACAAAAGAATTTCTGTTTTTTCCTGTAAATTGTATGCCGCCTCTTTAACTCGGTCCAGTTGTTGGTATTTCACAATGGAATTCGATATTGCTTCATCAATAAAAAAATTATTGTGCAGTTATCAATAAAAATTTTGTTGAAGTACCATGGCGCTGGCTCAATGAGTGTGGACATTTTGCGGAGTTTGCATTGAATCAATAATAGTAGAACAAATCAAAAATGGAAATTCAACAAGCATTTTTGTAAGGGTGACGCGCAGAAGGGAGCCAGGTCTCTTGCGGTACCATTCACGATGCGGACTCCTCGACGTTGTGCGGATTGATGCTACGTTTTTCAAGGTGCAGTTCCGTGTTGAGAAAGAAGATTTCGGGGAACTTGCAAGTGCTCTTTTAGTGCAGGAAGCAGTGGTCAGTGCGCATAACGTCGCTGTTCCGGAGCGCACCGCATTGTCTTGCTCTTCGACCGCTCACGTACCCGACCAGATGGTGAGACATAGAGGCAACTTTCGGCCTGCACCGCTCCGTGATGCCTTCTGTGGCGACAAAAATGTTTCGGCACATTACCACCAATTTAAGCCATCTTCTGGATGACAGCAACAACCATAGCTGGTTATTTCGCCGCTGCCTCGGCGCACTTGCAGATGTAAGTCCGCTTTTTCGTTTTCTATTCGCGTACTACTGCTCCCCAGCTTAGCACTCTGCTAATTTCACGTCGGGTCATAAGGCGCAGCTTGTCTCGCATTTCATGCAAGCAAGATTATTGTAATGTTCACCCAACAAACTGATGCTTAAAGACACTGTGGTAGGCTCACCGCTTGGTTCGTCGTGTTGTTTCTCTTACGACCCTCGTCAGTTTAGCGCTACCTATTAAACCTTAACGAGTAATAACTTAATATTCTAAAGAAAGGCGTCTTCTTTTATGATTAGAGAAAAAGACATTCACTACCGAAAGCACCAGGTCGTTTGTTCTTAATTATTGAAAATGCCGGCGGTGTCATGCCGTTTAATATCCTTGAAAGGAAGTTTTGAACCACATTGGACACACGTTTTGTCAGGGCACTTCTTGAATAGTTGTAGCTTGTTCGTGTAAGTAGACAAAATAACTTGAAGTGACCATCCCTTTCCATTGTTTTCCGATGCAGGCTGTGAAAAGGAAAGGAGCACCTCTTCACAATTGTTTGGGGTTCATCGACGGAACGGCTTGACCAATTTGCCGACCGAAACGAAACCAGGAAACCTACTACTCGGGTCACAAGAGATGCCACTGTGTGAAATACCAGTCTCTTATGTGCTCGAATGGCATGATTTCCCAACTGGACGGGTGTTACCCCAGAAGGCGACACGATGCAGACGAGTAAGCTTTTTACTCTTCCTAAACGATTTTAAATTCTTAAAAAAATGTAATGTGGCGTTTACACCTGCATTACAAGAGCAACGTCACGCCTACAACATTACTACTTGAGTCATGGCAGTGAATTGTGCCTCTTCTTTTCGTCCAAAGAATCACACGCCTTACTTTTTATTTCCCTAATCATTAGCTGAATTTTCGGGTTTTCTGTCACGTTGTCACTTCTTGCATGAGCATTACATAAGATAAAAATCTTTGAATTAATCTGCTTTTCAGGCAAAGCAGTTTGACTTACTATGGCATGTGCGCAAATTTATGAGCCTTACCTTTCTTTTTCGTTTAGGTGCAGGAATTCTTGAAAGCAGTGGCATATACTCGAAGCTGGAGCGGCTGGTTAAAGACGAGGATTTCGTCATATACGGTGACCCAGCGTATCCCTTGCTGCCACTCATAATGAAACCATACGGTGGAATCATGCTCACACCAGCGCAGCAAGCATTCAACCATGGGGTGAGCTCCGTTCGCCAAGCCGTTGAGTAGGGCTTTGGCAAAACAGTTGAATAATTTGCATTTCTGGACTTTAAAAAAATCAGAAGCTTTTAAGGCAGCAGTTACCTGAAATGTACAAAGCTGCCACAATTCTAGTTAACACATGTTTGAATGGCAACCAGATGTCGCAATATTTTGCCTTGCAATCACCTTCTCTACAGAAGTACTTGAAACCACGCCGCACATTATTTATTTAGACGCCACTTGGCACGTGCACAAGATGTCTTAACCCAGGACGTAGCATATTGTTTGAATTTTGCTAATGTAAATATGTGATCAAAGTTTACTTTTAGTGTGCTTGCTAGACCTGTGTCAGCGCGGATGTTATCACTGGCTAAAAACGCTTTGTATATTTTTGCTTCGTTTCATAATTGCGCGAATTGGCACATTTATGCATGCAGGGTGTAACTACACGACCGCACTACCACCTTGAATGCTTGCTAGCAAAATAACACTAAAGTTATAAGTGTGTATCCACCTGTGTGCCACTGCCTGAGTTCTAAGTATACAGTGTGTGAGCAGCAGCTTGCCAAAACTGCTATGCTGCTTCCATGTGCTTCACAATGTACCATTACAAAGTTCTGAATTGCTATTCATGTAAGGAAATGCTTGTCAGTTTTTCCTACATGTCAATAGGTTTGTGTCAATTGTAAAATAATTGTCCAATAACGAGGAAATAAATGCATTTCTTCTACTTTATTGTGGACACCACCTTTTCGGTGATGCTGGTGAGTGACTGTTGCTGGGCTGCGGCAAGTGGATGTTCTTCAGCTGTTTCGTTGCTCTTCCGCTCTCCTTCCTCGGCTCGCAACCTCTGCGCTCCTCAGCCCAATGTTCGGCAAGCTGGCGCCTTGTGCCATCAGGCAAGTCAACTAGGCGACCTTCATTAGACGTCCGCTCTTTTTCCCAGGCCAGCTTCTCCTCTTCGAGTGCCAGACGCCTCGACCCGAAGGCAAAGTCCTTTTCTTGAATGCTCAAGTCGTGCCGCATTCTTTTTTCAAGGAATTCATAATTTGCATCCTTCTCACTGCGCCTTCTAGTTGTGGCGTAAAAAAAGAAACGTTCAGAGAAAAGTAGAATGCATTACCACAGCTGGGAGGCACATAAAGGGTTGTTAACTGCGAACATGAGAAAACAACCGTAAATTTCAGTGTCGTTTTAGATGCAAATTAAAAAAATAGTACTTCATTACATCAAGGGGCACATGTAGTTATTGAAAAGCACATACCACGTGGCGCATTTCGTGCAGCAGGGTGAGAAGTGGAAGGGGTCTCCTCAAGCTGGCCAGTCTCAGTTGCTGTGTCTCCTGTTTGGTTGGACGAAGCAGCTCTGCTGGGGCCAGCGAAGGGGGTCGAAGGCTGCTCAGCGATTACGGGAGGCTGATCGTCCACACTCTGGGTTGCGCTGATGTCCTCGGGATCGTCGCTTCTGGCGTCTTCGCTATTCAGAATTTCTTCAAAAACTGCGTGGCGGCGTCTTCCGCATTGGTACCTGCATATACAGTGACACGAGAAAGCAAATTGTGGCGAAGGAATTGATACCGTGATATTTGCGTAGCACGCCGAGCAAAGGAGCCTAATGGAAAGTCGCAAGGAAAATTTACTATGGTGCAGCGTAACAGCTAGGCAGGCTGCCGACAGGCACATTGCCGAATGCACTCACAGGCGCCATCAACAGTTCCTCGCAACGTGCAGATCGGCCGCGGCATCCCTAGCAAGCGCCGCCGAATTTCCTGCTGCCGCTGTAGTTGCGCCGTTACGAAGGTGGGCTCAGCTTGACGGGCGTTCGCCGCGTCGGCCCTTCGTGGAGCCCGAATCTTCACTCCTCTTTTCCGAGCTTGGCCGAGTATTTCTTGCAAGAGTGTCTCGCGCTGACCGTAGTCCTCCTTCGTCCCCGACCTGAAAACAGACACCAAAGAATACGCATCAACTATTTTTTCGCGCAGTTAGCCGACACTTACCTGCGGAGGGCTACACGGCCTTTTGCGACGAAGCGTCCGAGCAGCAGGTAGGTGTGCTCGCGCACTGTCCGACTTGTGAATGGCTGGTTTGTTAAATCCAGCATTTTCGCTGCTGTATGTGTCCACTCCCTCTGGTCGCGGAAAGGGTTCGCGTTTCGCACATACGACAGCATCTCCAGATCTATTGCAGGGCTAAATTTAACCCGGTTAGTATTGCCGCCGCAAGAACTCGCGCGACATATATCGCCCGGAGCCATATCAAAAACTGCGCTCTCATGAACACGCGAGAACATCCCGCAAAGCCCGTAGAGCCCGCAGCTGACCTTACGCAGCTTTCGAAAAGCTGCGGGCGCACGCTAGAGACCGTGCCGCGTGCTCCTGCGTACTGCGCATGCGCACTGTCGATTCCGCTGATTTGCTGCGCACGCAGAGCTGTTGCGGACGCCCAACTAAACCTGTCTGTTATCACCTCGGCGTCCGTGGTGGCTACCGCGAAGGCTATCGCCGCTTCCTCGGCCGCCTCCGTCTCTTACGTGCCTATCGACGCGCTTGCGACGCAAGTTCCGCTGTGGTCCGTGATTTCGACCACGAAACCGCGTCGGCGCTTGTAACGGGTCGCATTTACGTAAACTGCTTGCTGCTGAAGTATTTCTTTTGCAAGTCTCGCGCGCCCCTGTTGCACCGGCAGCCGTGATGCGTCGGGTGCATTTTCTTGGGAAACGGCCACGGCAACGGCCAAACGACGATGCGCTCGCAAATCGGTGTGTGTATCGCGACTTTTTCGCCCTGCTGAGTCTGGTAGAGGGTGCCCAGCGTCTCGAGGATGTATCGTCCGGTTCTATTTTTTGCCAACAGCTCGTATTGCGACGTTGCGCGCTTCGATTATCTCATCTAGGCTTTTGTGCAAACCCAGTTCGAGAAATTTATCCGTGCTGGTATTGATCGGTAATCCGATGGCACGTTTAAGTCTCTTCGATTTTACTTGCGCCGGCTGCACTAGTTCTGAAAAGTGCCGCACCGGTGCCAAGCCGTGCTGCGAGCGTGCAGCCCCGGTTCAGGTAGTCCAGGTGCAGCCACAGCCAAAACGAAGACGCAAGTGCAGGCCTGAAACCTGCGGCGCGTATAGTGCCGGCCTAGCAGGTCTGTTTTAGTTCTGTGTCTACGTTGGCAACGTGCGCGGTGTGTGTCGCAAGTGTTAGTGAAAAAACGACCGTGATGGCACTGGCACTCTTCGAAGCTGCCATGGAACTGCTAGGCCCTGACAGCGACAACGATTTCGACTTCGATGACAGCGATGGCAGTGACAGCGACGAGGAGTTCGACGACGTCTGCATTGCGGTCGCCTGCGCGTTGGTGCGTGAAGCTGCCAATCGTGTGCCTGGCTACGAGGAGGTTGTGAACAGGCACCACGAGTACGAGTTCAAAAGGCTGTTCAGGCTATCCAGGGAAACGTTCGACTGGGTCAGTGGCAGATTCAGTGTGTCGGCTTTCTTTCCGAGCGCAGTTCAAGCCGTCAACAAATATCTGCAGAAAAACATGCCTCATAGCATTGGTGTACATCGGGTCACAAATGTCGATGTACGCCATAGGCGACAACTTCGATGTTACTGAGTCATCCGTGCCCACTTGCGTGACACGGGTCATTTATTTCCTGCGCGCTATTAGCGGTGAAGTAATATGCTGGCCCAGTAGCGTGGAGGTGAACCGCATCAAAGCCGGTTTCCTCGCCAAAAGCGGTGGCAAGGGCCCGAAGAACGCCATCGGCTGCATAGACGGGTCGCATATCCAGATTTTAACCCCCAGTAAATCGGCGCGGTCTTATTTTAATCGTAAGAAGTGGCTGTCCATCATCCTCCAAGGAATATGTGACGACAGGAACAAGTTCCTGGATGTTTTCATCTGTTTTCCGGGATCGGTGCACGACGCCCGCGTATTAAGGGAAAGTCCGTTTTTCGAACGTGCAGCCTTGGAATGCGGCGAGAACTACATTCTTGGGGACCGTGCATACCCCTTGATGCCTTGGTTAATGACACGTTTCAGGGACAATGAGGGCTCTTCCATCAAGGAAGAGAAACTTCAATAGACGACACGGTCAACAAAGAGTGTCAATTGAGAACACTTTTCTGATTTTTAAGCAGCGCTTCACGAGATTGCACAATGTGGACGCCAAAAGTGTTACGCATTTGCTATATTGTCATGGCCGCATGTGTGTTACACAACCTATGCAACGACGAGAGAGACTTCCTCCTGGAGATGACATCATTGCCACAGGAAGATGTGGGCAACGACGACTCTGAAGGGGACTTCGACTGCAGCCTGCCTCCCTACAGCCGGTCTCTCCGAGAGTTTATTGCCAAAATAGACTGATATGTCAGGCTCTGCGACGGGTCGTGATAGGTGTGTTTTTTTCAATATAGTGCCCCATATATGAGCAATGTCATTGAAATGAAAGTTAAGCATGTAGTGCTGTTGTAACCACATTATTGTTGACCAGATGTACCTTGCTGCTTAGCAAATAAATCTGCTTGGCGGTCAAACCGAGCCATGCGTTCTTCACGCCGCTTGGCCTTGGCCTCTTCCCATTTCTTTCGAGCTTCAAATTGCTCTGCTCTCGCCACCTCTTTTTTTTTGCCTCACCAATTTTTTCCAAAGCTTCTAAGAGGGGAGCAAGCTTAGACCGGCTGTTCCGCTTCCTCTTTGGTGCTCTGTCACGCTCAGTTGGCGCTGGTGGTTGTTCAGGCAGTTCATCTGTCGTGCTTCCCCTGTTTAAAACGTACACAAATAGATGCCACATCACTTCCACGGTTTTGCGCTAACTATATGTAAATCTCCCTCACCCTGAGTTTCCACTTGGCAGGATTGTTGTCCCGGGCTCCAACAGCAAGGTGGGGTTCACACTGTTGTTTCTCGAGCATGTCAGCCAGCTCTCTGCGATGCAAATTATTAAAACTACTGAACAGGCCAAGAAACAATTGCACCTTACTGCTCCTGTTCACAGCTGACACGGTGGTGCCCAGACGAACTGTTCTTTTTTTTTATCTTTTGTATGCACGGTCCAACGATTTCAATTTATTTTGTACTTGAATGGCAGTGAGCTTACAGCTGAACTCCTCGTTCACAAGTTCTGCAAGTTTTAGCCACAATAGTTTTCGCGTTCTAAACACAGAGATAGCATAGTTTGGAGCAGAACACAGGCTGAAACGTTTTCGCAGTAGCACTGGCCTTGTCTTGCATGCAAGGCTGCACAGTATTTTAGTATTTTTATACGTGAAGTTTCCTGCTACCAGGTATTCTATAATCACACTATTTGCATTTCGGCTGGCACATACTGCAAGCAATCAGTGTGGAATAAAAGTATACTAAGCTGTAGGGAACATATCGCGGGGTAATGTGAAACACTGCAGCAACACTTACACTAGAAATTCGAGAAACTATGGCCAGTGTCACTGTACACTACGTCAGTACATTTCTCTCTTGCACAAGCTTTTATTTTGAACATGAATGATGTCGTGCCTTAAGGCTCTTCTTTTTCCAACTAAGTCCTTCATCTCCTAGTATTTGGGGATGAAGAACTGTTTTCCGACTAGCCCAGAGTTCTGCGTCTTCAGCGGATGCTCCAAAAAGAGGGGCTAGCGGGCGCCTCACTGTCGGCAGCGGAAGCGGGCGTCGTAGGCTGCGCTGGAGGGGGCAGGTCCTCATCGTTGGCCGCGAACCGCAAAGTGACACATTGCCCGTCTGCAAAGGCAAAGACCAACATTTGAAATGTCTAAGCAGCACATCACGACATCCCAGAATTACAAGTGGTACCTGAAACAAGCGACAATCGCAGTCTACCGCTAATAAGGCTCCATCTGACAGCTAACCACGTGTTTCTCGCCACCATGTAGCTAGCTTCACTTACCTGATGCCTGGTATACATAACCATCCGAGGTCTACATGGCTGAACCATCCTGGTTGCAAAGCAGGTTAACTTCTTTCTCGACTCCCTGGAGAACAATTGTCATCTGCTCATGGTTGAGTGGAACGTAGCACGCCATGCCTGCACTTTCTCGGCACCTCTCCTCGGTCTGGTGCACGGCGGCCGAGAACCATTGCAGAACTAGGCCTGCACCTTGACAGAACGAGGAAAAAGATGCAGAGGGCGCGCGCGGCACCGGAAAAACGAGGACGACGGTGCTGCACCCTCTGAACTGGTGCAGCCAGTGCTGCCGAATCGCAGAGACCTTTTGTACGCCTTGCGGATGAGGCAGTATATATTCGTTCGTTCGGTCACCTGCCACTTGAGTTAGGAGGCGCCGTACTTTGTGGCTGGTTACGAACGCCTGTACCAGGCGGATCGTATGTCTGTTCGTGATAACTTCAGCAACCGGATCGTTTCATCGACCGAACGCCCTAGTCTGCGTATGGTTTGTAAACGCCGAATAAGGAATTTTATTCGTAACGTCAGGCAGGTTCCAGACAGGTTACAACAACCGCATTCACCGACAGGGTCTATACAGGACAAGGCGAACTAAATCACATGGTGTACCACATGCACAAGATCTGTAGCATATTCTGTAACCCTGCCTCTAGGGCACAAACAATGTGCACATCAAGTTCTGCGCAGCCCTTCAATCCGGGTGCACTTAAATCGCACTCTACCCTGTGCGATTTCAACGAAAGGGCACGACCAATTCTTGAGGAATTCTTCCCCTAAGAGAAAGAATTCTACTTCCAAATGGTTTGTAACTGCTATGCATTCTTGAGAGCAACAGCCATTGGTTATTTCGGAGCTTACCCTGGTTAACAGCGAATCCCGTGCTTTCGCACAAGACAAAGAACCTGACTGCAATTAAAAGCCGGGCGAGGCTGTTATGTGGGTACGGTCATTCATTAATAAACCTTTGGACCTTTAATGACTGATATGCCTTGTACATCGGCGTCCAAAATTCTTTGGCTACCCGACAGCACAGCAGTGGACGTTCGTTGCCTTTATGTCCTAGACAGTTGACACATTGTTCGCTTTTAGCATAGTGCCATTTCTACATTCGGTCTGCTGTGGGCAAGACAGACCAGCCGAAGCGCCAGTCTACATCTTGGAATTTTTCCGGTAACTAGCTGGGGTTAACGAAACCCATAGCAATTGCGTTTTCCCTGTTTCAGTTACAGACTTTAGTAGGAGTTCTTGTGCTAATTCTGTATTACTCACTTCTAAGAGGGTTTCTTGTAAAGAGGAAATTCGCTTATATAGGTATCTATCACGTGCTTGTAAAAAGCATATGGGTTCACTGCTTTAGGGCCAGTCGCCGGTGCCTGAGGAAACAGACGACCTTGAACGACAAAAAAGTAACAAGCAGCCTTGCTTGCTGGATGATCTGGGCTAAGTTCTACCACTCTCAGTGTGGTTTTAAGTACGTAGATGCCTGCTAAAACGACAACTGATGGAATGTTCCATGCACCTTTCTCTCTTGGCAAACCAAGATTCTCATACTTTACTAAAGCTCTTCTTGTGTTCCATAACAAACGTGTTATTTGTGTCTTAACCTTCCTTGATATCTGATATGGTACAACTGCAGAGTTCGCTAAAAACCACAATCGGCCTGTCAGAACGTTCATTGCGTGGTAGCGTCGTACGCTAAAGGGAAAACTAAACTAAGACTCGAGAAGCCTCCTCTTTGATGGACTGGAGTTCTGTCCTCCGGCTTTCAAGTGATAGTCCCTTAGCGCTATCTTCTATCCCTAGTACACGGATCCTGTTTGCTACTGTGACACCGTGCAGCGTTATTAGCGCTGAAGAATGCAAGCAAAGCGACTTACTTTTATGTACATTACGTATAGCGCCAGAAATAGATTCATATTCTGCAAACACGCCTAGGTCTATAGCTAGACTAACTTCATCTCAGTGGTAAATTGTCACATCAGCTGCGTATGCTGTAACTTTAACCGAGCAGTTCCCTGGGAGTTCTAACCCTAACACACTTTCATGTTTTTCTACTTGCAACAAAAATGTTTCTGCTGACAATGCGAAAAGCAAGGGGGAAAGCTGACAACCTTGTCGCACGCCTTGTGAAACCTGAAAAGACGCAACTATCTCTTGATTCATAATCAAGTCGCTACCGATATCGTCGTAAAGTTCCATTATCAGATACACGAACTGCCCATAATGGACTAATGTTCCAAATATGTGTGTGTGCTCTACCCTATCCAATACTTGTGCTTGATCGAGAGAAGTTAATCATCCTTTTGCTTGCGTTGCGCCACTGTATTCTATAATGTCCCTATTCAGCATATTAAAGGTTTCGACCTTACGCCTAGAAACAGAACATGACTGCCAGAATTTAATAATGATGGCATGATTTCCTGTATTCCCATTGTCAATAGAGTTGTCAGCAGCTTGTTATCGGTACCTAACAATGTGATGGGGCCGCAATTATGTGCGTCTTCGATGCCAACATCCGGTTTAGGGAATAAAATTATCCTTCCTTGTTTGAAGGATTTTGGAAGAGTGTATGTACTCATGAACCTATTAAGTACTTCAGATGAATTTGGCCCTATTAGGTCCCAGAATGTGCTGTAAGATCTGCTGTAAGGCCGTTGGAACCTGGCGCTGAAATTTTATGCAAATGATTTAATGCTCGTGAGAGCTCCTCTAATGTTATTGGGGCAACCAAGCAACAGTACTCTTCAGGGGAAAGTTGTGGCAAGTCAGCGAGAAAGGGTGTTCAGGTGCGCTGTTTAACTTTAAGTTGATGGGTTGAGAGGCTGTCAAAATATGCGTTAACCTTAATGTGCCCCGTTTATTGATGTCCTTCTTGTACCTCATTTGACTTAATCTAAACCTCTTAGATAATTAAGAAGTTCAGGGTGTGGACTTGGCAGATGTCTAGCTTGAAATGAAGTGGCAGAAAACGTTAGCTTCCTTAACCGCTATAATATCATCTTGAGATCCTTCAGATAAGTTTTCTCAAGCGTTGATGATGGTTCGCCCCGCTGAACTGTTTGGATACGTTGCAATGTATGTCTCATTACATTTGAGTACCTGTGTTCGAGCTTCTTCCCTTCGTCTATACATATATCCTTCTATGATTTTTTAGCTCATACCAGTTCCCTGCATCCGTGGATGCTGCTCAACGTTTGCGAAGACTAGCCATTGCCGTTTCGTCGTAAGAAAGCTTGTTATCTACGGGCCACAGGTGGAGTATAATAATCCATCTTTAATTTCACAGGCCATTTTCGCTGGTCTTTTCTTCGACATATCCAGAGGAAAAGGAGCAAGTTCGACTGCCTTACAGTCTACGATTGAGGATTCTAAAGAAGCGGATACACACATGCGATCCAAGCGAGCCTGTACAATATTACGACTCCATGTGTGGTGATACGTTCGACCATGTCGTAACACATGCGCGTCTATTAAATTAAACTGTTCTACCTGTTTTTAAGTTCTGAAATATATATGTGCACCCTCTCTTTAGCCGGACCTGTTCTATCTATTAGGTTGTTTAAAGCACAGTTGAAGTCTCCTGTGAGGATTAGGTATTTCCTTTCTAAGAGTAAGGTATTCATCTGCGTATAAAAGCTAGCCATTACAGGGCTTTTAACTGGTGCGTAAATGTTTACAAGCCTGAATTTCTCCGTTTGGCACTCGAAATCGGGTACTACCATTCGACCTTCTCGATCAAAACTGAAGTAGGATCCATTCAGGAGTGACCAGTTTAGTACTATAATACCTGTCCCACAGGCTTGGCGTGTAGGGAACGAGAAAAAAACTTTAGCCCGGAATTGCCTTTCAGGGCCTTTAACTTTCTCTAAAGAATCTGTTTCTTGTAAACATAAAATATCACAGTTGTTTGCTGGCAAATCTTGCCACTGTTATTGCTTAGCCTGCTTACTAAGTCCCCTAACATCCCGTGTGACTGTCTAGAGGCATGACTTAGTGAGAAAAGAGAACTCTCATATACGGTGTGGAGAAAGGGAGAGAACAACTTTATTGTTTGCCCGGGATGGGGTCAAACGAAGGGGTAGAGGTGGGAGATCTTCTTTCTGCCCTCTTTAGGTGTCAGCCAGGAGCACTTGGGCCCCGGCGGCGTCTTCAGCCATCCGGCTTCGGAATGATTATTACCTTCGCGTGTCGCCAGGACTGGTGGAGGGTGCCCTCTTTCCAGCACTGGTTGGAGTACTCCGTGACGCGAGCAATCGATTGATTGTCCAGATTACGAAGCGTTGTGTTGGTGACCTGGCCGGGGCCGGGCACGGAATTGATGCGGAGAGTCATGAGGGATGCTCGACCTCCGCCTCTGATATGTCGCTGTCGAGTTCAGGGTTCGGCTGTCCTCTATGTGAGTGGAGAGGAGTTGGTATTCAGGGTGGGGTGTATGTGTCGCGGATTGTACCCAAGAAAGCATGGGGGTTGTCCATATGTGTGTGTATGAGCTTGTGACGTGCTGCTGGGTGGTGTTTTTTTTTCGGCGGATCGATAAGGTGTCGGAGCAGGTGCCTCGCCCCTTTGGTGGTCAGTTTGCTGGCGACGCCGTCGCATACTTGCCCCCAATTGGAGCGACAGAGCTCCTCCGAGTGTAGTTGAATTTGGGATTGTAGAGCGGCTAAATGTTTTTTGAGTGTTCTCTTATGTCTACCCCGTCCCCGTTTCCACCTCTCTAGGAGGCTGTGGTAGGCTTCGCAGAGGTGGGCGAGCCGGGTGTCTATCTAATGTGGACGTGTCTGTGGTCGTTTCAATCTGCTGCATATGGTGTTGGATGTAAGTCTGGAGAGAGTCTACCCAGTCGTTGATGTTGGTGATGAGGTGGTCAGGGAGGGCAGTACGCGCGGTGCGGAGAGCGTCCCACGTAATAAGTTTGTTTGTCATGTAGGTGCGCCGAGGTGATTTGAATGGGATGGTGACTTGTATCATGTAATGATCACTGCCCAGTGCTTCTTGCGTTCTCGTCCAGGTCACATCACGGAGGTAGTGGCTGATCACCAGATCCGGACTTGTGTCCATGCTGACACTGTTGCGGATTCGCGTATAGGCGTCTGAAAGTTGTAGACGGAAAGTTGAATGTTCTGCATGAGCAGCCACAGCCTTAGACATCTGTGTGTGCTTGCATTATATCCCCAATCAATGTGCTGACTGTTGAACTTCCCACCTATTAGTACGGGGTGCTTCCCTGTTAGGCGGTGAAGCTCTCGGAGGAAGCAGTCCAACGAGGCCATAGGTTAGGATGGGGGATGGTAGATATTGGCAATAAAGATGGATGGGAGTGTATGTGTGCGATGGATAATTTCGGTGATCACGCAGGGTGTCTCTGGCGTGGTGTAATGTGTCTTGTGTGTTAGAGTGCGGTGTACAAGTGTGGACGCCTCAAGTCTGTTTGTGGTGTCAGAGTGTGTGGAGTTGTAAGTGGGGAGTGTGGCTTGATTGGAGGTATGTTGGAGGAGAACGACTTGGGGCGTTGGGGAAAGTGTAGGAAGCAGAAGCTGCAAGGGCGCACGTTTGCTCCGGAAACCGCGGCAGTTCCAGGTTATGGTGTGAATGGAATTATTGTTGCCCCATCCCACCATATTGGAGCATAGGGGAATGGATGAGAGGGGCTAGTCTGGCGTCTATTGGGATGTGGGGTTCAGTGGCAGTAGGCTGTGTTGTGGGGAGAAGGCGGTAGATAGTGGCGGGAGATGCGTGAAGCGTGTTTCAAGGAGTTCGACTATTTTCGTAGTATAGATTCCATGTAGCCTTCCATGTGCCTCAAGATGAGTGAGTTCTTTTTCAAATTGGTGCGAGAGGTATTTCAGTAGAGTTGACATCGATCAGCCCGGAGGTGGGAGTGGGGAAGTGATACGTTATTTAGGGGGGTGATTGAGAGGTAGCGGTGTTGGTTTGTAATAGAGTAAGAGGTGAAGTTGAGAGAGAAAGTAGAAGAGAGAATTGAGCTCTGAGTTAGGGCCGTGAGGCGTCTTACCTCCTCCCACAGCGCCCGGAGCTCCCCTCCCTTGTGCTGCGGGATTTTCTGGGCGGGATAGGCGGCAATCTCCTTGCACGGTCGGCCAAGGTGAGGTCCTGCCTGGACCTGTGGCTACGGTCACGTGAGGTGGAGCGCGTAGTGCTTGTACTGCGCGATGACTTCCGCGAGGCTGGCTTCTGCTCCCGGGTTCTGGACTGGCATCCGGCGATTGGCGGGGTGGTGCGTGGTGGCGGGCGGGCGTACCGGTACATATATTGAATATTCCTAGTATGATGCCAGTCCCCACGGACGATGCACTTTTGTGTACCGGTTGGGGATTCCGTGGAGGTGTGCTTTTCACTGCAATTGTGACAGCATCAGCTACCTGGGACGGGACAGGCATGCTGGCAGTGTCCGATACGGCGTATTTAAGCCCCTAAAGTTACGAAAACAACCTAAATAAAAATGAGGGAAACCCGCACCACCATGGTATAGCAGGTTGAAGCCAATCGAAAATAAATGAAGAGGGGTAGAAACCTAAAGTGTAATTGGAGAAAAGCCAATTGTAGAAAGAAAAAAAAACCGAGGTAAGCCGACATAAAGTGAAGACAAATAAGAAGTAGGGAGCAGGAGTTAGCGTGAAGTAGAGGTCTGCATGGGCACGGCATGTGGCGACTGGGGATTCCGAGCAGATATTTATGAAGCCACAGAGCAGAAGAAAAGTATTGAGAGGGAAATTGAGGGAGAGAAAGGGAAAGAAGAAAGAAGTAGGACGGCAGAAGAGGGTAGGGCCTGAGGAGGCCTAAGCAGGTCCTGCATGATGCCGGACAGTAGGAGCAGATGTTCGGGTGATCCGGGCTGCAGGAGGCTGGAGACAGACTGGCACTTGGTGGGCGGCTCCCGGTGACTGACGCAGTGGTATAGGCATGAAGGCTCGTGGGGCGGCGCGCACCTGGTACATGTGATCGGAGGTTTCAGGTAGGTCCGACAGTGCGCCAGGCAGCAGACGCAGAGCTCAGGGGCCGCTTCACTGAATATCTGCAAGAGGCTTGAAAGCGGTAGCAAATCAGTTTCAGTAAGTGTATACTGAGCATTCAGCAGAGGAGGCAGACAGGAAAAGGAGGGAAGACAAAAGGTACTGAGTCGGGAGGTCAGGCATTCCGTCTATAGTGTCCCCGGAGACGAGCTCCACCTTAGTTGGTATAACTAAGGACACTATAGAGCGAAACGCGAAGAGCAAGGAGGGGGTAAGAGGAGAGGGAAAGAGAAAAGGATAGACAAGGAAAAGACCAATGAAGAAATATGTATGGCGGAAGGAAAGGGCATGTTAGGAGGGGTCAGGAAAAGTGAAGGAAGAGATGACGCGACAAAGACGAATAAGGAGTGCCCGGCTTCGTTGGTCGGTAAGAAGAGAGGTATAGAGATCAGGCGTCACGGTAGTCTGGTGATTATCTTTAAGGAGATGAGCAATATGATGTGAGATGACAGTCGTTGAAATAATGTAGCAAGTCTGAGCATGGAGCCCCACATGCACAATTACAGGTATATGAGAGATGAAAGCGGCCATAGTAAAAAGGGAAGCGGCCATGAGCGGTGATAAGGTGAACGATGGGTGTTTTTGGCGGGAAGAAAGGTGGAATGCGAGTAACGTTTTGATCCATTTAAAAAGTCCAGTGTCACTGTTCTCTCGCGGCCAATAAACATTCCACTGGGCGAAGGAATAGGCACGCATCTTAGATTTTATGGAAGGAGTGGCAATGAGGAACCGAGAAACACCTTGGGAGGCGGCGGAGTTAGCAAGGAAGTCCGCCATCTCATTGCCATCGACGCCCTGATGTGCCGGCACATGAAAAAGAGACAGCCGTCGCCGGGTAGAAATGAAAAGGAGGAACTTCTTGATGTCCCGGACATAGGTATTGGTGGTTGTGAAGGTGTTCAATGCAGTGAGCATTGACAGACAATCGGTGTAAATGTGCATAGGGGTGAAATGAGGCAGAGTCCGTATGTAGGCTAGTGCCTCTAGTTAAGCGACAGTTTCGGTGGCATAAGAAGAAGCGGCAGCGATGAGTTTAAACTTGCCGACCTTAGTGATGTGACCAGTTGGATTATAAAGCATGAAAGCAGCGCCAGCAGAGTGGGAAGTATATGAGCCATCACTAGACAGGTGGTAGGCCGGCAGACCGGTAACAGAGGGTATCTCCTGAAATTGAAGGCGGTGATGAGAAAAACGAGGTTTGAGGCTGGGACGACAGTCCCAAGGATTCAAGGGGTATTGGGCTAGTGTCGGATGGTAGGTGTCAGGGCCATAAAAGATAAGGGCCTTGAGCGCGAATAATGAAAAGTGGGCATTTAAGCGGTCGAGTTCGATGGGGAGCGGTAGTGCATTAGTC
Source organism: Dermacentor andersoni (assembly GCF_023375885.2). Taxonomy (NCBI): domain Eukaryota; kingdom Metazoa; phylum Arthropoda; class Arachnida; order Ixodida; family Ixodidae; genus Dermacentor; species Dermacentor andersoni. The sequence goes on from NC_092816.1 coordinate 147,052,654, forward strand.
AAGATTTGAAGAGACGAGGCACCGGTGATTTGAGAGACGAAAAGCACCGGTGATTGTAAGGAGAAGAGTACGTTGGATAGAGGTAATTTTAAGTTTAAACTGTGACGCAGGAAAAGTCGGTCACCAGACAGGAGAAGCATATGTTATGGAAAGAAGCGAACCTGGTTATAGAGGAGACAGAGAGCGGAGGGAGGCATCGAATAGTGCATTCGAAGGAACAGGAGAAGACGGGAAGAGAGAAGGTCTGCTTTAGTACGGAGATACGTTAAGTGCGCAGTAAAGGTGAGATGTGTGTCAAAGATGACGCCAAGAATTTTAATACTCGACTGAGATTTGAGGGCGAAACTGTTAAGGCGAACAATGGGAAGACGGGTGCGTGAAGAGGAAGAGGAGTGGCTATTGGGGAAGTAGAGGAAAGAGGAATTGTCGGTACTGATTGTGAGTTTGGTGCACTGTGCCCAGGTCGTGAGAGTGAGAGATGCCTTAGATTCTAAGGCGCGACGAGTGGCTGCAGAGAGCACGATAACAGTGTCGTATGCGTAGGCCTGCGCAACCACGTTTGGGGGAAAGGGGAGGTCAAGTAATCCGTAAAATCAATATTCCACAGCAGCGGACTGAGCGGTGACCCTTGAGGGCTGCCTAACGCAGACGTGGCAGACACCTCACCAGCCTGCGATCGGAAAGTGACCACGCGGTGCTCTAAGAAAGATTTTAGGAGGTAGTAGAGGTTAGAAGGACAATTGTGTGAGCGTAAAAAGTGGAGAATGACCCGGTGCCAAACACTGTCGAAAGCCCCTTTGACGTCTAGGCAGATGAGAATGGCATGCTGTTTCAGGTCTCTAGGTGTTTAAAGTTTTTCGAAGGTGGTGCAAAGCGGTGGACGCACTCTTCCCATGCGTAAAACCAGATTGACGCGGATTAAATAGGTTATTGGAGTGGAGAAAAAGTAGAGCTGGGAATTTAGAAGACTTTCGAGAATTTTGCTGAACAAAGAATTCATAACAATAGGACGGTAGGATGAAGGAGAGTCAGTTGGGCGGTTGGGTATGGCAATAAAGCTGACACGCCCTTTATGCCAATGTGCTGGGAAGTAAGATATATTAAGACTGGTTAAAAATGAAAAGGAAAAAGGACGGGTGATAGGAAGAATTCGTTTTGAGCATAGGAAGAGTCAATCCGTCAAGGCCTGGGGCAGCGTTGGTGTTGCCTGAACTCAGGGCATGTTCAATCTTCCCTATGATGAAAGGGAGGTCGAGGAGTAACGCGTGTCGGTTACAGTACGCAAGCGGACGTGGTCGCCGTCATCTGTTGAGGGGGAGTCTTTAGAAACGTTAACAGTAACGAGAAGGCGGGCAAAATCAAGCACGCTGCATGTGGAACGACCATGGGGTAAAAAAAGGGAGGGAAGTTGGTTGGTGCGGGAGAGTTTGTCAAAGCAGATGCGGAAAGGAAGGCCGAAAAGATTACGTTTTGAAAGATCGCAGCAGATAGATTTGGAGGCAGCAGATTTGGCCCGGTTGATTTGCATCTTATAGTTGGCACGGGCATCGTAATATTGAGCCTTAAATGTATGTCGAAGGAGCGTGTCAGTGGTGCGTTGGAAGCGCCGACGGAGAGCACGGATGCGTTTGCGTTCGACACTGAGGGGAAGAAGAAGAAGAGCCGAGCGGCGTAGACGTGCTTCGCATGGGCTCTGTCGACTTTCATTATTCTTTTAAGAAATTCACATCGGAGGACCGCAGTCATTGTCGGACGACCTTCGTGAAGTCATCCGGAACCCCCTTGAGAAGCTTGAAGACCGTGAGTGCATATTATTTTGCGCTCTTGGACTTTGAAGTTCTCCGGGGTGGCGCAGCCGTGTTAAGCCTGACGCCGCCGTACGTAGCAGCGCGGAGGTAGGCGAGGCGCTCCGCCGCGTTTGCCGCCGCTCGCTTGCTACGATTACTCGACACTCACTATGGCGCACATTGCTGGATCCCAGCCGGCCGCTTCTACTTCTACCGGAGGGAGTGGAGTTGGAGTTGTTGCTACAGCCCCACCCGCCCCCGGTGCTATTGTTGGAGCTGGCGCCGGGCCTTCGTCGCAAGAAACTACAGCCATGGACTTCCAAGACATCTCGGAAGATCGCCATGACGACCCTGCCATTATGGAAGAGGACCTTTCGCAAGGGACGCCATCGGAATGTCCTTATTCCAATTGGTCTTTACACCTCAAGCGAAGAACGAAGAAGAAGCTCGCCAGAGGCGAGCAAGTGTGTGTGGCAGGCAGGGTGATCTCTCCGCTATCGCCCTCCTCCGCCACCACGTTATCATCATCATCCTACGCAGCTGCAGGCGCTGGGGCATCAAAGAAGCCTTCTTTTAAGAAGAGGCGACGGCTGCCCCCACTGCCACGTAGCGACTTCAAAATCATCATTCGACCCAAGAAAGGCCTTCAGGTGAAGAGTTTCAGCAACCACCAAATATCGAAAGCCGTCTCGGCCGCCTGCGGAGGGAAAGTTGACGATTCGCATTTCATCGTGCGCTTGAGACCCGGTTCCAACATAATTATTGTTAGCACCCCAGATCAGGAGGTCGCTGATATGGCACGCAAGATCACGCGGATTGTGCTGGGCGGCAACCTTTACGAAGTCAACTCTTACGTTGCGGCACCGGACGGAGTGGCCCGGGGCGTCATTCATGGAATCGACCCGGATACCCCGCCCGAGGAGCTTATGACTCACCTAAGGGTGAGGACCCAAGGCGTTGAAATCGTGCAGGCCCGCATGCTGGGAAAGACCAAGACGGCCGTGATCACGTTCAGCTCTGACGTAGTTCCACGATACGTCTACTACTACGGAGGGGAGACCGAGTGCCACCCCTACAAGCCCACAAAACAAATCTGCTATGTGTGCCAGCGCATGGGACACCGATCGGACGTTTGTCCTACCCCGAACGTCAAGATCTGTCGCGCTTGCGGGACGCACGACCCGACGGACGACCACGAGTGCTCGCTCAAGTGCGCCGTCTGCGGCGAAGCCCACGCCACGGGATCTCGCGAGTGCAAGCAAAAGCTAAAAAACAACACTACCACCAAAAAGCATCCTCCGCCCGGAAGGAGGAAGGAAGACGACGACAGTGATGGAGGAAGACCAAGACGAAGCCGCCTGCGGTGGTTCAACTCGGCATCCTCGGCGAGCCGCTCAAGGTCCCGGGCCCAGTCCAGGTCAAGGTCCCGGTCCCGATCCCGGTCCCAGTCCCAGTCTAGGTCCAGGTCCCGATTCCGCTCGGAGTGGCCAAAGCTAGGAGAGAAGCAAGGGCAGCGGCAGCCTTTTACCTCGACATCCACGTCGAAGCAGAAGAACCAATCGGGCAAGAAGAACCAAGCCAACAACAACAAGGTGAGCCGGAATCAGTCTAGTACCTCCTCCGCTCAAAATACCAGTGAATATAGTAAATGCTCCCCAGAATGTACGCGCATCAGGGAAGAAAATAAAAAACTCAAGGCTCAGGTTAACGACCTAAACCAACGCATGCAACGCTTAGAAGCGTTGCTAAGCAAAACAAGCAACAACACACAGACAGGGCCGCGAAGCGGCACGAAAGGCCACCAGCCCGCCATCTCCATTCCTACCCCCTCAAGAACCACCACGCCCTCATCGCTTCCCGGTGCGGCCTCGGCAGCGGCAGGCCAGTCAAGTGTAGTCACCCTCGAAGGTATTTATGCTACGATACAACAGATGCTTTACCAGATGGGTGAATTAAACAATAAAGTCAAGGAGAACACACTAAGCCATGAAGACCTTGAAAGAAGAATACGCAAGGTTGAGTTTGGCTCGCGCAAGCGGGTCGACGACGAGAGCAGCAACCCACGCATCAAGGCGTACAGGCGCATAAACAACACGGGTGACATCAGGGACGCCGACAACTGCGACGGCGGTGCCATGAACGTCAGCAATGGCTAACACCACACGCAGCGCGCCCGAACACCTCGTGATCTGGCAGTGGAATTGTCGCTCTTTCAACAAGAAGGCAAGTTCACTCCAACTTTTCATCCAAAATCACCTATACCTCCCCCCCCCCCCCCCCCCGACGTCATCTGCCTTCAGGAGGTCGGGAACCAGCCGATCAGGCTGCGGGGTTACTACGTAATTAAACACGCGGGATCACCGAAGGTCGCGGTTTTAGTTCACAAAACGGTGACGGCCGTGGGACAACATTATCAACATCATGACATTAATCATATGCTAGTGGAAGTCCTCCCGCAGAAGAGGGGTAGACGTAGCACTTTCATCCTGAATTTGTACAGTCCACCGAGGGCTCAGAAAGACGACTTCCGCGACATCATTTACGAGACCGTGAGAGCCGCTGGCGGCAACCAGCTGGTAGTGGTGGGAGACATGAACGCTAGACACACGACTTGGGGCTACCAACAAGACACGCAAAAGGGGAGGTCGCTCCTCGATGCGGTTGACCAAATGGGCCTCGAATTGACAACCAACCTCCTCCAACCAACCCGAGTAGGCAATAGTGTAAGTCGAGACACGTTTCCGGACCTGTCATTTGTCAAAAACGTAAGGGAATACTCATGGGCGCACCTGGGCGAAACATTGGGCAGCGATCACTACATCCTCAGCATCTCGGTATCCACGCCGAAACTCAAGAGAACAATTGGTGAAATTAGGCTTACGGACTGGGAGGCATTCAGGCAGTACCCCCCGCCCGAAAACGGTATAACGGACCTAGAGGAATGGATGCAGCACCTCCGGGACGCCCACATCCAAACCACTAAAACCATCCAGCGCACGGTCGAGACGCCCGAAGTCGACCGCAGGCTCTTACACCTGTGGGAAGCCCGTGAGGGCCTCCTCAAACGGTGGAAGCGACAGCGGTTAAACCGGAAGCTACGTCTACGAATCGAGAAAATAACAGACGAAGCCAGAAATTACGCAAACGAGCTGACGCAGCAAAATTGGGTACAGTTTTGCACCTCGCTCAAGGGTACCCTGAGTACGGCGCAGACGTGGGCCATCCTACGTTGCCTGATCGAGCCCGACAAGGCGAAATCGACAACCAGTCGGACGCTCCTAGAAATCGCTCACAAGTTCCCCGGAAACGACCAGGATCTGACTGACACCCTAAAAACCAGATACCTTGGTAGCGACCCCATACAACCCTGCCTCCTAAAATATGAAGGAGAACCAAGACCAGAACTGGACGCTCCCATCACGGAGGAAGAGGTGTATGCTGCGGCACGAGCCTTACAGCGCAACACTGCTCCCGGAGTTGACAAGATCACCAATGCCATGATTAGAAACCTGAGCCCGATGCACATCCAGGACTTCACCGAATACCTAAACGAGGAACTCTGGAGCAAGGGCCACGTACCGAACGAGTGGAAACACGCGGAAATCGTGACCATTCCCAAACCCGGCAAGAAGCCCGCGATCGACGCCCTGCGTCCCATCTCGCTGACTTCGTGCCTCGGCAAGCTGTACGATAGGGTCATCGAAACCCGCCTCCAACATTACATAGAGGACGGTGACCTCTTTCCGCACACCATGCTTGGCTTCAGACCGGGACTTTCTGCGCAAGATGCGTTCCTATTCCTAAGAGAAGAAGTTCTTAAGGGCATCCCGAAGGGAGGAGAACATCTCCTGCTCGCACTCGACCTAAAAGGGGCCTTCGATAACATCTCTCACGAGGCCATTCTCAAGGGACTGAACGACATCAGCTGCGGGGAGCGCATCTCTAATAACGTTAAATCGTTCCTGACGGCAACCATCGGAATAGGCCATACTCGATCGGATACGATCGACGTGCCGAACAAAGGAACACCGCAAGGGGCGATAATATCCCCGATTCTATTCAACGTCGCGATGCTAGCGCTGACCAAAGAGCTGCGGAAGATCCCCGACCTAGGTTACGCCCTGTACGCAGACGACATCACGCTCTGGGCCACCAAGGGCTCCCTAGCGCGAAAAGAGGCGACCCTTCAAGAGGCCGCGACGGCCGTGGAGAGATTTGCGGCAGCGAGCGGGATGCGTTGTGCGCCAGAAAAGTCCGAGGTGATCCGGGTGCACGGAGGAGGAATCTACAAGTCCCCCGGCCCTATCGACCTCTATCTTGAGGGCCAGAAGATCACGGAAGGCAATAAGACTAGGATTCTGGGTTTTTGGGTCCAGAGCAACCTGAAAGCCTCCCACACCATCCAAACCCTAAGGTCTGCAACCAACCAGATCTCGCGGATTATAAAACGAATTACAAGAAGCCGCAAGGGCATGCCAGAAGAGGACACGCTTCGCCTCGTCCAGGCTCTGGTGATCAGCAGAATCACGTATAGCATGCCGTATCACTATCACTCGCTAAACAAACGCGACCAAGAACAAGTCGATGCCATCATCAGAGGCGCGTACAAAACGGCCCTGGGTCTCCCTGTCACCACCTCAAACGAGAAGTTAGCTGCCCTCGGGATCCACAACACCTTCGCTGAGCTGTCGGACGCGGTTATGGCTTCGCAAAAGGCCAGACTACAGAACACGGCGGCGGGCAGAGCCATCCTCCACCGGACCGGAACGGCAACGGAGCTCCGTGCCCTCGATGGGCAACGATCACTCCCGCCTGAGGTCAGAGGCAAGATCAAGGCGAACCCGATACCGAAGCACATGAGCCATGAACTCCATGAAGGACGACGCAAGGCTCGCGTTGACAGACAGCGCCGACAATTCAAGGGTGACCCGTACGTAACGTACGTGGACGTGGTGGCGTACCCTGTAGGGGGCCTCTTCGCGGTAGCCGCCGTGAACGGGAGAGACAACTCCTTGAATCTCGCGGCCTCCGTAAGGGCAGAGACCCCAGCTGCGGCTGAAACGATAGCTGCGGCGCTGGTAATAAAGCAAGAAGACAGGGTAGGCAGGGAAGTCCATGTCGTTACCGACTCGCAACAGGCCTGCCGTAACTTTACCAACGGACGAACACCGCTGCTGGCGGCTCAGATTCTAGGCCCGAGGCTGCAAGAATACCACCAAATCACGTGGACGCCGGGCCACGCGGGTCTGGAGGGGAACGAGAGGGCAAACGCCCTAGCTCGAGCGCTAATCAACCGAGCGGGGCAAGACGAATCGTCTCATCAATCCCCACCATTTACCTTCATGCCCCTGCCGTCCAATTACTGCGACCTACTCGAGATCCAGCGACTCAACCGCAGGATTTATCCTCCGCCTCACAGAAAGCTCAGCACTGAAGATGCCGTAGCTCTCCGACTTATTCAGACAAACACATTTCCTAACCTACACAAATACAGTAAAATGTTCCCACATACATATCGCGGCATCTGCCCCTGGTGCGGCGACACACGCCCTACACTCTTCCACATCTCGTGGGGGTGCGGGGGCAAACCTCAACACTTAAAGACGCCTAGCACGTCATTTGAGCGGTGGGAGGTACAGCTGACCGGCGATACCCTGGCGGGACAAGAAGCTCTCGTCCAGCAAGTACGTCGAGCAGCCATGGCCAGTGGAGTCCTGGAATGAGGACACCACCCACTCGACCTCATAGCAACCACCTCGATGGTTCGAATAAATGTTTTTTTTCTCTCTCTCTCTCTCTCTCTCGACACTGAGCTCGGGAGTCCACCATGAATTAGTCGGTGAGGGGCGCGGCTTAATCCAGCGAGAATGGAGATGATAAAGCTGGTCAAAGAGAGTGTAGAACTTCGCTAAAACCAAATCGGCTGCGTTGGGTAATAGCAAAGTCGTCTGCTGTACCATCGAAAACCATGGAGAAGTGACGAGTGACTGCATAAGATGAGATGTAGTCGATTTGGTTAAGCGTTTATGGCGAGGTTTGGTATGGCCAAAAAAGGAAAACAAGATATATTTGTGGTCGGGAAGCGTTTCTGACTTGTCGACCGACCAGCTGTAGCCGCATGAGGCGAGAGGGACCGATGCAAAGGAGACATCAATCCAACTCTCAGCAAGGTGGAATTGAAAGGTAGGCGGCGAGCGTAGATCATTCAATGCTTTGAAGTTGTTTGCGGCAGCAAATTCTACGAGCTGCGCGCCCCGGCTATCTCCTTCCACTGGGCCTCACAGTAAGTGTTTGGCATTGAAATCTCCCGCCATCACCAGAAATGGCTGAGTGATACAGGATAGGTGAGCCTGTAGGGCATCAAATAGAGGTTCCAATGGCTCGTTAGGGGGAGCGTAAACGGCGAGGATGACGAAAGAGACAGAAGGGGCGACACAGGAGACCATGACATAGAGAGGTTGACAATGGTTTAGGAAGAGATCATATGTATGTTTAGGTGCTAAGAGAGCCGGGCGGGGAGTAACTGGTGAAGCGAAGGTGATATGCGTGTGAGGTAGGTGCGGAAGAGAGTTGCCTCGTGTATATGGTTCAGAAATAATGATCAATTCAATGTGGTGCTGCTGAATAAAATCCGACAACAGCAATGTTGGTTGTCGGGAATGCGCCAGATTTGCCTGCAAAAATTTAATAGGTGTGGCATGGGCCATGGGTGAGAGTATACGAGAAGGGGGAAGAGAACATTAAGATGAATATAGGAGCGGAGATGACAGAAATGAAGGAAGGCAGACTGCACTGAGTAAAGAGGAGACAAAATTTGACAGATAAAAGGGAAAAATGGAGGAAAGAGAGATAGAAGAAAGAAAGAAAGCAAATAGAGGGGATGGAAACCCCAAGAAAGAAGAGAGGAATATGGTGAGCAACAGAATACAAACGAAGATGGAAGAGGAGGTAGGGGCATATGCACCTGCCCTGGGGGGAAAAGGGCTGCGCAGTGGTGAACCGCCACTAGCGTCAGGTCCGGAAACCGAGCGATAGTGAGCAGGCAGATGCGTCTGACGGCAGGAGGTACAGATGAGAAGAGCCACCGCGCAGCCCCCAAGGGAAAGGAAAAGGTGGTGCGTGTTATCCTAGCCATAGTCCGTTCGCATGCGCATACGCGCAATGCGTTCGAGCGAAACCACGCAAGTCGCATCGCCCGTGGGATGCGACGACTTCCTAGACACCCGCCGGCACTCGGCGCACGACACCGCCGCGTCCCCCATACGGACCGAGCACGTTTCCGCAAGATGCGACTCTGCACACTTCGTGCACACTATCCGCGAGGGGTCCGACTTATGCGGGCAGGCGCGCTTAGAGTGCCCGTACGTCGAGCAGTAGGTGCAGGTGGGGACATGCAAATCTTCGCGCACCGTAACCGAGGTCCATCCAATGATTAACGGTCCCATGGCAGTAAGGGAGCGCAAAGAGGCTGCATTGACGGCAAGCACGTGGGTAAGGTTACCGGAGCGTTCGCGGAAAGAGGCCCGCATTTTACAGGATTCAGGGTCGAGCTGGACAGATGGGTTACGCGCATTGATGGCACCGAGGAGGCCATGAGCGAGTGCGTGACGATCGACGCGTGAAATGCGAAGGTGGGGTTGTCGTTTTTCGGCTACCTTGATTGAGATCGCTGTACGAGTTAGCGGGTTCCTCTCGATTGCAGCCTTAAGATGTTCGAAGGAGTGTCGCTCATTTGTGAGAATTGTGATGCCGTGGCGTGTACGGCGCATCGAGACGTCTCTTATCCCCTCAGTGATCGGATCTATATTTGCCTTCAGAAGGGCCACGACATCGCGTGCAGGCGAGGCGGATGGAGCGATAGGGGTCAGAAACATGATAAAATCGTGCTCTCGCCTGAGCGTACCATGTTGTGGAGGAAGTACAGTCGAGTCCGGGTCAGTTTGTAGAACCTCTGCGGGAGCCCTCTTTGGGGGCTGCCGGGTCGTTAGCGGAGCAGCCTGCATCCCAAGATGAGCCGCAGCCGTGTATGTCCTGGGCTGGCTGGGAGGAGGCGCTGCAAGGTGCTTCGCCTGCTGCAGCTGTTCCCTCAATTCGTCGACGCGACCCGACTGATGGGCAGCAATTGCGCGCACATCGGAACATTCCTGCAATATTTCAGCCAGCCAGGATACAATTTGCGAGCGGTGAGCATTCGGTACTTTGGAAGAGGGATGAAAAATCTAGTCGGTGATTTGTTTTTGCTTCTCGACTATACGATTGATAGAGGCGGTAATCCGTTGCTCGGGATCCGGATGAACAGTGGAAACCGCGAAGCCACAAACGGAAGGCGGCGAACTGCGGGCAGCAACAACAGGAGGTAAAAGCGCGGTAGTGGGGCCATGCCTTCCAGGCGGATCGCGTTAGTTCCCTCTCCAGGTATCTCGGCTTCGCGAACTAACGCGTCCCCTTCAGCAGAGAAGACTGACTCTTTTGAACCGTCCGAGCTTTTGACCGGAGGTTTTGCCCGATATCACAGTCCGTTGTTTGAGATCAAGAGTATCACGATTAGAACTGACTAGTAAAACACAAAAACTGTAACAATAACAATTAAAACAGTATTCACAATATTTACATAAATCCGGCCCGAGTGAAAAGGGCCGTAAAATAGCCGGGGCTAGGATGGAAAGCACCCCATGGCAAAGCCGCGAGCTGCCAAGCTGTAACTCCTACTAGGGGGCAAGAGAGTCGAGGTGGATAGACTAAAAGGCTTTCTAAAAAAGGTTTCCTCGAAAAAATAAAGAGAAAACTAGAAGAGCCCCGGGTAAGACCCCGGGACAGCTTTGGGTAGAAGGCCGGTGGCGGAAGTGACAATAATGGACTGCTTTTTTCTGAAGGGCCGATCGTCAATAATTGGTAGTTCAAGATTGAAGGGGACAAGTACATTTAGGATATCGTGGTGTGACTCGCCGCTGTGGGCCATAAGAATGACGCCCCTCACGGCATCATCGGGCGGAGCGAGGTAGGCGGTGACATCAGTTGAGCTCGCCCCAGCTAGCACAAAAGATATATGATCATTCTTATTCGTGGATATTTCGTCTTGACCATCCAAAATCGAGGTTAAAGAAGTCAACATCCAGAAGAAGTCAAGCTGGAAAGTCTGGCTATAAGGTGGATTTTGGAAGACGATTCAAATCGCGTGTTCCAGCAGCCTACAATTAATGTTTTTTTGTTGTTGTTTTGTTTTGTTTTCCTGCTTGGTCGGAAATTTTGGCGGGAATTGACGAATGTCGGTTTTCGTTTTTACTTGGCACGGTTAGAAGCGAACGCAATTAACGAAGGCGCGGGTGTTTGCATTGCGGGCAGTATGCGCTGAAGGGGCAACCGCTAGCTCCTTTATTTCGTTATGAACTCCGCAACAAAGAAGGAAACTTACGCTGTCCTTCCGGAGCGTCAGAAGAGGCGAAGAATTAATGACGAACCGATGGTATTTGCGAGTGCTGTGGCGACGAGTAGAACTATACACCTGTTATACAATCGTACGTATACCTATGGCTATGTTATCTGAATGGTGTATATTAAAACGACGCTATCACTTGTAGTCCGGCTAACAATTGTTAAAATATGATTTGCTTTCGCGATAATGAAGTTCCGAACGTCGCACTGTTTCTAGGTAGCGTAAGGTGCTGGGAGCGAAGTGCCGGGGAAGGTCGGCCGGTCCCAGAGTCAGTGCAGTCTAACATGGCGCCTCAAAGCGCGAGCTGTCGCGAGGAAAGAAGACCAGAAAGTTGCACGCGGCGCACTCGCCGAGTGTTTTAAAAAGCTGGCTGCATTTGGAACCAGAGTACCATGCATGCTTCAGCGAACGTTAAAGAAGGACTTTCAACTACATTTCATGACATATGCTAACTGAACATGAACAGAGACGATGGAGCACCACACGACTTCATAATGCTGACTGGCCTGCACTGTGTACCGAGCGCCCGCATGGCCTGGTTTCAATGTGACCCGCGAGCGCGACACGCTTGGCAGTTCTTCTGCAAGCGCTTTACACTTACTAAGAAATAGAAATGCAAAGACTGCAAGGGAGTGTCTCTCAGTGGTTGTCGAGGTTACAGCCCTTCACAACGCTCAGAGAATTTTAAAGGACACTACCTGCCCAGCTGGACCGCAAAATTATTTTTATATTGGTAGTGCAATTTTCGTTTTCTCTTTTTGCTTAGCGCGTATTTCACTGTGACCACAATAAATAAGAAAATGAAACCGATCGTGGGCTAGTTGTTAGAACACCGCGCTGCTGTGCTCCATGGCAGCAGTTGGATTTCATCATAGGTCACACATTATTTTCTGTTTAATAAAGCGAGACACGAACCTACCAACTTACGGCAAAGTGCCAAGAATTATTCAAAGATTGCTTCATATTAATAAAGAAAGAAACGTGCTGATGCTATAATTGTTTGAGCACCCGGCTTCTGTTCTTCACGTGACATGTTCCATTTCCACATCGGCCACGCTTATTAATGCGAATCAGGCACGTGCCCTGTTTTTAGAATGTAAAGTTTGACCTAAGTTATCACTACTTATTTGTTCAAGGTGGCGTTAGCATGGTGGAAGCGGAGGTACCTTCTATTTTCTGTGGTAAATTATCTAGCATTGCCTGTCCTTCAGGTGCCGAGTGCGAAACCACACTATTTTACTTTTGCTATTTCATTGGAGTAGCGCCGCAGTTTACGCCGCAAGGGGATGCAGCGCCGCAGCACCTGCTGCGGCTAGCTGACAAAGCGAAGAGTGGCGCCTGATCGTTTGCGCGCCGCCGCAGTCTAGGCAGTCGAGCGGACCGAGCGCGCGTGCAGCTTCTCTGCTTGTGGAACTTTAGAACCGTTGCCTTTTCCGTTCTTTATTTTTGTCAGTACCAGCCGTGAAGTTTCTGGCGCGTCTTTGTCTATGCATTGCGGAGCGCAACATGCCTTACGCATCTTCTTGCTCACGTAAGTAGTCACTGGCACTTTGACACGTCTCGTGGTTTCATTCTTTAAAGCGCCTTCTCAGCGGGAGACTTAGCGGCAAGTTCCGCAATGAAGGCGCCTTTATTTTAATTGGAATCTCTTATATTGTTTAAGAGGCATGTTTACGACGGCATACGTCTGTTTTATCACTTGCGTATTGAGGTTTTCGAAAACCGCCTACAATTATGTAACTTTCCGTTGAGTGGTGATGCTTAGGATCACATGTTGGCGGCGTTCAAATGAGGTTGATGCGCTTAAAGCGCCTGCATTGTTTGTATTAGCACCCTGTATGGTTTAGCAACTCGTCACTTGCTTCCATGTGCATTATTTCTGCATCATTTTCCGGATGTTACGCGTTTCAGCGTTAAACTCGGCGAGAGGAGTGGACGCCAATCCTTCAGTGGGCACATCTGTCGTCTGGTGCTGACCGTCCGCTATTGCTAGCTACCTCGCTTGTATCGCGCTGCGTGTGCGCCGTTCTCTTCCACACCTGCGCGCCGCACGCTCATAGCCCTAGGATCTGTGTATGTGCAAAAGTTAAAAGCCCCAAATTTTGCCCTGCGTACATGGCCGGGTTTATGGGGCCAACGCGGGCCTTCTATGAAGCTAAATTGAGCACGAACAATTGGAGTCATGCGACAGTATAATGCGTGAGCGTTAGTTATGCGCTTTCGCGCGTTCCCATTTTGGGCGGGAAGATGAGACCTGCTGCAATCTTCATCGCATAGCCTCGAGATTCATCCGTTCACGTTCTTGTGCAGGATCACTCGCAGAAGGCGCGGCGTCCATTGCTATACATTTATCTTTAGAGAAAACCCCGCACAGAAACGTCCATGCGGATGTGACTGAAGACCCGGAGGTGCTTCCAACCACGAAGCACGTGGATATGATAATTACCTGGTGTTACCTGCGGTCGACGTCACTCGGTAAGAAACGAAGGTCTGCATATCACTGCAGTCAGAAGCGCCTCCCGGAATGCCTCATTTACGACCGTTCTCGTTGAAATCAATAAAGGAAAGTTATTTCCCATGCGGCAATGAAGTGTTTCCAGTGTCATATTGCTTTTGAGTTGCTCCGTTCACAGACAACCTTCTTCTCACACAGGTGCAACCTTGTGGGCACTGTTTTTTTTTGTGTGTGTGTGTATGTATAACCATAGTTGGTGCACAACAAATGAGCTGTTGCTGGTTTCCGTGAGCTTCGGTTTTCAAGTTGGCTATTCAAGTTGGCAAGTGCAGTTGCTGGACATGAGACAGTCGGTTCAAATGAGCTTTGGCTTAACATCTTAATACGTTTTGAGCAGTAGAAAATTATGCGCATTGGTTCTGATTGCTGACAGCACAAGGGCCCAGTGTAAGGCATGCGAGGTGACTAACACCGTCTTTTTGGCTTTTTGTTTTGTTAATGTGTTCACGTTAGTGGTGCCAAAGTGCACAAAGGTGTCGTTACACACACACACACACACACATATATATATATATATATATACACGATGTGTGTAATATACACATGCACTTCTTTCCACTTTAGCACTTACGCTAACGCATTCACAAAATAAGAAGCCAGGATGACAAAGTGTTAGTCATCTCGTTTGCATTGCCCTGGGCTCTTGCGCTGCCAGAACACTTCACAATGTGGTTAACACGGTTTAAGTTGTTGAACTGTTGCCTTGAATAGGCGCGACATAATGCTAATGCATTTTATTTCACTCAGATTTGTCAATAAAGTGCTACTGATTTTTTTTTTTTTTTTTGCTGTCCCTTGCGTTGCTCCCGACCATGAATCTATTTCCCAATCTGGAAAGGAGCCATGTATGTTCTGGAACTCATTTTGGTTTATCCCGTTTTTCGTGCCCAATGGTGGAGAGACCTGGTTCTGCATAGTTTGGCCTTTTCGCAGTGTTGCTCTGTGCGGCAACCGAAAATTGCGCATATTGGCATGATTGCAACACGAAAAGTACCATTGGATCAACAATGCAGCAGCGGCACAGTCTATATAGCAGCGCGAGTAGCCAGGTACTTAGCAATAGTGAACATACGCGCTGAAGGAACAGGAAACGACGCACATGCAAATTGTGTAGTTTGTGTATTGGGTATATTACAACCCTATTGCACGGCTGTAGCAGGAGTGGGTACCATAAATTAGCATACAGGCAAGTATACAGACAATAGAAGAAATACACGTAAAACCAGTTAACGTATTCGAGAAGCACTCTTATACGTCTACTGAAAACTCATTTTTTAGCAAAGATCAATCAGTGCAGGATAATCAATTCCGGGATTGTATTGCGTATAAAAAAGGTATTTGAACGTCTTATGAACAAAAAACGGTATCTTCTAAACAGAGATTGGAAGTAGACTTCATTTCAAGTGTAATATGACTCCAATCGGAAATGCCAGTGACGGTGTTGAAGTGCACAAACTTTAGAGAATAACTGATAACACAAGAGTGGTCGAAGGTTCAGTGACTGCGATTGTAACTATGGCAGATGAAACGAATAGATTTTCGTGGCCTGATTTAAGTAACCGTATTTCACATTGTAAGAGTACCAAATCAGGGATGCGTATTCAAGAACGGAGCTAATTTGAAACGTAAGAATAGCCTAGTATCACGTGGGGTAGTAGTTAAAGTGCTTTGCAGTTAATGTATGTTTAAGTGTTTTCTTAGAATTTTAGTGTGGTTTGACAGAGAATAAATTTTTGGACAAATAACCCCTAAATACATTGAAACATTCGTGTTCGTTTACTGTTGAAAGAAGACAGTAGCGTGTAACGCGTGTTAGTAAATTAAAACTCACTGCAATAATTATAAAAGTAGGGTGACGTAATCGGATGATAGGACATCACATACGACCTGCAGTGGTCCTCTTCTAATATTAAGTAATGAATTAGGCCAACCTTATACTATTAATCTTTATTTTTACTTAGGGACTCTCAGGGATACTCCCAAGCACTCCATCACTCAAGTATGAGCACCTTTTCAATATCCAGGGATGCCTTCACTAAACGTAGGAACAGCCTAGTGAGAGAAACAATTATTAATGTCCACTCAATCCTAGCATGCTGTGCATACATGTGCAGGTTTGATGTCTGAGGCTATGATGCAGAGCATGAGATTACAGTACTCGAGCTCGGCAATAGGGGCTGCATTTCGATACGGGTAGAGCATAAAATGACTTCTGAAGAGCGTTTGTGAATAGATTAAGAACAAAAATTCAAGCTTTATAATGTCTTCTCCAGGCCATTTATAGTTAGGGATGGTACACCTGTGTCGTGTTCAAGCGTAGACCACATCACTGCAAAATTACTGCTGAAGTTTATGGTGCGGTCAGTTTTCCACCTGCAACTGTCATTGCATTTTTATTCTGCTTTTAAGCTTTACCGTAGTCCGTTCTGTGGACACCAACTAAGTTGAGCAGTCCCGTCACAAGTAAATGTGATATATAAGGAGGTTATTTTACATCTTGATTTAAACATATATGTTTTGATGTTTTCAATTTTCCGTATTCACAGTCGTAAGTTGGAACACTAATTCTCTCGTTATTTCCAATGTACACTGTACAATCAGTTCAGAAAAATTTATATTTGCTATATCACTAATAACAAATATTGTTTCAACAAATATGCAGAAGTGAAATGGGCCCAAGGAAGGTGGCATGTACGGTCAGTAATAGCTGTGAAGCAATCTAGAATTATAGCTGGAAGCCGCACCCGCCCTATATGTAGTGCACAGTTGCCTCGTTTTGCGACTTGCACTTTTAATTTTTTGGGGTTACATGAGCAGGTAGTGCAGGCATCTACAGCATCTTTTATTTTTCTTAAACCGTTGTTTTAGTAATTTAGCAAAAAATTTGAGGTTGCACTGGTGTTCTATGTGGAAGAATACGTAGTGACAGTATCCCGTTCAAAAAAGAAACAGACTCCCTAAGATTACCAGTATAACAATGAAGTGTTTCCTTACTCTGCAGCCATGCCTACACATACCTGCGTGCAAGGGAGACGGCACGCGAAAGTGAAGAAATAGGCCATGTGCCCTCTACAAAAGTGGAAATTGTCAGAGGAAAACGCCGCCACCTAAATGGCCACGAAAATGAAACTACAATGCCAAACTCCAGGTAACTGCTTTTCATATTAATGTCGTATGATATTCCCAGCGTGTGCACATGTAATATAAATAATGTCACAATGTGAAATCGGAGTATTAGATCAAGTAGGCATTTAAAAAAATTAGTGTAAGCTCTGGGTATGTATAACTTTACACATTAAATAATGCCTTAAATCCTGTTTTTTTTTTCATTCAGCCTAGTAACTTTAGTGACAGTCCGTGCTAGAAATTATCTGCAGCTCACAATAGTTTCCTTACATTACGAAATACCAATATGTCAGACTGCATTCGGTGGCTCATTCAGCTCTTGCAGTTTGTCTAAATAAATACCGCACATTGATCGGCGGTAGTGAATGTCATGAAAAGCTTGTTGCACAATTGTTCTACAATGTTTCATAGAATCTTGTTCAGTGCTACAAGCTTTTATAAAAGCAAGACGACGGAATTTCTTTACAAGTGATCGAAAATTCTATTCGGGCTGGGTTTCAAGCAGGTAACTCGGAGGCGTTGAACATTTTTGTGTTCCTGGAAGTGCTTGAACAGCTTTACGGCAAATGGTTGCAATTCCTCAAGGTTGCACTCCTGTGCTGTAATTTTTAAGTAATCGCAAAATATTTGTTCAGTCAGAAATGTGTAATGCAAATGCCATTTGTCGGAGGAAAAGGTCACGGGACACTTGCCGAGACCGTCCTCAGCACAGAAGGCTTTTAAAGCGTTGTTGCGCTTCTTGCGGAGGACTGGTCTTAGAGGCATATTTTAGGCGGTGCCGTATTCAGGGTCGGTATAACGTAAAACAATTGTACTTTGTTTTTATTCCAAATCCGCCATCACCCCTCGCTCATTGACCCAAATTTTTCAGGCTGCGCCCATTTTACCTGCCTGTCAAGTGACGTCAGGAATGCTGAATAACCGACACTTCACAAAGTGGCGTTTACGCACTAATTATGCTTAATTATGCAGAACAAACCCGGCAATATCATGGAATAACTGGCGACTGCCCCGTTCCGTTTGGAATAGAAAATGGCTGCCATTTTGATAGCGTCGGTGGCGGCGGCTCGCCAGTTTGGACGCGGGAGGAGGGAGTCCGAGGATGCGTCTGACATGCCAGACGACCTGTTTCGGCGGCACTTTCGCCTAAAGAAACTGCGGTGGCTGTACGATGAAGTGGCGGAGGAATTCGGAGGCGTGCGAGCAACAGCGGTGTCATTTGAGCGACAAGTGTTGTACGCGTTGCGGTTTTGCGCAACGGGCAGCATTCAAGCTTCGGCAGGGAGTGAGGAGACGATCGGCGTGACCCAGCCTGCGGTCAGCAAGTATGTGCGACGCGTGATCGAGGCAATCGTCCACGCCGGGGCCCGCAACAAGTGGACACACTCCCCGAGGATGTCGGATGAGATGGTGGCTGTGAAAGAAGGGTTCCTTATACGCGGCGTCATCTCCAGCGTCATCAGATGCGTGTGGACGGCAACGTTATCGCCATCATCGCACCGGAGGGCGAACAAAAGGCGGCATTCATGTGCTGCAAAGGCTAGTACGCCCTGAACACAATGTTTGCATCTTCATTTGTCTAATTTGCGCGTCATTGCAACGCGTGGCTTATTCTATGCGCGCTCTCGTCAGATCTGCGACGCAGGTATGCAGATTCTCGCCGCCGACGCTCTGTGACCAGGGTCAGACAACGATGCGTACTTCTGGAGAACTACGTGGTTGCGTCATCGGTTCCAGGAGGGACATATTGCCAAGGCCGGCGAGCACCTCCTCTCTGAGCAGTGGGTAAAATTTATACAGTTGCAATTCTGGCAGCATGCGGTAAAGTGCCCACGCTGTAAGAGAATATTCAAGCCCGAACCACTTCTGTTATAGTAGGTTAAGTATAGCGAGATGTTTAAATTTTCAATGGTATCGGCGCGAAACAACGTGACAACACACCTGCGCTGTACTTTACACTAATTTTTAATATGTATGTATGTATAGTTAGTACAGTGCACACCCACTTGAAAAATAGGAAATTTTCAGTCTGTCGAATTTAGGGGCGTTGTTTATGTCGTTTTGTTGTCGGTAGTCGTAAGTTCCGTAGTTCCTGATAAATATTTAAGCCAATATTGACAGATACCTGTTTAGGGAATTGTAAATTTATCAGTACAAAAAATATTAAAGTAAAAAAAAGAAATAACCTTCCCGCCCCGGATTCGAACCTTGGACCTGAGGATCCTGCGCCAAGCACCTTACCACTACACCATGCCGAACATGTCCGTCACAGTACATTTTCGCTATGTCAACAGTAAAAATCGCTGTCTGCGTTGCTGTCTACATTAGCATATTAAAAGCCAAGATGCGCTTTCACTCCACCGCGTCAACTGCCACATCTCTAGAAGAGTAAAAGTGTTGTTACCATCGACAGGTACATCGTGGAGTGCTAGAACATCGATTTTGCTGTACGATGTCAATATTGAACAACAAATTCAGAAATAGACAATGGTGACCGGGGTCACTGTTAGGATTGTTACTTCTAATTTCTACAGTTGTCTCTCGCTCTTTACATTTTGGACGCGCATATAATTCCTGTGTTCAATGCAAAATAGCTACATAAACACTCGTGGATGAGCCTTCATTCTGACAGTATACTTCTTTGCTTCGCGCGGCAGCGCTGTACCAGATTAATGAGACCCGAGCGAGACAGCTTTTCACGCAACTTTGTGGAACAACCCAAAACCTCTTTCCCGCTTCGCATAAGCGTGTGCAATATTTCTAGGAAAGTAACTAATGTGTCAGTGTAACCGCACATGTAAGTCCACAGGCCTGTGTGCGACATCTTACCGAATAAAACAAAACGGATGCGCAGTCATTCCCGCAGATGGTATGATTTTGATCCGCGGCCGATCTTGAGGAGGCCGGTTGGGCTTTGCTGGTGCTGCGTCGTGACGGTACAATTATGGCAATTGGCCACGTCGACTTTAGTACCGGTGTCGGTGCTATCAGCATTGCCGGCTTCCACGATTGAATACCGCGCAAGAGAAAAGTTCAGTGCACACCACCGGTGCGAAACTGACATACAATTTTAAAGGGCCGCGACGGAAAGCGCTTCTGTTGCGACTTCAGCACCCTTGGCCCTCGCGACCGAATGTTTCTGTTGCGACGTCAGAATTGCTGTCGTAACGTCAGAGTCGCTGGCTGTTGTTCCGACTTCAGAACTCTTGTCGCGACAGAACGTTTCTGTTGCGACATCAGAACTCATGGTCTTCGCGACAGAATGCTTCTGTTGCGACATCAGAATTTCTGTCGTAACGTCAGAAATTTCTGTCGCAACTGCAGAAACGTTCTGTCGTACAACAGAAATTTCTGTAGTTGCGACAGGAATTCCTGTTTTCGTTTTCAACTGGGCACTACAGGAGACTGTCGCGTCGCATAATTTTAGCACACTTCTGTTGTCATCATTGGGTACATGTTGCGACGATAGGTTTCTGTCGTACAACAGTAGTTCTCTGTAGTACAACAGAAGTTTGTGGCATTACTTCAGGAACACTTCTGTTATGACTGTTGGGGGCCTGTTGCAAGGATATGTTTCTGTAGTATTTCAACAGCTCTCTGTAGCACTACAGAAGTTTGTCGGGTTACTTAAGGAACATTTCTGTTGGGACAACAGGGTGCCTGTTGTGATGACAAATTTTTCTGTGGTACTAGAAAAATCTGTTGTAGAGCTTCAGCTTTCTGTTGTAACAGCATACATACGACAGAGTGTACTTCTGTAGTCACAACACGAAATGTCTGTTGTACATAAGAAAAGTCTGTTGCTCCATCAGGAATCTAGTTACTACAGAAAAATCCTGCTGTACAACAGAAAATGCTTTAGTACTGAAGGCAACCTCTGTTGTCACATTCTTTTTTACACTGATATTCATTTAGGAGTGAAGACCACACAACTGGCACAAAGATCTGCCTTGCTGCAAATAGGGTTGTTACTATGTCCCAGCTATTGTTATCTGTGATCACAGCTGCGTCAGGTGCTCAGCCTGTTGTATATTCCTTCATTGCAGCCTTTCTGTAGTAGGTGTATGTTACATGACCCATGCTTCCGTTACTCAGGTTTCTGCAGATGATTTAATAACATGTTTTATGATCATGCAGGTAAGAGCGGCTACTCCTTGGAACCATGGCTGCTGACTCCGGTCCCAGGCCACCTCCCACGCGCATTGCAGAAGGCAGGTACAACACTGCACATGCTGCCATGCGGTCTGTAGTGGAGCGATGCATTGGGCTTCTGAAGAGCCGCTTCCACTACGTTCAGCGGTACCGCGCCCTTCATTATGAACCGGACCGTGCAGCAAACATCGTTACAGGACGTGCAGTGTTGCACAACTTGTGCCTTGATGAAGGTGACGACGTGTCTGATGATGCCAGTGATTACAGCAGCAGTGACGATGACAATGGCGACCCCTTCCCACAAAGAGTTCTCCGAGTGAGGGCAGCACGTATAATGTATTTGAAAGGCTGTGCTGCCCGGGACAATGTTATTCGATCATTTGGCACAACTCGGCAGCAGCAACAGCACGACCTTCGAAGGGTACGAAGGTGTGTGCGTCGACAGCAGCACCGGCAGCAGCAGTAAACATGTGCCTGACACTGCAGGCAGATGTGTATTGCTGCTGTCTGTACACCTAATAGAGAGCCTGCTGTTTTTTATCGAATCTGCTCAACAATAACCAGTGTTTTCACGTATCCAGTGACAATGAGCTGTCACTACTGGAGATGATTGCATAATTCCACTGTGACAGTACATGAGAGCCTTTCATTTAGCACCTGTGGATAGAACACGTGTTCATCAGCAGAATGTTGCAGCCACTTCTCTGGGCAGCTGGAGTTCGTCGATTGATTTGCTCCTTCTTTTCTGTCATCGTGACGCATATTCCTGCTGGCATCACCGACACTGTCACCGCCATCTGCACTGTGCATGGGAGGATATCGCGCTTCGTCTGCTCGCTTCCTGTTTGGGCTGCAGCAAAGTAAAACACTTATTGCTCCACCATGTTTACTGTTCTCACGCACCTTATAGGCCCTGCACAGTTCCTTGTCAAAAGGCCAAGCCATGCTGAAAACGATCGCCCGGCATGTCAAGCACACTGTTCTCCCTTGGAAGAGTACATTTGTAAACAGTTGTAAAATCGAAGAAACGCGAATTCTAAGTTCATGTAAACTGCAAGTAACATTGCTGAAAGTAATTTATTTATATCCGCAGTGTAAATAAAGGAATGTAATACATTTTCATTGTCATCTTTCAACAAAGCAAATGACAGACAAGTACACGGAGCATGGTTTCATGGTGACAAAATAGCAGTAATATTCACTACACGGGAGCCAGTACACTGCCACTAGGCCATTGGCACATATGAAATCGCATAAGTATGACAGGAGCATAGTGATGTTTTTTAAGCTCATGCACAACCATCAACTTCACAGCAAAAAGGATGCGTCTTGTCTGTTCTCAACATGTTTGTAGCACAAGGTAGAATTTCTTCTCAATGACTAGTGCCATAAGATCACCATATAAAAGAGTCGTCTCATGCATTTAAAAAAAGACAACTGGGATAATACTTGGCACTTCGATGGTCTTTCATATAACAACGGCTGCAAGAGCAGCCTGCCAGTGAATGTCAGTATGCGGCCGCATTTCGGTGGGGGCGAAATGCGAAAACACCCGTGTACTTAGATTTAGGTGCACGTTAAAGAACCCCAGGTGGTCGAAATTTCCGGAGTCCCCCACTACGGCGTGCCTCATAATCAGAAAGTGGTTTTGGCACGTAAAACCCCATAATTTAATTTTTTTTTTGTGAATGTCAGTATAGTGGCCACATCGATGGCTAGGTTAGGTAGATCACAAACTGCTCAACTACAATGGGGACTAGATTGAATCGCCATCATAGGTAAAGACACCTGTAAAATCACAATAACTATCACATGTAACAGGCGCTTGGTTAAGAAAATTTCATTACGGCCACTTGTGCCTTCCATAGGCACAAAAGATTTGGTATTGCAAACATGACATACATATCGCATGAAAATTGAAGCAAGAGATTTCAATAGCAGTTATCACAGCATTCCAGTTAAATGCACATATATGTGTGTGAGACAATGTTGAAATTGAAATAAGTGATCGCATAGTGTACATTTTCCTTGGGAGGGAAAGGCTCCAGTAGCAGCGTCCGTGTATGAACGCCGCACATGGCACGCGACCGTAGGGTGACCATCCCAGCAACGCCGACAACGACGGTCACATCCGTCGCATTCGCAGCCATGCATACCAGAACGACCACAGAACGCTGCGGTGCACTGTGCAGGGTAGTCGCTGGAGCCGCAGCGAGGGGCACCCGCGTTGCAAGCCGCGGTAGTCGCACGATGACCAGACTCAGGTAATTGGGGACCAGGGGCGCTATAACGTAAAACTATTCCAAACTTTTCTATTCCAATTCTGCTATCAGCCCTCCACGATTGGTCAAAAACTTTTTTCGACCACCCCCACTTCACCTGTCTGTCACGCGACGTCACGAAAACCGCGATACCTCCCCATCTGATATGATGTGTACACACTGATTATGCATGATTTGACAGAAAAAAGAAAAACAGTTATTTCTGATTCGACCTTTTTTCGCTATTAGCCCTCGGCTATTGGTAAAAAGTTTTCGGGCTGCACCCACTTCACTTGCCTGTCACGCGACGTCACAAAACCGCAAGAACTCACCGCGTCAAAGTGACGTGTACGCGATAAAGATGCATTAATATGCCGAACAAAACTGAATTTTCTTCGGAATAGCCGCAGGCTGCCCCGTTCCGAAAGGAATAGAAGATAGCTGCCGCCGATCGCTCAGACGCTGGCTACTCGCACCTGCCGGAGAGCATGGGTGTATTTGCGAATAATAAAACTTCTTGCGTGGCCGTGTAACATTTTCGAGCACTTTCGGCACGTTTACCCCCTCATTCTGCCAACTCTTCTTTGCTGAGGGTCCGTTTTAGCGTCATTCTTGAGCTTCCGTTGCATGCCGCCGCGATTTTCGACCAGCCACTGCAAGCTAAGTAAGGGAAAGCCGACCAATCGTAGACGCCGGCACCACCCTCTTCATCCGGTTATCGACTTTCAGTGCAGTGGCTCGGCCCCATCGAATCCCTCTCCACTTTAGCGTTCTCCTCGCCTCTTGTCAACCAATTAGATACCAGAAGCCGCTCAGTGTAGGCAATGTTATTCGTTTTTCAAGCAAACAAAAGTGACCTCCTATGAATGAGGAGAGCGTTTGATAGGTCTGTTCAGACCACCCTGCGGGTTACCGCCCTGTGCTTGCGTTGGTGGTTACGCAAATTTGACGTCAGGAGATTGGAATAGAAACATATTGGAATAGTTTTACGTTATAGGGCCCCAGGGTTGTGGTTCTCATTTCCATACGAACGAAGCGAGTGCCCGTGAGCACGCCACGTCGTCCACTCATAAGACGAGCGTTGAGAGACAGAACTTTGCCGTATTGTGATGATACCTGGACGAGGACTTCGTTCCGAACGAAGGACGGCAAAAAAAGGGCAGGTTACATTGGTGACCTGCGTAAGCTTCGGAAACTCCGCCGGTTCGGTGGCAGAGGCGATTCGTGCCCTCCATCAGAAGAGCCGGAAAGAAACTCCGCTTCCTTATGCCCTAGCCACTGGCACGCGCCGAAGCGTCAAAAGCGTCGGTCGGGAACACGGCGAAGCGTGACGCGCAGCGATTATGTCTACTGCCGATGCTAGAAGTTTGCCGACGCGAGGCGAAGTTGCGCCGGCGTGCACCAATGAGAATCTGTGACGCGTCGCAGGCCTCAACCAATCGGAGGCTGCGAAGCCTCCGGCTGCTATGCCTCTAATAGCCGCCCATCGTCCACCGCCCAACGATCGTCCAAGTTCTTCGGACGCACGACGCGCGCGACAGTGGGTTGTGGCAGTGCGACGTGGATCCGAAGCGACTTCGAACGACGCCGATTAATCGAACCTGGCCACTGGGTTCTGCCGGGCTCAGTGCGATCGTCTGTTAAAACAGCCAACCGAATCACGATTGCCGCAACGTCTGTGCTTGTTGTATGGGTATTTTGTTGTGCTCAAAACGAATGGAAACATGTTTACGAGCTCTGAAATCTGGATAATCAGCACTCGCCTATCGCCGATGTTTACGTTACGCGTAGGCCTAACGCGTCCATCGAGTTCGCAAGTGGGGAGTGAACGAACCCAACTGAGAAACTCTGTCGAAGGAAATTAATTTTCAGGTCCGTTTGGTGCTGCAGTGATTTAAAATATGGCACTCCTGACTTCGTGTGATGTGGTGAATGAACCGTGTGCAACTTGGGGTGGTCAACCGCGGCGTGTTTCGTGTGGTGTCGGGTGACTCAAGTTTAACGGGCAAGCTCTGCACTGTTTCCAGTGGCAAAGATAACTTCCGCAAGCGGAAGACACTAGTAGCCGAACTATAGGAAGTGCTTACATATTCAGCCGTGCCGCCCGTTTAAGCTGACACTGCGCTCTTCTATTTGGCATGTGAATCCAGTTCAGTACAAGTTCACTGTACTCCTTGACTCACTTCTTTCAAGTCCATGCGTCTTTTGGCCTAGTTGGGGATAAATCGCTCGTGTAGCCATCAAGAACAATTACAAGAATAGGTTACAGCAATCGGATTCACCAACAGGTTCCAGACAGGCTAAGGCGAACTAATTCACATGGGGTATCACATGTACAAGAACTGTAGGGGGTTCTGCAACTCTGCCTCCAGGGCACGATGTACACATAAAGTTCTGCGCAGCCCTTCAATCGGGGTGCAGTTAAATCAAACTATACCATGCGCGAGTTCAACGAAAGGGCACGACCACTTCTTGAGGAATTCTTCCCTTAAGAAAAAGAATTCTACCTCCAAATGATTTGTAACTATGTCATGCACTCTTGTGAGCAACGGCCACTGGTTATTTCAGGGCTTGCCCTGGTTAACAGCCAATCCTCTGCTTTTCCACAAGACGAACTACATTGCAATTAAAAGTCGGGCCAGGATGTTATGTGGGCACGGTCCTTGATTAATAAACCTTTGGATCTTCAATGAATGATACGCCTTGTCCATCAGCGTACAAATTTTTGGGTACCCGACAGGACAGCAATGCATGTTTGTTGTGTTCATGTGCACGACAGTTGACTCATCGTACGCTTTTAGCATAATGCCATTTGTACATTCGGTCTGCTGTGGGCAAGACAGACCAGCCGAAGCGCTAGACTACATCTTAGATTTCTCCCGGTAACCAGCTAGGGTTACCAGAAAGACCCAGGGGAATTGCGTTTTCCTTGTTTCGCTTACGGACTTTAGTAGGAGTTCTTGTGCTAATTCTGTATTACTGACTCTTAAGAGGTGTGTTTCTAGTTTTAAGGAGGACATTCTCTTATATATACCTATCACGTGCTTATAACAACCTGATGGGTTCACTGCCTTAAGGCCAGTCGCCTGGACCTGAAGAAACACGACCTTGAACCCCCAAAAAGTAAGAAGCAGGCTTCCTTGCTGGATGATTTAGGCTAAGTTGTAGCACTCAGTGCGGTTTTTAGGGCATATATATCTGGGCTAAAAGGACAGCTGATAAAATGTTCCATCCACTTTTCTCTGTTGGCAAACCAAGATTCTCATACTCAACTAAAGCTGTTTTTGTGTTTCAGATAAAACGTCTTATTTGTATCTTAACCTGCCTTGACATCTGATATGGTATAACTACAGAGTTTGCTAAAAACCACAATGGCCTGTCAGAACGTTCATTGCGAGGTAGCTTCGTACACTAAAAGGAGAGCTAAACTTGAGGACTTGAGAAACGTCCACTTTGAAGGACTGGAGTTCTGGCCTCCAGCTTTTAACTGATGCTCCGTTATTGTTATATTATATCCCTTATATACGGACCCTGTTTACTACTGTGACACCGTGCATCGTTGTTAGTGCTGAAGAATGCAAGCAAAGCGAGTTTTATGTACATTGAGTTTAGCTCCAGAAATAGATGAATTTTCTGCAAACACGCGTAGGACTATACCTAGACTATCTTCATCTCAGTGGTAAATTGTCATATCATTTGCGTATGCTGTAACTTTAACCGAGCAGTTACCCGGGAGTTGTAACGCTAACACAGTTTTATGTTTTTCTACTTGCCACAAAAAAGGTTCTAATGTCAATAAGAAAAGCGAGGGGGAAAGCGGACAACCTTGCCGCACGCCTCGTGAAACCTGAGAAGACGCAACTATTTCTTGATTCATGGTCAGGTCACTACCGATATCATTGTAATGTTCCATTATCAGACACACGAACTGCCTAGGAAACCCAAAGGCTATTAATGTTACAAATATGTATGTGTGCTCTACCATATCGAATGCTTGTGCTTGTTCATGACAACCATCCTTTTGTTGCCTTGCGCCAGTGTATTCTATGATGTCCCTATTGAGCATATTTAAGGTTTGGACGTTACGCCGGGAAACATGACTGCCTAGAAGGTATTGTTGATGTCATGGTTTCCTGTACATGCATTGTCAATGCAGTTGTCAGCACCTTGTAATCGGTGCATAACAATGTGATGGGGCGCCATTTATGTGGATATTCGAGGCCATCATCCGATTTAGGGAGTAAAATTATCCTCCCCATTTGGACCACGTGGATGAGTGCGTACTCATGAACCTATTAAGTACTTCACACAACTTCCGACCTATAAGGTTCGAGAATGCGCTGAAAAATTCTGCTGTAAGACCGTTGCAACCTGGTGCCTTATGCAAATGATTTAATGCTAATGTTATTGGGGTAACAAAATACTTCAGGGGAGCATTTCCGGCAAGTCTACTAAGAAAGCGTGTTCAAGTGCGCTATCTTCAATTCAAGTTCATGGGTTGCGAGGCTCTCAAAAGATGCGGAAACCTTAATGTGTCCTTCTTATTGAAGTCCTTCTTGTTCCTCATTTGACTTAATGTACAGCTGCTTACATAATTAAAAATTTTGGGTATGAGTTTGGCAAGTGCCTAGCTTGAAACGAAGTGGCAGAAGACGTTAGGTTCCTTAACAGCGATAATCTCATTTTCAGATCGTTCAGATAAATTAATGTATCTGTGTAACGCAATGTATCTGATTAAATTTCAGTACCTGTTTTTGAGCTCCTTCCCTTCGTCTAGGTTATAGCCGTCCATGATTTTTTTAGCTCGTCTCAGTTCCCTGCATTCATGCATGGTGCTAAACGGTTGCGAAGACTAGCCATTGCCGTTTGGTCGTAAACAAGCTTATCTACGCTCCACAGGTGGGAGTATAGTAATCTATCTTTAATTTCACAGACTATTTCCCCTGGTCTGTGGTCTGAAATATCTAGAGCAAAAGGAGGAAGTGCGACTGCCTTACAGTCTACGATTGAGGATTCTAAGCAAGGGGTTACTATTACGTTTGGCCGAGCAGGGCCCCGAGCAGCTGTCCGAGACGGCTGCTTCGGTCTCAATTTCACCGAACGAACCTGTCAAAGTTACTTTGGCTACTGGTAGGCTCAGCGTACTTTTTTCCAAGGCCTGCCGCAAGCACACGTAATCCCCCGTGAAATATAGTGCCTTTCCGAGGGACGAGTGCACCACCTCATACGTTGAATCTGTGTCACACAATACTATACATTCTTTTCTGTTAATTTCAATGTCATGAAGGTACGGATGCCGTAGGTCTTCGTTTGGCTCGAGAACGAACTGTATCGGGGACACTTTCGGAACCCGGCATCCCGCGGCTACGTGTCTCTTTGTGGCAGTTCAAGCAGACAATTTGTTTCTGCGCCTCAAACGACTTGTGCCGTAAATTCATTGTAATCTTTCTTTTCTGGCTTGCGAAATAACCTCGGCTGTGCTTTGGAGACTCCTGTTACCCGTCAATTTTTTTCGGTATTAGCAGAACGGCGTTTAGCACAGTAGTCATTGGTATACTCCGCTGCCTTTTGGCAGTTTTCAGGTCTGACCTGTCGAGCACCAATTCCCTCAATTTAGTTGGAAGCGTGGAATAAAGCTGCTCAAGGTAAATTTCCTCGAACATTTTCACATTGTCATCAAACGCTTCAGCTCCCTTCAGCCAGTTTTCCAAATATGCTTGCCAGCTTGTATGCAAACAGCTTTCGTCTGGCTTTTAGCTATTTCTCTAAACTTTAACCTGAAAGCTTAAGGCGACAAGTTACACTTTGCTAACAACGCTCCTTTTACTTCCGCATAACCCTCCGCATATTCGGGGCTCAACCTGGCTAGAATATTGGCTGCTTCCGCCGGCAACGAACTCGGAAGTCTCTGTTCCCAGGAAAACAGCTCAAAGCCCATTCTTGTGCAACTGCGCTCAGAGTACATCAAAAACAGCCCCAATTCACTACCTATAGACGAAGGCTGAAGAAAACCTCTCATGTCATAGTTGACGGGTCTCAGTTCTGCCTTATTTGCCAGTGTCTGTTATAGTTCCAATTGACAATGCTTAAGTTCCTCGTCTCTTTCTCTGGCTCGGCGTTTCCTTTAGATTTCACCTACTGCTTCAGCAATTTCGTTGTCTTTGGCCCCGCAAGCTAAAATTGTGCCAACAATTACAGGTTTCCGAATAGCTTTGCTAAATTCCATACCGAGCTCTTCTACTACGTCTAACCTACTTTCAGCAAGCTATTCAGATCCATGGCTACCTATTTCCTGCTTATGCCAAGAAATAATAACGCTCGGCGTATCAGAATACAAGACCAAACGCCGCACCTACTGCTGCCGCAGAGCCTCTGGGAATTCGCCATCCCACCGCTGCCACCAGCTGTCACGTTTGGCCGAGCAAGGCTCCGAGCCGAGACAGGAACACAACAGCGGACGACGAACAACGTTATTTTAATCCGACATAACTGCTGCTGGTAGATACACAGCATCCCTCGGCGTGGCTCCGCTATCTTGTTTAGCAGCCACGCCTTCACGAAGGAAAAGGGAAACAACCCTCCTCACGGTAACAGCCATGCGAGAAAGTTCCTTATCACGCTGACAGGCTCGTCGGGATTCGGCGCTTGGTGAAGGTAGACGTATGCGCGTGAGCGCAACAATACATACATCCGATCCAAGTGAGCATGTACATTACCACGACTACATGTGTGCTGAAATGTTCGACCATGTCGTCACACATATGCATCTGTTTAATTAAACTGTTCTACCAGTTCTTTAAGTTCAGAAATATATGTGTCCACACTTTCTTTACCTGTTCTATCTGTAAGGTTGTTTAAACCACACTTGAACTCTCCTGTGAGGATAAGGTCATACACGGTGTGGACATTTACAGATTTATTTAACCCCGTTTACCTTCTCTGATTTTACCTGTCAACCTGTCGCGGTGGTTCTAATGATTTATGCTCATTTACTTAGCTCAGTCGGCTTTCAATTGTTCGCTGTGTTACATTTAAGGGAAACACTTCCCTGCTACGTGAAGTGCTCGTGCCCATCGCTATAGGGTTGTGTACGTTATACTACAATGTAAATGCGAACCACTCAGATGTACATATAGCAACGTACCTGTTCTATAAGAAAACACATACACGTAATACAATATTCGACAACATGAGTATGCCTTAATGGATGGAATGACCCTGCACATTCTAGGCGAATACTGTGCTAATGTAAAATGATAGGGCAGCTGCATGATGCGGCGACCGACCTACCGGTTTGAGCAGCTGTTCACCGGAACCGGCCAATCAAAATGTTACAATTGCTTCATAAAATCTAGCGAACACTATACACTTGGCGGAAGAAGCTTCCGCCGGTATGTGTACATTTAAAGAAAGCACCCAGCTTAATACATTCGTCTCCTTGAATGCTGAGCGCATGCCTGGGCAAATGACTAGCTCCTCAAGTAATGAAAAAAAAAGAGGGGGGGGGGGACATACAGTGTCAGCATAACCGGTACTCCAGCGTAATTCAACTTCATAGGACACTCGACGAGGTCAAGAACACCGTTACACCCCACCAGACAGCTTCTTACACATACTGTGCTGCCGCAAGCAATTGCTGCCCTGACAAGAATTGTGTCTGGCTTTTCGCAGCCATATCGGGAACATGTGCTGTGCGAGTGGTCAACAAGGCGGCTCCTCGAAGCGGCGAATGACCCCAGTGCTGGTTTGAGCAGCTGTTCACTACGCTGGGCCAGTCCGAGGACTGCGCATGCCTCAAGTAACTTGTGGTGGATGTGCATTTGAAAGTAAACGCATGTAATGCGTGTACCTAACTCATTCTATCCGTCCCCGTGAGACGGGGCTGAGATTAATCTTGAGGAAGTGACTATCTGCCCAATTGTAAAAAAAATACCGCGCTGAAACGCTTAGCGCAGCTGGTGCTGCTGGCACTGTAAGCTGGATGCACAACTACATAGGGAGCTGTTTCTATAGTCCTAATTACAAACAAGGTAGAAGACTACCGGGAGAAAATGAAAACTGTATACGTGGTTGTCGCCCACATGCCTAGTAAAAGTCACTGACCTGAGCGTCCATCGGATCGATGGATCCTGGTACACTGCCGTGTTGCCCACGCATTAAGCCCTCTCATTCACTTCCAGCTTACCAGCCTGTCTGCCGTTCAGCACTGTGGTCGCACCTTGGTTTCTCCCATGTGCGCGCTCCGGTATCCCTCCCTCCCTGTCTGAGAAGGAACCGCTGTTACCGTGGCCGGGTGTTCCGGGCCGCTGTGCCTGGCTTCCATCTTTGTTCGTTGCCCGGCTGTGCCCCGAGTGTGTTCCACGCTGGGTCGGGTCGTCGTTGCTCTTGCATATTGGCGACTCTGGTGCTGCTTCGTCGTTGAGGAGTGCGCTGGATTCATCGCAAGATGGCGACGACGCTTCGACGTCCCAGTGGTTCTACCCGTCTGTGCTTGTTTCCGACCTTCGTCGGGCGCCCTGTTCGCCTCTGGAGTCCAGTCGCCCTTGGGGGATGCCATTTGTCGCTTGCAGGACTGGTGTCTGCTGCTACGCAATAAAGTGTGTTCTGGGAAGCCGTTCCTGTGCTTGTGTCTCTTTTTAGCTCCCTCGTTCATGGTTTGACCGAACCGCCATACCGCTGCGTTGTCTTCTACTTAAGCGAGTGTTGGTTTCTTGTCCGTCGTCGTTGCCTTTCTAATCGCAAAAGTGGGTTTGCTTCTCGTTGGCTTCATTCTGCTGTCTTGCTTCCTTTCCTCTCGAGCTAGGTGTCAGCTCGGAATCCTGCTGCAACTCTCGTTGCTGGTGCGGCATTTTTCCGTCGCCGCCATGTTGCGGTCCTTCCCGGTTGCAATGGCCGCCATTTTGTGCAGCTGCGGCGTCGCCTCCTAGCTGTTCGTCGCTGTGCTGGATCGAGGTCTTGGTGCCAGCGTTTTCCTTGCTTTCCGGGCGATTTTCATGCAGGCCCTCCGATACCACACTCTGTGCAGGATCTTGTATCGCAGAACGGTGCTCTTAACCTTCCCTGTTGTTGCGGCGCTTTCTTGGGCATGAATTGCTGCCCTCAGAGGCGTCAACCCCCGTTGGGCTTTCTCGGCTTCCGTCGCCCTTCCAAGCAGCGGAAAATCCTCCACTTTCATGTAAACCATACTGTATGATTTCCTGGCTGTGCAGTCCACGCTTGCGTGCGCGCCGCCGCAGCGCTGACACGCCAGCGAGCAGGTCTCTTCCAGGTGGCCGTAAATGCCGCACTTCCTGCAAAATTGTGTCTGGCACTGTGCCTTCTAATGCCCCCTCTGGCTGCACGGACTACATAGCAGGCGGACGCCGCGGTACTCGAACGTAGCACGATGTCCACTCACCCGGGAGAAGGTCGGGAGGGGGTTGTCATGCTTCATGTCCATTCTCAGGTACCTTGTGCCTATGCCTATGCTGAGCATGTCCTTGTACCGCGCTTCTTCGATTCTCGGTGTGGTTCCGAACATCTTCAGGCTTGCGGCTACTTCATTGTTTGGGATGCAGATCGGAAATTATATACAGGTTACATTGGCGACTTGTCTTGCCACAGGAACTAGGAGTACTACTTGGTTCCCAAAGCGGAGACCGCCAACCTCAAGACCTGTTTATTGAAGTCCTTCTTGTTCCTCGTTTGACTTAATCTACAAATGCTAACATAATTAAGAACTTCCGGGTGTCAGCTTGGCAAGTGTCTAGCTTGGAATGAAGTGGCAGAAGGCGTTAGTTTCCTTAACCCCAATAATCTCATCTTCAGATGGTTCAGATAACTTTTCATTAGCGTTGAGGATGGATCGCCCCACTGAATTATTCAGATACGTTGCAATTCATCTCTGATTACATTTGAGTACCTGTGTTTGACCTTCCCTTCGTCTGTGTATCCATCCTTCCATGATTCCTTTAGCTCACCCCAGTTCCCTGAATTCGTGAATGCTGTTAAAAGGCTGTGAAGACCAGGCATTGCCGTTTCGTCGTAAAAAAGCTTGTTATCTATAGGCCACAGAAGGGAGCATAATAATCTATCTTTAATATCACAGACCTTTTCCACTGGTCTGTGATCCGAGATATTTAGAAGAAAAGGAGGAAGTTCGAGTGCCTTACAGTCTTCGATTCAGGACTCTACGAGAAGGGGATACACACATGTGATCCAAGCGAGCCTGTAAATTATTACGACTGTATATGTGCTGAAATGTTGGACCATGTCGTAACACATACGCGTCGATCAAATTAATCTGTTCTACCACTTTTTTAGGTTCCGAAATATATGTGTGCATCCTTTCTTTAGCCGGACCTGTTCTATCTGTTAGTTTCTTTAAAGCACAGTTGAAGTCACCTGTGAAGATATGGTGCTTCCTTTTTAAGAATGAGGCGTTCAGCTACTTATAAAAGCCAGCCATTTCAGGGCTTTTAAGTGGCGCCGAAAATGTTTACAAGCCTCAGTTTCTCAGTTTGGTACACGAAATCGAGTACTACCATTAGAACTTCTGTATCAAAGCTGAAATGGCATCCATTGGCGAGTGACCATTATACCTGCCCTACCCGCTTTGTGCGTAGGTAACGAGAAAAACCTTTAGCTCGGAATTCCCTTTCAAAACCGTTAAATTCCTCTAAAGAATCTGTTTGTTTCTTGTAAACATAACATGTCACAGTCGTGTTTTCTGGCAAATCTTGCCACTGATTGTTTACATAACCTGGCTACTTAGTCCGCTAGCATTGCACGCGACTACCTTTAGTGGCATGACTTAGTGAAAAAAGAAAACTCACATACGGTGTGGACATATACGGATTTATTTAACGCCGTGTACCTGGTCTCACTTCACCTGTAAACTTGTCGCGGTTGGTCTAATGATTTATGTTCAATTCTTAGCCCTGTCGGCTTTCAATTGTTCGATGTGTTACATTTAAGGGAAACACTACCCTTCTCCGTGAATTCTGGCGGCCATCGCTGCAGGGTTGTGTTCTTTATACTACAAATGAAATGCAAACCACTCAGATGAACAACATATAGCGACGTACCTATTCCATAAAGAAACACACGTACACGTTATACACTATTCGACATGATGAGTATTCCTTAATGGGTGGCATCACCCTGTTCATTGTAGGAGAATGCTGTGTGGATGAACTATCATAGGCTGGGGTCATGATGCGGCGACTTTCCTACCGGTTTGAGCAGCTGTTCATCGGAACCGGCCATTCAAAATGTTACAATTGCTTCAGAAAAGCTAGTGAACACTGTGCACTTGCCGGAAGAGGCTTCCTCCGATATGTGTGCATTAAAAAAAAAAAACTCACACCCAACTTATGACACCCGTCTCCTTGCAGTAGAGTTGAGCACATGCCTGATCAAGTGACTAGCTGCTCAAATGAAAAAATGAGGGTGGGGGGGGGGGGGGAGCATACAGTATCAACATGAAAATGTTCCGGCGTAATTCAACTTCAAAAGAGCGTTACACCCCAACAGACAGCTTTTTGCGCATACTGGGCTGCCGCAAGCAATTGCTGCCCCGACAATTAAGAATTGTGTCTGGCTTTTCACAACCATATCGGGAACATGTGCTGTGTGATTGGTCAACAACCAGGCGGCTCCTCGAAGCGGCGAATGACCCGAGTGCTGGTCTGAGCAGTTGTTCAGTCCGCTGGGCCATTCCGAGGACTGCGCATGCCTCAAGTGACTGCTAATGGATGTGCATTTGAAAGTAAATGCATGTAATGGGGGTGGGGGTCTACTTAACTTATTCTATCCGTTTCCGTGAGACGGTGCTGAGCTCATGCTTGAACAACTGAATAGCTACTGCATTGCAAAAAAAGAACCCCGCTGAAACGCTCAGCGCAGCTGGTGCTGCTGACGCTGTAAGCTGGCTGCGCAGTTGCATAGGGAGCAGTTTCTATAGGCTTAATTACTAACAAGGTAAAGACTACCGCGAGAAAATGAAAAGCCTAATAAATGTGGTTGTCGTCCACACACCTAGTAAAGGTCATTGTTGTCAGCGTCCATCGGGTCGATGGCCCCTGTTACACTGCCGTGTTGACCGGGCGTTAAACGCTCCCGTTCAGTCCCCGCTGATCAGTCTGTCTGCCGTTCAGCACTCTGGTCGCGCCTTGGTGTATTCGCGCTCCCCACCCCGCGCTCTGTTCCTCTTCCTCCGTGTCTCAGAGGGACCCGCTGTTGCCGTGGCCGGGTGTTCCGGGCCGCTGTGCCTGGCTTCCGTCTTTGTTCGTTGCGGGGCTGTGCGCCGACCGTGTTCCGCACCGGCTGGGGTCCTCGCTCCTCTTGCGCCTTGGCGATTCTTCTGCTTCTTTGTCGATGACGAGCGCGCTGGATTCATCGGACGATGGCGACGACGACGCTTCGACGTCCCAGTAGTTCTTCCCATCTTTGAAAAAATGTTAAAAATCCAGGGAACTCATACTTCGACGTGTTCTCACTGGCTTTACTCAACGATGGAATATAACAAAAGCATGAACGTTTAGCCACCTATGCGGGTGGCATCGTCAGTACGCAAATGCCAGCAAATGAGAAAATACACCCCATTTATGTGTGATACTGCCGTAAACATCCGGCAGGGGGCCACGGTTAAACCATGATTCCACAAATGTATTGGGCTCCATCGGTACTCCCGTGCTAACGTGGCTACATTATCAAAATCGAACATGTGTCCTTTTATTAATCAATGATCCACCAGTTCCGTCTTTGCATGTGTGGCATGGGTGGTGTAGTAGCTTCGACCTGGCGGCCGGACGCGGGACCTACATCGTGAGGCCTAACGGCCGGGCGGCGCGAGGCGCCGCAGAGGAGCCGGACTCTTCGAGTCGGGGACCAGACAAAGAATGACCATAGAGGAACATATTAAACGTACAGAGTGGACACTCCCATACGTGTCTGCGCCCGACTTTGGCTCTCAGCGCACCAGCCTCCAAGGTTGCAGCCGCACCCTGCCGAATCTCGGAGGCCTTCATTTCAGTTTTGCTTTGCTTACGTTGCATGCATCGGGTAGTTTCATGCGGTCGTTTGCATGGCTGTTCATATTTTGCGACGACCAGCGCACGAAACTGCTTGTTCTTACGCGCACAATTTCATCTATAACTGTAACAACACAATTGCAGCAAGTGTTAATGTGTGAGTACAGCTTCATTGTGTGAAATATGCTTCAAAGGCATGCTGAAATTTAGTTCAGTGCAATGAAAGTGCATACACTCAAGAAAATACTGCACAATATTTTATTCGTGAATACCAATAAGCGAGACATCACACAGATTATACACGAAGACATATATCTTGCAGAAAGCAAGCAATAAAACGAATTATTGGCATGGTGGCAATAAACTGTTGCACAAGCAGAATAACACAACCGAGTGATGTTACACATGTCCAGATAATGAAAAAGTACACATATACGATAAATGTGCCACAAATTGGAGGATGCGTTTGAAGTTAAAAAAGCTATAAAAATAGGCTATAGGAAAATAAAAAATAATGGAGAAATGAGACCTTGTCCTGTCCTTATAGCAAAAAGCACTAAGATAAGAAGATTAGTTACATGACACACATCGAACCATTTTCACGTGATGAGCAGCTAAATGCAACTACAGTTTATCTGAAATGATTGTGGCTGTACAGTTCACCGAGGTATTCGCCCACAGCAGTCAGCAAGCACGCACATGAGACAAACAGTACCATTGTCTACAGACACAAAGTACTATAAATAGAAAAAACCCGCGATGTGTAAACGTACACCGTTCTCACCTCAGCGAAAAATGTGGCACACAGATTAGCTTTATTACATTACGTCGAAAGAACGTAATATCTAGCAATTTCTAGCTCGTCCAAACAGTGAGACATTGCAGTTATTTAATACAAAAGCACTTGTTTACAATTCTGTCACAAGGAACTCAAATTTTGCTCCTGCAGTTTCACATTTGC
This sequence comes from Dermacentor andersoni, assembly GCF_023375885.2. Taxonomy (NCBI): domain Eukaryota; kingdom Metazoa; phylum Arthropoda; class Arachnida; order Ixodida; family Ixodidae; genus Dermacentor; species Dermacentor andersoni. The sequence goes on from NC_092816.1 coordinate 147,089,902, forward strand.
CTGGTGGCGCAGCACATCTCTGATCAGTGTTGACACCCGTTGCTTTTCCGTTTGGCCAGCGAAGCTTTAAGTTGTCGCCCATTTGCACGTTAACACTCCCAAAGACTCAATGAAAGAAATCTGCCTCAAGACTAATGCACCGAGTGCAAGCACAGACACTTTCTGTTATGTACGAACCTGCCCCAAATCAAGGATCCCACCTCGAACTTGTCAAGCTGCAAGCCAGAAAGCGACTGAAATTGAACTTCACAGGTTACAATTAATAAAACGAACATGTCAACATAAGCGTATGCGGCAGAACATCCTTAGGTATTTTTCTCGACAGCTTGCTGAACAGAATTCGAACGTTATGCAGGATAACTTCCCACACGAAACGGAGCAGACAGTATGCCAGTGTGCTACAATTTCAACAGTGAAAAGGACGATGGCATCCCCTGAAACATTTACAAGGCTTTCCAACGTAGCTTTCCAAGTTGTCACCAATTTGCACGTTAACACTCCCAAAGACTCAATGAAAGAAATCTGCCTCACGACTAATGCATCGAGTGCAAGCACAGACACTGGCTGTTATGTACGAACCTGCCCCAAATTAAGGATCTCACCTCGAACTTGTCAGGCTGCAAGCCGGGAAGTGAGCACTAAAATCGAACTTTATCCAGGTTACGATTAATGAAACGAACACGCCAACATAAGCGTATGCGGCAGAACATCCTTTGGAATTTTTCACGACAGCCTGCTGAACAGAATTGAAACGTTATGCATGATAGCTTGTCATACAAAACGGAGCAGACACTATGCCAGTGTACTACACTCAACAGTGGAAAGGAAGAGGAATTCCATCTCCTGGAACATTTGAAAGGCTCTGTCAGATGCAACAGTTAAATTTCCATACAATTTACCAGGGACATGATAAGACTTCAATAGCATAAAGTACTTATGTGGTTGTGTTGTGTCATCTTGCTCATCCTTGAGAATTCCTGAACAATTGCAACACTTTTCACGCTTTTCAAGAAACTGTTTGTGAGGAATTCAGCGACATAAGACAAAGCCGAATCAAGAACTATGTGAGATTCTTTCAGTGAAGCAAGTGTGTGTATATCCTGAAGTGGGAGGAAAGTCATCCGGACGAGAAGGCTGTACATGATCGGCAAGCGAAGGGCTCCGCAATGAAAAGGGGGAGAGCTCTTGAAGAAAAGGACAGACTTCACCCCTTCAGCATTTCCTTTGTCTGAAAGTTTCATAATTTTCTGGACCATATTTTGTTTTAGACCACACATAAAGTGGGGGACAGTGGGATTCGTGTTGCACCCCTTTCTCTGCCTAATACACCCAAACATATTTTCCAAAGGGTCCTGTTGTAGCCGCCTCGTAAGGAGGAAGCTGAAGCCGTACTTCTTTGAAACATCATTCCATAACAACAGATTCGATTTTACAGCTACTTGCCAACGACTAATTGTCTGTGGCTGCCGTCTGCCTTCAAACTTCCAAGCAGCAACCCAATGAATGGCGGCCTCAAGAAAGTCTACTATCAATTTTTTTTTGTGCTGGAGCTATTCAAAGCATCGAATTGTTTATCCATTCTGTCGCAAACGTTCGCTGTGTAAACGCAGTGTCCGGAAGTTCTTGGACATATATGCAAGTGCCGTAATGACATTGGAAACTGATGCACTCAAGACCTGCGTTGCCCGTTTGACTTTCATATCGTTGAATGGTTTCTGATATGTCTCTCTGTTAACTTTGGCGGCAACCTAAGCCACAGCTCATGTGTCGAATGGTACAATTCAGTTATGTGCGCCCATTTCACAACCTCATTTTCAGTGTGCAGCTTGTGCATCTGCAGGTTGTTTCGTGTTGTTTTTACAAGATGTGGTATATTAAATATGAAAAATATACAACCTCCGTCAACAGTAAAAAACGGTTGCTCCAGAGACACGCCAAGCTGTCTAGCTTAGCTCACATTTCAGGCTCCTTGGTCGCATTTGAGGGCTTTGACAGTTATTCGAATCTCCTTTAGTTGTTTAATAAGGGACTTTATCAGGCCACAGAGTTCTGACGATGGTGTTGATGCATGGCCAATCGTGTAGGCAACTGGCTCAACCGATTTCTTAGCAATTCCATAGAGCAGAACAACCATGGCTCGGTCTGCGATGGTTCAAGTGTGCTCAACACCATTGTCAATAATTCCATCTGCAAGATCTTGGGGTTGAATGATAGGTCAAATTTTTTTCAGCGTCATCTCGTCAAATATATCAGGGAACAGACACGATGGATGGCATCATCCCAGGAGTTATTCGAGGTATAATTTTCACGTTACAGAGCCACCTGCGGATAGAGTGTACTGTGGGCAAAGTTAGAAATGAAGAGAAATACCGATACGCTCGTGACCCACGAAAATGCAAGTGCAGTGCAAATTTCTTTATCCAATGGAGAAACCGTCTTCTTTTGCCTTTTCTGTTAAGCTTAGCATGGCTTTTCAACAGCCGAAACATTTCATTTGTGACATGAGGGCGCATAACACCGAGTGCTTCATCAACTTTGAGGGGGGTCTTAACCTGTCGTTTCCGCAGCCTGGCAATTGTCTTATATTTGGAGATCTGCCCTTGAAGCCGCCTGATGATGTCCTTTGGTCGACGGGTGTGCTTTGTAGCGAGCGTAGCGGAGATGCTTCCAGAAGCTAGATTGAAAGAGAAAAGGGAAATAAATGTTTAGCAACAAATGAATGTACAATGCACTACTGGACATGAGTTATTAGGTTTGTTCGATTTGCCTGCACCGCAGTGAACCAGTTGAGAACAGAGCATGATACAGAAATTTCTACAGTGCAGACGTCATGTTTTGTCAGACCAATGTTCATCGAGTGCATAAGCTTGAGAGGTCCTGAACTGCTGGCATGATCGGCTTCAGAGGTGCAAATATACCCTGCGCCTGTGCAGACGCGCATAAGCAGGGCTGCAACAGCGTTTGCGCGCGTGCGCTCTGTCGCTTACTGCTTCACACCTGTACGTCTGTACCAAGTTGGCACCGACAGCAGAGAAGGCGCAGCGAAATCATGAATTGTCTCTGCGCCTTTTCAAACGAACGACCTGATTCAGAGGGCGCCATTGCTGCTTCGCTGGAACAAACGGCAGGGTGCATCCTCTCGTGAACTGGTTCACGCGAATCAAACAGACAAATTTCGTTTACCCTTTATAGCACAAGTTTGCTCTCTTGCGTAACATGTGCTCAGACATTGTGCGCTCCACACAACCGGCTTCATGCAGTCTAGCACATATTGAAATTACGATAACAGATTGGCTGAATGTGCAATACAGCAGTTGAAAATCACAAGAGCAAAAAGTACGCGTGCAAAACGTTGAAAGGACCTGTAGCGCGGGCACTGTGTCATGAAAGGTGGGCTTTTTAGCGTTAATTTATGCGAAAGATCACCTCTCCTATATTTTAAATCATAATGGTTATAGCAGCTGAAATATTGACCCACCAGATATCAAAATTTTATGCTAGCCTAAGAAATACTTTGTCCCTCTATTCATTTTTCTTTAGGATGTTGTCTTTTGTTCATGAAGCATGGTTGCACTCTTGTTAAGTCGAGCACAATTTTTTCTGTCTTACAGTGATCACAATAACAAGCCTAATATGTTGCGTAGAAATGCAAATTTCGCCACCAAATTTGTTTTGTGACAGCTAAACTGTGCTCCTGTCTAGCAAAACACATAACGAACTCCATGCTGTATCACATATGGCGAAGCAATTTATGATTGTCACATACAGCGACCAGAATCTCATTCCAAACATCACAATGGACTGACAAAGCCAGCTCCCTGCTACTTTTCCCCAGTACTTTAATATTTAGGCATGTAACCAGTGCACGAAACTTCTGCGCATTGTACACTAATCTGCTGGCATGCATTTATTGAGAAAAAACATTTCAAATACTTTCTGTCTCCTGTTACAAAGGACATTAAAACACGCTATGTGATAAGAGATTAAAGTCTAGCATCATGAGGCACTTCTAAAAGAGAAAACCGTCAATATTACACCACACCTGAAAGCTTCCTCGATGTAGCTGCTGTGATACGTAAGTGATGAATAGGGTCAAGAATCTTCAAGGCGCTTGGAGTGGCAGACTGGTAAACCACTGCCCCGTAGTCTAGGCGTGTACGTATAAGGCTTTTGTAGACATTCATGAGGCACTTCCTGTCACTGCCCCATGTTGCGTGCGACAAGATTTTCAGAATCTTCATTGTTTTTAGGCATTTGTGCTTAATATATCTTAGGTGCGGAATGAAAGTTAATTTTTGATCCAGAATAATGCCCAGGAATATGTGTTCTGTGTTTACAGGTATGCGATGTCCATTCAAGTCTATATAGGGATCTGCGGTCAGTCCTCTCTTTCGTGTGAATAACACACATGGACTTTTATTGGGATTGATTTTAAAGCCATTTTCTTTGGCCCATTTACACACTCGCTTCAGTCCAATTTGGATGTGTCGTTCACAGATTGCGAGGTTACAGGACTTGAAACCGATCTGTATTATCATCTACATATAGGGAGTAGAACACGCCGTGCGGTATTGCTGAACGTAAGGAGTTCATTTTTTGATGAAAAGCGTACAGCTGAGTACGCCTCCCTGCGGCACCCCAGTTTCCTGTGTATATGGTCTGGACAGAGCATTCCCAACTGTAACGCGGAACGTGCGATTTGATAGGTAGCTTTCAATTATGTTAAGCATATTCCCGCGGATACCAATTTCTGAAAGATCTCGTAATATTCCAAACCGCCATGTTGTATCATATGCTTTTTCCATGTCGAGGAAGACAGACAGAAAAAGCTGTTTGTGTATAAAAGCGTCGCGGATAGTTGCTTCTATGCGAACAAGACTGTCTATTGTAGAATGGCCTTCTCTAAAGCCGCACTGATACGGATCGAGCAGTTTGTTTTCTTCAAGGAAATGTAAGAGCCTGCGGTTTATCATTTTTTCATAAAGTTTGCAAGGACAACTTGTTAAATCTATGGGACGGTAATTTTCCACTGAGGATGCATCTTTACCTTGTTTTAGAATGGGTACTACGATGGCTTCTCAGATGCTTGATCATCTCATACACAATACGGTCGGCTCCGGGAGCAGAGCTTTGACAAATGCTTAATGATGTTCTGAATTCCACAACACTGAAGGGACAGTTGTAAGGTTCGTTTTCACCACACTTTCTGTTGAGCGGCTTGCTTTCTGCAGATTGTTTCAGTTTATGGAAAGACTCCGAACAATGTTCGGAGCTGGACACATGCTCGAAATGCTGTCCAAGGGCGTTAGCCTGGTCTTCAAGGTTATTGCCTTGGACATCAACCAAAGGCAGGAGGTAAGGTTGGTGGCCTACTAATTTTCTCAACCGACTCCATACTTTTCCTTCTTGTTTGTAGGAGTTAATGCCGGAGACGTAGTTCTCCCAGCTTTCCCTTTTAGCAGTGCGCCGTGTTCATCTTCCTTGGGACTTCATATGTTTGAAGTTAATAAGGTTCTCAGTTGTTGGAGAGTGGCGTAGGTTGTCCCAAGCCTTATTCCGTTTTTTTCGTGCATTCCTGCAATCCTCGTTCCACCAGGGCACCCACCTTTTCTTCGGGGTCCCGTTCGTTTGTGGGATACACTCCAATGCGGCGTCAATCATAAAAGTGGTAAAATAAGCAACAGCGTCGTTTATATTAAAATCGTTAAGAGCGTTTCGGTGCATATACGTCAGCGTCTTAAATTTTTCCCAGCCTGCAGATGCAATCTTCCATCGAGGGGCGTGTGGGCAAGGATCATGTTTTGTAGATTCGAGGATCACAGGAAAATGGTCACTGCCATAAGGGTTCTGAATAACTTTCCAATCTAAACGGGGTACTAAGGTCAGGGATGCTATGCTTAAGTTTATGAAACTGTATGTGTTATGTGCAAGGCTGTAAAATGTTGGTTGTTTCTTATTTAGCACGCAGGCGCCTGAAGAAAACAGGATTTGTTCTATTATTCGACCTCTTACATCGCATCGGGAATCCCCCCAAAGAGTATTGTGTGCATTGAAGTCCCCAACCAGTATGTATGGCTCTCGCAGGGCATCTATTAATCCCTCGAGGTCTGTTCGATGGAGCCGAAAGTTAGGCGGTATGTAGATAGAACAAATACTAATTAATCTTCCGAACAATAAGGCCCGAACCGCAACTGCCTCAAGAGGTGTTTGAAGTTCCAGAGCACGGCATGCAAAGGACTTATCAGCTATTAGTGCTACACCGCCGGACGAAGTGTTGGCATCGTCACGGTCCTTGCGAAAAATGGCGAATTGCGTCAGAAAGCCTGACTGTGTTCGTTTTATATGTGTTTCCTGTAAACACGGCACTTTTGGATTGTGTTTTTAGATGAGTTCCTGCACATCATCAAGGTTTCTGAGAAGACCTCTGACGTTCCATTGAATTATTTGTGTATCCATATTGTAAGTCAAATAGGTGCTGTGTGTACAGAAACAGAAGTATTAATTAGAAATTCCAGAGATTAGATTACAGAGCTCTTTCGAGGCCCTGTAATCGGGGTTTTGCCCTTTCTGGAGCGTTCGAGGGAGCCTCGCCGCTCCTTAGGCGCTTGGCGCGCCGTGGGGATAGGTATAGTGTCCATTGCCTCCTCTGAGGCGCCGGACACGTGCTCTTGTGAGCGAGAGGTTACCAGGGATGGTCCTGCCTTGGAGGGCAGGACCCCTGCGCCCACCAGCCCGGAGGTCGATGGGGCTCCCTGGGGGATTTGGCTGCGCCGGCCCTTGCCAGCGCTGGAAGGGACCTGGGAGGTTGAGGCAGCCTCGGCTGCGCCCACATTCGGGGTCGATGGTCCCTTCTCCTCGGTTGACGGAGCAGCGCTAGCTGCAACCGCCGCGGAGGCAGATGGCGTAACTGCCGACTCACTGCTTGTGGGTCGGACAGCCGCCGGAGGCCGTTGTGACGCTGCCCCCTGACGCGCCACATAGGCAAAAGTTTTCTTGGGCAGGTAAGATACCCGCCTGCGTGCCTCTTTGAAACTTTTATTTTCTTTTACTTTAACCGTTACAGTTTCCTTTTCTTTTTTCCAGGATGGGCACGACCGCGAGTACGCGGCGTGCTCCCCATCACAGTTTACACAGTGGAGAGCATTCTCACAAGCTTCAGAGGTGTGTTCGTTGGCACTGCATTTCGCACATGTTTGGCGGCCTCGGCAGCCCTGCGAACTGTGGCCGAAGCGCGCCTGGCATTTGAAACATCGAAGTGGATTGGGCACGTATGGCCTGACACGGAGCTTGATGTACCCGGCCTCGTTTGACTCGGGCAGGACACTTGAACGAAAGGTGATTATTAGGTGCTTGGTTTGGATCTCTTTACCATCTCGCCTCATCTTTATTCTTCTGACATTGATAACATTTTGCTCGCTGAAGCCCTCCAAGAGTTCAGCCTCTGTGAGCTCCAGCAAGTCATCGTCGGACACAACGCCGCGGGTGGTGTTCATAGTACGGTGCGGGGTTACTGTTAGTTGGTTATTCCCAAATGACACTAGCTTAGGCAGTCTCTCGTATTGCTTCTTATCGCGGAGCTCCAGGAGGAGATCACCGCTTGCCATCCTGGTCGCTTTATATCCGGCTCCAAAAACATCAAAGTCCTTGATACAAGGAACGGTGAAATAGAGCGTACTGGTTTGCCGGGTTTTTCCGAGTGAACTACATGGAAACGTGGGAAGTTGTGGACTTGGCGTCCGAAAAACTGAAAAACTTCATCGGTGCGCCCTCTTTTCTGAGGGCGATCGGGGAGTGGAGGAAAAGAGCAATCCATAAAGATATGTGAGATTTCGGCAGTAACGCCAGCCACCCACTGTGGAGTCCTACAAGGGGACGCTGCAAGAACCGTGAAACACTGCCTGCAAACGCCAGCTGTACGTTACCACTATAACCAAATATGAAATAACCTAGGCTGGCTATTCACACAAGGTTAACCCTTGCTACCTCGAAAAATTGGAAGTAAAGGGGAAGCCAGAAGAAGACAGGAAAGGTGGAAAGTAAGGGAAAGACGAAGGTTGCAGGGTGAGAGAGACAGGAAAAGGCAGCTACCGATTTCCCCCAGGTGGGTCAGTCTGGGGGTGCCGTCTACGTGAAGCAGAGGCCAAAGAGGTGTGTTGCCTCCGCCGGGGGAGCCTTAAAGGTCCGAACACCCGGCATCGGCTCAACCCCCAGGATCCCCCTTTCCCCGGACACGACTAAGCCGCGCACGGCTACACGTGGGAGCGTCCAGCCCTCGTGTGCTCAGGTACGTGGTGTCGCAACGCACCAAACGCCTGCTGACGCAGACGCCCCTGCGGGGGATGACATCTTTATACAATAGAAAATTCTGGTACTTGCACCTATCACAGACAAGCGGACATCTTTGGCTTCCCTATTTTAAGAGAAACACACAACATGAAGACTGAAAATGAACACCATGCGCTGCAGTTCTGAACAGTACCCGTCTCGGGAAGACAACGAGATGCACATTTGCACATACAGATCACACATCGTAAAAAGTTCACCGAGTACAAGAAGTAGACGATGCAAACATCAATGTGTCCCTTGGAACAGCACTGATCCCTGGAAGCCGACACAGGATATTACAGGTGGATTTCGTTGCATCTTTTAACTGTTCCTTGAGTCGAGTGCGACGTCGCCGCACCGTCTCGCCAACGTAGCTGGCACCAGCTACATTGTAGACGACACCACTTTGTTCGCCCGGAGGTCTACGGTCCTTTGGCTTTGGGAACACATTCGCCAATGTGTACGAGGGTTTGAACACAGTTCGAACACCCAAAGGCCGTAAAGCCCTGCGCACTGCGTCTGATACACCGCGGACATACGGAATGCACACAAAGGAGCCAGCCTTTCGGCCTTGCTCTCGCAGGGTCTCTGCATCCGGCGTCGCATATCATTGAGCAAGCGCTGAGGGTAACACCGTTTATGCAAAAGAGCGGCAACATTAGTTAATTCTTGCTGCCTCAATGTTTCCGCTGACGACAGTGCATCACAACGAGACAGGAACGTACGTACGACGGCATGGTTGTGTTCCGTAGGGTGGCGAGAGTAAAAATTCAGCGCACTTCACGCTATCGCACGATTTGCGATATACGGTTGTCTCCACTGAACCTCCTTCGCTCCGTCGTACCAGCACGTCTAGAAAGGCTAAGCTGCCACTATTCTCCGTCTCGCATGTAAATTTAATGGCATGATGGACGGCATTACGTGACTCATGCATGGCATGCAGGTTTCTTTTCGACAATGACAAAAATGTCATCTACATAGCGGCAATAGATTTTCACAGCGAAGGGAAAGGACGTCATCACAGCCGTTTCTACGTGTTGCATTAAGAGATCAACCACGGTACATAAGCAGGACTGCCCATCGGGACGCCTTCTATCTGGTGATATATGGTTCCGGCAAACGTGAAATGTGTTAGCTTGAAGCAGGACTTAAGCAGAATCACGACGTGGTCGACAGTCAGAGAAGTGCAGCTTTCTAACGTACAGTCGTCCTGCAGGCGTTTCTCAATAAAATCCTCAGCAAACGCTACCGGCACATTCGTGAATAAGTCACGACATCGTAAGATACCTTAACATCCTCATGCCGAAGCTGATGCTGACGTACCGCGGAAGAAATGCTTTAGAATTGATCGTCAACTTGCTCCGTTGCGCAAGTAGCTTCAAAATTTCAACCGAAACCTTATACAAGTTGTATGTCGGCGACCCAACAAAAGGAACAATAGGGCGTAGGGGGCAGCCGTCATTGTGAACTTTTGGCAACCCGTACGCTTTCGGCGCTCCGTCAGACGAAGAGAGTCGACGCTATAGCGTCTGGTCGACACTTCCTTTTGTTTTGAACCTGCGCAAATAGTCGACGAACAGCTTTTCGCAATTGGGGTCGTGCTGCATCTTCTGAAAGTGCAGAGGATCCTCCAAAAGCAGTTGCATTTTTCTGTCGTAGTCCTTGCCGTACAATATTACAATACCTCTGCCCTATTACAATACCTCTGCTTCGAGGACCACGACAGATGCAACAGACTTCAGGTCATCAAGCGCAGGCGGGCTCTTTACTAGTTAAATTCGACTGAGGCGTCTGGGCATTTGTCAAAATGTTCACAATGCGGCTACGAGCAAGGATTACAGCTGCAGTATCTTTCATGTGACGTAAACATTCTTCCGTTTCTACTATAATATCGCGTTGGGGAATAAACCGCGGTGCGATAGCAAAATTACTCCCTTTCGACAGAACACCCACTTGGTCTTGCGACAGCCGTTTTTCCCAACGGTTCTGCACACTTGTAGACTCAAAATTTCTTGCCGTAGACTGGGTAGCAAGGTGGTCAATTTTTTTGTTGTGGGCATAAGTGCAAAAATTATGGGGTTTAGCATGCCAAAACCACTTTCTGATTATGAGGCACGCCGTAGTGGAGGACTCCGGAAATTTCGACCACCTGAGGTTCTTTAACGTGCACCTAAATCTAAGTACACGGGTGTTTTCGCATTTCGCCAACATCGATCCCACGACCTCGGGCTCAGCAGCCAAACAGCATAGCCACTGAGCAACCACGGCGGTTTGGGCATGAGTGTACTTTCCCCTTTCGAGAAGTTCCGCCTTCTCTGTTGCCTCCAGAATCTTACTGAAGTCGCCAACGTGTACCTTTGCAACAAGACATGCCTCAAATGTACAGATTTGACGTCTTGCCTGATAAATAAATTTGCTGCTTGTTTTCCTGAATACGGGCTTTTATGCAATTCCGGCTGAAGTCTCTTGCACGCTTGCGTCCGTAGGGCGTGTTGACCAGTGTCCGGCAGTGCAGGCTTTTGGGAAAAACATTGCTATTTAGACACTTGTAGTTGAAACGTATGTGACATTCATGGCGGGCAATCTTCGTAGAGTGGTCGATGTATTTCCTCAAAGGGCCAAGAAGGCTACATCCGTAACTGTACCGGATAGGAGAAAGAATGTTCCAAAAGCCAGGGGAACCCATACTTCAACGTGTTGTTTTCACTGGCTTTAATCAACAATAAAATAAAAGAAAAACATAAACGTTTCGCTACCTATGCGGGTGGGATCGTCTGGGCTCGTTTCCAAACTTCGTCGGGCGCTCTGTTCGTCTACCCCGTCCGGTCGGGGATACCATATGTCGCTGGCGGGACTGTGGCTGCTGCTGCGTAATAAAATACTTTCTATGAAGCCGTTCCTGTCATTGTGTCTCTCCTTCGCTCCCTGGTTCATGGTTTGACCGTTCCGCCATATCGCTGCGATGTCCTGTACGTAAGCCACTCTTGATTTCTTACCCGTCGTTTTCGCCTTTCCTGTCGAACCACTGGCTTTCGTTTTCGTTACCTTCATTCTGCTGTCTTGTTTCCTTTACTCTCGGGTCAGTTGTCAGCTCGGAATCCTGCTGCGACTCTTCTTGCTGCTGCGGCATGTCTCCCTTGTCGCCATGTTGCGCTCCTTCCCGATTGCTGTGGCCGCCATATTGTGCAGCAGCGGCGTCGCCTCCTAGCTGTTCGTCGGTGTGCTGGCTTGGCGTCTCGGTGAACCCCACTCTGTGCGGGTTCTTGTATCGTAGAAAGGTGCTCTTCCCCTTCCCCGTTGTTGTGGTCCCTTTGTTGGGTCCAAATTGCTGCCCTCAGAGGCGTCATCTCCCGATGGGTTTTGTCGGCTTCCGTCACTCTTCCAAGCGGCGGAAACTCGTCTACTTCCATGGCAGCCATTAGGTACGATTTCCTGACTGTTCAGTCCACGCTTGCGTGCGCGCCACCGCAGCGGCGACACGCCAGCGAGCAGGTCTTTTCCGTGTAGCCGTAAATGCCGCAGTTCCTGCGAAACGGTGTCTGGAACTGTGCCTTGTAATTCCCTTCCTGGCTGATATGACCTAGTGGCCACAAAGCAATAACACCTTTATTCACAAAGCGCATACATATTATAGGCTGGTGTGATGCCACATATCAGGTAGTATGGGCACAGTTTGCAAGCGCCGCACGTTATAACATTTCCTTCCATCTAACGATCATTTGTTTATTTTGCAAAGTCCTCGTGCTTGAAACGGTCCGGTGGCTTGCGCGTGCTGCGCCGTAGCGGTCGCCTTTCCGCTGGCGGTGTAGCTAACCGTGCCTCCGGCTGTGGCATTGACGTTAGTGGCGTATATCCCGTTGACGGTGTCCGGCAGTCTGTGCTGACAGGTGGGAGCTTGCTGAACTGGAAGCGTGTGAACAGCGTTTGCCGCGGCCTATAACGTGCTCTCTGCTGCAATGTCGCTGTGCTGCGTCGCAGGATTTCCGAGTCTCGACTCGGGTACCAGCCTTGCTGCCGGGTCAGCATGACGTGACCGCAAGTGGTCGGCGTGCCTAAACCGGAGTTGTTTGCGCACTTTTACAACATACGCCACAGCACTCACAACCTGGTGCACGACAGCTTCCTCCCACGAGGCACATTCACCGCGCGCAGTTTTCACAAAAAAATTATCACCTGCATCAAACAAGTGCTCCCTCCCGCGACACCTATCTCGCTGTTCTTTGAGTACATGCTGCTTTGCGAGCATTGCTCTCGAAAGTCTGGTTTCAACAATCCAAGTTTTGTGCGTGGCTGTCGCTTGAGAAAAAGCTCAGATGGTGTCTTTCCTGTCACACTACTGGGTGTGTTGTGGTATGCCATCAAAAAACTATCAATACATTCCTGGAACAAATAACGTGCACCTGACGATTTGCTTTCCAAGACGCTTTATCAGAGCACGTTGCAGTTTGCACGGTTCGTTCGGCTGCGCCGTTTGAAGCTGCATGATAAGGAGGAGTGCGATTGTGTCTTACGCCGTAGGTGGCCAAAAAGTATGCAAAGTCCGCTGCAGTAGATTGCGGCCCGTTATCGCTTACCAATCTTTCCGGGACACCGTAAGCAGCAAAAGCACTTCAAAGCTTTTCAATTGATTTTGCAGTAGGCGTGGACATTGGCCATACCTCGACTGAGGTATGAGTCAAGAACAAGAAACACATTAGCACTCGTTTGAGCAAAGTACATGCGCGCGTGACCAGCATCTAGTAGGATAACGCCATGGATGAAGTGGTATAGGCTGGACTGCCGGTTGCTCTGCCTGGCATATTTTGCATTTAATTACGTACTCCTTTATGGCTTGGTCAATTCCAGGCAGGAAACAAAACAGGGCCAGCATTTTCATGCGACTTTCCCCAGGATGTTCATCGGTCGAGCACGTGATACCTCAGCAATTTAGGGATAGCAACCCGGAGTCCCCACGTTACGCAGCCCTGCTCCAGTGACAATGATTCTCGGCGTACGTAATATGGTTTGAGTTCTGAGCAGCAACTAGGCCAACCATCGAGAGTAAAGTCAGCTACACGACGTAATATCAAACATTGTCTGGACGCTTTGACGATTTCGGCGGCTCTCGATGGAAGGCATTAAAATACTGAGACAGATTCTGCCAATACGTCAGCCGGCACTACTTGAGACAATCTGGACAAGGCGTCAGCCACACCCATGTTCTTTCCATTACAATGCCTAAGGCGGTACCTGTAGTCTGCAAAGGTCATTGCCCAGCGCTGCATGCGTGCTGCTGCTAACGCTGGTGTAGGCTTTTCTTCGCCCAAGATAACAAGTAGCGGCTGGTGGTCGGTGTATATTGTAATGTTCCGCCCATACAGATAACGGTGAAACTATTTAAGTCCAAATATCAACGCCAACGCTTCCCGCTCACACTGTGCGTACTTTCTTCCGCTGCGCTGAGCGTTCGCGAAGCAAACACTATAGGCGATTCTTCTCCGTCAGCAGTTTCATGAAATGTGACTGCGCCTAGGCCGTAAGACGACGCGTCACAAAACACTCCGATCGGTTTGTCAACGTCGTAGAACGTGAGGACTTTGCTGCCAACAAGCAGTTGTTCTGTATCTGCGAAGGCAACGCTGAATTTTTTCGTCCACGACTCACTTTTTATATTTCTTTAAAAGCCGATACAGTGGCTCAGCGATGCTTCCATAGTTCCTCACGAACTTTCAGTAGAAATTTAGCATACCGAAATGTGCTTTTAGTTCTGTAACGTTCGTGGGCTCAAGTGCATCAATAATCGGCCTGATCTTTGCTTCCGTGGGATAAATCCCTTCAACAGTCACTGTGTGACCCAAGTAAGTCAGCGATTCTTGAAAGAAATGGCATTTGTCGGCGTCGAACGTGATATTATACTCACGTAGCCTTTCAAGGACCCACTCTAGCGTCTTTGGCAGGTAGCTGTGTCAGATCCTGCCACAATCACATCATCCTACATGTGGAATGCCTTTCAGTACTTTGTCCATCACAGACTGAAATATTTCGGGTGCCCATTCCACACCATATGGAATTATTATTATTATTATTATTATTATTACTATTACTATGCTTACTATGTATTGTTTTTTGTGCATAAATAAATATTATTATTATTAATATTTGTTTTGAACGCATATACACAATTACAAATGAAAGGCACTAAAACTGAAACAAACCCATACTGGTGTTCAGAGTCAAAAATGGTCATGGCTGAGGATTCAGTGGTACCTGCTGATACGCTGCGGACAGGTCAAGAGCACAGAACAATTTACCGCCTGTAATTGTTGAGTAAAGGTCTTCTGGCCTGGGTAGCGGGTAATGGTCTGTTTTTAACACTGAAATGTAACTTTCTATTCTCCGTAGGGCCTAAGACTGCAGTCTTTCTTGGGCCCTACCACAAGCGGGGTTGACCAGTCGCTATGCGGTACTTGTAGCATGCCTGTTTCCACCATATCACGGAGTTGTTTTTCCACTTTTTCTTTAAGTGCAAATGGAACAGACCTGGCACGACAAAATACTGGCACAGCGTTTGCATTCAGGGCTATTTTGGCATCAAAATTTTTCACGGTGCGTAGCGTCTAAGAAAACACTGCAGGGTACTTTTGCTGCAATGAAACAACTCTGTCCTCTGCAGTTACCTGACCAATCTCGCCCCAGTCTAGCTTGACGTTCAAGCCAGTTCCGCCAAAGCAATGCTGGTAGCTTCCGTCTGTTACCTTTAACTACTGCTATTGGCATTATCATGCTATGATCAAGGTACACTACCGATACTTCACACTGCGCTTTAAGTATTATTTGTTCTCATGTATACGTGCGAAGTTTCACATTGGTGGGCTGACATGCGATAACGGCAAAATCTGAATCGTACACCTGCTCTGGTACTACACTCACAGCCGCTCCCGTGTCAGTTAGCATGTTAAGCGCCTTCCTTCCACTTGAATGTTGACATCAAAGGACGAGTCCGTCACATTTACAAAATAATACACTCAGTAATCGGAATCCTCACCAGAACGTTCTATTGCATTTGCTCTCTTTGACTGCGCTGCTGTGCACATTTTTCTCAAGTGTCCTACTTTTGAGCAGTTACAGCCCACAAAGTTTTTGTAGCAGCATACGCTTCAAGAATGCCCTCTGCCGCAGCTTTCACGTCGCTCTTTCTTAGAACGTGGCTCATTCACGCCTTTTTAGTCCATTTCTTTGAATGGCTCTAAACGACATTTAATGACTCCTTGTTTGTCCCTTACTTTTTCATAAGCGCTACCTCTCTTCCCGCCATTTCTCGATCCAAGGCAAGCTTTCAATGGTCAACTTCTCTTCCGTGAAAAAGGCGCGCTGGATCTCCTCATTCTGCACCCCTGCCACGAGCCTGTTGCGGAGAGCATCCTGTAGGAAGTCGCCATAGTTGCATTTTCTAGCCAAGTGTTTTAACTCCACTATGAGATTTCCTACGCTTTCACCTTCGTGCTGCGTCCGCTTATTGGCTCTACAGCGCTCAGCCATGACCGAGCTTTTTGGACTGTAATGCTCTTTCAGCAAACGCTTGGCTTTAACGTATGTTATCTCGCCTGGGGAAGCTGGCACTACAATTTTCTTGATGACTTCATAAGCTTCGGCTCCTATCACACTTAGGAACACCGGTACCTTGTTTCCTCCTTTATGACATTCGCTTGCACAAAGAGTTGAAATCGCTCTAAGTAAGGTTCAAAATTCTATAACTTAGGATCAAACTCGGTGATGTTGTCTAAGCGTGACATTTCTGTCCGGGAGTAGGAACCGTAGCGTCACTTCTGTGCTGTTCCTGTTGTGGTCGTTGTTGCAGACTGGTTGCGCTACGTTGCTCCTTGCCGGTCTGCCCCGCGTCCGCAGGAAACGTTGCCTGAAGCTTCGATGTCGTTCCCCGTTCTCCGCTCGCGTTGCGATCCGTAGCTCTTCAGCATGAAGCTCCGCTCACTGCATTGATGTCGGCTTCTGTTAACGCATGTGCGGGGGCGTTGCTCGTGCCTCACTGCAATCTGTCGCACGTTGCAAGCTGGGGTGTCTTACTCCCAGAACACGTACTTGATAGGAAGGCCTTTTTAGTCGCAAAATTGCGTCTGCTATTCTGCCGTCCGGTTAATTTGCCGCATTTGCCTTGCATCCTCGTCGCCAGTTGGTATGAATGACCTAGTGGCCACAAAGCAACAACACCTTTATTCACAAAGCCCAGACATTGCATAGACAGGTGTGATGTCACACACTAGATCGTATCGGCGCAGTTTGCATGCGCCGCACGTTATCACACTGGCTACACCGATGACATAGCCGGCGGACGCAGCGGTACTCGAAGGAAGCACGATTTCCACTTACTCGGGAGAAATTGGGGAGGGGGTTGTCTTGCTTCATATCCATATTCAGGTAGCTTGTGCCTGTACGTATGCTCCGCCCGTCCTTGTACCGCGCTTCTTCAATTCTCAATGTGGTTTCGAACACCTTCAGGAACGCGGCTACATTATTGTCCGAGATGTAGCGCGGAAGTTACGTACAGTTTAAAGTGGCGACTTGTGCCACAGGGATTAGCAGTACTATTTGGTTCCCAAGGCGGAGGCCGCCAAATTAAAAACCTGTTTGTTGAAGTCCTTGTTCTTCATTTGACTTAATCTACAACTGCTGACGTAGTTAAGAACTTCTGTGTGGGAGCTTGGCAAGCGTCTTGCTTGGAGCGAAGTGGCAGAAGACGTTACTTTCCTTAACCCCAATAATCTCATCTTAAGATGGTTCAGATCACTTTGCATTAGCGTTGAGGATGGTTCAGATAAGTTGCAATTTATCTCTGAATAAATTTGAGTACCTGTGTTCGAGCTTCTCCCATTCGTCTATGCAACTATCCCATGATTTTTTAGCTCATCCCAATTCCCTCAATTCACGGATGCTGCTAAACGGTTGTGAAGACCAGGAATTGACGTTTCGTCGTAAAAAAACCTTGTTATTTACGGGCCATAGGTGGCAGTATAATGATATATCCTTATTTCACAGACAATTTCCCCTGGTCTGTGGTCCTACATATCTAGAGAAAAAGGAGGAAATTCAAGTGCCTTACAATTTACGATTGAGGATTCTAAGGGAAGGGGATACATACATGCCATCCAAGCCAGCCTGTATGTTATTACGACTCCATGTGTGCTCAAATGTTTGACCATGTCGCAACACATACCCGTCTATTAAAAAACTGGTAGAACAGATTGATGTAAGTTCTGAAATATATGTGTCCACCCTTTCTTTAGCGCGACCTGTTCCATCTGTTAGGTTGTTTAAAGCACAGTTGAAGTCTCCGGTCAGGATAAGGTGTTTCCTTTCTTAGAATAAGGTGTTCAGGTTCTTCTAAAAGCTACCCATTGCAGGGCTTTTAAGTTGTGCGTAAATGTTTACAAGCCTCAATTTCTACGTTTGGTACTCGAAATCGAGTACTACCATTCGACCTTCTGGGCCAAAGCTGAAGTGGCATCCGTTAAGGAGTGACCAGTTTAGTAATATAATACCTGCCCCACACGCTTGGTGCGTAGGGAACGAGAAAAACCTTTAGCCCGGAATTGCCTTTCAAAGCCTTTAACTCTCTCTAAAGAACCTATGTTTGTTTCTTGGAAACACAAGATGTCAGAGTGTTGTTTTCTAGCAAATCTTGCCATTCTTTTTTTACTTAGCCTCGTTACTTAGTCACCCAACATTCCATGTGACTCTCTTTAGTGGCATGACTAAATGAGAAAACAAAACTGTCATATACTGTGTGGTCATCTACGGGTTTATTTAACTCAGTTTACCTAGTGTGGTTTTACCTGTAAACCTGTCGCGGTTGTTCGAACGGTTTATGCTCAATTACTTAGCCCAGTCGGCTTTCAATTGTTCGGTGTGTTACTTTTAAGGGAAACACTACCCTTCTACGTGAAGTGCTCGCACCCATCGGGTTATGTACGTTATATTACATCGGAAATGCTAACCACTCAGATGAACGACATATAGCAACGTACCTGTTCCGTAAAGAGACTCGCATACACGTAATACACTAATCGGCAACATGCGCATTCCTGAATGTGTGGCATGACCCGATACATTGTAGGAGAATGCTGTGTAGGTGAAGAATGATAGGCCGGCAGCACGTTGCGGCGACCGACCTACTGGTATGAGCAGCAGTTCACCGGAACCAGCCATTCAAAATGTCACAATTGATTCAGAAAAGCTAGTGAACACATTGCGCTTGCCGAAAGATGCTTCCTCCGGCATGTCTGAATAAAAAAAAACTCATACCTAGCTTAATACATCCGTCTCCTTGCAGTAAAGCTGAGCACATGTCTGCGCAAGTAACTAGCAGCTCAAGTAAAAAAAAAAGGAGTGGGGAAGGGGACATGCAGTATCAACATAACTGGTACTCCGGCGTAATTTAACTTCAAAAGGGCGTTACACCCGAAGAGACAGCATTTTGCGCATACTGTGCTGCCGCAAGCAGTTCTTGCCCTAACAAATAAGGATTGTGTGTGGCTTTTCACAACCATATCGGGATCAACAAGGCGGCTCCTCGAAACGGCGAATGAGCCCAGTGCTGGTCTTAGCAGGTGTTCAGTACGCTGGGCCATTCCGAGGACTGCGCACGCCTCAAGTAACTTCTGATGGATGTGCATGTGAAAGTAAATAATGTATGCAATGCGTGCACCTAACTTACTCTATTCGTCTCCGTGAGGTGGCGCTGAGATCAATCTTGAGCAAGTGACTAGCTGCCCAAATGTGAAAAAAAAAAAGGAATACCCCCCCTGAAACGCTTGCAGCTGGTGCTGCTGGTGCTGTAAGCTCGCTGCGCAACTGCATAGGGAGCTGTTTCTATAGGCCTAATTAGTAACAAGGTAGAAGACTACCGCGAGAAAATGAAAAGCGTAAACGTGGTTGTCGCCCACATAACTAGTAAAAGTCACTGTCGTCTGCGTCCATCGGATCGATGTCCCCTGGTATACTGCCGTGTTGCCCGCGCGTTAAACCCTCCCATTCAGTCCCCAGCTGACCACTCTGTCTGTCGTTCAGCACTGTGGTGTCGCCTTGGTTTCTTCGCGCTCCCATGCGCACGCTCCGTTCCCCCTCCCTCAGCGTCGGAGGGGACCCCTGTTGCCGTGGTCGGGTGTTCCGGGCCGCTGTGCCTGGCTTTCGTCTTTGTTCTTTGCCCGGCTGTGCCCCGAGTGTGTTCCACGCCGGCTCGGGCCCTAGCTCCTCTTGCGCCTTGGCGATTGTTGTGCTGCTTTGTCGAGGACACGGAGTAGTCGAGGACGAGCGCGCTGAGTTCATCGGACAATTACGACGACGCTTCGACGTCCCAGTCGTCCCTCCCGTCTCTGCTCGTTCCCCAACTTCGTCAGGCGCGCTGTTCCTCTCCCCGCTCCAGTCGCCCTTGGCGGATGTCATATGTCGCTGGCGCGACTGGTGGCTCCTGCTGCGCAATAAAATGCGTTCTGGGAAGCCGTTCCTGTCCTTGTGTGTCTTTTTCGCTTCCTGGTTCATGATTTGTTCGTACCGCCATACCTCCGCGTTGTCCTGTACTTAAGCGACTGTTGATTTCTTACCCGTCGTCGTTGCCTTTCTTGTCCCACCACAGGCTCTCGTTCTCCTTGCTTCATTCTGCTGTCTTGTTTCCTTTCCTCTTGATCCAGGTGTCAGTTCAGAATCCTGCTGCAACTGTCTTTGCCACTGCGGCATTTTTCCGTCGTCCCCATGTTGCGCTCGTTCCCGGTTGCCGTGGCCGCCATTTTGTGCAGCTGCGGTGTCGCCTCCTAGCTGTTCGTCGCTGTGCTGGATCGGAGTCTTGGTGCCAGCGTTTTCCTTGTTTTCCGGGTGTTTTTCCTGCGGGCCCTGCGATACCATCCTCTGTGCGGAGTCTTGTATCGCAGAACGCTGCTCCTCTCCTTCCCTGCTGTTGTGGTCCCTTTGTTGGGTCCGAATGGCTGCCCTCAGAGGCGTCAACCTCCGTTGCGTTTTCTTGGCTTCCATCGCCCTTCCAACCGGCGCACAGAAAGTGAGAGAGGCATAAAGGAGAGATGCCTCGACCTGCACCACTAATGTATTGCAGGTGTGAAGAGAAAGTCGACTATCATAATATAAAAAATAAGGGGATGAACCCAAATGGTTTAAAAAAAAAAAGGAATAGAAAGTAGAAAAGAGAAAAGAAGTAATAATCATCACCGTCGGCGAAAGCACAGCGGGGTGGTGCGGGATTTATTGAACATTGATTTACATAAATATTTCATTGTCTTGATTACAATTTACGTCTCCTTGAAGTCTTGAGGCTTGCTTGCCTTGATTTCACTTGAACTTCAAAGGATCTTGCTTCGAAGAGTTGAACACGAAGAGGTTTGTTGTCTCCCGCTCTTCTTGGTTGTAGTATAGGATATTTCCAACCTTAAAGATGTAAAGCATTTGTGTTGAATTCTTTTCTGCAGGAATTATTCTACAATATTTTAGGAGTGGCACAAGTGATCCCTCGAATTTTATGGAGTGAATGATGTAGGTAGGAATGAATTTTTTGTACCTGATGTCGGACGAAAGTGCGTCTTACACCTAGCCCTTCCGGGGTTCGGTTCTCCTTCCGTATGACATCAGGTCTGTGTATCAACTGAATAGTCTTGTGAAGTGAATTAAAATTACGTGATTTAGCAAAATTAAATTTGTGTGATAGTGCGTGCAATTATCTTTGTTATTTCCTCAATAATTTCAAGAGTTTCATTGTTTTTTATTATTTCTGGTTTCCTTTGTTGTGGGTTATTTCCAATAAGCTTAACTAAATTTTTCGTTGGGTGTCTGTGATTCTGTCGGACAGTCGTCCACTTCCATGGCAGCCATTCTGTATGAGATTTACTGGCTGTTCAGTCCACACTTGCGTGCGCGCCACCGCAGCGGCGACACGCCAGCGAGCAGGTCTCTTCCGGGTGGCCGTAAATGCCGAACTTCCTGCAAAACGATGTCTGGCACTGTGCGTTGTGATGCCCTTTCGGGCTAGCACCGACGACATACCCGGCGGACGCCGCAGTACTCGAACGTAGCACGATACCCATTTACTCGGGCCAAAATCAGGAGAGGCTTGTATGCCTTCATGTCCATTTTGAGGTACATTGTGCCCGTACGTATGCTGGGCCCGTCCTTGTACCGCGCTTCTTCAATTCTCAGTGTGGTTCCGAACATCTTAAGGCTTGCGGCTACTTCATTGTCCGAGATGTAGCTCGGAAGATGCATACAGGTTACACTGGCGACTTGTCTTGCTACAGGGAGTTGGGGTACTACTTGGTCGTTTGGCCAGGTCGTAACACATACGCGTCTATTGAAGTAATCTGTTCTACCAGTTTTTTTTTTAAGTTCTGAAATATATATTTCAGGCCTTTCTTTAGCGGGACCTGTTCTATCTGCTAGGTTGTTTAAAGCACAGTTGAAGTCTCCTGTGAGGATAGGGTGTTTCCTTTCTTAGCATAAGGGGTTCAGCTGCTTATAAGAGCTACCCATTGCAGGTATTTTAAGTGATGCCTAAATGTTTAGAAGCTTCAATTTCTCCGTTTCGTACTCGAATTCGAGCACTACCATTCGGCCTTTTCGATCAAAGCTGAAATGGCATCCACTGAGGAGCGACCAGTTCAGTACTATTGTACCTGCCCCACGCTTAATACGTAGCGAACGAGAAAAAAACCTTTAGCCCGGAATTGCCTTTCAAGGCCTTTACCTTTTTCTAAAAAATCTGTTTCTTGTAAACGTAAGATATCGCAGTGTTGTTTTCCGGCAAATCTTTCCACAGTTTTTTTTTACTTAGCCAGGTTCACAGTCACCTAACATTCCATGCAACTATATTTAGTGGCATGACTTGGTGAGAAAACAAAACTGTCATATACGTTGTGGATATTTACGGATTTATTTAACCCCGTTTACCTGGTCTGATTTTGCCTGTAAAGCTGTCGTGGTTGTTCTAATGGTTTATGCTCAAATGCTTAGCTCAGTCGGCTTTTAATTGTTCGGGGTATAACATTTAAGGAAAACACTACCATGCTACGTGAAGGGCTCGCGCCCATCGCTGCAGGGTTGCGTACGTTATAATACAACGGAAAAGCAAACCACTCAGATTAACAACATATAGCAATGTAGCTGTTCCATAAAGAAACACACATACACGTAATACACTATTCCACAACATGACTATTCCTTAATGGGTGGCATGACCCTGTACATTGTAGGTGAATGCTCTGTAGATGAAAAATGATTGGCCGGCTGCAAGATGCGGCGACCGACCTACCGGTAGGAGCAGCTTTTCGCCTGAACCGGTCATTGAGAACGTTACAATTGGTTCACAAAAGCTAGTGAGCCTTTTGCACTTGCCGGAAGAGGCTTCCTCCGCTATGTGTACATTAAAAAAAACTAATACCCAGCTTAATACATCCGTCTCCTTGCACAAAAGCTGAGCACATGCCTGATCAAGTGACTAGCTGCTCAAACTGTGAATGGGACACAGTGTCAGAGTTTGCCACCAAGCCAAAGTGACCACCCCACCAACTGGCGGGTAGCCCGAAAAAGCCTGTTTGAATCGGGACTGCAACGCGGGCAATTGAGAATACTGAATTATGCTTGAAAAATTAAATGCACGACATGAGCGCCATTTTAGAACTGAAATTGTATCGGAACTGCGCGGTATTACATAGTTGAGCAAAAAAAAGTTGCCCTTACTGTAAGGTAAAAAGAAAGAATAGAGTCATTTTCTAATATACGTGGATGCATTAAAAGGCGCCTGGCCTCTCATCTGCACAGGCACACACACATAGCACAACAAAGTCGCAGCAATAACAAAAACAAACTCCCACAAGTATTTCAGAAGTCGCGACACAAAACCTAGTGCACAGTCGAAGTTCTCAAGTGCCCTTATATGGAATGCGATGTTTTTGAAAGCATACAAAAAAGACAACCTTTGGTGCTTGTTTAAACATATTCACAATAGATACCCTTTGCTGCTTGTTTAAAACTATACACAACAACCTTTGCTGCAGATTTAAAACTATACACAACACGTTTTGCTTCAGATTTAACACCATACACACATTTCGCTGTAGATTTAGAACTATACACAACACCTTTTCCTGCAGGTTTAAAACTATACACAACAACCTTCGCGTCAGATTATTAAAGAAAGATCCACAGCAGACTTTAAAAAAAACTGCAACAGCCTTTGCTGCAGATAAAAAAAAACAACTGCAACAGCCTTTGCTGCAGATAAGAAAGGAACACAACAGCCTTTGCTGCAGGATAAAAAAAAAACTGCAACAGCCTTTGCTGCAGGTTAAAAAAACTGCAACAGCTTTTGCTGCAGATAAAAAAATGATTACAAAATTTTATAAATTATTGTACAGGCCGCTGCAGTTCCACAGCAATGGCCCGCGAAACTGTCCGCACGCTGCACAGCTCCTGCAACGCCTGGCCCTGTTGCTGCAGGATGGCCTCCAGGGCTGAAGCCTGCCGGTCTGCAGCCTCCCTGTGCAGCGTGGCCTCGGTGGCCAGCTGTTCCAGGGCCACGGCCTGGCGGACGGCCGCATCCCAGAACTCCGCAATCAGCTGGAAACGAAGAAATACGTCGCCAATGGCACCTCGGAATTCTTCGCTACCGACACTTTGCTGGGAGTTTGTTTATGGAGTGTCTCATCGTGCACAACACTTTTCTCTCCGCTGAAACTCCACTGACCCAGGGGCATCCGTCAATGGTGCCGAGTTCAGCGCACAACCAATTCTCCTTGTTTGGACACACCATAGTGGTGCCATAATTCATTTTCTGTCACCTCCTAAAATGCATCTCACACCTCCAAGCACCTCTTCGTAAGAAGAAACCAAACAGCCCTTTTCAGGGCTACGCACCAGTTTGCCTGGCGGGCGGTTGTGCAGTATTAGCGATTCTCTCTCCTATATACTACATACCCCAACCAATGATCGAAGAACGCGTGCAGATGCGACGTTATAATTGCAAAAATACACATTTGTGCTTGGTGACTATGCTGAGAATTCAGTTCCTTAGATACTTAGGTTTGTTTTTCTGTAGGGGTGTGCAAATAGTAAATGTTTGGTACGAATTAATTTAAGAAAATACCCAATAGAAAGACACTCCATCGAATATTGTAAAATAGCAAATATTCGTCCACCATTCTCCTTATTTTTCATTTGCCTACATTCACTATAAAGTTTTGTTTAATTTCAAGGCAGAATAGCTGTTTCTTGCACTTCAAAGTTATTGAAAAAAATTTCTCGGCTACATCCATTTGCATCCTATCACTTTTTGAGATATATCCGCACTACACAGAAATAGTATCCACGAACCGTGTTGGTTTGCTGCTGCTGCTCACTGTTCCGGGTGTGCAGCTCCACTAGACGGAGTGCCTCACGGGCTCCCGCCGGCGGCACTCGGCGACGCCTTTGGCGTTGTGGTGCTGAAAGCATACAAGCATCACATGCTGATGGGTGATTCCATTAAACTGTTCATATTGGTACAGCTAACAGGACAAGGTGACCCCAACTTACGAGCTCGGGCACTCAGGTACTCCTGGGTCGCATGCTCCTCGGCCACACCATCGGCACCGCGTGCAACGTTCTGAAAAGCCCGTTCAAGACACTGCTTTATGGACACCGAATGCAATAAACGAAAAAAAGAAATGCGAGGTGTGCAAATTCACCTGCAAGCCACTGGTGCCGAGCGTCTCGCCAACCGAAACTGTAGGCTGGGCGGGCAATGGTTGCATGGGCTGAGGGCGTCGGAAGTCTCCAGCGAGAGCTCGCGCCTTCAGGCTCTCATCTGGGGGACCAACTGTAAGCATGTGTTGAGAATGTGTCACAAAACTTCTCTGCACGCATAACTATGTTTGTACCAACAGCTACTAATCATAACTGCTACGGTTTAATGTAGCGAGTCTGCACGTAATAAGGGCAGTGGCGCAGCTAGAATTTTTTTTTTTCGAGGAGTGTTTGAAAACATGGCATGCTATGCACATTAAGACCTTCGAGAATGGGGTGGGCGGGCGTGTTTGGTGCGCCAGCCACTGGCTATTCCCCTCAGTCGATGGTCTCAAATAGTTTCGAGCACGTAGGTTCCTCTAAGAGGCCTCAAAATCTAAGTTCACGGGCGTGCTTTCAATACTCCAGATTCGACCGTCTCCGACAAAGTTCTAAGCAACACCGCCCTAGTATGTCAACTACCCTTGGGGCCAGGTGACCCTTTCCTAAAGGTTTTAGGCAAATGAACCCACTTTTTACCGTCTCGACGCGACACGCAAGCGGATATTTTCGCCTAACGTGAGGTACACACCGTGTCATGACAAACGACACACCGTAATACGCTTTTTGTCAGCGTAGACCGCGTCGCATTGAACCTCGCTTGCCGAATTTCTGACGGTCACAAAGTGCTAGTTCCCAACGCTTAGCCGATAATAGTATTCTAAGCCAGTGCTTACCGCTTCCGACCGCCCGTACACAGCGACTCGCCCACCATCCACCCGCGCGGTTCCGGTTAGCTGCAGGATGCAGCCGTAGAACCCGGCGAGCTGACCGCCTCCGCATCCCCTGTAAATAACAAACCGAGCGTATGAGATGACCCGCTGAAACAACTGCGCGCACACTCGCCTTTGCTGCTGCCTGACAAGGGCCAGCGCCTGGTCCGCTAAAAGCGCTGCTTCCGCCAGAAAGAAGGCCTGCCGCTGCTGCACGGTCTTGCGTGCAGGGCCTTCGGCTTCCAGTAGCGCCTTCGGCTGGGCCCTCAGCGCCTCCTTGTCGGCCTTTGTGAGGGATGGCCCCAGCGGATACGATGACGTCACGAGGGCGGGCTGCTCCTCCATAAAAGACAGGAGCTCCCTCTGACGCGCCGAGACCCGGGGGCCGAGCGGCACATTTCTGTGAGACGACATCTTGAAAAGTGCGCCTAGTAGACCGCTCTTTCTTTTTTCTCGCGCTATGCGCAACACTACCTAGCGACCTTGCACAAAAACTGATTCTAATAAATTGTAATAGTCGTACACATTACTGTTTGAGGACGTGTTTAAGTTTCAGAATAAGAAATAATTCTTTTCATAGAAACATGTGATTTATTAGAAAGTGAAAACCATTTCGGTTTATAGTATGTGGTCCCCAAGCAGACCACAGACGAGGCAACGCAACGTCCGGGGAGGGCACCGCTTGCTGATTGGCTGCATCTCCGTCCCCTTGTCACAAATTTTGCATGCTGCGAATTTGTGACGTTGCAGCAACCGAACAGAACGCGTATCGAAGAAAAATCCCCGATCGCGCCCCTGGACGAGGTCTTTGTTCGGAACGAAGGACGGCAGAAAGAAGCAGGTTATGTTGGTGACCTGCGGGCCGACGGGACCGACAGGACAACGCTCGCCACCGAACGCTGGCCACCGATGACAAGGCAGCCAGCATCGACGATTAGAGTCATTGGAACCGTGTTCTTGCCGGCGACTTGGAAGTTGAGGCCTCCCATGTGCTGAATGCAGTAGACCTCGAGAGGCCAACTATTGAGGCCGTCGCGTCGACGACGGTCTCGAGACCATCGTAGGGACAACGACATCGAAGACTTGGGCCTTCGAGGGAGTCCTCGACGCTGTATGTGCCATGGCGTCAGAAGTGGACGTCCCCTACGTGGAACACGCAGGGACGTCAGCAGAAACTCTTGTTCCGTTCTTCTTCTTTAGTAAAAGGCGAATAAGGAATTTTATTCGTAACTCATGTACATCAATCAGGTTCCAGTCAGGTTACAATCATCGGATTCACCGCCAGGTTCCAGACAGGTTGAAACAAACTAATCCACATGGCATATCACAAGTGTATACACCGATGTGGCAGGTTCTATAGCCCTGCCTGTGGGCACAAATAAAGTACACATCATGTCTTCCGCAACCCTTCAATCGGGATGCACGGAAATCTCTCTACCATATGCGAGTTCAATGAACGGGCACGACCACTTCTTGAGGAAGTCTTCTTCCTCTAAGAAGAAGAATTCTACCTCCAAATGGTTTATGACTATGTTATACATTCTTGAGAGCAGCCTCCACCTTTCTGGGCTTAACCTGGTTAACAGCCAGCCCCCTGCTTTCCGACAAGACGAAGAACACACCTGCAATTAGGAGCCGGGCCACGCAGTTGCGCAGGCACGGTCCTTTATTAATAAACCTTTGGATCTTTAAAGAGGAATACGCCTTATCCATCAACGTCCAAAATGTTTTCGCTACCCGACCGCATAGCAATGCATGTTTGTTGTCTTCATGCGCTCGACAGTTGACACATTGTTCGCTTTTAGTGTAATGCCATTTGTACATGCAGTCCGCTGTGAGAAAGACGGACCAGACGAAGCGTCAGACGACATCCTGAATGTCACCCGGTAACCTGCTGGGGGTTAACAAGACCCAGGGGAATTGCGTTTTCTTCGTTTCGTTTGCAGAAGTTAGCAGGAGTTCCTGTGCTAATTCTGTGTTGCTCACCTCCAAGAGGGGTGTTTCTAATTGTAAGGAGGAGATTCTCTTGTAGGTACCTATGACGTGCCTATAAAAGGTTGACGGGTTTACTGCTTTAAGGCCAGT
The DNA here is from genome assembly GCF_023375885.2 of Dermacentor andersoni. Classification (NCBI taxonomy): domain Eukaryota; kingdom Metazoa; phylum Arthropoda; class Arachnida; order Ixodida; family Ixodidae; genus Dermacentor; species Dermacentor andersoni. Next base: position 147,117,834 of record NC_092816.1, read on the forward strand.
AGTTGCCTGGGCCTGAGAAAAAAGGCGACCTTGAACCCCCAAAAAGTAGCAAGCCAGTTTCCTTGCTGAGTGGTCAGGACTCAGTTGTAGCACCCTCAGTGTGGTTTTAAGTGCAAAGATGTCTGCTAAAACTACTGAGGGGATGTTCCATCCGCCTTTCTCTCTTGGCAAGCCAAGGATCTCATACTTTACTAAGGCTGTGTTGGTGTTCCCGAAGAAACGTATTATTTGCGTCTTAACCTGTTTTGATATCTGGTATGGTATAACTACAGAGTTCGCCAAAAACCACAGGTGGCCCTTCAGTACGCTCATTACGAGGTACCTTCGTACGTTAAAAGGGAAGCTAAACTTGAGGGCGTGACACACCTCCCCTTTGAAAGAATGGAGTTCCGTCTTCCAGCTTTCGACTGATGCTCCCTTAGTGTTGTATTCGATGCTTAGCATACGGATCCTATCTACCATTGTAACTCCATGCAGCGTTGTTAAAGCTGAAAAATGCAAAGAGAGCGACTTACTTTTGTGTATGTTAAGTTTAGCGCCTGAAATAGATACATATTCTGCGAACACTGTTAGGGCTATGCCTAGACTATCTTCATCTCTGTGATAAATTGTCACATCGTCTGCGTATGCCGTGACTTTGACCGAGCAATTACCTGGGAGTTGTAACCCCAATACACTTTTATGTTTTTCTACTTGCAACAAGAAAGGTTCTATTGTCAAAGCGAAAAGCAAGGGGGAAAGCGGACAACCTTGCCGCACGTCCCGTGAAACCTGAAAAGACGCGACTATCTCTTGATTCATAGTCAGCTCGCTACCGATGTCGTTGTAAAGTTCCATTATCAGGTAGACGAACTGCCTAGGGAACCCAAAGGCTAGCAAAGCAATACTGCAAATATGTACGTGTGCTCCACCCTATCGAATGCCTGTGCGTGGTCAAGAGAAGTTAGCCATTCTTTGGCTTGCCTTGCCCTGGTGTACTTTATGATATCCCTATTGAGCATGTTTAAGGTTTGGACGTTGCGCCCAGAGACAGAACATGATTGCCAGGAGTTTATTATTGATGGCATGATTTCCTGTACTCTCATTGTCAATAGTCAGCAGCTTGTAATCAGTGCCTAACAATGTGATGGGGCGCCAATTACCTGGGTCTTCGAGGCCGTCATCTCTTTTTGGGAGTAAAATTGTTTAAACCTTGTTTAAACGACTGTGGGAGAGTGTGCGTACTAATAAACCTAAGTACTTCACACAACTTCGGGCCAATATGGTCCCAGAGTGTGCTGTAAAATTCTGCTGTAAGGCCGGCACAACCTGGTGCTGAGCCTTTATGCAAGTGATGTAATACACGTGAGAGCTCGTCTAATGTTATTGGGTTAACCAAATGACAGTACTCTTCTGGAGGGAGTTGTGGCAAGTCCACTAAGAAAGGGTGGCCAAGGACACTGTATAATTCGAGCTCAAGCTCGTGGGTTGAGAGACTCTTAAAGTGCGCATAAAACCTTAACATGTCCTGTTTATTGAAGTCCTTGTTCTTCATTTGACTTAATCTACGGCTGCTTACATAATTAATAACTTCCGGGTGTCAGCTTGGCAATTATCTAGCTGGAAATGAAGTGACGGAATACGTTAGGTTTGTCTGCCGCGATAATCGCATATTGAGGTCGTTCAGGTAAGTTTTCATTAGCATTGAGGAGGGTTCGCCTCGCTGAATTATTCGGATGCGTTGCAATGTATGCTTGATTAAGTTAGAATGCCTGTGTTTGAGCTTCTTCCCTTCATCTATGCATATATATATTTCCATAATCTTTTAAGCTCATCCCAGTTCCCTGCATTCATTGATGCAGCTAAGCGGTTACGAACAGTAGCTATTGCCGTTTCGTCATAAAAGAGTTTGTTATATGCACGCCACAGGTGGTAATAGAATAAGCTATCTTTAATTTCATAGACCAGCTCCACTGGTCTGTGGTCCGAGATACCTAGAGCAAACGGAGGAAGTTCCGCTACCTTGCAGTCCACGATTGAAGATTCCAAAGAAGGGGATACAAACGTGCGCTCCATACGAGCCTGTACATTATTACAACACCATGTGTGTTGGAATGCTTGACCGTGCGGTAACACGTACGCGTGTGTTAAATTAAACTGTTCTACCAGTTTTTTAAGTTCAGAAATTTATATATCAACCCGTTCTTTAGATGGGCCTGTTCTATCTGTTAGATTATTTAGAACGTAGTTAAAGTCTCCTGTGAGGCTAAGATGTTTCCGTTCCAGGAATAAGGGGTTCAGCTGTTTATAAAAGCTGGCCATTGCCGGGCTTCTGACTGGTGCATAAATGTTCATAAGCTTGAATTTCTCTATTTGGCACTCAAAGTCGAGTACTACCATCAAATCTGAAGTGGCATCCGTTGAGAAGTGACCAGTTCAATACTATGATACCTGCCCCGCACGCTTGGTGTTTGGGGAACGAGAAAAATCCTTTAACCCGGAATCGCCTTTCAACGCCCTTAATTTCTCTGAGGGGTCTTAGGTACTGAGGCGTCTCTGAAGTGCCTTACGTGCAGTGCCACTTGTGCCCGGCACGGTGCCAATGTACACGTGGGCAGCTGCTGGTGGGGCAGGGTGCACTGGAACATCAGGACGCTCCTCCTCACTGGAGGTGTCCTGATGGAACAATAAAGTACAGTAGACATAATGTGATTAAGTTCCATCAACTGGTTGCAATGTCTATTTCACTTCTAGTTTTTCAATCAGAAAATTCTTAATGTAGCATGTGACATACTAGTGACTTAGAGCTTTGACAACTCGTTGCTAATGCTTTACGGATTAACGAGCCATGCAATCCATCACAAGGTGTTTCTTAACAGCATTGCTTTAACAGCAGTGGGGCAGCATTTCCATTCTTGAAAAGTACGGATATCATGTGTTGGCATGTGTACTGAATTGTAAGAAAACACACAGAAGCACACAACGGCAAAAATATTCACCACTACCGAACGGTGTGGCTGCCCCAAATTCGTACACATAGCAACGAAAATTGCTACGCACCTCGGCGTCGTAGGAGAAAAAGTGCACAGGGGCGGAAGCTGGGCCAGTTCGCCCAAGCACATCAAGCACGCGGCCCTCCAGGCCGCCCAGCTTTCCGCCTGCCGTTTTCCTGCAAATGCATGAACACCCTGAGCTTATGCGTTCCGAAGATGGTGCTAGCCGCGGGCTCACCTCTTCTCGGCGCCCACCTGCGCCGCGATCCTCCGGCACTCGTAGTACAGAAGGGCTGCTTTGACTGCCGGACCCATCACGTTCAGCGCCGCGGCGACCTCATCCCACAGTGCTTTTTTTTAGCAGCATTCATACTTGGCGAGAGGCTTGTGGCGCCTCTCGCCAAGTATGGGTGCTGCTAAATAAACTCGATGAGCATGGTAGCATGTGCCGCCGAAACGCGCGCACTTTTAGGAGCAGCCGCCACTTCTTGATCTCAATTTTCGCCGGACCGCAGCGAATTAATACCAGCGCATCGTACCGTTTCAGATATGGCTAAGCTGTTAAAACGTAACGGTTACATTCATTTAATGTGTTGTTATTTTATCACGACATAAGTGTTACGTTAAATTTAACACAATTGAATAGCAAAAAAAAACTTTTTCTCGTGCAAGTTATATCCAGCATAAGTATCCGTACCGCCCGCACGGAGGAATCTATCACTGCGCAGCAGTGTGTGGCAGAAAAAAAAAATTAGCCTCTCTTACAGACCACCTTCGATTTAAATCAGGACCTACATTCGGAGATAGTTACGATCGTTTATAGAAAACCTTACCAGCTATCTGTTGAGATGCCTTCCAACCTTCATCGATTCTTCCGTATCCTATGCGAATAAAAGCAAAAGTGAGCACCATGCGATCACCGCACATGTTTAGATGCTACTGCTCAGTCATTAAGCACAAGCAAGAATGATGTGTTTACCTACCGAGTTCTACGCTTTCATTCTCCATGATGTTCACGGCTTCCAAAATTCTTCTCGCGCGAAAGTACATCTCGTACGCCGAGATTTCATCTAATCAGGGAGAGAGTTACGGGCAAAAATACACCAAATGCGGCCCACAGAACCGATCAGCTGTTTTCACGTAGCCGCCATCTTACGTGCGCTTAGAGAAATTTATTGGATGCGGAATTGGCACATGTGTGGCTATGACTCGAAAAATTAATTATTTGTGTTTACTTTCAAGCGCACTTGAACTTATCTTGCGTCAAAAGATTACAAAACAATTTTACTCTCAGCGACATACAATTGTTCTTTTATTAGGCGTTTATATCTAAATGTTAGTTGATATACGGTCCCTTTGCAAGTAAACAACTAGCAAAACATGCTTCCGGCAACGATGCAGGCTGCTGATTGGGCAGATTGAAAAACGTCGCAGGTTCCTGCCCCCGTACGCAGAAACAGTCGCGTCATTTTGACGTCCGGGCTTTGGAATACTTTCTGTTTGGAAGAGAGTTACGTTATCGCGCCTTCTTTCTCTGAGACGAGCATTCCGACGGGGTCCTGCGTCTATCTTTCTGCTTCCGCGCTTGGAACACCTTCCGCATGAGCGGCTGCGAACGAAGCAGCTACGTGAACGGGCAGGCCACGCCGTGCCGGTCCGGGCAGCCGTACGCCATGCTCGCTCGGCCAGCCGGGCCGGCACTCTCGCCCCAAGAGAGCAACGTTGCGCGGCAGATAAACCCGCTCCGATAAGCGAGACAGTGAAAAAGGCGCGCCCACAAGCAGCCCTCGTGGTCCGTCTTCTGTCAGTGGCGGGGGGGGGGGGGGGGGACACGGCCACGCAAGTTACTAGTTGAAAAACCCTCAGAAGAAAAACCGTTGAACGCTCAGCGCGTCCGGCGCCGCTGCAAGCTGGCCGCGCAACCGAGAACGGAACTGTTTCCATAGGCCTAACTCCCGACAAGGCAGACAGGCTGCCGCGAACAATTCGCAAGTTCCGTCGCCTATAGGGGGCGCGCAAGGGACTCAAAATGGCGCCCATAGAGAGTATAGGAACCCTTGAGTAGGGTGGCTAGAAGGGGAGGTGTGAATACCGGCGGCGCAAACGTGACCCCACAGCGCACCGATGCCGCGGGGCGGCGCTGTTGACCAAGGCGGGGTAAGCACGCAGCCGAAATGAGCGCCTCGCCAGCCTCGCGTCGGCTGAATCTCTACCACCGAAGTGAAAATGAGCCCGTTTCGGGTATCCCGCGCTTTCTGCGAGCGTCAAAGAATGAATCTTTATCATGAAAACAATGTTATGTCAGCCCAAATCATTACTCCTGTGAGATTTTACGGGCCCAGTTCGCACTGTATCGAGATTCAAACGCGTTTTGTCTGTGCGCATTTCGTGAGCTGGCTTTGGGTGTTAGGAGCTAGTGGGGGCTTCGAAATAATTTCGACCACTTCGGGTTCTTTAACGCGCACTGACGTCATACGGCACACGGGCGCCTTGCATATCGCCTCCCTGAAAATGCGACCGCCGTCCTCGAGGTCAGCATTCAATCACCCTATGCGTGCCGTAAGACCTGTAAACTGCAGACATTGCCTGATAAAGTCTGGACGTATTTACAAACCACTTTTTGTCTGCACTTGCAGACCTGTAGCATGTCATTTTGACGCTCATATAAGGAATTTACTATGATTGCAGACAGTGAAGCAACAGATCTGGTCATGAAATCGTTTATTTACAAGTGAGCAAAAATATTTACAACACACAAGGTTTCAGTGTTTTCCGTTTCTTCTCACTGCTCTGCTGATTGAAACTTTTAAGCAAAAAGTGAATCCTTGTGAGGCAATAAAAACGTATAACTGAGGCTGTCAGGGTAGCAGAATGGTCTAGGCAACCAATCTTTGACATTTAACCAATTGACTGCAAAATCTCGGCCACAGCTTTGGCATGCTAGCGTGTTACACTGAAATAAAAATTATGGGGTTCTACGTGCCAAAACCACTTTCTGATTATGAGGAACGCCGTAGTGGAGGGCTCCGGAAATTTTGACCACCTGGGGTTCTTTAACGTGCACCTAGATATAAGTACACGGGTGTTTTCACATTTCGGCCCCATCGAAATGCGGCCGCCGTGGCCAGGATTCGATCCCACGACCTCGTGCTCAGCAGCCCAACACCATAGCCACTGAGCAACCACGGCGAGTGTTACACTGAATAAACGAGTGAGTTTGTTTTCAAGGGCATTGTCCAGCTTATAGAACGATTCTGAGGGATATAAAAGGCCCTCAAGATCCCACTCTTTGGATGCCTCTGGTGGAAGCTCTCTGGGGATATTGCCTTTATGGTGCTTCGTAGTCTTCACAATGTGTGGGCAAAACACGCCTTCTCACCACATAACCTGCAATGTAGTAAACTAGCCGTGCGTCGCTGCGGTGCTCAACATAACTTTGGTGGTCCACAGCATCTCGCCCTCGAATGACGGAATGTCGGGAGGAACACTCCAAAACAGGCGACGAGACCAAGTGACAGCGGAGGGCGCAGGCCAGCGCGGGAGTACCACGCCGTAATACCACGCCGCGAGCAGCAGCGCCACGTTCCCCCTGGTGGCATCGGTGCGCAAGGGGGTCACGCGCGCCCGAAGGAAAGCGCCGCCGGTATTCACACCTCCCCTTCTAGCCACCCTACCTTGAGCACATGTGCTTTCTTCATGTCGGCTCATATTTTGCCTAGCGCTTGAAGATGGCACTACCTTTTTCTGGATCGCTGTCGCTGAGTGATATCATGCGCCACATAGACGCCTCAGAAACGCGAATACGGTGCCTCATTGAAGGGGAAGAGGTCCTGAACGCCCAGCACATCATTTGTTGCGGTGTGAAGGCCTGCAGCGCATCGTCTGCAGACGTCCCATGTCCGCCAGAAGCCACACGAGCTGGAATTTATTTATGACAGGGAGGGTTCTATCAAGGTACGTTAGCTTGTATTTCCGCTTTTTCGTGCTAATCGCGACGGCCCGCGAAGCCTGCCTTTCGCGCACTGTTTCGCGACGAAGCAGTTTTACTGCTCTGTTATGTTCTCAGGCTCCTGTCACGTAATTAGTTATGAGCAGATATTTTAGATAATTAAAAAAGGATATCACTAACTCGATTTTTCAGACGTTATTTTTGTACTTCGCTATGCTATTGCGTGCAGATGTAAAGAAAGGTTGTTTTATTTCTCGCTGGCATTATCGTTCGAGTGATGAGGAGTCACGACAGAAGCTTGTTGCGCTCTGTCGCGAATTCAGTATGTCTATTTTATGTTCCACCAATCTTGTTTTCAGGGCCACTGTAGCTGTAAAGCTGATAATTCACAGCGGTGCAAGCACATGATTGCAGGCAAGTTGGTTTTATAGTTTTCGTGATATTTACTTTGATACTGCTGCACACTATCAAGCAATGCACGTAATCGTGCCTAGCGCGAATCGTGCCAAGGCTCGCTCAGTTCTGTTCGAACCTCGCCGCGGCGGCCGCATTGTAATGGGTTCCGAATGCGAGAACGCTCGCGTACCGTGCATTGGGTGCACCTTAAACATTCGGGGGTCCAAATTAACCTGAAACTTGCTTCAGCGTGCCTCTAAATCAGATAGTTACTTTGGCATGTAAAACCAAATAATTATTTTGTAAAAGTTTCATAGATAAACAGAGTACACAAATTCATGAAAACTCTTTACTTCGCATGTGTAGATTGCTTCTTGATCTTCCGCCTTCAGCGCGTCTCTAAATCAGATAGTTACTCTGGCACGTAAGCCCCTATAATTATTTTCAAAAGTTTCGTGCATTAAGCACAGTACACAAACTAATGAAATATCTTTATTTGGCATGTGTACATTGCATCTGGGGACACAAGAATCTAGGGGAGCAAATTTCATGGCAAAATGTATGTAGCCAAGTTGCGCCATAAGAAAACTGGACTCAATGTCTTCATAATGCTTTGGCTTGATTCATTTGCGTAGATACCTTCTGTGGGTTTATCACAACAAGTGGAATGTTAAAATGCAGGCATGTTAACACAGACTAACTTTGGCCTACAAACAGGTCCGGCTTTGAAAGCTTGCAAGCTTTGGCATCTACTGACATGAAGCAGGCCTGGGGAAGACTGCAAGCTTCTCCACTCTACGAGGCAAAGCAACTGCAAGAGCTTTGTCACGTGCAGGTGCGCCCGAGTCAGCACCTTAGTGACGAAATGAAGCAACAGACCGGAAGACTCCTGGAGGCTGCACCACACAGTGCACTTGCGTTACATTTTCATGGTCGGCTTCATCCAAGTGGGGTTGATACTCTTAGCACTGATGTATCCCATGATAAACAAGCCCTCTTTAACAGCATGGCAGTGAAAGGATAAGATTATACATAAGCATTCTTTTCCATGACGTAATATTTTTTGATGCAACACACTTAAAGATAATCAAGTTCACAGAAAGTGACATCACAGATGCACAGCAACAGTTTTATGCTACTAATGTCATAGTGACAACAGCACAGGCTGCACAGATATGTGCAGATACAAGGACTCAGGAGAGCACCGAGTGGCAGCGAACACGAAAAGTTCGAATTACAGGCAGCATTTGCCATGCATACTTCACGTTCATCCCTCGGGATGACCGCACGTGGGAAAAAAGTATCTGCTATGTTAGCCAACTCTTTTCGTGGTAACGCAGCAACGAGATATGGCAAAGCGTGTGAAGGCTATGCTCTTGAAGAATGTGACAGCATTGCCAGTAAGCTTTACATAAAGCTCGGTGTGGTTACAGTGTCACAGTGCCATGGCTTGGCTACAGTCCTGATGGCATTTCATTTCAGAGTGGGAGACCAGCCATTCTCCTCGAAGTTAAAAGCCCATTTCTTGGGAAATTGCACAAAGCTTCTGACACAGCTCGGGAAAAGAAGCTCCAATATGTGAAACAAGATGGGGAGGATCTTGTGCTGAACCACAGACATTTATATTTCTCCCAGGTTCAGCTTGGCATGTTTATCTTGAATCTGAATGTGGCTCATTTTATTGTTTATTCAAAGGTGGAATCGCTCATCCTTACTGTGCAAAGGTCCAACGCACACATTGACCAGCTTGTGCGAAAGCTTCAGTATATTTACTTCAAGCATCTTCTTCCAGAGCTTGCTAGCATGCATGACTCGAATAAGCATTGCCAACTGGAAAGTTGTCGAGAGAAACCTAGTCTATAAGAGTGTGAATGTTTCGGCAAGAGCAGTGTGCCCTCAACCATTCATTTTCACTCTAGCGAGTCTACTGTCTTGTGATATGCTTCATTGTTACCTTTGTTCCTTTAAATCAGTACATGCCTAAGTCCTTAGCATTGCACAAAAAGAAAAGCTGTGATACTCCGTGTATTGTACGGCACAGGTCAGTTATGTCATTGGCAGGCTCATTCAATCTAAATATCTCTATTATGCCGCCGTGCACTGGATTCTAGTCATAGACATCAATAAAATGCAAGAGGAAAGAGAGAGCTACAAGGAAATTTCCCCTGCTATCAGGTTGTCAGTGCTGGGTTGTTCAGGTAGTGTTCTTACCAACGGCCTGATTTACTCTTATCCCCAAAGACGGCCCGTGTTCCTCACGACACAGGAACTTCCGAAAATGGTCACCTTGTCTAATATACCACGGAGTGAAAAGCAAAAATATTTTTCCAACAATGTGCTACGACTCGGTTGCCTGTACATAACCCCTCACTTTGCCATGCCATGTGCTTCAAAAATCTTCAACAAGGTTGTCTAGAGCAACCTAGTCTATAAGAGTGTGAATGTTTCGGCAAGAGCAGTGCGCCCTCAACCATTCATTTTCACTCTAGCGAGTCTACTGTCTTGTGATATGCTTCATTGTTACCTTTGTTCCTTTAAATCAGTACATGCCTAAGTCCTTAGCATTGCACAAAAGGAAAAGCTGTGGTACTCTGTGTATTGTGTGGCACAATTCAGTTGCGATGTCATTGTGTAAGTATGTTACATGATGTTTTGCTTTATATACTGTAAATTGCAGGTGTGTGCAAATACTCTGGAATACGAACTGGATACTACGCACTAGCTATTCATACTCGAAAATGAACTATTTCGTATATTCAAATATTTCATAACCGCTGAATGCAAACGTCTGGTTACTGTTCGCCGTCTGCTAAGCAAAACATCAGAAATAATCAGAAGTGAGAACGCAAGTGTTATCAAGCAATGCAGGAATACAACGGGCAATGCAAGCTTTTTTTCACGAGTTGGCAGAAAAAGCCTACGTCACTTGTAATTTTTGCTTGTAATGTTTAATGTTTATGGCAGCCTAGTACGTAACTGCTTTATATTTTAATGCTACAGCCTGGGATATTTATGAACGGTCATTTTTCGTGTGCCTGCAGTATACAAGTCGAAAGTTGCATTTTTTCCCACTAGGATTTTTTTCCAGCAACCATTTATTTATATTTGTAGCTAGTCAAAAAGCAGCCACACTCTCATGAAGATCTTGTTCGTGCTTAGGCTTTAACTTGTTGAGAGGCATGTACAGTACCTATTTATACTATTTTGTCCCACTTTCGGCTGTTTTTAAGTGACATCAGTATTACTAAAATACTGTTTATAAAATATTCAACTGTTGTTTGCGACATTTCACCTTAGTCATTTCTATACTCTGTATTGTGCAACATACTGTGTTCATGTTATTACTTTGTGTGATCTAATGTTATGTTTCTATTGAGACTTGGCTTATATTCATATCTATGTAATCAAAGTGGGGCACTACAAGTGCTGTAATGTAGAGCCCTGCTTTGTGACTGGTTACAAGGTCTCTGTCAAGTTGCAGTAAACTCAGCTAACCACTCCACGATTGTGTAGGAAAAAATAAATAGAATTCAATGAGAAGATAGCTCTGTTGGCTAGAAGGCAGCGAATATTGACTCATGGCAAGCAGATGTAAGCTCGGCCTAGAAATAAGTGTTTAATCTTTGCATCATACTAGTACTAAAATGTGAGTAGGCTTCAGCATCTTTAATTTAAACTGAAATAACTACACCAATTCTCTTTTTTTAGAATTCAGTTTTAATGAAAAATGGTCAAAGCAAATTTACTGGACAGCTACAACAGCGGGAAGTGCGCAGTGGGGATCCTAAACATGTCTCAATACAGGAAACCTGCCAACGTGAACGTCATGTGCCAGCCTGCCTCAAAAGCAACCTGTACTTCTTTCCTTGTGCCTGTTGCTTTATTGAAACAGATAGGGGGCTACATGAAGGGGTTGTGAAGGCCCTGGCCCAACTCTTTGTAGTTGTTGCACTGTGGTGGACGAACTAATGGAAATGCGGGTTATTCTACAAAGTCCCTTTTTTCTGTATTTGTTGCTCTGTTCCTGCATAATCTTACAAATAAAGTATGTGTGAGTATCAAACAATCACTGATCCCTGCTAGTCCCAACTTCACATGGTTTGTTCAGTCTGAATTTGAATTTATTCTGAAACAAAACATACAATGAGTAGCCAAAAAATGCTACGGAGCTCGCAGCTTGGCAGGATTACTCTCCCTTTACATGGCAGCTAGAGTGTACACTTTTTACATACAAATGCGGAGAATGAAATCGCAAGGTAAAGAATGTTTTACTTAAAGAAATGTTTCACTTAAAAAGGAAGACCAGGGAAAAATGTGTTTTCGTTGCTTGACAGCCTGAAATGAAGGATCTTTCGCGCTAATATCGCAAAACATTAACACACGCCATGTCCTCTTTCTGAACACATACTGAAACAAGTAAAATTACATGTGTAAATGTAACGGGAAAAGAGCTGTTTGCAAGTGATATGCTAAAAGAACCACCTAAGCAAGTACAAGCAGACATGTTTGGCAAAATGAAAGTAATCTGTCATCACAGTAATCGCATACAGAAGTATCTCAAACAGCAACAATGGGCACATCAACATCAGCAATACTACCCAAGGGATGTTTTATTTCAATTTCCTTGCAGAATAACAGCACAATGCGTAAACTATCCTATACTGTTTTGCATTGGTATGGCAACATGTATGACCTCAATAAACTTAGGCATGTAACATTTAAAAATTAAATTTAATTAAATTTTCGTTTCCCAGCCGCTGGGACTGGAAACCGAAACCACTTCTCGAGCTCAGCAGCACAACACCTTACCTGCTAAACTACCATGGCGGATTGCATGTAAAAATTATGCTGCTTGTAATATTTGAACTGTTTTTTCGTCGGCATAAGCATGTTTAATATCAGGAATATGTCAACTCAACAAACTTGGAGCACGCTGCTCGACACCGACTTACTTGGATGGATGGCATGAGAGCGCATTTTTTGAACAATCACAGGATCTCCTCATTTCTGTATTCAAAGGCACTATTACTCTCTGTAGTGTTTGTAGTACTGCTTGCAATGTATGAAACCAGCAGTAGCATGCACAGCAGAATGGTAGCAAAATAAACCTAGGTCCTTGCACTTTAGGTATCCCCTTTTGCCAGCAAAGCATACATTTTAAACTAAATCAAAACAAACAGGCTTTTGACTTCTGGCTCACAGTTCTGGAACAGTAGATTCAGTGAAGATTTTCAGGCGAGAGAAAGGCAGGGAGGTTAAGCAGAGTTAAAGCCTGCAGTTTGCTACCCTGCACTAGGGGAAGGGAAAGGGGAAGACGGAAAAAAGAGCGGGGGACAAAAAAGAAAGGCCTAAAGAAAGAAAGGGGCAGCGGATCATTACAGTCTTTCCAATAGGCCACTGCCACGTAAACATGTGAACAAAGCCTCGACAGACTTTCGGTGCGAAGGCAGTTCATGTCGGCATTCCAAGGCTCTGTTCTGATAGTGGCTTGTCCAGGCGTGCCAACACGGCCACTGCGACAGCTTGTGCACGCTGTATTAAGGACAGTGGCAAAGTACATGTTCTATAGTCTCCTCGCTGCCGCAGTGACTGCAAGCCACGCTCTCGTCCATACCGACTCGGAAGGCAAAAGATCTTGTGAAAGTGACACCAAGCCACAGTCGGCAAAGTACTGTTGTCTCGAGTCGACAGAGTCCAGATGGGGGTCAAAGTCGAAGGGACGGGTGCAGTCGGTGAAGACTTGCGTGCTTCAAGATTCGTGTGTTCAACAAAGACCTTATGGCGCTTCATTTGCAAGCACAATAATTTTTCATTGCGGCGTCTTGTCTTCAAAATGGCGAAGGTTTTCAGAACCTTATATCAGACAGTATTGGTGTCGACAGATTAACAATACCTCCTATTACCGTGCATATTTGGTCAAGCGCCCCTTTCATTTCCCAAGGCACTGGGCCCTTGAGTACTTTGAATACCTTCATTCTCTGGATCGGTCTTTCAACGTGAACACGTGCTCTAGCAATTTTCAGTGTTTTGCTTGCATCTGCAGCTGAGAATTGCTGCTGAGAACGCAAGAAAGGGGGTTGTATAATACCCAGCCCTAGCTTTGTGCACGTCATCTATATTAAAACACTTATCAACCATTAGGTCATCCTGAAAGCTTGTCAGCTTCTGAAGTACCTCTGATTTCTCTACGCAAGCCTTGTCAGATGCCCTACCACCAAAAGCACTGCTTACGAAGGTTATGAGACCTGCAGGTGATACACCCACGAGGACTTTAGCTCTATGTGTTCCCTTATAGTGGGAGTGTGTAAGTATTCTGCATGAAGCACAGTGACTCTTTTCTACCTCAACCTCTGTGCAGTCGAGAATGACACGCACCTCTGCGAAAGCTGAAAAGCAAAGTGGCATGTTTTTTTGTATTTCCTCTGTTGTGGACCAAGACTGCAGCAAGACTGCACAATGTGCAGTAAAAGAGCCTGTGCACAGTTGTTTTGCTTATATTAAATAAGGCACCTAAGCAATCAAATGACAGACAAGTCTTTAGGCGCACAAGGACAAGTGCAACACGCTCTAGCACGGACACCTCAGAGCCATTATTGTCAATTAAAGCCACCTCACTGCAAATGGAATGAAAAGTTTTAACTGACTGAACACCTGTGAACGCTCGAAGAGCATTGTCTGTAGACAGCAACTATGCAAGGTTTAACTTCTTGCTTACAATGGACAAGGAATCCACCTACACAGATTTTTCGGTGACATTCTTGTCATTGCCAGATGCTGCAAGTTGGAGAACGGCCTCCACTACATCTTCTTTATGTATCGTGTCAGCCCCAGCTCCAGATTCTCTGGTAGCTTTATGGCTCGACTGCTCCACCTGTACCAGTAAACGGTAACAAAATATATGCACTCAATGTGAGACAGCACACCATGCAAAGGTTTTGTCATTGTTTTACTGCGCTACCCAGATAACATTCCTTGTCTCCAAGCCCAGTCCATGATAGTTTATGAACAGCAGCCAAGCATAACACACTAATAACTGTGAAATATGTGTGTGAACTACTGCAAACAAGTGATGTTGCTAATGAATAATATTTAAATACATAAATTTACTGCCACATCGACCACCTTGACTCGTAAAGACCCTTCTGTTCTGCAACCGTTTTCTGTTATCAGAGTGCCACTGATGCACAATGGCAAACGACAAAGCAGAGTGCAGTAAAAACAAAAATAAGTTCCCTGGAAGATGATGCAGAATAGGAGACAATTGTCATTTCTTCAATATCATTTTTATGCAGTGGTTCTGGTTAGGAATGCTGTATGTCACATACATTGCTGATCAGATAGGCATGCATTAATGGCATAACTGCACTTTGAAACTGCCCTGATTTCCAATGAATCTCTTGCACTGATAGCCTTCATACAAGCTCATACAGCAGCAATTCGTTGTTAACAGAAATTACTCCAACATAACAATGTCATCGCCTTTAATTTACATCTGCATAGAATGTAAACAATGCAGTGCATCACTGTACACAAATATAGCAGTAAATAATGGCTCTGCTAGACATCAATGTGGCACCGGTGTATCTTACCTCCATCTGGTCTTCATATGGAATGCTGTAGTGCCCAGACACTTTTTTGGTCTTGAAAGTCGCTCCTGCACAAACTAATCACAGTTTTTGTTACCATGGGAGAAGTGCCTATTCATGGTCATAGTACAACTGTCAATGTCTGTTTTAAGCTACAAAGAAAACTACTGATTGTTCACAGTAAGTTCACGATTAGAATAATGGGCACAGATGGGTTAAACGCCAGATGATAATGTTGCTAGTATAAACACACGTGTTCAAATGATACAAACCTTGAGAATACCTTGCAGATGCACGTTTGTTACGTTCTTTGGCTCCTTGCATCCTAGACAAGTTCATTCTGTCATGAGGCCGTACAGGTAAACATTGGGACGGCAAAGCTGTCAACATCAGTCGCCGCCTAGCAGGCTTCCACACCTGCGGGTCTGCATACCGAAAAACGAGTTAGTTTCACTGAGGAGCATTCTCTGCAAACAGTTGTCTAAAGGGATGAATGAACTATTGCTATCCTGCACTACACATTATCTGGTGTCTGTATCCTCCAAGCCATAACTTTCTGAAACATATCGATTACTGCCTTAAACACTCATATGTTCTCTGAGCTGGCGCAAGTGCGCAGCTAGAGCTCAGGCGCGCGCAACCCAGAACGTAAACACATGCGGTTCTGGCGGGACGAGACATAACTGCTAACACACTACGGGCTGCTGCCGGTGAAACACGGTCAAATGCTCACTACACCCGCCCATGTAGATATACTGTAGCATTTCTCTAGAGTTGCGTCAAAGTGCTACAAACATGTGAGTTTCCATCTTAAATGCTCTTGTGTTCTCGTTTCGCTGGCCACAAGTGCGCAGCTCGAGCTTAGCCGTGCGCCGGAGCACGGGATGCAGCGAGAACGAAAAAATGCGCTTCTGGCGATACGAGACCACCCGTCCACCACACACAACGAGCTGATGCATGCAGGCGAAACCTGCGCCAACACTTCCAACGCTCGCCCCCGTACATATACTCGGGATCAAAGCCACGCCGCTGTTCGCGCTGCTGCAATACGCTCCGCGGCTCCACTTTTCGAACTAACGCATCAATTATCCGTAGGAAAAGAAATAAAATAATGCACATAAGGAAAGGAATTTCGTTTTCTTGCCTACTTGGCTCCAGAAGAAGTCACTTCCGACGAAATGCGCACTGCACTCTTTCATCGGTGGTGTGACTGGCTTGCCAATTCTCAACTTCACAACCCATTCTTTCGTCTTTGCCGCATCTTTGGGGAACGAGTTGAGGCTCACTTCGCTTGCAGCTCTGTTGGTGCATTGCGGCACGCAGCACATGCGATCGCTCTTGAATTTAATCATACCATTAAGCCCACGGTGATCAAGCCTACTAACCGCGACGAAGAAAGCAAGCAAATGCTCTACCGTCGCACCACCTGCATACACTCTGTGAAAAAATTTCGCCGGTGACCGCGGCGTGGCGTGACAGTTTGCGGAACTTGCCAATGAAAAGCCAAAACATCGTCGTCCCTCACATACCTAAGAAAAGTCACTGTCGTCAGCGTCCATCGGGTCGACGGACCCTGGTGCACTGTCATGTTGCCCGGGGCGTTAAGTCTGTCCATTCCGTTCCGGCCGACCAGTCTAACCGTGGTTCAACACTGTGGTCGCGCCTTGGTTTCTTCGCACTCCCGTGCTCACGCTCCCTTCCGCGTCCCTCCTTGTCTGAGGGAGACTCGGTGGTGCCGTGGCCAGCTGTCTCGAGCTGCTGACGTCCATGTTTGTGCGCTACGCAGCTGTGTCAGGAGCCTGTGTTGAGCCAGAGCGGGTCGTCGCTGCTCTTGCTCCTCGGCGATTCTGGTGCGTCTTCGTCGATGACGAGCGCGCAGGGCTTGTCGTACGACGACGACGACGTTTCGGCCTCCCAGTGGTTCTTCCCGTCAATACTCGCCTCCGAACCTTGTCGGGCGCCTCGCCTGTCACCCTGTTCTGGCTGCCCGTTGGAGCTACTGTGTGTTGATGGCAGAACTGATGACTGCTCCTGTGCAACAGACCGTGTTCCAGGAAATTGGTCCTGACCCTCAACGTCTTCCTCGCCCCCTGTTGCATGGTCCGACTGCGCCGCCAAACCGCTGCTCCGCCCTGTATCGATGTTTACGCGTGAGCCCGTGTTGACTTCATGCCCGTCTTCATCACATTTCTTGTCCCACCATCGGGTTTTCGCCACCGTCGTTCCGCGGACTTGCATTCCTTCGACTCGGGCCAGGCGTCAGCTTGGAACCACGCTGCCTCTCGCCTTGCTGGTGCGGAGTGTTCAGAATTTCGCCAGTTTGTGCTCCCTCCTGGGTGCTGTGGCCGCCATGATGTGCGGCTGCGGCGCCGCTTCCTATCTGGACGTCGCCGCGCTGGCTCAGCATCTTGGTACCAGCGGTGTCCTTGCTTTCCGGACGAGTGTCTTGCGGAACATGTGGTTCCGTCCTCGGTACGGGGTCCTGCAGCACAGGACCGTGTTCCACCCCTTCCCTACCGTTGGGGCTCCTCTGTAGGGACCGAGGCGCTGCCTTCAGCGGCGTCACCTTCCCCTGCGTTCTCTCGGCCTCCGTCGCCCTTCCGAGCGGCGGGAAGTCGTCCACTTCCATAGCGGTCATACTGAAGGATTTCCGGGATCTCCAGTCCACGCTTGCGTGCGCCTCAACACAGCGTCGACAAGCAAGCGAGCAGGTCTCTTCCGGGTGGCCGAAGATGCCGCACCGTCGACAAAATAGCCTCTCGCACTGAGCCTTATAGTGCCCTTCCTGGCTACAACGGCGACATAGCCGTCGAAATCCATGGTATTCGAACGTGGCACGATGACCACTCACCCGGGTGAATATCGGGAGGGGGTTCCCGTGCTTCATGTTCATTTTCAGGTAGCTTGTACCTGTATGTATGCTGGGCCTGTCTTTTTACCGCGCTTCCTCGATTTTCAGGGTGGTTCCAAACATCTTCAAACTCTCGGATACTTCGTTGTCCGAAATATAGCTCGGGAGGTACATGCAGGTGACGCTGGCGACTTGGCGTGCCACGGGGACTAGGGCAACGACTTGGTTTCCGAGGCGGAGACCGCCTACTTCGAGAAGCTTGTGGACTGCAGGTGCAGAGTTGATGCCGACTTGAAAGTCGAACGCTCCAAGGTGCTGGACACTGCATATTTCATTGACTGTGACTAGGGCTTCAACGGCGTCGATTACTTCGTCCACGGACGTACCCGGCGGCGACCGGACGTTGAAGAAGTGATGCTTTGGCGGTGGCATGGCGACAATGACCCCGCGTGCCGCCCTCGCACGGGCACGATGAGACTTGGTTCTGGCGGCAAAAACCCGGCTTGATGCGTGGATTTCAGGAGAGACCTGAGCGATGAAACTACCTATGCTTACCGAGGCTGGTCTCCAAAATGGGGTCACTTACTTGGCCAAGCGAACCTTCAAGCTTTTCTCAAATTTGCATGCTGAAAACTCAACTCTCCTTATTCTTTAGCAAGTATATACCTGACTGGGCTTTTCTACGTGTACTTCTTAATAGAGAAATTTTACATGTTGCCGTATTCACGTTTAAAAGCTAATAACATTTTAAAAATAGCCCGGATTGCTTGCACTGCACGCCTGCCATTTTTATGCGCAGCAGTCGCCATCTGGTGTTGAACATCAAAGTTTTAAACGCGTGTGGAGGACTTTTTTTTTTAACCGAATACTTTTATTATTAGTTCTAAAAGACAATACACACGCAGTTGGTCCCACCCATAGCCTCCAAGGCTAGTGATGGGTCCGCAAGCTAAACAAATACAATAATATTGGCAGACTTTTTGATGAATGGGCTCAATCACAACAGACTTCAGTAACACGCAAGAAAATCGGCAAGCTTATGTATAATATAACTACGTGGTATATTCGACCGAATCATAATACCAACAGGGTATTAAAAATAAAAACAAGCTGTTATATCTCTTTTTTGCAGAACTTAGTTACACGCTTCTTCATTCACACAGTTCCATAGAAATAAGCAAAAGATGTTTTAACGATGCCAAAATGTTATTCCATTCCTATACTTCGTTCGGAACTACATTCCACACGTAGGCTCCTTTTTATTCTACGAGTATATGGCTCTATGTATTACAAATGGGGGTAAGTTAAATAGATTGTTAGTAGCCGCTCTTCTTTGTTTCATTGGTAACCTGAATATATTGAGGGGCAGATCGTTATTGCACCTCACTATTGTATTTACTACTTCAGCTCTCAAGTCATTTGCACTTGATACGGGTAATATGCGTAGCTGCTGACAGAGTGGCATGCTGGGGTGAGTACTTCTTGAATAATTTATTATACGAATAGCACATAGTTGAAGGCGAGAAACATGGTCTCAATACCTTTTGTATGTCCTGCCCCACGTTTCCAGGCAATAGCATAACTCGCTGAGCACAAATGAGAAATACAGAACGCGTGAAATCGAAAGTCCACAGCACTCTCCAGCCCTTAGTAATACATGACAGCCGTGGCTTAATTTTGAGCAGACACTAATAATTTGTCATTTCCAGTGCATATCATGCTCAAACACAACACCAAGAGAACACTTGCATTGCGACACGCTGAGCACATTCGTGTTGTTAATAGTTGATGCAACGTGGTCATAAATAATGTTATTCGCGAGTGAAACACGGTGTACTTTATTTGCTGGGTATAAAGTGTCAGCTGATTACTTATGTGCCATTTTGATACTTCGTTAGGTTCTTCATTAATTTTACATTGTAGTTCCTCTAAGTTATCGCCTGTGGAAAGTAATGCAGTGTCATCTGCATACACGTAAACTACCATGGCTAGTTTGTTATTATGCAGTGCCGTATTTCTGAGTTGTGTAAGAACAAGAACTGCTGAAGACGTTGATTGTCTGGGTCTGAAGCCATTCCGATTAGGACAGATGATTGTATACTTGTGTAAAATATTCTGTATACCCTTAAAAAGTACCTTTACAAAAACTGTATTTATTGCATTTAGCACCGATATCGGCCTGTAATTTCTTCATTGCGGATCGCTAACTGCTTTTAAAGATAGGCATGACCTTCACCTCCTGTTCATCAGGATACACTCCATTTTCCAACGAATGGTTAGAGATATGCAGTAGATGCGTTGCCAGTATATCAGTGCTTTTTTTTTATCAGCCTAACAGGTAATGCATTTGTCTCTGCCGCGTTACCGACTGAAATGTTGCTACTTGTTGTAACAAATTCTTCAATTTCTATGTGAGGCAATTCAAAAGCGTTATTGTCAAGCTCTTCCATTTTCACTGAAGTAACATCAGCATGTACTTGTGCAGCTACCTTAGGCAAAATAGGTACTAAATGATTCAGATGTACCTTCGTCAACAGTTTCAGGGACAGTAGAGATATAGGATCCTAAGCAGATTGCGTAATTTACCGTGTCCGAATTTTTTTTTATTTCCATGCGCCTGCCTCAGGAGTGATGAATAACATTGTTTTTGTTTCCCTTTTCCTAATAGGAAACATAGATAGGTTTAGATAGCGTTTAAATTGAGTTATGTAACATTCCTTTCATCTCAACTGTTACCATTTGTGGTACTATTGATCCTTATCGTTTAACAAAGGTAATATTTAAGTATTCATCCATGGACACTTTGGGTAGCTGTATATTTTAAGGGTCGGCACAGAGCTCCGTTCAACGGCATTTTTAACTGTATCTAGAAATTTCATATACTCGGTATCGATGTCTTACCATATGCCGTAATGAAATCTCTTCGTTCTAATATTTCACGCAGCAGGACATATTCTTAGTCCGTATTTTACTGTGTATCGAATGTAGTGTCTACAATCAACTCAGCGCAAGGACCAGCCTGCGCACTTGAAGTAATATGACACAGGATGTGATCTACTGAGCAGTTGAGGTATTGAGGCGCGAGTTGCTTCTGTTTAAATGTTTCCTCGGAAATTTTTAATACTCCCTTCCACAGCTTACATCCCAACACCATACTGTTACGGAACTGTGTACAGACAACGGCGCTGGCAGCAGCTGCTTAGATTCTATTGACAATAACGCCATTCTAGCGCGATGATGCAGCGGAGTGCTAACTACGCTTGGTTGGCCACCCATACAATTATCCAACGCGGAAATACGGTAACGCCAGTTACGCCCCTTCAGCGAGATCTACGTCAGTGCACAAAACATCTTTCTTTTGTTTTCAATATTAGGCCCTGCCCAAACGGGCAAGGCCTCTCAAAATCGGCCTATAGGCTCATTGGTATGTCCCTCCCCACGGGAATCTTTAGTTAAAGGCAAATTAGGAATTTTATTCGTAACTCAGGCACATCAATCAGGTTCCAATCAGCTACAAACATCGGATTAACCGACGGGTTCCAGACAGGTTGAAGCAAACTAATTCACATGGTTTATCACAAGTGTATACAATGAATTTGGCAGGTTGTACAGCCCTGCCTGTGGGCACAAACAAAGCACACATCATGTCTTGCGCAACCCTTAAATTGGGGCCCACTGAAATCTCACTCTACCATATGCGATTTCAATGAACCGGCACGACCACTTCTTGAGGAACTCTGCTTCCCCTAAGAAGAATTCTACCTCCAAATGGTTTATGACTATGTTATACATTCTTGAGAGCAGACTCCACTGGTTTTTTCGGGGGTTAATTACCCTGGTTAACAGCCAGCTCCCTGCTTTCCCACAAGACTAAGAACCCAACTGCAATCAAGAGCAGGGTCACGCGGTTCTGTGGGCACGGTCCTTGATTAATAAACCTTTGGAAGTTTAAGGAGGAATACGCCTTATCCATCAACGCCCAAAATGTTTTGGCTACCCGACAAGATAGTAATGCATGTTTGTTGTCGTCATGTGCTCGACAGTTGACACATTGTTCGCTTTTAGTGTAATGCCATTTGTACATTACGGTCTGCTGTGGGTAAGACAGACCAGCCAAAGCGCCAGACGACATCCTGAATGTCACCCGGTAACCAGCTGGGGGTTAACAAGACCCAGGGGAATTGCGTGTTGCTCACCTCTAGGAGGGGTGTTTCTAATTGTAAGAAGGATATTCTCTTGTAGATACCTATGACGTGCCTATAAACTGCTGAAGGGTTTACTGCTTTAGGGCCAGTTGCCTGGGCCTGAGAAAACAGGCGACATTGAAGCCCAAGAAGGTAACAAGCCAGCTTCCTTGCTGGGTGGTCTGCACTCAGTTCTAGCACCCTCAGTGTGGTTTTAAGTGCAAAGATGTCTGGTAAAACAACTGAGGGAATGTTCCAAGCACCTTTCTCTCTTGGTGAGCCAAGATTCTCATACTTTACTAAGGCTGTCATGGTGTTCCAAAAGAAACGTATTATTTGTGCCTTAGCCTGTCTTGATATCTGGTATGGCATAACTACAGTGTTAGCCAAAAACCACAGGCGGTAAGGACACTCAGGACACTCCCGTCAGGACACTCATTACGAGGTACCTTTGTACGCTAAAAGGAAAACTAAACTTGAGGGCGTGAGACACCTCCTCTTTGAAGGACTGAAGAAGTCCGTCTTCCAGCTTTCGACTGCTGTTCCCTTAGCATTCTACTCGATCCCTAGTATACGGATTCTATTTACCATTGTAACACCGTGCAGCGTTGTTAATGCTGAAGAGTGCAAACAGAGCGACTTACTTATGTGTATGTTAAGTTTTGCGCCTGAAATATATGCGCATTCTGCGAACACTCCTAGGACTACACCTAGACTGTCTTCATCTCTGTGGTAAATTGTCCCATCGTCTGCGTATGCTGTGACTTTGACCGAGCAGTTAGCTGGGAGTTGTAACCCCAACACTTTTATGTTTTTCTACTTTCAACATGAAATGTTCTGTGGTCAAAGCGAAAAGCAAGGGGTAAAGCAGACAGCCTTGTCGCACGCCGCGGGAAACCTGAAAAGACGCAACTATCTCTTGATTCACAGTCAGGTTGCTACCGATGTCGTTGTGAAGTTCTATTATCAGGTACACAAACTGCCTAGGAAACCTAAAGGCTAGTAATACTGCAAATATGTATGTGTTCTCTACCCTATCGAAGGCTTGTGCTTTGTCAAGAGAAGTCTGCCACCCTTTGGCTTGCTTTGCCGCAGTATACTCTATGATATCCCTGTTGAGCATGTTTAGGGTTCGGAAGTTACGTCCAGAGACGGAGCAGGATTGCCATGAATGTATTAATAATGGCATGATTTCCTGCACTCGCATTGTCAGTACGGTGGTCAGCAACTTGAAGAACTATAGGGTTTTACGTGCCGAAACCACGACCTGATTATGAGGCACGCCGTAGTGTACGGGACTCCGGAAATTTTGACCACCTGGGGTTCTGTAACGTGCACCTAAATCTAAGTACACGGGTGTTTTCGCATTTCGACCCCGTCGAAATGCGGCCGCCGTGGCCGGGATCCGATGCCGCGACCTCGTGCGCAGCAGCCCAACACCATAGCCACTGAGCAACCACGACGTGTGGTGGTCAGCAACTTGTAATCAGTGCCTAACAAACTGATGGGGCGCCAATTACGTGGGCCCTCGAGGCCGTCATCTGATTTGGGGAGTAAAATTATCCTTCCTTGTTTAAACGACTGTGGGAGAGTCTGCGCACTCATGAACCTATTAGGAACACCACATAACTTCGTACCTATGAGGTCCCAGAATGCGCAGTAAAATTCTGCTGTAAGGCCATCGCAGCCTGGCCCTGAGCCTTTATGCAAGTGATATAATGCTCGCGAGAGCTCCTCTAATGTTATTTGGATAAACAGGTAACAGTAACTTTAGGAGAGAGTTGTGGCAAACCCGCTAAGAAAGGATGGTCGAGTACACTATCCAACTTGAACTCAAGCTCGTGGGTTGAGACTCTCAAAGTCCGCGCGTAAAACCTTAAAATTTCCTGTTTACTGAAGTCTAACTTGTTTTTCATCTGACATAATCTACAACTGCTTACATAGTTAAGAACTTCCGGGTGCGAGCTTGGCAAATGTCTAGCTGGAAATGAAGACAGAAGACGTTAAGTTCCTCAGCCGCGATAATCTCATGTTGAGATCGTTCAGGTAAGTCTTCATTGGCAGTGAGGATGGTTGGCCCCGCTGAACGATTCGGATAAGATGCAATGTGTGTCTGATTAAGTCAGAGTACCTATGTTTAAGCTTCATCCCTTCATCTATTATGCATATCTCCTTCCATCATCTTTTAAGCTCATCCCAGTTCCCTGCGTTCATCGATCCTGCTAAACGGTTACGAGGACTAGTCATTGTATTATCTACTCGCCACAGGTGGGAAAAGAAACATCTAATTTCGCAAATCAGCTCCTCCGGTCTGTGGTGCGAGATGTCTAGGGCGAACGGAGGAAGTTCCACTGCCTTGCAGTCAACGATTGAGGAATCCAAAGAAGGAGACACATATGTGCGATCCACACGAGCCTGTACATTATTACGACACCATGTGCGTTGGAATGCTTGACCGTGCGGTAACACGTACGCGTCTGTTAAATTAAACTGTTCTACCAGTTTTTTAAGTTCAGAAATTTATATATCAAACCGTTCTTTAGATGGGCCTGTTCCATCTGTTAGATAATTTAGAACGCAGTTAAAGTGTCCTATGAAGATAAGATGTTTCCGTTCCAGGAATAAAGGGTTCAGCTGTTTATAAAAGCTGGCCATTGCCGGGCTTCTGACTGGTGCATAGATGTTTATAAGCCTGAATTTCTCTATTTCGTACTCAAAGTCGAGTACTACCATGCGACCTTCGGGATCAAAACTGAAGTGGCCTCCGTTGAGAAGTGACCAGTTCAATACTACGATACCTGCCCCGCACGCTTGGTTTGTGGGGAACGAGAAAAACCCTTTAGCCCGGAATTGCCTTTCAAGGCCCTTAAGTTTCTCTAAGGAGTGTATGTTTGTTTCCTGTAGACATAAGATGTCACAATGTAGTTTCCTGGCGACTCTTGCCACTGTATTTTGCTTAGCTTGGCTGCTAAGTCCCGTGACATTCCACGTGAATATCTTTAATGGCGTGGCTTGGTAACAATAGTATACTAAATTACGATGTAGACCTTTACGTGTTTACGTAACCTTGTTTACTTGATTCGATTTAACATGTGGACCTTCCCGAGTTGTTCTAAGGTTTACACACCATTACCTAGCCTGATCAGCTATCAGTTAACGGGCGTGATACATTTAAGGGAACCATTCCCCTGCTACATGAAATGCTCGTGCCCATTGATGCAGGGTTGTGTGCGCTACAGCAAAACGGAAATGCAAACCAGTCATAAGAATAATACACATGTAGCAACATACCTGCTGCCTAAAGAAACACACATCCACGTAATACACTATTCAACAACTTGGGTACGCATTGATAGGCGGCATAACGCTGTACACTATAGGATAATGAAGTGTTGAAAAATAAGAAGATTGGCCGGTCGCACGCTACGGCCGCCGACCCACTGGTGTGAGCAACTATGCACCGGAATCGAACATTCGAAATGTTGCAATTTCTGCAGGAGGGGTGGTGTACAGTGTGCGCTTGCCGAAAAAAAAATATATTTTTATCGGTCTGTGCGTGTGAAAGGGGACTCCTGTCCCACTGAACGCATCCGCCACCGAGCAGAAAAGCCAGGCGGATGCCCGGGAAAGGTGTCCAGCCGCCAAATAGGAAACCAAAGGGCCCCGCGGGTGAAAGTACAGCGTCAACACAGTAGGTAGTCCAGTGTAATTCAACCGCAAGTGACACTCGACGAAACTGAAAAGAGCGTTGCACTTATACAAGCAGATTTTTTACCTTTCGTAGTGCTGCAAGCAGTTGCTGCCCTGGCAGGCAAGGATTGTATCCGGTTTTCAACAACCATGTCGGGAACATATGCTGTGTGAGCAGTCCGCAGGCCACTCCTCGGAGTGGCGAATGAACCCAAAGCTGGTATGAACCGCTGTTCACTGCACTCGGTCGCTCCGAGGACTGCTCAAGAGGCATCTGATGAATATGTGTGGGGAAATGGATGCACATGGGGCGTACTGTATCCGCCTTCATGAGATGACGCTAAACCCACGCAGGGTCAGGTGACCAGTAAGAAATTGCCGGAAAGGAATGGAGGGAGGGGGTGTAAGCACCACTTGACTAATCTCTCAGCAGAGCCCGGGGCGCGTGTATACCACGACAAACATCGGTTGGCCCGTGTGCCTCCACGGCCAGTTGTTGCACTGTCGCGCAACAGCAATAAAGAAAAACATACATTCTAGACGCCAAAGCTGCGTGTATGTGTCCGCAGCCATGCTGGGACACATAGAGAGGTGGCTCGAAAGCGTTACAAGCGACTCCACGCATGTTATGTCGGTGTACTCGATGAACTAAATGCCGCATTAAAGAAATTGTGACGAAATCTTGGCATGTGCGTAGTGGCATAGTTTTAAATGTGTCAGAGAGTAAATCCGAAAAGAATCGAAGCGTACCATGTGTGAAAACTACAGCTGCAAGCTCATGTTATGCAGCTTTGTCCGATGTCGAGATATTGTTCTTATGAATGTAGCACCCATCGCCCTTGTACACACATATGTTCTGGCTTCGGCGCACTATCATCGAGGTTAATAAAACTACGCGCAACGAACGCGTCGCCCTCGTTCCGGTTTCGGTTTTTGCTGCCGTTCGTTATAATAAACCGTTTGTAAATTGTGCTTTTTGTTGGCGATTCTCTGGACAAGGGACGAAAACAAAAACTGGAGATTAAAATAAGCAATACGTAAAATATTTTAAACGATAAACTCTTTCAACATTCGTTAAATAACTATAACATTCTAGGGCTCTAAGCGCCACCTGTTTCCGGTAGTCAAAATGTGTCATGGCGGCTTCCTGTCAATTGGATGTGAGCGTAGCATGGGAACTTCAATGGTACATCTGAGCTTTCTTGGTTATCCCAAGCTGTTCCTTATCCCTCCGCGTAATCTCTTTCTTGTACCCAATAGAATACCGAATAGGAATCGTATAGAAGCCCAGAGGCTGCAGCTGTCATTCACATAGACAAGTAAGGTAACTGTTTGCGACCACTTTCAACTCATCTGGGGCGTACATAATTCTTTGTGTGTTATTTATGCATGATTGGACATCATTTTTCACGTCGCTTCAAGTCCTCGCTGAAAGTACGCTTTAAATGCACTGCATGCCTTAAACTGACACCCATCTGTAACGTGGTTGAGCCTTTATTTATAGCCCATATATTGCGGACTACGATTTTAACGTCGTGCGCGCTGCCGCCCCTTTGTTCTGTTGCGCTCGCGATATCAATGTTTTTAGATTCAAAATGCTGCTTCCACATGAAATAAGAGGCTCGCCCTGTTAGATTGTACACATGGAAAGCGAACGCTGTGACACGTTCTTTAAATTGGCCGACTGTTGCAAGCGCTGGCATCATTGCCGTCGCCGAAGTGTACATACAGGCACACTATAATAGAGACATACGTATTTACAGTGCCAAATGAACAATTTCGTGTTTCGACCCTTGGCGCTCTCCTGCTCGGCCTGACAGGCAGGTGTCATGTAGTGCGTTGCACTGAAAGCGCATGAGCATACAGCGATTTTATAGACAAATGCTCGAAGATTTCTGTCACCAGCTGCCACTTGAAAGTGCGTTTGGCTAGCAAGCCAGCACTAGTGTCCGCGCTTTCAAGCATACACTTGATAATACGAAGATAATGAGACACAGTGTAAACATATGAATGACAGATTCAATATTTCTTGGCACTCGTAAATCCTCACATTTGCCAGTTCTTCGTTAGTGCATGAAAAAGTGGCATTTTGTGTTGTTTAAAACCAGACATTTGTTCATCCAAACGTGGCTTTGCCTAGGCCGTCGCATTGTATGAATCAAATGCATGGGCATTGGAGCAATGAGGCAATGTAGCTTAAAAATGCACCTTTGTTCTCTTTTCACTTTGCCTCATGCTATTCTGTCGCAAGTTTTGCCATTGTCAAAGCAATTTCCGACTGGCACAGCAACGCTTATCTGGGTGGCATCTGTCAATGTCGTAAGTTGTCATTGCTCCTTTCAACACATGTGTTACACGGCGTTCGGCATCTTCAGTACGACCTAAATGTGTTTCACAGCTGTGATTTCTTCAGTGCGTATAGAAGCAACGAAGTGATGCCAAATACTTTTGCAGTATAACTGAAATGTGGGCAAGTCCCTTCGGATTCATGATTATGGCAGATTTGAACCCAACACTGTAACACTACTTCACAGACTGACATTTCGGGTAGTCGAGACAACATTCTTATTAAAACCTTTGAGATTTGGCAAACTGTTAGCTATGTGGGATAAATTAATTTTGATTCAGAATGGTAGCCTCAACATTGAGCTCAAGGCAAGAGGTGAGTTTTTTATTGAGATCATTTTTAACAAGCATGCACATTAGCGTTACAGTAGTACGAGTATCTTTCTAGCACATCCTTCCCTGTATAAAAAGGGTCATGTTGCATACTGCTTAGCTGGTGTTATGCATTGTCCACTTCTATTGTGTTGATGCCCAAAATCTCTACAAAACTCTTTCGTACAGTCTTGTCGCTGCTTGTGTTGTTCTCCCCTAGCCAGAGGCATAAAGGGGAGTTCACGATCACTGACCAAGTCTGATGTATAACCCGACGTTTCGGAACTGCATACGGGTTCCTTCTTCACTGAGTTGGACAGGAAATCGTCCTCACTTATGTAGCCAGCACGTGACGTAATGAACATGCGTAAATGGCAGGCATACTCCCTGGTGTCTGGTTCGTCGTAGCTGGCGTCGATTGAATGATTAGCGATCCTAGCAGCCGTCGGGATGACGTTCATTTCTTTGGCAACAACAGTGGCATTGTCCCAGTCAATCGTGTGACTATGTTCCTGCGCATGCTCGGCAAGTAATAGTCGTGTGATTATTTCTTACGTCACGTTTTTTTTTTCATTTCCGTGCCTGACCAGACGAACTTTCGTCGAACCCTTGATTATGTTGCCAGAGGCAGTGGCACTGGTTATGTCCTGTTTGCGATGAATGGTCCTTTTGTCCCTGTCAATCCACTATGACCTGGGCTTATCTCCTGGCTGCTGAAGTGCGCCTGCATTTTCCAGAACTACTCGGACATTAATGTCTGGTACAAATTGGGTAGATCTTGGAACTTTCAAACTGAGATCTTGCATGCCATGCCCAACATCAGAGTAGTAAGTTTAGTAAGTTTTCTGTTTCTGCCAGCACTATTGCTCATGCACTTTCATTTTTCTCTGGTCCGGGAGTTGTGGAAAGCAGCTGTCTGCAGTAACTGGAAGTGTAGTCCTAAGCCTTCGGCTCGTAAGCATTTGCAATAGCGAGGAGCTATTTTTCAGCGGGCTCAGTCTATAATCGTGCGTCTTGTAGGCATCACCCGACGTCTCAAGAGTTCTTGACAAATTTACAGTGACTTCTGAGAGATTATTGCGCTGTTAGTAGCGTGCACTGCACATCATTTGTTTGAATTCTTATGAATTCTGTGAACAGCGAGCTGCGCCCTTTTGCAAGCTACAGTTTGTTGCAGTTCACAACCACACTATTGTGCGCCTTGTGAAAACAAAGAGGCATTGAGTCACAACCACAGGTCCTGTCAAACTAGCCAGTACTAGCTCAGGATACTCTGACTAGTAGTTTGTGACGATGAGCCACCACACCCCTCCAATAGAAAATATGTCCATGGTGAACTTCTGTAACAGCTTTTCTCAGTATCCCAGTTGCAGGAGTGTCACCCTTCTCTTAGCCCTGTGATGCTAGCATGTATGACATGACTTGAAGACATTAGCTGTGTGTATGTATTTATGATGCAGTGCTTTGTCCTCTTGCTAGACATTTGTTGATTCCAAAGTGGCCTTCAAGTGAGAAGTGCTGGGTGGGTAAGCTCCTGTAGCTTCTTTGGCGCGATGGTTTTGTTGCCAAGGTATCGACATGCCTTCGACTACATCGTCCTTGTGAAGCTAGAATTCTTTCAGACTTTCCAACACCTTGTGCAGCTCTTTCAAGTGAAGATGCGAAGTTGGCAGCAGCGTTAATCTAGCACTTGTTCTTTCTTCAGTTCTTGTAAAGAAGGTGGGCAGAGGCAGCATGCATAGCCTTCAATCTTGGTAGGCCCTTCTGGTGCCTGTTATTCTCCTTCACATGAGACCTTGACAGCGTATCAGCTGCGGGAAAGACTTTGCCTAGGATGTGCATTATGCCTAATAATGTATCAATCATGTGCACATTTTATGAATTGGGAAGCAGATTGTTGCCACATTTATAGAATTTATTTAGAGCTTGCAAGAAAGAAAGCTCTTCTTTCTATATCTGGACATAGCCAGGCATTCTGTCTCTGCAAAATATCTTGAGGCACATAACATGTTGCCCATCGTCTTGCTTTTGGCTGAGCACTGCAACAGAGTATCAGCCACAGCACAAAGCATCAGCTGCGATTAGCAGCTGGTCTCATATTTAGGAGCACCAGCCAAGCACTGGATCTGCAGAAAGTATTTCCATTTTGAGAATTCTTGATCCTGTGTGGGTTCCAGATAAACCATGCTTTGAAAACAGCATGCTGGACAATGGGTGTAGTGTTTGTCATGTTATTAGCGAATAAACCTAGATAGGTGTTCATGCCCATTAGCAGCTGTAGTTCTGATTTGGAGGATGGTCTTCGCATGTCTGTGACAGCTTTGAGCTTGTTTTCGTTCATGATGTGCCCCAAGTAGGATATTATTGTGATGCCAAACTTACATTTCTCTTTGTTGATGGCATCTCTTGCACAGTGGGTGCCCACAAATGTACTGCAGAGTTCGTTGTGCTGCTGTTTAGTTAAATACCAACTGATAACCTCGACCATATGACAATACGTTCTTGGTGAATATCATTCATATACCATTGTATTTGATCTGGGGCACGCCAGATACCAAATGGCATGAGCAGTTAAAACGAAAGCAACGGAACAGTGCTATAAAGGTGGTCAAGAACTTGCCGTCATTTCTCAGGGATTTGCCAAAACCCTGAATTTGGGCATCAATTTTTCATACATGAAGCTGTGGTTCGTCGCATCTGAAGGGTATGCTCTACTGCAGGAATTGTATGTGATGCTCATAAGACTTGCTTGTTCAGTTTTTCTGTAATCCATAAAAGTGCGGAGTGCTCCTGATGGCTTTGTCACCTGTTAGGTATCGCACCGCTGGCACGAGTTGTTGCAAACTCAGCGCTGACACCCGTTGTTGCAATCGGGTCGCAAGCCCCAAGGGTAGCGTTGGCCTGGCGGCCTGGGGCACTGGAAGCATCCGAAGGTCTCGGCAAAGCATGAGTCGACTGGTAACAGAACAACTGGTTTATTCTAACATCGCAAAAGAGCGGGCGGTCAGGTCGACCGAAGTGAGAGACGGGAGAGCACGTAACTCGACAGAAGAAATCGGAGCCTCTCTCTTGGCGTCCGGGGGCAGCTGCTCTTATAGTCTCGGCGTCGCGGGCAAGAAGGAAGGCCTCGTGACGAGACCACGTGACGGCGGGTACGGACAGACTGAGAGACACGTTGAGACGAGTGTAGTGACGCATCGCCAAGCTGGCGCCTGTCAGACCTCCTCGCTTCACACTTGGGGAGCTCCTCTCCCCGGCTGCCGCGCTTTGACAAGCGTGGGCACACACACACACACGCACACACGAAGACACGTGGCACTGAAACACGCCTGGACGCGCTTGGCGGGGAGACTGCGGGAGCTCCGAACGGGCCAAAATGTCCGCCGCTTTGAACGAAGCTCCGGCGTCCGTTGCATCCGCGCCGGCTATACCGCGCGTTGTAGGCGAAACGTAACAGACCACTACCATAAGCGTGCACCAAGGAGTTGGCTCTGTCACAGCTGTGGTAAAACCAATCTTAAACCTGGGGAAGTTTGGCTTTTATCTTCTGTAAAAGTAGTCATACAAAGCAGTGAAATGTTAGTGCAAAGGACACAGGCTCCAGTTTCAACATTGTCATGCAAGCTGCGCAAAGTATTTGAGGATGCGGCTTTGAATCTCCACAACCATTAACATTCTCAATCTGTCTATGCGCTCGACTTCACCTTAACACTCACCTCTGTGACCTATTTAGCAAATTTATTTGGAAATAGCAGCGTTATGCCTAATGCACGAGATGGAACTTTATGTTGTGCTAGTTGCCTTGGAGATCACCACCTTCTTGAAATGTCACGAACCACATTGTTTTTATGGTGAGACAAGAAATCGTGTCTAATTATCATCTGTGGCAAAGAGAAATAAGTGATGCCCGTGGCAAGGTGCCATTCAGGTGGTTGAGTTCCTTGAGGAGGTAGGGGGTGATGCGAGTGAGAACTCTCAAAAGTCGATTATGGCCTTAGCCAAGCAGCCTCAGGTGACATAGTAAAGCTTTTTGGGCACGATGTCATTAGGCACCATCCTATGTAATTTATTTGCTTCCACAACACCTGCATGGCTCACGAGTGTCCGGTGGTAAATTTCTGTCTGTCCGGTGAATTTCTGATGTAGCATCCCTAGTTCCAAATACTTCAATCTGCATGCCACTGTGTATGGCGGGTGTTAGTGGGAAGGAGACTAACGAACCGCTACACATAGATAAGAACTCTCTAAAGGCTGTTATTACGGAAGCACTGCCCAACATCAACACACGCTATATGATACAAGAATGTTGCTGCTATCAAAGATGAATTCAGTCAGTAATTGAGGATGAAGATGGTTTTACTCAATAGCCCTATGAAAAATGGTAAAAGAAAGCTAATAAATATAGCTCATGTATCGAATCTTGCATGAAATATTGTTGATATTCCAGAAGTCATTATGTCTTCAGATATCTCACGCAGCCGGTACTCCTCTTCTACTTCTTCATGACCTTCAGGTATGCTAGAGGAGTCTTTATTGTCATTGCGCTCCAAAATGTAATTAAGCAAAAGTAGACCTAGGTGGCTGACAGGATGGCTCTTCTTCAAGTGCTGTGCGTAGAAGAAAAAAAGCATGCAAACATCTTCAACACTGTAATGGGCATTAACTGTTAGGGATGATACATGAAAAACCCTAAGGAAAACATTTAGGTTTTGTGGGAATGTAAAAAATACAGACTAAAGCCAGTGAAGGAAAACAAAAAATGTTTGTGTAAGCTTCTTCAGCAATGCGTTTGCTGCCTGTAGACAACACCAGGCAGAACTCGGAAAGCGACCTTCACCCAGAGTCGACATCAATTCTGCGTGCAATTTGTGCATATAGTCCTAGTCGGGTGCACAACTGAGATTTATATTGCATGTTTTACACATTACTCATCTGATGCCTTAGCAGAGCAAGGTTTTTCCTCTGCCTTTCTTGTAAAAAATATATTGGGAAGTGCCCAAGTGCATCTAGTTAGATTTTTTTTTGTGAATGGCACATGTGCTGTTGGCCTGGAACTGATTCACTATATTAACACCCATAGCATTCAGGGCCCCGTGTCGCTGAAAATCCAGCAGTGGTGTTGGCGACCTTTTCCATATGACAAAATTAATCCCGAACCATGCAGGCCCTCTACGTGGCACATAGGCGTTACTGAACTAATTGAAATTCTTAAAGTAGAATGTGTCAAAACATTCGTAAAGTATGACTTGCACACAACTTCGAGACATGATAGCGTTGAATTGTAATTTAAATAAGCGAGAAAACAATTCTGTTGCGCGGAAACTCAAACACAAACCCCTTTTCCAGCTGCCATTTCAGGTCTGTCTTAGGAGTGGCGTGCCCCAGAAAGCTCACCTTCATGCATAGCGTTCGCCGCCAGCATTTCCGGGGAAGCATTACAGAAGCATAAGCTGCAGCTGCCCAGAAGCGTGAGAAGCGGCCATGGATATTTTAATGCTATCATGTTCCACTCTTAAAGGCGCAGCTTAAGTGTCCTCCAATCTTTTTTTATTCACTGTTTGGGGACTGCCTTCTTGAAGGCGTTGCTTCGTTTTCTTTCTGCTGTAGGGCGAATACAATATCTGCTTTGAATAACAGCAAAGCCACATTTTGTTTGCACTTGATGCTGGCTGCACTAGCGTGGCATCTCTCCTGAACACTATCCAACAGTTCACTATGATGTTATCACTGAAATGGAAGAATACACAGGACACCTTCGTGTACCACTTCATCTACCTCGAAGTAATATGCCATAGCTCTATGATCATATCCTTAACGTCCACTACTTTCTTGGATTGATTTCAGATAGCTGGAATGTACAGACTAAAAAAGGTTGGAAGTGCTTGCACTCTGGAAAATTTTGTATGAGCATTTTCAGGCTGTTCTGGTGACACCAAGAAATACTGGCTCTCCTGTAATCGAGAGTAGATGTAAGCATGAAATGGCTGCCCGCAAAGCAGATTGGTTGTAGATGATACTAGCCACAATCTTACCTTAAAATGAGTGTAGCGCATATTCGCAACGGCACACCTCGCCACACCACACCACGCATACTGAAACTGGTCCATACGGAAGCCATTTTCCTGTCAAAGACAGAACCCCATTGCAAGTCTCGTCTCGGTCCACCAGACGCGCTGTGGACCTCATGGACTGCTGGCATTGAAAAGGGAACAAGCAACTGTCTCAGTGCCAAAAGATGGCAATTGAGTGCACAGTGCCTTGTATGTGCCTCTGAACGTCGCTATTAGAAGTGACAAATAAAACTTCAGCGTACTAGGAGTTACAGCTTGAGTGATATTGTGAGCAAATATTTAGGAGAACTCAGAAGCACTATTTTTTGTAACATGTTTGGGAAGTAACTAGCGTATGTAATGCTGTCTTGACTGTTTGCCCGGATGATCTGGTTTGAGTGCCAGGATACTGGCTCTGGCTTTTGGTTCATTGAAGGTGGCCGACAATAGGAGCTAAAAGCATTTCATGCTTAAAATGTCTGCAGCAGTGGCACTTTTCGGTTAGTCAAGGACCTCATTTCATGGCCCTTATTCTGACGCCTTCGAATGCTGTTTCTGCCTTTGTAACGCTTCCTAGAATTTATCCTTCAAATGCTCATGTGAAAGAACCATGCATCAATTTTGGCATATTTCTAAAACGTTACGAGCAGAAGTGCTGCTGATTTCATAAATTTAAACTGTAAATCAATGCAGCAGAACTGTTAGTTGAAGTATGTAATCCAGATCAAGGAGCTATTCTCAAGACGATGTTCCCGCTGGCACTGATGCGTGGCATTCCTGGCGTTGGTGAAATCTTTATTCTACATTATAAAGCAGGAAACGTTCGCACGTGCTCTTCTTTCCTTCTTTTTGGGGATTTGCTGTTTCAAGGAGCTTTGCCCTTTGAGTGACAGCAACCTGATTGACACAACTTCTGACTCACGTATTTAACATTTTTGCTCAGTTTGGTCAAGGAGTAGCCAGATTTTGAGGTGCTGGTTTTTGGTGTGGAGAGACAAGCAGCTTCATAGTTTCCCTCCTGTCTGTTGTCATTATGTCAGCAAACTGAAATGAAAACTCTCGAAACAGTATATTTGTTATTGAGGAATCTGTGCAAGGCACATTGCGAAGCACATGCCGATGAATTGCTTCAACCTTTTACATTAAACAAATTATGCCATGTGCTGTCGCGAGGCAAGGAAAGCTGTTCGCTTTAAAAATTATCTCCAGAGTTGGCCAAGTGATTGAGATATTGTTACCCAGTACCTTGACCAAAGTTGTTATGGGAAACAGTACAAGGACCTAGCATACTTAGACTAATTGCAGGTATTTGGCGGAGTTGTATGAGAGACAAGATGGCCGACCAAATTTCCTTCAATGCATCTGAGTGTGGCAACATGAAATGGCCTTTGACGACACAGGCGAGTAGTGGATGCCACACTTCATTCTAATTAAAGTTAATCAGCACTGAGCATGTATACTACGCCTAAGTTGGGTCCATACTTTGGATTACCGTGTACAGTGTCACTCTGTCCTGCATTGCAGAAGATAGGTGCCAATGTTTTTTTACTGTTGGCATTTCAATTTAGTATTTTTCTCATGTTTTCATGCTCTGAAAAATACAGCCATAGGTTGCACGGTCTTGCAATGAAGACTACTTTCTGTGTTTTCAAGATAAAATTTTAGCTATAATAAACGGAATTTCCAAAAAAGAAATTTTATGTTTGGCCTGCCTTTATTTGTGTGATCAGGCATGGGAGCCATTGACGCATCATGGCTAATACGTGCTCCCTTTATGCTTGAGAAGTGTGCGCACAATGCTCCTTGCATGTTGAAAAAATGGAGACCACCCACAATTAGTCTTGGTTTGCTCCCTTAGCCACAAGTGCTATCTGAAAAATATAGTTGCTTTTTGTTACTCTTTCTGACGGTGTGTTTTAGATACAGAAAAATTATGATAGACATGCATGTTCAGTGTGATTGCAGGAATGAGAAATTTTAGTGGAAGATCCTTTGCAAGAGATGCAAGTGCTTGCCCATGTCATGAAAAAAAGGCTTTGTTTTCATTGTATACAGTAAGCTAAGGGTCACGCGGACTTGATCACGAAAGCAAAAAGAAAGAAATTGGTTGACAGAGAAATGCAAAGCCTGCTGACCACATCGTAACTGTCTAGCGCATAGACGACACCTGCACATTGGCCAACGGTGTGGTAAAGGAGAAGGGATGGAAAGATAAAAGAGATTGCCATGAAGCACATGTGGTGAAAAGGAGAATGAAGCAAAAATTGGTGGCATTCAGAAAAAGCTAGATATTCTTGATGAGAAAACTGAAACATTGGACAAATAGCAACCTTTATCAAGTCTTACCGCTGTATTCAGCAATACATCTTGAAGCTCATGCTTGACTTGATATAAATGACGGCTGGTGTGAACACACCCAGGATGCTCATTTGCGTTCCTTTTGGTGTGTTCACGACAGGCATCAAATACATCCAATCAAGCATGGGCTTCAAGTTCAGATGCATTTCTGAATACGGGGGTTAGTGTTATGGCATGGCGAGGCTCTCTGGAATGAAGACTTCATGAACTAGAGTATAGACGTGCCCGTGAGAACCTACTTTTATGTATTATCGCAGACATCCGAATCACAAGAGCAGTCTGAAGCATGTGGTAGGTTTGTGAAGACTCCGAGAAACCCACATGGGTTTTCTTTGTAACAGTTTGCTACAATTGGTTGTATGACTCATTTTACATTTCCTCATCACTTTGCATGTTGCCGCACAATGCTTTCGTCATTACTGTTCAGTGGTTCTTCTTTAACAAAATGGAGTCATGAGAAAAGAAGGAAAAAGCGAATTTTTAGGCACTGAAAAGGCAATACAGGCACGAACGTCAAAAGAGGCACTTGTAGGCAGGATAAATGCAAGATTACCTTGTTTACATTTCCATAGTTTGTGCTTACAAAGAAGACAGAAGAAGGATGCCAGGAAAAAATAAGCATTTTGTCCGAGGTTCCTCACGTTGTAAAGCCGTTTACAGTGATGAGAGCTAAATACAAAAAGTGTGGTCCTAATGAATGGACATCTTTTCCCAGTTGCAATTCATAGTTTGAGTAAGATTTCGAGGGACTTGCACCTCCAAAAGATGTCCATGATCAATAAACAGTGCAGGAAGTCAATATAACAGTTTTCTTTGACAGTGAGTTGGCCCTAGGACATGATCCAGTTTGCATCTTCAATAACATGGCTATGCGCAGAATGACTACTATTGATCTGTACAATAAGCGCAGCACACATACGGAACAGCACACAGTCCCATTTATGCCTTGGGCCTCAGTTATACCGTGTTAAATGTGTGGAAATACAACAGATTCATAAAACCAGCTCTCTTTATCACCTTATCTTAGGGAGGGACTTGTCGATGTTACAGTGCAGAGCATGAACATTTTCTTAGGAGAAGGCTTCCAGTTATTTATGAATTATATGGTAGAGGTTCATTACCTCTTGAAAACTGTTCTCCATAACACTCGTGCTTCTTCACATATCTATCATGAATCTGTCAAATACGGGATAAGTTGGGTGCTGCAGATAAATGGCTCCTGCAGAGCCTAAAGTTACAGCATCATTGATTGATTGATTGATTAGTAGAGTTTATTGGCGCAAGGGCCAGATGTGGCCAAAGAGCGCCAAGTCGATGATCCGTGCTTGTCAATGTTATGTGAGTGTTGATTGTGGGGAGTATATGATACACGGCTGCATAGTGGCCTAAAATATTCGCTAAACGATGGAAAATATACATATGGTGCAATGTGGCTGTAAAAGGGCCTAAAATTTATTCGCTCTGAAGTGCGTAAAATACAAGTATAAAAAAATGACAGTGACTGATGGTGTCTGCGATGAAAATAGATGTTTCACGAGATATGGATGATCAGTAAAATATGTGATGACTGTAGCACTAGTGCCTCAGCAAGGCCTTGAAAGCAAGGGCTGGGAGGCACGTGCTCTAGAAAATGATTTCATTGCAGCTATGACCTCCAGGTGGAGGCCGTGCTACAAGTAGCCTGGCCAAATTACACTTAAGGTGTCAGTTTCAGTTAAAAAGTTTAATACGGATTGAAAAGTAAAAAGGGGTTCATTGCTGAGAAAGAATGCTTGGTGTAATGGTATGTGTTGCAGATAAGCGGAGGGGAAGTACTTTTTCCTTTCTGCCTCTATTTCAGTGCATCGGATAAGAACATGAATAACTGTAAGCCTGTTGCCACATTTGGTACATGTCGGAGGTTCGCTTCCCGTCAAAAGGTAGGAGTGAGTGGCGTACGTATGTCCTATTCTTAATCTACACAGAAGTACTTCCTTATGTCTTGCTATTCTTTCAGTTATCCAGTTCCCTAATTTTGGTTTGATAGTGTGGATCTTATTCAATATTGCATTATCCCATTCATCTTGCCAGTACATCCTCAGTTTATGGCGTAAGAAGGGCTTAAGTTCTGTTGCTGCTATGGGTCTATCCACATCCGTTTCATTAAAGACGACTGACGTTGCACTTTCGTCAGCAGCTACATTGCCTTTTATGCCCCTATGGCCAGGTACCCAACATAGGACGATGTTTTGGTTGTACATTAATGCTAGGCATAGTTGTGTGTACAGTTCATTAAAAACAGGGTTCTTATGTTTTCGAAAACTCATTAAGGCCCTTATTACGCTTAACGAATCTGTGAAAATGATGGCCTTATTCAGATTTGTTTCTCTGATGTGCTTTACAGCTGAGAGTATTGCGTACGCTTCAGCCGTGAAAATACTTGTGTTAGGATTTAGAGTACCGGAGGTGGAAAAAACTGGCCCAAGAGCTGCATATGCGACACCAGCAGATGACTTGGAAGCATCTGTGTAAAACTCGGCGCAGCAGTACTTCGCTTGGAGTTCGAGGAAGTGTGATAGTATGTGTGCCTCAGGTGCATGTTTCGTTATTGCAACAAAAGAGATATCGCACTCCATGGTCTGCCATTCCCATGGCGGCTGAAGGCGAGTGGGAGGCATTAGAATATTTTCTGGGAAGTGTATGTCTGTTTTTTCTGCCATTGCTTCCAAGCGCAGGCTCAAAGGAGTTCTAATATGTGGGCGGTTATGGTAAAGTCTGGCAGCGGAAAGGTCGCTAACGATGGAATGGCATGGATGTTCGGTGTCTGATTTTACTTTAGTGTAGTACGATAAACTTAGGAATGTTCTGCGTAGATGTAAGGACCATTCGTTGGACTCAACATAAAGACTTTCAACAGGGCTCGTTCTAAAGGCGCCTGTTGCCAGTCGTATACCGAGGTTGTGGACTGGGTCAAGAATCTTTAGCGCAGTCTCTGTTGCGGAGTGGTACACCACGGCTCCGTAGTCGAGGCGTGATTGTACGAGACTCTTATACAGGCTAAGCAGACACTTCCTGTCACTGCCCCAAGTTGTTCGAGAGAGCAGCTTGAGGAGGTTCATGGTCTTCAGGCACTTTTCTTTAAGATATTTTAGGTGTGGAATGAAGTTGAGTTTTCTGTCGAGGATAACACCTAAGAATTTGTATTCAAGGCTGACAGTTAGTCTTCCTCCCTTAATGTTAATATCTGGTTCTGGAAGTACACCTCTCTTGTTTGAGAACAGGACACATGTGCTTTTTTGAGGGTTCAATCTAAAACCATTCTCATCCGCCCACTTTGAGAATCTATTCAAGCCAAGCTGTAGCTGTCTCTCGCAAATGCTAAGGTTACACGACCTGAACCCTATCTGAACATCGTCCACATAGACTGAGTAGAAGAGCGTGCGAGGTAATATGGTGTGTAGGGAGTTCATTTTAACAATAGCGTACAGCTCAGTACTCCACCCTGCGGTACACCTGTCTCCTGTACGAATGGTCGAGATTGCACGTTGCCAACTCTAACACGAAATGTCCTGTCAGAGAGATAGCTTTCAGTTATTCTCAGCAAGTTGCCGCGAATACCCATTGCAGAAAGATCACGAAGGATCCCGAAGCGCCACGTAGTATCATACGCCTTCTCCAAGTCAAGAAATACTGATAATACAAGCTCTTTGTGGACAAATGCATCCCTGATGTACATTTCCATGCGCACAAGCTGATCTGTTGTCGATCTGCCTTCTCTGAAACCACATTGATATGGGTCTAATTTGTTGTTTATTTCTAGATAGTGGACCAGGCGACTGTTTACCATCTTTTCAAAAACTTTGCATAAGCAGCTCGTCAATGCTATAACTATAACTATTTGCCACAGAAGGGTCCTTACCCTGTTTCAAAATAGGAATTATGATGGCCTCTTTCCAAGCAGAGGGAATGTGGCCGGAAGACCATATAGAATTGTAGAGACAAAGAAGGGTTTTTTGTGATTCAGACGGCAGGTGTTTTAGCATTTCGTATAGGATGCGGTCAGAACCTGGGGCAGATTTGTTGCAGCTATTTAGTGCTGCCTGAAGTTCCGCCATGGAAAAAGGTCTATTGTATGCCTCGCATTTTGTGCTTTTCCGTTCTAATGGTTGTCTTTCTATTTGCCTTTTGTATCTTTGAAATGT
Organism: Dermacentor andersoni; assembly: GCF_023375885.2. Lineage (NCBI taxonomy): Eukaryota > Metazoa > Arthropoda > Arachnida > Ixodida > Ixodidae > Dermacentor > Dermacentor andersoni. The sequence continues at coordinate 147,158,709 of NC_092816.1, forward strand.
TTCAGAGTAGTGCGACGAGCTGGAAATCTGTTCGAAATGTGCGCCAAGAAAGTTCGCCTGATCTTCCATGCTGTCGCCTTGAGTATTTACCAGAGGCAGCGAGTAAGGCTGTCGACCGTTTATTCTCTTCACTCTATTCCAAACCTTTGTTTCATCAGTGTATGAGTTAATGCCCGATATATACTTTCTCCAACTTTCTCTTCTAGCTTGTCGCCGCGTTCTCCGACCCTGGGATTTGACCTGTTTGAAATTGACAAGATTTTCTGCCGTCGGAGAATCCCGAAGTAAAGCCCATGCCTTGTTCTGTTTCTTACGCGCTATTCGACAGTCATCGTTCCACCACGGAAGACGGCGTTTTGTGGACAATCCACTTGTTACAGGGATACATTTGGAGGAGGCGTCAAGGAGAAAAACCGTAAAATATTTAACCGCAGCTTCTATGCTTAGAGCACACATGTCGTCCCAGGATAAAGAAGCAAGCTTTTTGAATTTTTCCCAGTCAGCTGAGTCAGTTCTCCAGCGAGGAAATTGTGGAAGGCATTCATTAGCCATTGGTGTGCTTAGAACTACAGGGAAATGATCACTCCCGTATGGGTTTTTAATAACTTTCCATTTAAAGTAAGGTAGAAGGGTAGGAGATGCAATGCTAAGATCTATTGAGGAGTATGTTTTGTTTGCTATGTTATAATACGTGGGCTCCTTCTCATTCAAAAGACATGCACCTGAAGAAAAAAGGAACTGTTCAATCAAGCGACCTCTCGCGTCACAGCGCGAGTCGCCCCATAGGTTGCTGTGCGCATTTAAATCTCCAAGCACAAGATATGGCTCAGGCAGCTGATCTATTAATGTTTGGAATTCTTGTTTGTGAAGCTGAAAATGCGGTGGTATATACAGGGAACAGATGGTTAACAGTTTACTTAAAAGTACAGCTCGAATGGCCACTGCCTCAAGGGGCGTTTGTAGCTGTAAGTGTTGACAGGCTATAGATTTGTCTGCTATGATGGCTACACCGCCTGATGATGCGAGAGCATCATCGCGATCCTTCCGAAAAATAACATAGTGACGAAGGAAGTGTTTATGTTTTGATTTCAAGTGAGTCTCTTGGACACACAGCACTTTTGGAGTTAGTTCATTAAGGATTTCTTGGATATCATCGAGGTTGCAAAGCAGGCCTCTGATATTCCACTGAGTAATTAGTGTATCCATTTTAAAATAAATGTTGTGCTATGTGTCGAAGAGAATGTACATCGTTTAGGTTACAGAGCCCTTTTGGGGTCCTGTAATTGGAATTTTGTCTTTCCTGGAGCGGTCGAGAAAATCGCGCCGCTCCTTAGGCGTCAGCTGCGCCTTCTGACTGGGTGTTGTGTCCATGGCCTCTTGAGAGGCACTGGACACGTGCTCTTGCGAGCGGTGTGTTTTCCGTGGAGGCCTTGTATCGGAAGACAAGGCCTTGGAGCCCACCGTGCTGGTGGTTGATGGGCTTGTGTTGACCTCTGAGCTGTGCTGACTGGTGCCAGCACTAGCAGGGGCCTCCGCTGGGGTCAAATTCGGGAGAGGTAGGGCAGCCTTCGCTGCTCCCACCGTGGGGGCGGGTGGCGTTGCCACACGCTCGCTATGCGTCGCGCTGGCGTCCGCCAAGTGCCGTTGTGGTACTGCCCCCCGACGTACCACTTCGGCGAAAGATGTGCTCTGTGCAAATGTTGGTGCAATGCGTTGTCGTGCTTCTCTGAAAGTTATGTTTTCTTTTACCTTTATCGTAATTATTTCTTTTTCTTTTTTCCAGACCGCGCATGATCGAGAATATGCAGGGTGGCCACCGTTACAATTGCTACAATGGGGCTCAGCCTTACAGTCATCTGCGGAGTGATCATTGATGCCGCATTTTGCACATGTTAGCCGCCCTCGGCAGCTCTGGGAAGCGTGGCCAAACCTCTGGCATTTAAAACAGCGTCGCGGGTTGGGGATATACGGTCGTACTCTGATTTTGATGTATCCAGTTTCTATTGTCTCTGGTAACGTGCTAGAGCCAAAGGTAACTATGAGGTGTTTAGTTGGCAGCTCCTTATTGTCCCGTCTGATCTTTATTCTTTGTACGTTTATTACATTTTCATCCTTCCATCCTTCCAGGAGTTCTTCTTCGGTCAAATCCATCAAGTCAATGTCAGAAATTACGCCTTTGGCCGTATTCATGGTTCGGTGTGCTGTTACACTGACGGGGATGTCTCCAAGTTGTACAAGGTTCGTTAGCTTGTCGTGTTGTGCTTTGTCTTTCAATTCGAGTAACAAGTCGCCACTGGCCAGCTTGGTGATTTTATAGCCGCCTCCAATGGTCTCTGTGAGATACTTCGCCACAATGAATGGTGAAATCGTTCTTGCCTTTTTGTCAGGTTTTTCACTGTGTACAACGTGAAATTTCGGGAAAGTCTGAGTGGGTTTCAGAGAAAACTGAAATGTAGCATCGGTGCGCCCCCTTTTAGAGGGACGATCGGTTGAAAAAGGGTTGGAAGTTCCCATGAAATATGTTTAGTATTCAGCGACGATGTCAGTCACCCACCACCGAGCCCAACAAGGGGACAAGGCTGGGTATGTGGTGAAACAAGCCCTGCCATGCCAACTGTACGTCGTCGCCATAACCACATATGTTATAACCAAGGTAGGTCATACCACACCAGGTTAACCCTTGCCGCCAGGAATGTTGGAAGTTATCAGAAGAAAAAAAAGACAGGAAAGACTGAAAGGGAGAGGGAAAGACGAAGATGTGCGAAGAGAGAGACAGGAAAAGACGACTGCCGATTTCCCCCAGGTGGGTTAGCCTGGAGGTGCCGTCTATGTGAAGCCGAGGCCGAAGAGGTGTGTTGCCTCCGCCGGGGGGCCTTAATGGTCCAAACACCCAGCATCGGCTCAACCGCCAGGATCCCCTTTTCCCCAGACACGGCTAAGCCGCGCACGGCTACACGCGGGAGGGTCCAACCCTCGTGTGCTCGGGTCCGTGGTGTCGCAACACACCAAACGCCTGCTGATGCAGACGCCCCTGCGGGTAAGGTACAGCATCAATAGGTAGCGAAATTTTCATTTGTTTTTAATATTTGTTCCAGTTCTCTGAAACATACACATAGAACTGCAACTGTTCAATCTGAGTACCAATATTAAATGTGTTATTTGGGGCTTCAATGATTTGCTGAAGTTGATGGAAAGTGAAGAACTGTCTAGAAAATATGGCTGTAAGGTCAACTATCATCTTCTGCGCATAACCTTTCAGATACTGCACTAAATATAATCAAAAACACATGAAAAGTTTTTATACAACAAAATACAGCCACACTGGATCTCGCTGGCATCATTATCATATGTCACTGGTGTGGCGCTTCAACACAATGTGGGAACTACAATGGCTCGTACAATGCTTCGAAGGATACATTCCAATAGCGCAACTATGGTCAATGGCATCTGAACTGTTTCTTGCAATTACAACTTCTAGCCATGCGCTTATTCATTTATGACTTGGATGGTCGTGAAGCCTAAGTGCTCTTCTACGTAGGAATACTGCAAGCTTGTCTGCTGACACTAGCTGCACAAACGAGCAACGATAGCTTGTGCTCCAGCAGAACTTCAGCGCAGATTACAAGTTCTTGCCAAACTATAGATGATAAATATGAACATACTCCCAAGCTGCAATATCTTAGCTGGTGTACAGCTGAAATACAGGTACTGCACTCCCTTAATTGCACTGCTTATAGCTGTCAAACTATCCTTCTGGTACTATGCACATTTTGGGGCTGGCAAGAAGTTCCACTAGACAAGGTATCAACCACAGAGGCATTTAAAACATTGAGTTAAGGGTGTTTAAGACTGACTAAACACAATTTGCCACTTGGCTTGGATCTCGATTCCTTTCCCCTCTAGTGTCATTGACTGAAGGGCTACAACAGAAGTAGAGCAGCAATGTTTTGTTGTCTTCTTGCCTGTTTACTAATAACAAGAAACTATGCTCTAGCACTGTAGCATAATCAAAGAACAAAAGGTCAAGTTTCTTGAGCAAGCTTGATCAACCAGCCCTCCGGCAATCTGGGCCCCACGTCAGAGTATCGTCGTATGGTGTCATGACTACAAAAGTGCATCAAGACTACTAGAGGCTGCTGTTTCAGTAGAAGCTGGGGGATAACACCTAATTAAGGGTAAGCCTTTGCTTTTGACAATGATCGGCCAAATTTAATCACGATTTCCCACTTCTCTGCCAATGCAGAAATGCCATCGTCCTTTTAAGATTGACCACATTACAAAAACGAACGTACGTACAGTCATATACATCGCGGCTGGTCGCGTCGCAATCCCGTGTTTCTCTAGATTTAACGCCCGTTCAATACGTATGTAGAACCCAACAATCGGTTTGCTCTGGCGCAGTTAGAAGACGATCGTCTTCAACGCGATCGTCGTTGTGCTCTTTGGGCTCCGCAAACGCGTCACACACACACACACAACTCGATTGAGCAAAACGCGTTGATTCACCTTGCATCGCTTCGTTCTTGGTCGTGCTGTTTGCGCGAACAAACGCGTCACACACGCAACTCGATTGCTCTTTGCGCGCACAAAACGCCAAAATGCGATGTTCCACCTTAGTTCGTGGTCGTGCTATTTGCGCATACACATTCGTCACACACGCAACTCAATTGCTCTTTGCACACACCAAGCGCGTCACACACACAACTTCGATTGCCGCAAAACGCGCTGTTCCACCTTGTCTCGTTCGGGAGCTAAGCGCTCTTTTTACACGCCACCTATGGGCGCTACGCTCCCCTAGAGCAAAAAGTTACGAAGATATATAGTACCCATTGGTGCCGCGGGGGCGGCGCTGCCGTCGACCTGCTGCTAAAACCCCTCAATTTTTCAAAAGTAGCGCCATTCTTAGATCTTTCCGTCACCCCGCTCACCCTGGCGCGTCCTCCTCCACCGCTCCTGTCGCCCCAGCCTCCTCTGCTCCCCCATTGGCCAATCTTTGTCATGTGGAAGCGGGCGCCGCGCTTTTGTATATTTTTTTCTTGCCAGCGCGGAGCAGGCGCCGCGCTTTTGTATATTTTTTCTTTCCAGCGCGCGCCGACCTCCATTGTTGGGCCTGCGCGACGAACGTACGGCAGGCGGACTGACGGAGTGCGTTAGCGTAATAGAATGTGCAGGGCCGAGAACTTAATTGCGATGCCATGCTGCTGCGCCTTCGGTTGCCGCAACAGACACAGCGAGGGCAAAAAGCTTTTTGCTTTGCCGTCTGGCGGGCGCAACGCAAAAAGAAGTGTGGATTCGCAGGATCGGGCGGGCTGACTTCGAGGAAGTGGCAAAGAACGCACGGCTTAGTGAAGTAAGGGCCACGGCTACTCACAACCTCTTATTTGAGCCTAGTTCACGCCTACCGCTTCGAAAAAGTGGGTGTTCATGCTCTGCGTGGTTTTTAGCGCGTTGTTTGACTTTCTTTTTTCGAATGTGCTCTCTTTGTTTCGTGTAGTATCGTCTTGCGGTGAAATGCACGCATCTGCAGCTGGCCTGTGACATAAAAGCGACTTTATTCAGGGTGTGTTTTGAGCTCCACCAGAAGTTAGCACATTCTCGACGCTATTGCAAGGCTCACTATGATTTACGATGCAGTCTTTTAGCTTCGAATGTACGCTCGCATGTATTGATTTGGTTTGTGGTGATTAATGTTTTTAACGTTGCGAAGCGACTAAAGCTAGGATGGAGGTAGTAGTGGAAGGCTCCGGATAACTTTATCTAGCTCGCCTGGGGATGTTTAACGTGCACTTTGATCGTAGAGTCGTACGTGGGCCGGTAAATTCCTCGTTGGCGTTTCATAATACTCGCGCGCTAGCGCTGCTTTAGAAGTTGGCGCCTCGGCGCGATTGGATTTCTTCAATAAATTTTATTTACTAGTGTAACAACTTGTCATTATTTCATATTATTGACGGCGCCTCCAGGGCACCAAAGCGGCAACGGGAACACCAAAGCTAGAACCAGCGCTGGATGGGGCTCGCCGAAGCCTGTGCATGCCAAGGGGGTATAAGATCGCGGACAGCCAATTTTGTATGCGAACACTCCCTGCGACGCCTGCATTAGTGTAATGTTACGTGCTCTTCAGAGGCCTCCGTTAGCCATTACATGTACCCTCCTGGAGCAGTACTTGTAAAAAAAAAAACAATATATCGTCACGATTACCAAAGCACCCCGCAATGAAAAAACGGCCCTGTTGCCAGGCATTGCTGACCGCACACAGCCGGAATCTCTCATGCGCCGACCGAACAAAAGTGTCCTGCAGGTACGTGAATGAACCTAAGAAACCACGTACACATACTTTCACGCTGTCAACACCTGAAACTTTGGTAATTACGCGCGTGTTCGACTACACCGCGTGCTTGCGTCGTGTTTCAGCAACGCGAACTCTCAACGTCGCGCGCTTTACACCTTAAATACGCCTTGAATAATGGTCATTTTCTCTATTTCCTCCGCAATTCCAACACGAAATTCTAAAGGCCAGTTACCGACTGACGAAGAAAGATTTCGATTGAAAAAACTGCTCCGCAGGGCTCGAACGAACTTCTTTGCGGATTACCTCCCGTAGCGTGTTAGCCGTCGTCTGCTACGGCAGGCCCACCACCGGCGGCGCCACCGTCGAGGCGGCGCCGAGCGGAGGAGGAGGGATGCGAATGGCGCTACTTTGGGAGATTGAGGGGTTTTACCTGCTGCACAGGCGAGCGAGTGTAAATGCGCGTCCGGGCGGCCTTCTCCCACGCTCGGACGTCCGGAGCGCAGTGCTCGTTTCCAAAGAATGGCATGCCGGCGACAGCCGAAACCCGCCCCGGTATACGAGTCTTTGGAAGAAAACTGCGCGCAGGCAGTACAGCTCATGTGCTTTCGCTCAACGACGGCGGGGACGCGCCCGCACAAGTTAAACTGACCGGCTGAAAAGCCGAACGAGCAACGCTGACCTTCTTGACGCGACCTTGCGTCTATCCTTGCGCATCCGCAATACATTCCACACTAACTAAGCAGTAACGCGAGGTTAGGCGGTGCCGTGCTGGTCTGTGCCGCTCTTCGCCATGCTCAGCCAGCCGGGGCGCCATGCCCGCCTCCAGTAAACAGCGCTGCGTAGCAGCCGGTACCTGCTCTCCCATAAGAAGCTTTGGAAGACAAACGCCCGCGGGTAGTACGCATCGTCTGCTACTCTCAGTAACGCCAAGAACACGCAGGCGCAAGACACCAACTGCCCGAGAGGAAAAATTACACCAACGAGCAAGACGAGCATAGACAAAGAAGTTTCAACAAGAGCGGCCACTCCCATAGCTAGAGCCCAGCGGCCGAATTGACTACAGCGCACCAAGCGGAGGGTATTAACACCTTCAGGTATCGGTTCTGGGTGCGCGCGTTTTGAACACCAGTTGTTACACGCCACGCCGGCTCCGCTGATCGGCCAGCATTTTTTTTTTCGCTTCTACTGCTGAACCACGCGCGCCCTTGGCGCGGAGTCGTTTTATTTAACAAAAATGAGGGCGAATGATCTTTACAAGGCTCCACCGAATCTGTGTCACGTGCAATTTCATAAAGAAAACGCAAGACGTCTTTTGAAATGACGAAATCTTTATTTTGCTCTATACAAATGCTCGTTCCGTGCTTGTGCGTTCATCCAAAGTTGTGGCACCAGGTAAGCAGCAGTCGTTGCCGTACGAAGCTCAAAGGAAATTGCGCTAAAAAAGACACGGACGAGTAAGGACATGGACCGTCCGTCGATGCCCTTACTCGTCCGTGTCTTTTTTAGCGCAATTCCCTTCTTTAAGTATGTACGACCGACTCGCCCAACAACGTGCTCTCCTGAAGTACGAAGCTCCACCGGATGCCAGCAGCTGAAAAGAATTTTGAAAGAAGCATGCATTATTTTGGTATATTCACCTAACAGGAATACTGCGTGTAAAAGCGAAACGTGCGTATATGTGGTGAATGAGCGGCATTACAGATAAATTGACTTTTACATACATTTCGTAGCAAATACACTCCTCCCAAACAATGCCATAAAATGTGAAGAAAACATCCGATTTTCAAGCATCCCTCCCTTCCCGGGCAATGTTTCCTGCACTTCAAAAGCGCAAATACACGGGTGACTGCGCGTTTCCGAAACAACTTGGCCTCAGGCGACGGGACGGTACGCCAAGTACACAGAGGTGGCTACAACACAGGCTCTCAGCCAGACCATGCTACATGCTCGCAGAATGCCTTCTAGTCGCAATCAAGACAGATTCGTGTGTGCAAAGCCTGTTTTCAGTCGCTCAGAAGACAAAAATGTGAAGTTCTTGAGCTACTTGGCGTTATCTTTTACGCGTCCTGCCAGCGCAAGCAACACGCTCCCGTGTTATCACTCTCGGCAATCGTTCGTCGCGTTTTAGACAACCGTGAGTACCAAAATAAGGGATACGTTGTTGCAGGGCCATAGAAAGCGTCACTAACTTGTCCCACTAAAATTCAGTACACGGAAAACTAACTCACCACAGCCGGCATGCTTTCTTTTTTGCTAACAGCTACACAACCCCAGGCGCGGCGAGCATGCCTCAAAAGTGTCAAAAAAAGTTACGAAATGAATTACAATAACTTTTGGGGTCAGAGAATGCGTCACGAACTTCTCCCAGTAAGATTCAGTAGACGCGGGACTGCGGCACACAGCCGACCTGCTTTTCGCTAAATGCGCCACTACGCCGAGCACGGCCACTGTGCTTGAAAAGTACCCCAAAAACTAGCAAAATTAGTCACAATCAACCCGCTCCGATAAGCGAGACATTGAAAAAGGCGTGCCCACGGGCAGCCCTCGTCTTCCATCTTCTCTAAGCGGCGGCGGCGACACGGCCACACAAGTTACGAGTTGAAAAACCCTCAGAAGAAAAACCGTTGAACGCTCAGCGCGTCCGGCGCGGCTGTAAGCTGGCCTCGCAAGTGTTTCCATAGGCCTCACTACCGACAAGGCAGACAGGCTGCCGCAAACAATGAAAAGCGAAAACATCGTTGTCGCTCACATACCTAATAAAAGTCACTGTCGTCAGCGTCCATCGGGTCGACAGACCCTGGTGCCCTGTCATGTTGCCCGGGCGTTAAGTCTGTCCATTCCGTTCCGGCCGACCAGTCTAACCGTCGTTCAACACTGTTGTCGCGCCTTGGTTTCTTCGCATTCGCGTTGTTCCTGTGCTCACGCTCCGTTCCGCGAACCCCCGTATGAGGGAATCTCTGTGGTGTCATGGCCAGGTGTCTCGAGCTGCTGACGTCCATCTTTGTGCGCTACGCGGCTGTGTCCGGAGCGTGTCGTCACTGCTCTTGCTCCTCGGCGATTCTGGTGTTCCTTCGTCTATGACGAGCGCCCTGGGCTCGTCGGACGACGACGACGTTTCGGCCTCCCAGTGGTTCTTCCCGTCAATGCTCGCCTCCGAACCTTGTCGGGCGGGGGCCCCGCCTGTCCCCCCGTTCTGCCCACCCCTTGAGGCTACTGTGGGTCACTGGCAGAACTGATAGTTGGTCCTGACCCTGAGCGTCTTCCTCGCCCCCTGTTTCATGATCTGACTGCACCGTCGAACCTCTGCTTCGCCCTGTATCGATGTTTACGCGTGAGCCAGTGTTGACTTCATGCCCGGCTTCATCACCTTTCGTGTCCCACCATTGGCTCGGGCTTTCGCCGGCGTCGTTCCGCGGACTTGCCTTCCCTCGACACGGGCCAGGCGTCGGCTTGGAACCTTGCTGCCTCTCGCCTTGCTGGTGGGGCGTGTTCCCAATTTCGCCATTTTGTGCTCCCTGCTGGGTGCTGTGGCCGCCACAATATGTGTTCTGCACAGGAGCCGAGGGACGAGGCGGACTACCGGCAAGGCGGAAACCAAAACAATGTTTACTCTCACTCCCCAAAGCTCCTTATAAATACAAGGTCATTTAAGATTGTAGCGCCACCTTATATACACAGGTGGCGACCTCTACGTCCCTCCTTTTCACCTCTTATGGGACAGGGCCTTACAAAACCAACCGTCGCGATGGTCTCACTATACGACCGCTGCGGGTCGGTGCCACCGTTTCCTGCTGCGTTACTTCTGGCTGCGTTGTATCTTCTTTGAGGTGCTGCACGCTGCATGACCTCGAGAGGGGGAGGCGAAGAAGCTGCCAGTTGAGCTGGGGTCGCTTCCGATGAAGTAACAGGTGTCGACGATTACGCTGAAGGACGCCTCTGGGGGTCTGAACAACGTAGGACCGCGGACGCTGGGCCTGCGAGAGTACTTCACCATTGCAGCGTGCGTCAGTGACCCATACATAGTCTCAAGGGCTCACAGGGGCCAATTGGCTTGAAGCGTAACAGCGATTGTAGGTAATCGCTTGCCGTGCCTTGTTCCACGAGTCCTTTTCGCTGAAACTTGTGTGGATTGGTAACGACGGCAGTAGTTGTTCCGGTAACTTCGGGAGACGAGTTCGTAATTTCCTTGCCATCAGGGCTTGAGCCGGCGAAATGCCGTTGGGGCCGGGCGTGTCACGGTACCACAGTAAGGGAAGGTAGGGATCAGGACCTTTGAAGAGCAAGTCTTTCACCGTGCGCGCTCTGCCTCTCTATTGCTCTGGAGGTACCTCGAGCTGCTGGTCTCGTGACGGAAGCCGTATGACCGCGCAAACTCGGCGAACTCGTTGGACACAAACTGCGGTCCGTTGTCGGTCCGGACGATGTCTGGTATGCCAAAACGGAGAATACAGCTCTTGATCGCCGAGATGACTGCTGGTGCAGTGGTTGACCCCACGGAGACTACTTCAGGAAACCTGGAATAATAATCAACAATCAGGACATAATCGCGCCCTCTAAGTTGAAACAGACCGATGCCAAGGTGCTGCCATAGTCTGTCGGGTGTCACTATGGACAACATAGGCTCAGAACGCTGAACTCGAGTTTCGGCGCATATGGCACATTGGGTCACCATACGCTCTACATGCATGTTACAGTTAGGCCAACAGACTCCCTGGCCCGTTCTTGGCAGCGGCGCACTCCCTGATGCCCTTCGTGTAATAGGGCGAGAATGTCTTGACGCAAGGCTGAAGGAATGACAAGTCGTCGGTCCAGCAGAAGGATGCCATCATATATGCTAAATCTGTCTCTCTCCTTCCAAAATGGAGTGATCTGCAGCGGCACCTTGTTTTTGTCTGGCCATCCTTTCGTGCAATACTTCATTACCGCAGAGCAGACTCCATCTTGGGCTTGGTGTATGCGGACATCTTCAAGCGGTCTTGCTACAAGAGGCGGTAATTCCTTAAATACTTCACTGACGAATAACTCCAGGGTGCCTACCATGCGAGTAGCTGGCATATCAGAGGGAGCTTGTGGCAAAGTGTCCGCCGTAGCTAAGTGCTTTCCAGGCACATATTTCACCACGTACTGATATCGCATCAGTTTTATCCGCATTCGTTGTATGCGAGGCGGCACGAGTTCTAGGTCCTTGTTACCCAGAAGGGTAACCAGAGGAAGGTGATCTGTCTCTACCTCGAAGCTTAGGCTGGAATGTAACTGGTCGATAATGGTGAAGTCGAGTACCACCATGCGACCCTCGGGGTCGAAACTGAAATGGCATCCGTTGAGAAGTGACCAATTCAATATTGTTATACCGGCCCCGCACGCTTGATGTGTGGGGAACGAGAACCCTTTGGCCCGGAATTGCCTTTCAAGGCTCTTCACTTTCGCTATGGAGTCTATGTTGGTTTCCTGCAGACATAGAATGTCACAGCGTAATTTTCTGGCGACTCTTGCCACTGTTTTCTGCTTAGCTTTGCTGCTAAGTCCCCTGACATTCCACGTAACTACATTTAATGGCATGGTTTGGTCAAAAAGGAGACTAAATTACGGTGCAGACCTTTACGTGTTTATGTGACTTTGTTAATTCGATTTTAACATGTGGGCCTTCCCGGATAGTACTAAGATTTACGCACCATTGCCTGGCCTGGTCGGCTGCCATTTAGTGAACGTGATACATGAAAGAGAACCATTCCCTTGCTGCACGAAGTGCTCGCGCCCTTTGATGTGGGGTGTACATCGTGGCAAAGCGGAAGTGCAAACCAGTCATAATAATACACATGTGGCAACATGCCTGTTGCCTAAAGAATACACAATTAACAATTTGGTTATGCATTGGTAAGTGGCATAACCCTGTACAGTATAGGAAGATGAAATGGTGAAAATTTAAAAGGATGGCCGGTTGCGCGCTACGGCCGCCGGCCCACCAGTGTGTGCCGCTATGCACATGACAATGATACACATGTAGCAACATACCTGTTGCCTAATACACACATCCGCGTAAAACAGAGTGCAAGAATCATGGCATGCGTTGGTAGGTGACTTAACCCTCTACACTTAAGGATGATGCAATGTCAGAAAATTGAAATGATGCCCGGTTGCGCACTACGGCCGCCGGCCCAGCGGTGTGTGCCACTATGCACCTGACAATAATACAAATGTTGCAACATACCTGTTGCCTAAAAGCACACATTCACGTAATACACAATTCAATAATGACGCATTGATGGGTGGCTGAACCCTCTACACTAAAGGACGATGAAGTCTTGAAAAAAAGGCATAGGCCGGTGGCGCGCTACGACTGCCGACCCATTAGGGCGCCCAGGGCGCGTGTATACCACGGCGGACATCGGCCGGCCCGCGTGCCTCCACGGCCAGTTGTTGCACTGTGGCACAAAAACAATAATGATAAATATGCATTCTGGACGCTAAACTTGCGACTATCTATCCGCAGCCGCGCTGGGAACACGTGCCACACAGGTGGTCGCGAACCAAACAGTTCCGCCAGTGGACGGGGAACACCCCACAGGTCCGGGCGGCTCTTTGCCACGCTCGGGCGTCTGGAGCACAGTACTCGCTCCCAGGGAATGGCGTGCCAGTGCCAACCGAAACCCGCCCCGGCATACGACCCATTAGAAAAAAAAAAAACTGCTGCCCGTGGGCAGTACACGTCTGCATCCGTTCGACAACAGCGGGGACACGCCCGCACATGTGACAAACTACGAGCAAAAAAAAAAAAAAAAAAAGACACCACGCAGCGAGCAAGGCGAGCATTGACGCGGTCCTCCGTCTATATCGCTGCTTCCGCACATGGAACACCCTCCGCGTGGACGAAGAAGCCACGTGAACGGGCAGGCAATGCCACGCCGGTCCGGCCGGCCATACGCCATGCTCGCTCGGCCAGCCGAGCCGCCACTCCCGCCCCAAGAGAGCAGCGTTGCACGGAAGATAAACCCGCTCCGATGAGCGAGACATCGAAAAGACGCGCCCACAGACAGCCCTCCTAAACGGCGGCGGCAACACAGCATTACAGGTAACTAGTTGAAAACCACGAGAAGAAAAACCGATGAGTTCTCAGCGCGTCCGGCGCCGCTACGGGCTGGCCGCGCAACCGAGGACGGAACAGTTGCCATAGGCCTAACTACGGACATGGTACACAGGCTGCCGCGAACAGTAAAAAGCGAAAACATCATTGTCGCTCACGTACAGGGTCGTCCTTTTTGAAAGGGAACACGCGAGCGCGTGGCCTGTGCTCTGCGGCGGTAGTGTTCCTGTATATGCTCCCGCAGGGAGCAGAGTTGCGCATAGGTCCGCCGCCGTGATCCAGCTCTGCAGCGAAGCCACTCCTCGCGCGCGCAGGAGCCAAACGCCGCGCGGTGTTCCGCCTTTTTATCTGGTGGTCGCGAGCTACAAGCGCCAATTGTTCGCAGGCACTTAGCAAAGGGCACTTGTTAATACAGGCTACGCTCGAACGAGTCATTCGTGCAGCCGGAGGGGGTGGGCTTCCAACCAACCGAAACTGTGTGTACCTATGTAAACACGCATATACAAACACACACACGAACGTACAAATATGGGGTGGGACCGCCTTCGATTCCCCAAAATAAAATACTCCCGTGGCTCGAACAGCTCCAAAGTTCGCTCGCAAACGCGCAGTACGTTGCCACAAACAGCGGTGCAATGATTTTCAGCATGCATATGAAGTTGTCTTATCATGGTCAGAAAGCAAGAAATGTTTTAAAGAGTGTTTAAAACTTCACACACGTAAGGTGGACACTTAGCGCATTTTGGCTGCCGAAACCAGCCGATTAATGACCGTCGCCAAGAGAGCTATCGTGCCTGCAGTTATGTCAGTGACAGTTATGTCAGTGACGGCGATGCGCCCGTAAAGTTGGCTTCGCCACGGCGCGGATCATTTGACGTCATTTTTCGCGCTCGGCCAATAGCGGTGCGAGCGGCGCCGGAAAAGGTATGCGCAACTCTGCTCCCTGCGGGAGCATATACAGGAACACTATGCGGCGGCTGCCTAGGGCGCCGGTCAGTGGCAGCAAGAGGAAGCACGTCCGCTTTTGGCGTCATCTAGTTGCGGTCAAAATGACTAGGCATGGCCGATTGGCAAGCGCCGACTGGACTCCCTTTCCCGCATTACTGATACGCAAGGAGCGGGGCCTGCAGCGCAGCGTCTGCTGCTAGCAAATCGCGCTCGGTAGGCGAGCGCACTGGAAACATCGAAGTGCCAAGATACGCCCGCTAGTTGCACCAGTGTATTTTTTGCAACCCGCAGCTCTGGCTTTCCGCTTCCTCGCGCAACGTGAATAAACCTAAGTTCATTTGGAGCGATTTAGGAGAGAGCAACGCACTGAGGTGAAGCTTTGGCGGTGGTGAGTTGTTTTAAGATGACTGCGTCTACAAAGACTGCCAATGAACAGTACAGGATGGGTTTTTTTCAACACATCGTTTCCATCTAGACACAGAAGAACCAGAAACGGGCAGGGAGGGGCCATCGCACCCTGTCTGCTGCGGCTCCGTTGGCCGCGGTTGATTCGTGGTTTAATCAATTTCCAATCTGCGTACTCTGGTTCTTTTGTGGTTCAGGGTGCCTGCTGACTCCTTTCTCTACAAGGCCTTTAAAAAAACTTGAAAATTTCTAGTAAACAGAAACTTGCAGGCAATAAAACCAAAAGACAAAAGAGCTTATTCAAATCCCTTACCATGTATTGCTCGCGGCTTATGACTGACTTTATTATCAAAGCGCCTTCTCATCTCTGAGAAGAGATCACAGGCACTTTTGACGTTATGTACTGGTCTCCATATAATTCCTGGAAGCAAAGGGTGGCGGTTTTCCGGGGAGTAAACAACACATAACCATAGGGCAATCAACGAAATAGTTATGAAGGCTTTTTGAGTGAGTTCGGTGCTGTGTTCATGACGTCCATTTTATCGCGGTGTATTTGCCTCCCACCACTTTTAGAGAGGAACCGAGCGTTGTGTAAGGGCACTATATTTAACAGGTTCTGAAAGCAGAGTGCGAACTTCTTGGTCACCTTGTAGTTCAATATATCTAGTGCCAGAGTCCCGATAATGGAGACCAGTGATGTAACATGATTACACTGCACAAGACAAAAAAGCGCTACGCGTCTTGCTTTCTCACCGGCTTTTTACTGTTTCTGCAGTGCGCCTGCAAAGAGAATAAGAACAACATGAACGTGGCTATCTTATTTATAAATAATATCTTTTCTTTTAGAGCCCCTTATAGGGATTATCAATGACATAGATCACGCTGGCAGTGATGCCCAACCGGACTTGAGCTCGAGACGAGACAAAGCAGTTGCTTGTATTTCTGTGTATATGAAGTCATGGGAATTATGTTACCATCGCATTACTTCACCTTCAGTCTACGTGACGCTACACTGAAAGGGATAATTAAACACTTTATTTTTGTACTTCTATCTACAGAAAAAAAAAATACGTGACCCCTTGCTTTCTTTTCAAGGCCAACAGAACATATTTGGCTGGAATCTTTTTCTTCGCGCCAGGTTTCAATACCTAGTGGCGTCACCATTTGCGCCTATCACATTCGTCATCCTCGTGGGAAGAGAGTCGTAGAGAGAGGCCGTGAGTGACTCGTTCAATCTCAGCTGGTCCCATTCCTCCCTTATGGTACTCCACAGATTGTCGGCCGAGAGTCCGTGGAGGGACCGGGCCGCTAGTGCTGTTTTCAAATGACCCCACATGTTTTCAATAATGTTGAGGTCTGGAGACTGGGGCGGCCACATCAGAACGTTGACACCACGCTCTTGTAGAAAGCTTGTAACTTTCCTAGATGTGTGGATGGAGGAGTTATCTTGCTGAAATACATAATCTCCTTCCGGGAAGGGCCCATCAAGAAGGTGGGGCACCATTACGTCATCAAGGATGGCGCAGTAGCTGGAAGACGTGAGCTTGCCCTCGATGCGAACTAGTGGACCGAGACCTTCTCTGGTTATAAAGCCCCAAACGCTCACTCCTGAGCGCCCACTTGCAGCCACACGCTGGAAGTAGTCAGGCCTACAACTGAAGAAAAGGATCGTTTGAACCGGCCCTGACAACAAATCTTCAGTCACTCAGTTTACAAGACGTATGATGTCAACGATGTAGCATTGGCAGTGCTTGATCGTGCGTGCTTTTATCGCCGGTTGTTTTCTGGCTATCTTTAGCGCTTCTTTTATCTGGTTTTCGTTTAGTTTACACAAGTAAACCTTTTTTGGTGCCTAGAAATTGCAAGTTGCAATGTAAGTATTGCAAAGCAATGCATTGCAATGCAAGTTAACATCGGTGTTTAAGTCGTCTTTGTTTATCTCCGTAAGACACTGCGATATATACAATTTATGCGATAAGCGTAGTTATTTTGTTGGGCTTTCGCGGTACAATACTTTTTTAACAGGAAACGCCACCTACCGGCTGTCTTTAGGGCGCCAAACTCTTTGCCTTTGGTCCCACCGGGTGGTGAACGAGCTTTCATCAGAAAACACGACGCGTTCCCAGTCGGCGCTTGTCCAACTCTCGTGGTCCTTGGCAAATTGCAGCCGCCTCGCTTTGTTTCCTTCACGCAGAAACTGTTTTCTGCAGGCGACATGCTTCTTCAGGCCAGCTTCCGCGAGGCGGCGCTTCACGGTCGTCTTGCAGACCGTCAGACCAAGTTGCTGCTGTATTTCTCTTACTGTGGTCCGCTGATTCAATGCCGCTGCAGCCACGATGGCCCTGTCTTCGTCCTCCGTCGTTGCTCGAATTCTACGCCTGTGCGGAGCGTCCTTTATGCGGCGTTCCTTCCTTAAAGCCTGAATTATCCTATTCACTGTTTTAAGTGGTCTTCCTTTAAGTGAGGCAATAGCCCGCTGGCTGTAGCGTGCCACGTTGAGTTCAATAATTTTTTGCCGTTGCTCGAGTGGAACACGAGCCATCTTGTAAGCGTCATCCTTCGTTTCACACTAACAGAAGAATCTGCGTGTGCCAACACGATTACTTATCACGTCAAGCACAGTAAACGCTGCACCTTTCCCTCTCGCAGTATTTATGAGACGAAACATGCTACGCATACAAGGTTCACACGGCGGACCAAATGTCTGGGACGAGCATTACGTCGGCCAGTGCCGCGCAGACACGCCGCACGCTGACAAAACAGACAAAGCAGATAAGCTACTAGCAGCTCAACCACGTCATGCTTGTCCACGCATTTCGAACCGTTGTGCGAATCCACTTTTAGTGTTGTCACACAAGATCGCAACGCGGCTAAGCTTGAAAGCTTAGCATGTCTTTCTCTATGGCTTGGCCTCGAGTGAGTGGTAAGAAGAATCGGCCTTTTGGTTTTACTTCGAAATGCGTGCTACAACGAAGTTCAGCTCGTTTCCGTGGACTTCCACACCTTTTTTCGCTCGAGGACAAGGTATGCAACGCCGCCAGCATTCCTTGGAATCGTGTGCGCGAATGTAACCATGATGTTTTATTTGAGGCCTATATTTTTGTAATCGCCGAACAAACTCACAAATCGCGATGTTTTTCTTCTTTGGTGTTCACTTCGTGTTCGCTACGTTATTGATAATATGTTCACTGAAGATTTTACGAACATACGGAAATCTGTTCGCGTTCAGTTTGTTATGCAGCAGCATCTAGGTCATTCCCATTACGGCCAAAGTCCAGTCATTGTGTATGACTTAAGAAGCAACCAGCGTGGATTAAACGTTCAAGTATTGTTTGTGTTGGCTGACCGATGTGTTGTTGCTAATTGGGGCTGCATCTTGCAGGAAACGTTAGGCCAGAAGGAAACTATCCGCAGTTCATTGGCAGTCATTCTGCAAACCAGCGCCAAAGTTTGACCTGAGTGGGTCGCTCTCCCCTAAATCGCTCCGACTCAGGGGATGTTTATTCACGCTAAGCGACGAAGCGGGGAGCCAGAGATGCGTGCTGCAAAAAAGAATGCAGAAACTCCACTGATTTGTTTAAATGCGCATATGAATACCTCCTAATTTCAGTTGCCCCGCCCCCTATATATAAGTTGGGCCACCCCCAAATTTAAGTTGGCCTGCCTGAAAATTTCCAGCTGGCCTACACGTAAATTTTCTTTGGCTCACCTCCAAGCTCTAATTTGACCCACCTCCAAATTTCAAGTTAGCTCACCCCCGAATTTCAGTTAAACTGCCTCCCAATTTCACTTGGCACACCTCCAAATTTCAGCTGGCCCACTCCTACTATAAGCTTCCTCATGCATTTTTTATGGAGCCCTGTGTTTCTATGTGTGTATTCCCCCTGATCAATTTTTTTAATTTTTCCTTATCGTTTATGAATCTACGAGTCATCTACATTTACACTATTATAACGATTAAGTGTTTTGGCAAATAAAGCATTTTTGTCCAGTTACAAGGCACTACACCTTTCGCATACGTTTTCGTGTGACGCGGCTGAGGTATTCGCGAAAGAAGCTTGCGCATTAAAATGCGCTGGTGCAACTACCGGGCGCATCTTGGCACTTCGATGTTTCCAGTGCGCTCGCCTACCGAGCGAGGTTTGCTAGCAGCAGACGCTGCGCTGCAGGCCCCGCTCCTTGCGCATCAGTAATACGGGGAAGGGAGTCCAGTAGGCGCTTGTCAATCGGTCATGCCTAGTCATTCTGACCGCCAAGAGATGACGCCAAAAGCGGACGTGCTTCCTCTTGCTGCCACTGACCGGCGCTCTAGGCAGCCGCCGCAGAGCACAGGCCACGCGCTCGCGTGTTCCCTTTCAAAAAGGACGACCCTCTACCTAATAAAGTCACTGTCGTCCGCATCCATTGCTTCGACAGACTCTGGTTCACTGTCACGTTGGCCGAGCGTTAGGTCTGGCCATTCAGTTCCGGCCGACCAGTCCAGCCGCCGTTCACCACTGTCGTCGCGCCTAGGTTTCTTGGCACTCCCGTGCGGCCGCTCCGTTCCGTGTTCCGCCGAGACTGAGGGAATCACGGTGCTGCCGTGGCCGGGTGTCTCGGGTTGCTGACGTACATCTATGTGCGCTGCTCGGCTGTGCTCGGGGTGGGTGTAGCGCCGGTGCGGGTCGTCGCTGCTCTCGCCCCTCGGAGACTCTGGCGCCTCTTCGTCTATGACGAGCGCGCTTGGCTCGTCTGATGACGACATCGACGACGTTTCGGCTTCCAGGAGGTTCGTCCCGTCGGTGCTCGCCTCAGAACCTCGTCGCGCGCCCCGCCTGTCCCCCCGTTCTCGCCTCCCCTTGGGGCTACTTCGTGTTGCTGGCAGAACTGCTGCCTGCTTCTGTGCAACAGGCTGTGTACTAGGGTGTTGGTCCTGAGCCTGGGCGTCTACTTCGCCCCCTGCTTCATGGCCCGTCTGCCCGACCGAACCGCTGTTTCGCCTTGTATCGGTGTTTTCGCGGTGGTCGGTGGTGACTTCCTGCCTATCTTCATCGCCTGTTTTATCCCACCACTGGCTCGGGCTTCCGCCGGCGTCCTTCCGTTGTTCCGCCTCCGCTCGACTCGAACCAGGCGTCGGCTCGACGCTCTGCTGCCTCACGCCTTCCTGGGGGGGCGTGTGTCCGCTGTCGCCATTTTGTGCTCCCTTTCGGGTGCTACCGCCGCCACGAGGTGCGGCTGCGGCGCCGCCTCCTGACTGGACGCCGTCGCGCTGGCTTGGCGTCTTGATGCCGTCGGTGTCTTTGCTTTCCATGCGGGTGTCTTGCGGACCTTGCGGTCCCGTCCTCGGTACGGGGTCCTGCGACGTAGGACCGTGTTCCGCCCCTTCCCTAGCCGTTGCAGCTCCTCTGTAGGGACCGGGGCGCTGCCTTCAGCGGCGTGAACTTCCGCTGCGTCCTCTCGGCCTCCGGGGCCCTTCCGAGCGGCGGGAAGTCGTCCACTTCCATTGTTGCCATGCTATAGGATTTCCGGGCGGTGCAATCTACGCTTGCGTGCGCGCCACCACAGCGGCGACACGCGAGCGAACAGGTCTCCTCCGGGCGCCCGAAGATGCCGCACCGTCGACAGAACGGTGTCTCGCACTGCGCTTTGTAGTGTCCCTCCTGGCTGCAACGGCGGCATAGCCGGCGGACACCTCGGTACTCAAACGTGGCACGATGACCACTCACCCGGGCGAAGTTCCGGAGGGGGTTGTCGTGTTTCACGTTCATCTTGAGGTACCTTGTACCTGTGCGTATACTGGGCCGGTCTTTATACCGGGCTTCCTCTATTCTCAGGATGGTTCCAAACACCTTCAAACTCTCGGCTACTTCGTTGTCCGAAATATAGCTCGGGAGGTACATGCAGGTGACGCTGGCGACTTCGCGTGCCACGGGGACTAGGGCAACGACTTGGTTTCCGAGGCGGAGACCGCCTACTTCGAGAAGCTTGTGGACTGCGGGTGCAGAGTTGATGCCGACTTGAAAGTCGAACGCTCCAAGGTGCTGGACACTGTATATTTCATTGACTGTGACTAGGGCTTCAACGGCGTCGATTACTTCGTCCACGGACGTACCCGGCGGCGACCGGACGTTGAAGATTGATGCTTAGGCGGAGGCATGGCAAAAACCCCGCGTGCCGCTGATGCGTGGATTTGAGGAGAGACCTGAGCGATGACATTACCTATGCTTACCGAGGCTGGTCTCCAAAATGGGGTCACTTAATTGGCCAAGCGAACCTTCAAGCTTTTCTCGAATTTGCATGCCTAAAGCTCAACTCTCCTTATTCTTTAGCAAGTATACACCTCACTGGGCTTTTCGACGTGTACTTCTTAATAGAGAAATTTTACATGTTGCCGTATTCACGTTTAAAAGCTAATAACATCTTAAAAATAGCTCGGATTGCTCGCACTGCACGCCTGCCATTCTCATGCGCAGCAGTCGCCATCTGGTGTTGAACATCGAAGTTTTAAACGCGTGTGGAGGACTCTTCTTTTTAACCGAATACCTTTATTATTAGTTCTAAAAGACAATACACACGCAGTTCGTCCCACCCATAGCCTCCAAGGCTAGTGATGGGTCCGCAAACTAAACAAATACAATAATATTAGCAGACTTTTTGATGAATGGGCTCAATCACAACACACTTCAGTAAAACGCAAGAAAATTGGCAAGCTTAAGTATATAACTTTGTGGTATATTCTACCGAAGCAGAAAGTCCAAGGAATGTCCAAAGCACCGACAGGGCATCGAAAATAAAAACGAGCTGCTTCTTGTTTTGTAAATTCATTTACACGCTTCTCCATTCCAACATAGTTCCATAGAAATCAGGAAAAGATGTTTTAACGATGCGAATATGTCATTTCTTTCCATTACTTCGTTTGGAACTTCATTACACACGTAGGCTCCTTCATATTGTACAGGTCTAGGATGTAGGTATTATGAAAATGCGGGAAGGTAAATAGACTGTTTGTAGCTGCTCTTGTTTGTTTCATTGATAATCTGAATATAGTAAGGGGCAGCCCGTTATTGGACCTTATTTATTGTATTTACTACTTCAGCTATCTTCAATTTATATGAAATATATACGGGTGACCTGCATGGCTGCTCAAAAAGTAGCATACTGGCGTGAGTACTTCTTTAATAATTTATTATACGAGAAACACGTTACTGAAGGCGACAAACATGGTCTAAATATGTTTTGTATGTCCTGCCAGTCGTTTGCAGGCAATGGCATAAATCGCCGAGCACAAGTGAGAAATACAGAACGCGTGAAATCAAAAGTCCAAAGCACTCTCTAGCCCTTAGTAATACATGGCAGCCATGACTTAATTTGGAGCAGACATTAATAATTTGCTGTTTCCAGTGCATATCAGACTGAAACACAGCACCAAGATATTACTTGCATTGCGACACGCTGAGCTCATTCTTGTTGTTAATAGTTGATGCAACGTGGTCATATATTTATGTTATTCGCGAGTGAAACACGGTGTACTTTATTTTCTGGTTATAGTCAGCTTATTACTTATGTACCATGGTGATACTTCGCTAAGTTCTTAAGTTTACATTTCAGTTCCTCCAAGTTATCGTCTGTGGAAAGTAATCCAGTGTCATCGGCATGCATAATGGACGTCAGACTATGGAGTTTTGCAAGACGCGTAGCGCCACCTGCCGGTGCGAAGAGGCAGTAATTGAGTAGTGCGAAGCCCGACTTCCTTGCTAAGTTGCCTATGCAGCTAGCGACTGCGAAACAACGATTTAACTAGATTTTGGTCCGTATTGCGAGTGTTTTGCGCATTTAACACCCAGACCGAGAGCTATGAATTTCTACGTTAGTCGGACGCGCCGACGAACTGCCATAAAGCGCTTGCTAGCTCACTTTTCAGACTGATGGCGGAAACGACGGCAACCGCGATAGCTCCGCGTGCTACGAAGAAACGCCGCAATCGACGCTACTGTTGTGTTCTAAAGTGCCATGAACGTGAAGGACGGAATAACAACCTTCAGTTTTACCGATTTTCATCGCGATCGTATGAAGAGGAAAGGCGAGAGCGCTGGATACGGGCCGTTCAACCTGTTGGCTAATCGGATTACTTGCATTCCCCACAACACAGCGGCTCGCATGAGAAAATGCGACAATTTTGTCCTTCTGTAATTGTGTTGCGTAGCCCTGACGGAGGACCGTGGTAACCAAGCGAAAACTCAAGAATTTGCAGCCGCCACTTCGTTGGTAACAGAAAAAACAACGTTGCAAACCATCCTGCTTTTATGTGCCATCGATATCTCCACCTTTTAACAGACGTCCGCCTTCCGCTTGACTCAACAAGTGGAACAGAGAGATTTGGCAGGTCAGCTTAACCAAACATTTTGGTTCGTTTATGAATTCAAAATCCTGTTCTAGAGCATCGTTGTATCGGGAGCTCATTTCTACTTTCGGTATTTTGTATGTCCGGCGCCGATACAACAAGCACGCTTCGCAATCTGCTGAGCCTGCTCGACGCGCGTTTTTCAAATGTGAGCAATGAGGTTGCTGTAGGAGTACTGGACAAGTAATTGCGAAGTAACGCACGTGTGTAATGAAAAAAATGTCGCGTTTATTTACATTTATTTGTGCGCGCTTGTTGCTCGAAGCGTCTGCGAAAAGTTCAAATTAAGGTACGAGCGATGCTGTAGCTCCTGCGAGAAAGAGAGATGCAGCGCGTAGGCACTGTAGGAAGCTTCCTTCGTTATGATCGCACGCTGTTTGCTGCCTTGGAAAACGTTTTCTGTTTGCTGCCCTGGAAAAGGCTATGAAAGGATTTACTCTCTGTAAATAACTGCGAGACAAAACATTACGTTAAAATACATAAATATATAGGAGATACTTCAGTCTTGTGTTCAGGTCATATGCAATATGAACCAATTTGAAATGCTTACATTTTTATGCTGATATGCCTACAGACAAACCTGATGCTCTCTGTACTTGCGAGTTGCAGCACGCCGAAATAACACTTGAGACTTTATTCTATATTGTACACGTACTTCGCCCTACTGAGCTTCCTTTCCGAAGCGTGGATGGGCAGCAGACGCTTTCCAGGTCCTTGATTTTTAGGAAACCGTGCCTCAACACAAACGAAAAAGAAGGGCCCATTGTGGCCTATGCACCTTCGCTTGCGGACCGCTCTCCTTGCACTACTCAGTTCGCGCCAAGGCTCCGATGGGGGCGCTGGTGACGGGTTTTTCCGCAGCGCCGCCTGGGCAGAGTCTGAGGTCTATAGCTTCAGAATCCTTCAGACCTGACGGAAGATCGTTATCATGAAAAAAAAAAATAAGAGGCTCAGCACGGAACCTTGCAGAACACAGAAAATAGTTCTTTGCGGTAGAGTGCTTAGATTGTTTACAGCAACATATTGTTTCCTATTTGAAAAATAACTTTTAATTAGATTACAAATATTTCCTTTCACACCCTAAGCTTATAATTTCTGTTGCTGTATTGTCTGATCTACCGTATCGAAAGCTTTGGATACATCTAAGTAAACTACTATGGCAAGTTTGTTATCATGCAGTGCAGTATTTATGATTTGTGTAGGAACAATAACTGCGGAAAACATTGATATTTAGGGCCTGAAGCCATGCTGATTAGGACAGATGATGTTATATTAGCTTTGAAAGCGTATACAGAATTTTTAAAGTGCCTTTACAAAAACTGTATTGATTGCATTTAGCAGCGATATCGGCCCGCACTTTTCTATGTCGGATCGCTCACCGCTTTTAAAGATAGGTATGACCTTCTTCACCTGCAGTTCGTCAGGATACACTCCATTTCCCAAGGTATGGTTTAAGATATGAAGTAGATGGATTCCCAGTGTCTCGAAGTTGTTTTTTATCAGCCTAACAGGTAATGCTTCTGGTTCTGCCGCCTTAGCGACTGAAAGGTTGCTTACTGTTGTAACTAATTCTTGAATTTGTATGTGAGGCAATGCAAAAGTGTTATTGTCACGTTCTGACATTTTCACTTAAGGAACATCAGCATGTACCTTAGGCCCTACGGAGGCAAAATAGGCACAAAACGATTCAGCTGTACCTTCGTCAACAGTTTCAGGGAAAGTAGAGATGTTGGATCCTAAGCCGATTGCGTAATTTACCGTGTCCCATCATTTTTTCTTGTATTTACATGCGCCTGCTTCAAGAGTGATGAATAACATTGTTTTTCTTTCCCTTTCCCTAAATGGAAACATAGATAGGTTTAGATAGCGTTTAAATTGAGTTATGTAATGTTCCTTTGATCTCAACTGTTACCATTTGTGGTACCATTGATCCTTATTTTTTTACAACATTAATATTTCAGTATTCATCCAAGGACAATTAATTTGGCTAGCTGTATTTTTTAAGGGTCGGCATAGAGCGCCGTTCAACGGCATTTTTAATTATATCTAGAAATTTCATGTACTCGGTGTCAACGTGTTTATCACATGCCGTAATGAAATCTGTTCGTTCTAATATTCCACGCAGCAGGACGGAGTCTATGTTACACAGTATTTTACTCTGTACCGAATGCAGTGTTTTTTATTTTAACAGTAACGCTACTACGCTCAGTCGGCCATAGCGGTAACGCCAAATACCCTTGTTCATCGATATCTGCGTCACTGAACAACGTAAGTCTTTCTTTTGATCTCAATAGTAGGCCCTGCCCAAACGGGCAAGGCCTCTCAAAAATTGGCCTATAGGCTCATTGGAGTGTCCCTCCCCACGGTAATCTTTAGTAAAAGGCGAATAAGGAATTTTATTCGTGACTTAGGTACATGAAACCGGTTCCAGTGAGGTTACAATCGACAAGTTCACAGACAGGTTCCAGACAAATTGAAACACACTATTTCACATGGTGTATTACAACTATATGTTTACAAGAATATGGCAGGTTCTATATCCCTGCTATGGACACAAACAATGCACTTCATGTCCTGCGCAACCCTTCAATTGGGGCGCACTGAAATTTCACTCTACCATGCGTGAGTGCAATAAACGGGCAGGACCACTTCTTAAGGAACTCTTCTTCACCCAAGAAGAAGAGCTCTGTCTCCAAATGGTCAATTACTATGGTGTACATTCTTGACAGAAGCCTCCACTGGTTTTTTCGGGGCTTACCCTGATTGACAGCCAGCCCCCTGTTCTCCCACAGGACGAAGAAACCTACTGCAATCAGGAGCCGGGCCAAGTGGTTATGCGGGCACTGTCCTCCGTTAACAAACCTTTGGATCTTGAAAGAGGCATACGCTTTACCCAACAACGTCCAGAAAGTTTTTGCTACCTGACAGGAGAGCAAGGCGTGTCTGTTGTCTTCATGTGATGTGCAGTTAACACATTGTTCACTTTTGGTGTAGTGCCATTTGTACATGCGGTCCGCTGTAGGTAAGACGGACCAACCAAAACGCCAGACGACATCTTGAATGTCACCCGGTAACCAGCTGGGGGTTAACAAGACCCATGGGAATTGTGTTTTCCTCGTGTCGTTTACCGAGCTTAGGAAGAGTTCTTGGGCTAGTTCTGTGTTGTTACGTCCAGGAGGGGTGTGTCTAATTGTAGGGAAGAGATTCTCTTGTAAATCCCTATAACATGCCTGTAAAAGGCTGACGGTTGTAATGCTTTAGGACCTGTAACCTGTGCCTGGGAAAACAGGCGACCTTGAACACCCAGGAAGTAGCAAGCTAACTTCCTTGCTGGGTGGTCCGGACTCAATTGTAGTACTCTCAGTGTGGTCTTAAGAGCAAAGATGTCTGCCAATACAGCCATCGAAGGGATGTTCCAACCGCCTTTCTCTCTTGGCAAGCCAAGATTCTCATATTTCACCAAAGCTGTTTTCGTATTCCAAAAGAAACGTATTATCTGCGACTTCACCTGCCTGGCTATCTGGTACGGTACGACCACAGAGTTGGCCAAGAACCACAGGCAGCCCGTAAGAACGCACATTACGAGGTACCTTCGTACAGCGAAAGGAAAGCTAAACTTGAGGGCGTGGGAAACCTCCTTTTTGAAAGAGTGAAGTTCCGTCTTCCAGCTCTCGGCTGATGCTCCCATAGCATTGTACTCGATCCCTAGTATGCGGATCCTATTTACCACTGTGACACCATGCAGCGTTGTTGGTGCTGACGAGTGCAAACAGAGCGACTTACTTTTGTGCATGTTGAGTTTCGCGCCTGAAATGGAGGCGTACTCTGCAAACACTCCTAGGGCTACGCCTAGACTGTCTTCGTCTCTGTGATAAATTGTCACGTCGTCTGCATATGCCGTGACTTTTACTGAACAACTGCCTGGGAGCTGTAACCCCAGCATGCTCTTGTGTTTTTCTACTTGCAATAGGAATGGTTCAATCGTCAAGGCGAAAAGCAAGGGTGAAAGCGGACAGCCTTGTCGCACGCCGCGTGAAACCTGAAAGGATGCTACTATCTCCTGATTCATCGTCAGGTCGCTTCCAATGTCATTGTACAGTTCCATAATCAGGTACACAAACTGCCTGGGAAATCCAAAGGCTAGTAATACCGCAAATATGTATGTGTGCTCCACCCTGTCAAAGGCTTGAGCTTGGTCGAGAGAAGTTAGCCACCCTCTAGCATGCCTTGCCCCAGTGTACTCTATTATTTCCCTATTGAGCATGTTTAGGGTTTGGACATTGCGCCCTGAGACGGAGCAGGATTGCCAAGAATGTATCAATGACGGCATGATCTCTTGCACTCGCATTGTAAGCACGGTGGTCAGCAACTTGTAGTCGGTGCCTAACAACGTGATGGGGCGCCAACTGCGTGGGTCATCAAGGCCGTCATCCGATTTAGGGAGTAAAATTATCCTTCCTTGCTTAAAGGTCTGCGGGAGAGTGTGCGTACTTATGAACTTATTAAGGACTTCACACAACTTTGGGCCTATGAGGTCCCAAAAAGTGGAGTAGAATTCAGCTGTAAGGCCGTCGCAACCTGGCGCTGAGCCTTTATGCAGGTGGTGTAGTGCTCGTGAGAGCTCCTCTAATGAGATTGGGTTAACCAGGTAACAGTACTCCTCAGGAGAGAGTTGTGGCAAGTCCGTCAAGAAAGGACGGCCTAGTACACTATCCAACTTGAGTTCAAGCTCGTGGGTAGAGAGACTCTCAAAATGTGCGTAAAACCTGAAAATGTCCTGTTGACTGAAGTCTTTGCATGTTATCCGACTCAGTCTGCGACTGCTTACATGGTTAAGCACTTCCGGATGAGAGCTTGGTAAATGCCTGGCTGGAAATGAAGAGATAGAGGACGTTAAATTCCTCAGCCGCGTTAATCTCGTCTTAAGGTCGCTCAGGTAGGTCTTCATTAACAGTGAGGACGGTTGGCCCCGCTGTACGATCCGGATGCGATGCAATGTATGTCTGATTAAGTCGGAATGCCTGTGCTTAAGCTTTTTTCCTTCATCTGTGCAGATCTCCCTCCATGATCGTTTGAGCTCGTCCCAGTTTCCTGTGTTCATCGTCGCCGCTAAGCGGTTACGGAGACTGGCCATGGCCGTTTCGTCGTGGAAAAGCTTATTATCCACTCGCCACAGATGGGAAAAGAATACTCTGTCTTTCATTTCGCAGACCAACTCCACCGGCCTGTGGTCCGAGATGTCCAAGGCGAACGGGGGAAGCTCTACTGCCTTGCAGTCCACGATCGAGGAGTTCAAAGAAGGAGACACATAGGCGCGGTCTAAGCGAGCCTGTACATTCCCGCGGCACCACGCGTGTTGGAACGTTTGACCGTGTCGTAACACGTACGCATCTGCTAAATTAAACTGTTGTACCAGTTTTTGGAGCTCAGAGATGTATGCGTCGACCCGGTCTTGAGACGAGCCGGTTCTGTCTGTGAGGTTATTGAGAACGCAGTTAAAGTCTCCTGTAAGTATGAAATGTTTCCGTTCCAGGAACAAAGGGTTCAGCTGTTTATAAAAGCTGGCCATTGCCGGGCTTCTAAGTGGTGCATAAATGTTTATAAGTCTGTATTTTTCTGTTTGGTACTCAAAGTCGAGTACCACCATGCGACCCTCGGGGTCGAAACTGAAATGGCATCCGTCAAGAAGTGACTAATTGAATAGTATGATACCGGCCCCGCACGCTTGATGTGTGGGGAACGAGAAGAAGCCTTTCGCTCGGAATTGCCTTTCAAGGCTCTTCACTTTCGCTATGGAGTCTATGTTGGTTTCCTGCAGACATAAAATGTCACACTGTAGCTTCCTGGCGACTCTTCCTACTGTGTTTTGCTTAGCTTGGCTGCTAAGTCCTCTGACATTCCACGTCACTATATTTAATGGCATGGCTTGGTGAGGTAAGGAGACAAATTACGGCGTGGACTTTTACGTGTTTAAGTGACCTTAGTTCGATTTAACATGTAGGCCTTCCCGAATAGTTGTAACGTTTACACATCCTCACCTAGCCTGGTCGGCTGTCAGTTAATGGGCCTGACACATGTGGGAGAACCATCCCCTAGCTACACGAAGTCCTCGTGCCCTTGGATGTGGGGTTGTATGCGTTGTGGCAAAACGGAACTGCAAACCAGTTATAACAATACTCATGTGGCAACACGCCTGTTGCCTAAAGAATACACAATTTAACAATTTGGGTATGCATTGGTAAGTGGCATAACCCTGTACAGTATAGGGAGATGATATGTTGAAAAATTGAAAGGATGGCCGGTTGCGCGATTCGGCCGCCAGCCCACCAGTGCGCGCCACCATGCAATGACAATGATACGCATGCTGCAACAGGCCTGTTGCCGGATACACACATCCACGTAATACAGAATGCAAGAATCATGGCATGCCTTAACAGGTGGCTTAAGCTTTTACACTAAAGGATGATAGAATGTTGGAAAATTTAAATGATGCCCGGTTGCGCGCTACGGTCGTCGGCCCACCGGTGTGTGCCACTATAAACATGTTGCAACATACCTGATGCTTAAAAGCGCACTCTCACATAACACCTAATTCAATAATGACACGTATTGATGGGTGGCAGAACCCTCTACACTAAAGAACGATGAAGTGCTGAAAAAGAGGGATAGGCCGGTTGCGCGCTACGACTGCCGACCCACTAGGGCGCCCGGGGCGCGTGTATACCACGGCGGGCATCGGCTGGCCCGCGTGCCTCCACGGCCAGTTGTTGCACTGTGGCGCAAAAACCATAATGACAAATATGCATTCTGGACGCCAAACTTGCGTCTATCTGTCCGCAGCCGCGCTGTGAACACGTGGCACACAAGTGGTCTCAAACAAAACAGTTCCGCCAGTGGTCAGGGAACGCGCCACCAGGTCCGGGCGGCTCTTTGCCACGCTCGGGCGTTTGGAGCGCAGTACTCGCTCCCAGAGAGTGGCGTGCCAGTGCCAGCCGAAACCCGCCCCGGCATACGATAAAAAAAACACCCGTCTGCATTCCTTCGACGACAACGGGCACACGCCCGCGTAAGTGACAAACGAGAAAAAAAAAATAAATAAAAACGGAGAGAGACGCGACGAGCAAAACGAGCATTTTGACGCGGTCCCGCGGCTATGTTGCTGCTTCCGCACATGGAACACCCTCCGCGTGGACGAAGAAGCCACGTGAACGGGCAGGCAATGCCACGCCAGTCATGGCAGCCGTACGCTATGCCCGTTCGGCCAGCCAAGCCGCCACTCCCGCCCCAAGAGAGCAGCGTTGCACGGAAGATAAACCCGCTCCGATGAGCGAGACATCGAGAGGCGCGCCCATGGACAGCCCTCGTCGTGTGCCCTCGTAAACGGCGGCGGCAACACAGCCGTACAGGTAACTAGTTGAACCACAAGAAGAAAAAGCCGATGGGTTTTCCGCGCGTCCGGCGCCGCTACGGGCTGGCCGCACAACCGAGGACGGAACGGTTGCCAGAGGCCTAACTACGGACATGGTACACAAAATGCCGCGAGTAGTAAAAGGCGAAAACATCACTGTCGCTCACGTACCTAATAAAGGTCACTGTCATCCGCATCCATTCACTCTAAAAACTAAGGGAGTGCCGGGCACTCTCTTTGAGGGAGTAGCTCCTTGTCCCATATTTCACTCTCTTTTCGAGAGTAGATCGACCCTCTTTGAGAGAGAGTAGGTCAACTCCTCCTGACAGAGTTTTGTTACTCCACCGCAAGGGATTGCTAGTACTCTTCCGCAGAGTGATAATACTCTTCCCACAGGGAGTGCTAGTACTCTTCCGCAGAGTGATAATACTCTTCCCACAGGGAGTGCTAGTACTCTCCCCGCAGGGTTAATAGTACACCGCCAGACCGAGTACTTCTACTCCCCCAAACAGAGTGCTTGTACTCCTTCAGAACAGAGTGCTAGTACTCTTCCCAATACCCTCTTAGCCAAGTCCTGGTCACGCATGCAGGCAGGAAATCAGATCAAATTAGGGCCGCTGATATACTGTTCCCTAGGCGGCTCCTCAGAGACACTAGCCCGATTCCAAGCGGCCTTCAGAATAGGCGTGAGCAAAGTTATGCAGGATTTTAAAGTCATTTTGTCCTGGCTATTTGCTGCCTACCGTGAGGCGTGACTGCTCTGAAGCGGCCTATGCGTATGCGTCAGGAACGCCACTGAGGAGAAAAAAAAGCGGATTAACACTTAATCTGCAAATATCTTCGCAAATTTCACAATCAGGAGGCACACAATCTAATCAGAATACAATTGTCAAGGGAATCACATACTTATCAAGAATCACAATGCTCTATACATCATGTGAATTCGAACCCGCGTACACTCGCATTTGTACAATTCAAAACACACATCATAACCATTACACCACAGCGCTGCCACGCCCAGTCGTGTTCTTTTAGAGGTTATATATATACCAAACGTATTTGATGAATCGGCTGAGGTGGGTGGGGCTTCTCTGCAGTGTGCTGTGCTGTTGTGTACTGGAATACGTGTGCGTTTGCATCATTTCCATTCCTTGCTACGACTAACGAAGGAAGACAACGTAGACGACAACGTGAGAACTATTCACGGCTTGTCGTCACCGCAGGAAAATAACAAATGTGCCGTTCAGCTCATGATCGAGTGCTTCTCCAGTCCATGTTCTCCAAAATACGCGGATACAAAGTATTGCGCCAACCATCCACGTATGTGAATTTAATTCGCGCGTATACTGGTGAGCAACTGCGACGCCAGTACCAGGCATTTCGACGTGCCTCACGCTGCCGTGTAGGCGTTCTTTTCAAGTGCATTAGTTTAGAGTTTGGTTCAGTCCGCTGTGAGCTGTTGTCCTGCATTAGCAGCGGATCGTTAGCGTTTTGAAGCGCATGCATTCCAGCATTTGGAGACTGCTTATGCCGATAGCCGCGTCAAATGCATTGGCACGCATGTTTAAATGACGAATGTGTCCACTTGTTACGCGTGCACTGCTCGTATCCTGTGGCAGTGCTCGTTCTAAAAGCTTCGAAGACCATCTACACTCATGCGTGTGTTCAATTTATATATGCACAGGATGGACTTGCCGGCTAGTTGGTTGAGCATTTTAGAAGAAACAGCGCAACACAAGGACGACGCAAAAACATGCGACACCACGAAGCGCTGGTGTGGTTGATGCTTTTTTTCGACCTTGTGTTTGCGCTGTTTCTTCTTCCACGATACACGCACACCACAGGTACGCGAAAGTTTAGGAGCATAAGTGGTTAACTTTGTTTTCCCCGTTTTCTCTCAGTGTCAATGGCACAGTGCGTTGCCCGGAATTGTGCAGGCTTACCCCCATATGCAGAAATGCATCATAACTTGAAGCCCATGCTTGGCTTGATCTAAACGACGCAAGTCGTGAACGCACTAAAAGAAAGGCAGTGAGCGTCTTGGCGGACGTTCGCACCAGGCGTCGTTTATATCAAGTCAAGCATGAGCTTTGTATTAAGATACATTTCTGAATACGGGGGCTAGACATCTGCTTCTTCCAGAAAATGTCGAAGAAACGCCCGCCAAAACCAGGCACATTCGTAAACTTAACTAGGCAGTACGAAGCTGCATAGAAAAAAAGAAGAGTGGTATTAAAAGCTTTCAGTATTTTTCTTTACTCCAAAATAGTTGTGCTCTCGTGGCTTCACTGTAGAGATAGTGCAGCGTTAGCTAGAAAGCATGAATTTCCTAACTCCATGCCAAAATAAGCTTGTAAAATTATTTATGTGCTAGAATCCAGGGTTTGTAGCGATCCTTGAAAATCCTTTATTTCTAAAATGCCATTTTCAAGGCATTGAAAACCCCTTGAATTTTTAGAAGTACTGGAAAGTCCTTAAACTTGTACACTTGGCTAGACTTAGCAGACATTGCCAAGCGCTTTTTTTCCCTTCTGTGACACTCTTTCGCAAGTCACAGAAAATTGTCTCTGGAGGTAATAGAAGGAAAGCGACATCCTTAAAGTTGAAATTACAAAGGAGCTGCAGATACCAGTTTTATGCACATGGAACAGGCGACAAATGTGCTTGGAGGAGCAGAAGCAGGAAGCGCAACAGTTGAGGCATTCGAAGAGAAGCCGTGAAGAGTAAATTGAGAGCGACAGACACAATAAAAAGAAATTAGAAATGACTATTGCTTATTTGATGGTGAAAAAAGCTGAGGCAACAGATGACATCACATACACTGTCAAACCAAACAGTATTCAAAAACTGCAAAAGTTGCAGGTCCAAGTAGTTAATTGTGCTATTGCAGAAAAACTTTGAGCGCTTTCTTGAAATTCTTCCTTGTGTGCGTTTAGTGGTGGGCGGTGAAAGGCAAGTTAGCAGTCTTTCAAATGTTTGAAATCACTGAAATGCGATTTGTTTTGTTTTCTTTTGTTTGCATTAAAGTTAACGGTGTTCTTGAACAAGTTATTGCCTGTCCAAACTACTACACACATTGCACGAGGTCCTTGAAGTTACTGTGTCGGGGCCTCGAAAGTCCTTGAAAACCATTGAATTTTTTTCTTCAATATTGCTACGAACCTAGTAGAACAACTGTCATGGAGTAAAAACCTTGGCTGAACAGGGGCTTATACGCAGAGCACAGGAAGACTAGAAATGCAGTAGTAGGCATGGAGGGCCCTGAAAAAAATGTGCCACATCCGCTCGTCTGCCTTATGTTTCTGCACCGACTGTCGCATTTTTAATAGAAGTGCACTTTCTGTTCTACTCCAATAAACGCAACATTACGAACTCCAGTGTGGGGCAGTCCTTCAGCCAGTGCAGAACTTTTTCTGTACATCCGAGTCAGCTCTGTCATTTTTCCAGCATTATAGTACAAGATTTGTCAAACTGGTTTAGCAGAATATGAGCAGTATACTCTTAAATTAGCTGTTTATTTGTATGCACAAGTTCAGGTCCTCAGTTTGGTTGCATGACAAATTGGCATACCTCAATAGATACAAGAAACAATTTTATTACAGTTTAATAAAATCCAAACAGTAATAATCACAACAATATAATGACATACATTTCTTTTGGTACGTATACAGCCCATGTCTTGGCAGTGTATAAATTCAACTATACACTGCAAGTACTGTGTCCTGACCACTATTATTCACATGTGTAAAACCATCACAGCAATTCAACAAATATCACAGTAATTAGTGACATACACTTTGTAAATGCTTTACATGAGCATAATGTATACAAATGGTCCCTGTGTACCTACACATGACTAGTGCCACCCGAGTACTATTACTCACAGGTGTAAAACCAACAAAGCAGTTCTTTAAAAAATATCACAGCGCTTAGTGACGTACATGCTGTAACTCCCTTGTAGAAACTTAATACAAACACGTGAGGACACAGAAAGCTAGCAGTGGGCATACATGGGAATACCACCGCCTCAATACTAATTCACAAGTGTAAAACCAACCAAGCAGTTCTTTAAAGAATATCACAATGCTTAGTGACATACATTTTCTAACTAGCTTATATAAGCTTTATACAAACATGAGAACATACACAAAGCTAGCGGTGCACCCGCATAGAAGAGCGGCCATCTGAACACGATTATTTGCAAGTGTAAGCTCAACAGAACAGTTTGTTATAGTGACGCACACTTTGTAACTGCCTTATACAAGCTTAGTGCAAGCACAAGAATGCAGAAAAATATAAATTAAAAACTTGCTCTATGCATACACAAACAGATCAACACAAATGGTAAACATAGCTTTGAAGACAAATGTGACTGTGGCAAAGCGCAGTGCTGTGCCGGTTGAAATTGCCACCCACAAAAGTATTGAGCAATGCTTAAACCACAGGCAATAAAGTGCTGAAAGACTGCGTCTCTAACGTAACTATTTTAATTCAAATTTCTTGAATATAGGGCTCGCTTGCAGATAAGGCATCTGATCCAACTGACCTGATTTTACA
Source organism: Dermacentor andersoni (assembly GCF_023375885.2). Taxonomy (NCBI): domain Eukaryota; kingdom Metazoa; phylum Arthropoda; class Arachnida; order Ixodida; family Ixodidae; genus Dermacentor; species Dermacentor andersoni. The sequence goes on from NC_092816.1 coordinate 147,193,777, forward strand.
CCTGCTACATGCATACAATGCACTCAGATATAACTGGTAATAATTATAAAAGGCATTTAAAAACTTGATAGTATGATGAAGATGCATGACTAGAAAAGTTCTGTCCCCCTCGTACTTGTTAAAAAGGTGTAAGTACGACACATGTTCTTTTTTTCCTCAATTTTTGCATTAATGGACAGCCGGGAACCTCGAACCGACACAAAAAAAAAAAGATACTGCTATGTTAATAGTGTTATGAATAATTTTTTGTGAAATCTTTTTTACAGACAAGTTGCAGTCTCGTTTCTGGAGGTTGAGCTGTATCTTGCCAAATAACTTGAAAAGTGGTCACATGGGAGGATGACACTATATCATAATGTTAGTTTCAGTTGACTCTCTTGCCCTACAAGTCGCTGCTCACTGTGGCCAGTGATGCAACAGCAGTGTCTGTGTGATTTTCATCACACTTCTGTCGTATGCCATTCTTACCAGAGTTAGCGGCACATAGATACCCAAATTTCGATAGTGTTGCTTTCTCAGGTGGTTGCTTTTGATTTGCTCAATATCAGTTGGCACTTCAGCTGCATCAAACTTCTCTTTTACCTCTTCAACAACAACATCAACAACAATCTTATGACACCTGTGTTGTCCTTCTAGTTGCCTACAAAGACCAGTCAATCTAGCAACAACACTGACAGTCTTTACTATCTTGTAATGGGGGAGAGGTGTGTCCCACCATGTGTTCCACATTGTTGTCACTATGTGGGCTGGCTGGGGAGGCAACAACTGTAATAAGTTTGCATTTGCATATATTAAAGTGATGCTTGTACTGTGTTATAACACCTAACTTAGTCTTGCACTTGCTGCACAATAACACTGGCTCACAGTCGTGGTGAAAAGCTTTTGTATGTTGAGCAAATGAGTTGTATCCACTACAAAAAAAGTCAGTGATAGCACACATGTTGCTCTACCAGGCCTGGTGTGGTTCCTTCTGACACTGCTGCTGATGCTGACGCGCTGCTGCTTGCCTCGTACACTGTTGCAGCTGCAGTAGACATGGCAGTCTCTGTATCTATTGCTGCCGTGTCATCTGTCATGGTAACTTCCAAGTGGTATCGGGCTCACTTCTGCAACAGAGATGTTGTTTGCCCCTTGAGGGCTCTCATGATCAGGGCCAATAATTTAGTAGGCATTGTCTCCTGCATCGAAGAACCAATAAGAACAGCATGAATTAATAAACATAGCTCTAAAAAGTACGGACATCAAGACTTAACCACAAGCTTTGCACATAAGTGACCGGGCTTAATGAATAATACTTGCAGGAGGAGTTACACAAGTGTTTGTGTGTATTACAGTAAAGCCTCATCAGAAGATATTCAAGAGGCACGGGAAACATGTCCCTCGAAACCAAAAATTTTGAGACACTGAGGAGCCAGACTAGATCACTTTATTATGTATCATCACTAAAGTATGTTTTGATATATCTGAAGGAATAAATGCTCAGGGTGGCTTAAAGGGCCCCTAAACCACTTCTCGACATTTTTTGAACATTTCAAGTAAACACGCGTATCGAAATCAGAATGCCGTCACGATCGACGAAGCCAAATGCCAGAGTGCGTAGCACTGCCGCAGCACCACAATATGAAGAAAATGACCCCGTGCGCCTCTCTGGACCTATCCTGCACCCCCCAGTTTGTCCTGACGTCACCAGGCTGTCTCTGATGATGTCACCAGTTTCCGGTGCTGTCGATTGGTCGAACGAAAGTGTACGACTGCCGGCAAGGCCTGCAAGCAAATACACACACTCCTTCTTCCTCGTCGCGTTGCGCGGGATGCCATTGTGGGCAGCCAATGGGGGCAAAGAACAGAAACGCCAACAGAAGGGTCTCCCTATGAGGCTCTTCAACACGAGTCACCATACAGTTCCGTTGTATTAGCGCCACCCCTCGCAGGACGACGGGCCAGCGTGGCAGCAACAGAGCTCGTTGGTGTTGGCCTGTCCCATAAGATTTGGAGGTGTACTAGGCAAGGAAAAGACGATGATGATGATGATGATGATATTTGATGTTTTATGGCGCAAGGGCCAGGTATGGCCAAAGAGCGCCATGTCTGTGGTAGTGGGTGTGCAGTGTAACTATGATTGCTATGAAATTGGTGTGACGTGGCTGTAAAGGGGCCTTAAAATATACGCTCTAAAGTGCGTAAAATATGTGTAATAAAATTATGGCGATGACGTATGACTTGTACTATGAACATATAGATGCATATAAAAAGAATGATGTGATAGGTAAAATATATCAGATTATAAGAAATGCCAGAGCACTACTACCTCCTTAGAGCCCTTGAAGCACAAGGGCCTGGAGGCATGTGCTATTCAAAACAGTTATCGCAGTGGCATCCTCTCGAGAGAGGAGGCGCTACGAATTCATGGGACTAATAACATGTAAGACCACATCTCTAATATAATGTAGGACTGTGTCTGTATTAAAAAGCGGTTCTGGACCAAGGAGCATTGCAGGATGAAGAGGAATGTGCTGTCGGTATGCTAATGAAAAATGTCTCTTTCTCTCAGATTCGGCTTCCCGACACTCCAGGAGGACGTGGAGTACGGTCAGCCTCTGCCCGCATCTACCACAGGTTGGAGGCTCACTTCCGGTGAGTAGAAAATTATGGGTGCCAAACGTGTGTCCTATTCTGAGACGACAGAATAGGACATCTGTTCGGCGCGATTTTGTAGTAGGGGGCCAGGATCCTAACTGCGGTTTTATCAGGTGGAGCTTATTATCCGTTTCCGCGTCCCACATGCGTTGCCAGTGGTCTCGCAATCTCCTTCGCAAGAAAGGTCTCAGATCTGTGACAGGCACCGCAGCGGTAGGGTTAACAGCTTGCGATGCGATTGACGTGGCCATCTCGTCCGCCAGAACGTTACCCTCGATGCTCCTATGGCCAGGCACCCAGCATATAATGATATGCTGGTTAGATCTGTACGCTTTACACAAGACGGAATATAGTTCATTAAGTACTGGATTTTTGTGTGTATAAAGTGACATCAGGCCCTTCACGACACTTAGGGAGTCTGTGTATATCGCTGACTTTTGGAGTTTTGATTTTCTTATATGTTTCACGGCAGACAGTAATGCGTAAGCCTCGGCAGTAAATATACTTGTTTCCGGGTGTAGTACATCGGATTCTGAGAAGGATGGGCCGACAGCAGCATACGACACCCCGGCATTAGACTTCGAAGCGTCTGTGTAGAACTCTGCGCAGGAGTGCTTGTGCTGGAGTTCTAGGAAATGAGTTCGTATTTCGATCTCTGGTGCGTGTTTTGTTATTTCTAAAAAGGATATGTCACATTCTACGACCTGCCACTCCCAAGGCGGTAACACCTTGGTTGGATGCATTAGGCGAAGCTCGAGGAGTGGGACATGTATCTGATCACTAAGCTCCTTCACTCGAAGTGAGAAAGGCTTTCTTACAGAAGGACGATTATGGAATAGTGTAGAGCAGGTCATATCGTTAACAGTGTTAAAACATGGATGTTGACGATTGGAGTGTATCTTTAGGAAATATGTAAGGCTGATGTAAGTTCTCTGTAGATGGAGCGACCATTCATTTGATTCCGCGTATAAGCTTTCAATCGGGCTTGTTCTGAAAGCACCAGTGGCTAAGCGGATACCTAGATGGTGGATAGGATCTAGGATCTTTAGTGCGCTCGGAGCGGCAGAGTTGTATACGACGGCACCATAGTCCAATCGTGATAGAATTAGGCTCTTATAAACATTCATCAGACACTTCCTGTCGCTACCCCATGTTGAGTGGGATAGAATTTTAAGTAAGTTCATTGTCCTTAGACATTTTTCTTTAAGATATTTAATGTGCTGTATAAAAGTAAGCTTGCAGTCTAGTATAATACCTAAAAATTTGTGTTCTTTGTTTATGGGTATTTGATGTCCACACAGTTGAACACAAGGATCGGGAACCAGGCCTCTCTTTCTAGTAAAAAGAACACAAGAGCTTTTGTGGGGGTTGATCTTAAATCCGTTTTCGTCAGCCCACTTGGAAACCTTGTTCAGGCCCTGCTGTACCTGTCTCTCGCATACTGCGAGGTTGCAGGATTTAAAGCCTATTTGTAAATCGTCGACGTATACGGAATAAAAAATGGCCGGTGGCAGTGAAGCACGTAGTGTGTTCATCTTAACAATAAAAAGAGTGCAGCTGAGCACACCTCCCTGGGGTACACCGGTTTCCTGCGTAAAAGGACGTGACAGTGCATTACCGACTTTTACTCGGAAGGTGCGGTTGGACAAATAACTTTCTATTAGGGCGAGCATATTGCCACGGATGCCCATGCCCGACAAGTCTCTCAAGATTCCGTAGCGCCACGTTGTGTCGTACGCCTTCTCCATATCGAGGAACACGGATAGGAAATATTGCTTATGTAGAAAGGCGTCGCGAATGTTTCCCTCAATGCGCACGAGGTGATCAATTGTGGACCGCCCTTCCCTGAAGCCACACTGAAAGGGATCAAGCATTTGGTTTAATTCCAGGAAATGTATGAGTCGCCGATTGATCATTTTCTCAAACAGCTTACAAATGCAACTTGTGAGGGCTATCGGGCGGTAACTTGACGCCAACGAAGGATCTTTACCTTGCTTCAGAATGGGAATCACAATCGCTTCTCTCCATGCAAGTGGAAGATATCCAGCAGCCCAAATAGTGTTAAAAAGTGCAAGTAAAGTCAGTTGTGTATCAGTGTGTACGTTCTTAATTATGTCGTACATAATTCTGTCAGGTCCTGGTGCAGAACTCTTGCATGTGATCAAGGCAGCTCTTAGCTCGGCAATGCTAAAGGGACGGTTGTAAGGCTCATTCTCTCGACCTTTTCTTGTTAATGGCTTACGTTCTTCTGTTTCTTTGTATTTGAGAAAGGATTGTGTATAATTTGTTGGGCTTGACACGTTCTCAAAATGCTCCCCAAGTGAGTCTGCCTGGTCTTGTAGTGTATCACCCTGTGTGTTTACTAGAGGGAGTGAGTATGTTTGCCGCCCTCTAATCCTATTTACTCTGTTCCAGGCTTTGGCCTCATCCCTAAACGAGTTAATACTTGATAAAAACTTGTGCCAGCTTTCTCTTCTGGCCTGTCGGCGGGTTCGCCTGCCTTGTGACTTTACTTTTTTAAAGTTGATAAGATTTTCTGCAGTGGGAGAAGCACGTAGCAGCCCCCACGCCTTGTTCTGATTCCTACGCGCGATCCTACATTCGCTGTTCCACCACGGTACACGTGGTTTGCATGCCAAACCACTTACTTCGGATATGCATTTTGACGCGGCATCTATTATAAATGTTGTAAGATACTCCACCGCAGCATCAATTTCTAAACAAGAGATGTCAGCCCATGAGATGCTGGTGAGAGTTCGAAATTTCTCCCAGTCGGCTGTGTCTATGTTCCACCTAGGAGCTTGTGGAGGATATTCGTTTTCTTTAGATGTTTTTATTAGTACCGGGAAGTGGTCGCTCCCGTAAGGATTGTTTGTAACTGTCCATTCGAGTTCGGGCAGTATACACGGGGAAACTAGGCTGAGGTCAATTGATGAAAATGTTCTGTTGGCGAGAGAATAATATGTGGGTGCCTTCTTATTCAGCAGGCATGCACCAGAAGAGAAGAGGAACTGTTCAACAAGACGACCTCGCGCATCTATACGAGAGTCGCCCCACAGGTTGTTGTGCGCATTGAAATCTCCAAGTACAACGTAAGGTTCTGGCAATTCATCTATGAAGGACTGAAATTCATGTTTGCTTAGTTTGTACTGTGGGGGTATATAAATCGAAGAAATGGTGATAAGTTTGTTTAGCAAAACAATTCGAACCGCCACTGCTTCAAGGGCCGTTCGTAGCTGTAAATGTTGACATGCTATGCTCTTTTGGATTACTATTGCAACACCTCCCGATGATGCGATGGCATCATCGCGATCTTTGCGAAAAGTAACATGCTGTCGGAGAAAGTTTGTGTGTTTGGATTTTAAATGTGTTTCTTGTAAACACAGCACTTTTGGATTGTGTTGGTGGATCAGTTCTTGTACATCATCGAGGTTTCTAAGGAGACCTCTGACGTTCCATTGTATGATTTGTGTGTCCATATTTAATGTAAATTAGTGCTGTGTTTACGGAAACGGAAGGGATGCCTTAGATTACAGAGCCCTTTCGAGGCCCTGTAATAGGGGTTTTGTTCTTTCTGGAGCGTTCGAGGGAGCCTCGCCGCTCCTTAGGCGCTTGGTGCGCCTTGAGGATGGGTGTAGTGTCCATTGCCTCTTGTGAGGCGCCGGACACGTGCTCTTGCGAGCGAGCGGTTTTCAGGGGGAGTCCCGCCTTGGAGGGCAAGACCCCTGAGCCCACCAGCCCGGAGGTCGATGGGGCTCCCTGAGGGATTTGGCTGCGCTGGCCGTTGCCAGCGCTGGAGGGGGCCTCGGAGGTTGGGGCAGCCTCGGCTGCGCCCACCTTCGGGGTCGGTGGCTCCATCTGCTCGGTTGGCGGAGCAGCGCTAGCTGCAACCACCGTGGGGGCAGATGGCGTGACTGCCGACTCACTGACTGTGGGTCGGACAGCCGCCGGAGGCCGTTGTGACGCTGCCCCCTGACGCGCCACATCGGCAAAGGTTTTCTTTGGCAGGTATACTACCCGCCTTCGTGCCTCTTTGAACGATATATTCTCTTTTACTTTTATAGTCACAATTTCTTTTTCCTTCTTCCAGGAGGGGCACGACCGCGAGTACGCGGCGTGGTCCCCGTCACAGTTTACACAGTGTAGAGAGTTCTTACATGCTTCAGTGGCGTGTTCAAGGGCACTGCATTTGGCGCATGTTTGGCGGCCTCGGCAGCTCTGCGAGCTGTGGCCAAAACGTTGGCATTTGAAACATCTCAAGGGATTCGGCACATACGGCCTTATACGAAGCTTGATGTACCCGGCCTCGATTGACTCGGGCAGGACACTGGAGTTGAAGGTGAGTATTAGGTGTTTAGTCGCAATTTCTTTTCCGTCTCGCCTCATCTTGATTCTTCTGACATTTATGACATTCTGCTCGCTGAAGCCCTCCAAGAGCTCAGCCTCAGTCAGCTCCAATAAATCATCATCGGAGACTACGCCACGCGTGGTATTCATGGTACGATGAGGAGTTACTGTTACTTTGGCGTCACCAAATGAAACTAGATTGGGTAGATTTTCATATTGTTTCTGGTTGCGGAGCTCCAAGAGGAGATCGCCGCTTGCCATCCTGGATGCTTTATAACCTGTACCAAAAACTTGGGTAAGAGACTTGGACACGAGGAATGGAGAGATTGTTCGCACGGGTTTGCCTGGTGTTTCAGAGTGCACTACATGGAAACGAGGAAAGGTTTCTTTTTGGCGGGCAAAAAATTCAAAGACATCATCGGTGCGCCCCCTCTTGAGGGAGCGATCAGGTAATTGGGGGAAAGAAGAAGCCATAAGAGATTGTAATTTCGGCAGTAACGCCAGCCACCCACCATGGAGTCCTACAAGGGGACGCTGCAGGATCCGTAAAACACGGCCTGCAAACGCCAGCAGTACGTTACCACTATAACCAAATACGAAATAACCTAGGTTGGCTATTCACACAAGGTTAACCCTTGCTGCCTGGAAAAATTGGAAAAAAGTGGAAGCTAGGAGAAGACAGGAAAGATAAAAAGTGAGAGAAAGACGAAGATTAGAGGAAGAGAGAGACAGGAAAAGGCAACTACCGATTTCCCCTGGGTGGGTCAGTCCGGGGGTGCCGTCTACGTGAAGCCGAGGCCAAAGGGGTGTGTTGCCGCCGCCGAGGGGCCGTAAAGGTCCAAACACCCGGCATTGGCTCAACCCCCAGGATCCCCTTTTCCCCGGACACGGCTAAGCCGCGCACGGCTACACGCGGGAGGGTCCAACCCTCGCGTGCTGGGGTACGTGGTGGCGCAACACACCAAACGCCTGCTTACGCAGACGCCCCTGCGGGGAAGGAAAAGACGATACTGTCCATATGGCGTGTACCAGATGAAAGAGTAAAATGAGTGGGGACTACTTTTCGATAATCAAACACACGTAGCTCCACTATTACTGCACCGTTTCGAAAAATTCTCGTGGCTACCTGTTCATTGCCTTATTGTGTAGAACTGCAACACCGCAACTAAATTTCAACCTCGGTGGTTTAGGGGCCCTTTAAAGAAGACATTCACAGCTTTTTAGTGACTGTAGATTGTGTTAGCTTGCTTCCCAACTTCTGGAATTTAAACACTTCACTTTGCAAGCCTTGTTGCTCGCAGCACCGTTGAGGTGCTCTTAGACGCTCGTCAGCTTCAACTGCCGACACTTTCTGCCCTGCACTGTCCTCGTTGCCCTCCTTTTCTGGTTCATGCTAAAAGAGACATGCGCGATTGACTTGCGTAAGGATTGCGCGATCTTTACGCCCTTCGGAGCACACAAGGTGCACAAAGTGAATGTGTCTGGGTTGTGTCCCTTCGAAGTAGTGAATACTTAAAAAGTCATCCTTAGTAACAAAGGTGTCTCTTGTATACAGTATTGTTAACGTGGCAAACATCGGAAAACCAACCAAACCATTTTCAGACGTCTCTTACAACCAAGTGCATCTTGTAATGAGATTCTACTGTACTGAATATTTTTCAACTATGGATCATCTGCATGTACATATAGTCACAAAGACATGTTGTGTGGAATGGCGAATCGGGAAACAGTTCGTACTCTTACTTTTTGTCCCTAACATAAGCAGCTGATAACAATATGATAAAAAAGCAGGCAATGAGGCTAGAATGGAACATAATCCTTCAGCTCTAAACAGTTTTTTGGGCCCACATCATTCCCTCATATGACATAAGGAAACAACTTGATTGCAGTAATGGCTGCATGTGATCTGAGTTGATTGAAACAAACTATACGTAAGGTTGTCCTGTATGTAATTTTATCAGAGTGCTTTTTAGATGTCCTGCTGGTGATCGTGGCTGCGCGATGCTTCTCATGCTTTTTGGCACGATTCCTTTTTTTCCACTCCACTTTTTTTTCAGATTTTCTCCCCTTTCCCTTCCCCCTTGTGTAAAATAGCACACTTGAAGTATCAAATCTGTTGAACTAACGTGTGTATCAAACCTGTTAACATGTGTGCTTCTCTGTGGTCTGTGTTGTATTTTTGCGCTGCACAATTCAATTCAAGATGAAAGATGGAACGTCCCTGCCTTTAGTTTAATTGTGTGTGTGTGTGTGTGTGTGTGTGTGTGTGTATGTCTCTCTCATGTTTTGAAATATATGTACATTCAGGAGTGCCTGCATGCCCTTCTCTCCTGCTCCAGTGACGAAAAGGAGAGCCTGTTTATGTACCATAGTAAAAAATTCAAAGGTTTTCGCTGTGCCCATTACATCCCTTATCATATGGATCTGTCACAATACAGAGTAGCAGTGGTCCAGAATACTAGCCCATCCCAACATAATTATAAATTAACACATACCGACATGCTGCGAAACAGCTGTTGCAAAACCGCTGGTGAAGGCAATTTCCGCAGCACTGCAGTGGTACAGCCGAGTTCCACCTGTATAGTGACAAATCCATACGCGTGTTAGCAACTCAGTAGTTGCTGATGGTTTCATAAGCTTTACACTACACAATAAAGTAATCTAGACAACTTTGTTGGAACAAATGCACATAATTAGGACACCACTTAAACACTAACACGATTAATTGCCCCCAATCTCTCACTCACTAAGAGATAATACTACTGATACATCGGTGGAGAGCTCAGATTAACACAGCCCATAAAGGACAAGCGTTCTTTGAGGAAAACAGCTATAACAGCGGTTAGTTTTCTTGATCATTTTATGTGGTAGCTTTGATTTAAATGTCATGCAGTACTATAAAATACGAAGTGCCGCATTTCTAGCAGCAGAAGGCGTCGTCAGGCTCATGGTACAACAGATTTTTGCACTGTTTGTCAGTGAGCCGACCCATACAAAGAAAACCGAATTCACACATACATATACAGTGTCAAGTGCACTTCTCCTTCTGACAACGCAGCCACCAGTTCCAATGTTGCTGAAAGGAAAGGTTATATAAAGTGCGAGACTGCATGGAACTGCCACTTATGACTGTAAATGTATGGTCTGCTGATTGCAGAGGTAGTCACATGCTATTTCTAGTCTCTTTTAGAAGCATTACTAAAGAATAAATTAAAATCTATTCATAAGTCACGAATTTCATGCATCCACAGTTTGGCTAAATAACCTGTGAGAAAAAGACATGTTTACCTGGAATAGCAACCTTTTTTCCTGCTGCAAAATTTTCCTTCGAAATAATGAAATAACTTCACAGCGTCATAATGCGTTTCTCGCATCTACTTGCCGGCAGTGGCGAGTTATTGTTTATATCCGACTCATTGGGCGACAATACTGCCAAACACAAATGCTTCACGAACACGAGAACACGTCCCTCGCAGAGAATAGCAACCATATATGCCTCTGTGAGACATGATCGCACCTTTGTGGTCAAAATGTACATTAGAACGACATCACCATCTCATTAAAAAAAAAAGCCTCCGTACAAGGCAGCCGCCAACTGCATAATGTGAAATTGCAACTGATGTCCACTTACTGTTACCTGTGTTTGAGTCACTTTTAGCAGTTGACTGGGTGCTGAGAAATGCACGTCCTGGGTTGTCCCTGCAAAACATACAGGGTTATGTCAAATGTTGAAAATATGTATATGCCGGCATTTCATCAGTCGCAAAACAAACGAGTAAACTAATAAACAACTGTAATGTAAACAGAGTACACATCATAAGATAGGCTGTCAACTGTTAATGCATTACGCAAAAAACCTAATGCATAGGAAAGACTATAGAGTGTTTTAGTTGAGCGTATTTACGCTCCGCTAAGCAGTTAAGCGGAGCGGAAGCGCGAATGCGCATGCGCCGTCCGCTTAGCTGTAAGCGGGATAGCGGAGCGAGGAACACGGTCCGCTTAGAAGCTGCCTGAGCGGAGCGTGCCGCGCAGCACTTTGGCTAGCGTTGGCGTCCGAACGGATTGGATTGGATGCCGAAAGCTAGCGCGCTGGCTAACACGTGGCGTTCCCCAAGACGGCGCTTTATTTTCCATTGGATAAAATGGACCGGTAACGCATTACAAGCGCACGTCTAGATACTTCATGGAGAAACAAGTTATATATATACGTTTTACGGTATAAGAGTGACCATAACGTGTTTTTATTTTCTTTCATTACCCTGAATTTAGCCAGAGGGCGCTGCAACTACGAAAGGTCCGCTCCGCTAGGCTAAACGTGCAACTAAAACGTGAAAATCGCCCGCCGCTCCGCTGTGGCTTAGCGGGGCCGCTCGGAGCGGAGCGTACCGTAAAGACGCTCAACTAAAACACTCTTATATGTATACACACGAAGCTGACACACAATTTAATTCGCTCTAGGTTTTTCAGTGCAGTATATTGAAATTATTATGTCTCGTGGTTAGAGCAAAATTAGTTAAATTACGAACTAAATTATCTACCCTGGAAACTTTTCTTCAATATGCACCTGTGCGCGCTTCGAACGAGTAGCGTTGTAAAATTTACGTACATGGCATTTAACATAGTTGCTGAACACGGATTTCCTTTGCCCTGTGTCGTGTACAGTGAGCTACATATATCTGCCCCCCCCCCCCTTTTTGTACTAGCCATACTGCGTGCCACTGCACCTATACGCACGTCAATAAACCTCACGACACAGAAATAAAAAAAGCGCCAATCACCCATGCCTGCATGTTGTGGGCCTAACCTAACCAAGCATGGGCTGTTGCTTTTTATAGTAAACACAGGCACCGTGCTCATTGCAAGTATGTATCATGTCGCTAAGCAAATATGCAATTTCATTGTACCACTATTTTTTTATCACGTGGATATATCTGTTGAGAGGCAAGACAAAAAGCAGTCACTTCTCAGAACTAATCAGCTTTCTTAAAACACATTTTTAACTTTTCAATGACACTTGCTGCTATGTGTTTGTCTCCAGAGAGCATACTTGATTTGACTTTCCAATCAGAGACATTACATAAATATACCATGTTAAGATGACTGCCTGGAGCACGTGAGAATTTTCATCTTCGTGTAACATACTGTATCTTGATTTTGTTGACATTTGGTCAAATGGTACACCCAATATACCCACATACTAGTTTTCTTGTCCCAATAACATGCCAATGTATTTTGATTTTTTGGCATTGGCTCCTCTGCACTACGTGAAGTCGCGCTGCACTGGCTCTTTCACATCCTCGTGTCCTTGCAGCTGCCTTCTTGCGTTATATAAAGCGGGTGCCTGAAAAATATCGTATGCAAAAGTCAACACAAGGGCATGGTGCAAAACAACATCAAGACAGTCAAGGCCATGGCAATAAAAAAGTCTTAGCTCTTAGTCTTCCTAGTGAAATGCATGCAAAACATCCAAATGACTGCAACAGTCAACTGGTAAACTAACTTCAATTTTTAGATTTAAGCAAAAAAACAAATAAACCACAGTTCATCCTTGTTTTTCATGAATGTTAGAATACTCCTGCTAATGAATAGAATATTGGTCATTTTCAGACGTCATAGGTCTGTCATGAGTCTGGTGTTATCGCAAACACCACTTGTGACACATCCTAAGCACGTGCCCAGTGTGCCCCCCCCCCCCGCACCATGCCTGGTTGTGCCACTGCTGAAGCCATAATTTAAGGATTATAGCTGCAAACATGATGCTCAGTAGGGATGAAAATATTGTCCTTCAGCTCAATGGATATATGGATGTGCCTATAAAAAAGGGCAACAAGGCTTGTTATGGCAAGCTTACCCACATTTCAATACTAACAAGTTCACTGCGGCCTGCTTCTAAGCTTACTAAAAGGCATGAACTTATTTTCATGCATGAGGTGCGCAGTGGAGTTCATTTTTGACAGACCCGACTTACTGCTGCAGTTTGAAATCTAGCATTTTAGATTCTTGAAGGCATGTATAAGTTGCAGTTAAACCGCAGTTATTAGTTTATTACACCAACCTATTGTTCTGTGTACGACAGACTGGTAACACGGAATTAAAGCAACATTTTATTTTGATATTTCTCTACTAAAAATATTCAAGCGATAAACACATCTTGATCTGCCATGCTATAGCAAAATGCACACATTACGCTTGTAACCCCCAGAGGAAGGCTGATTTAGCTGTTCATATAACATAACTCTGACACGCCAACTCATATTAGCAAATGCACAGGCATGTCCAAAACAATAAGCGTATGCAAAGCGCCCCTGCAATTGTAATTCCACACAGCAGCCGTTATATTCGATGCCGATGCGTAACTAGCTGCTCGACAATTCACCGAGTTCGTAGACATAAGCATCCTTTCAGTTTCGCACCGTGCACGAAAACCGCAACAGGAGAAAAAACCAGACCTATAATCACACCATTTCAACATGAGCAAAAACAGTTCAGTCTTAGGGATAAACACTGTGAGAGCGATTTAGTGCGCGACGGCGACGAGCGACGGCTTCGAGCGACAAAATGGGCCGTCGCTTGAACAGATGGCTCGGTTCTGGAAATCTAGAAATCGTCGCTCGTCGCCCAGAAGTGCTATGAGCGACTAGCCAATAGCGCGAAGCCGGAACTGGATGTACATCGTTCAAATACTACCGATTGTCGCGCGGAACGAGCAAATGATTCGATTTTTATACGTGCAAGGATAAGAACGTACTGCAAGACCTCCGGAAATATTTTATGCTACTTTTTATAGTAAAATACATCAACGTAAATTACTAAAGCACGCGTCACGCGTGACTGCAGCCCTCATGCCGGCAACACCGGGGAGGCGTCGCTCAAAATCGTCGCTCGCACGGAGTACGACTTGTACGCGACGAGCGAACGCGACAGCCATCTCCGTCGCGTCGCTTGTAGCTGCCGCGCGCAAGATCGCTTATATGGGGTTTATACTTTTTTCAGCATAAAACATGGATTCCTCATGCGTTTTCAGTAAGTTCAAGATAACGCGCCCAACTGACCTCTTGCAGCATGCAGCTGAATGCCTGCGGCAAAGTTTCTAACTAGCACTGGTGCTGCACGTAACTTCAGTGGTCGCAGATTCCCCCTGCGCGAGACACCGTCAAGCGCGCGGTTTATTTATAAAAAAAAAAGCATGCTGCCAGCAAAATGACGCCTTCTGTTATGTGATTCCTTAGTTCAACAGCGTTCCGTACACAGTAGACTGCCAAACTGAATAAATTCAAACACACAAAACGCACGCTCATCACGCTCCGCATAGGCTCGGAATCACGGGCTGGTCAACTAACCATTATAAGCGTCCTCTCGCCTGGCGTCTTATTGAACATACCATAGTTCTGGCAGCGTTTGCGATTTTTAAAGCTCTTACGGACAACGGCAAAGTGATAAAATCACATGCAGTTATCGCGACGACTGGCTTTTTCGATTGACATCGAGAGACAGCGCGTACGCCTAGTCCTTTGTCAATCGCGTCGGCTAAACGCAGCGACGACTTCCTGGCGATAGCATGACATATACGGAGAATGTGCACCTAAGTTAGAATTCACTTACCGTGGAGGATTTGTTGTTATATCCAAGGCATGACGAACGACTGTCGTGTTTTCGTGGCGACGCGAGATGGCTGCCACACGATCTCCCTCGGCTGGCCTTTGCTCGCTGGACGGGTCACCTTTCTCCGGTGCTGTGTTGTTCCGCGATCTTGAGCGCGCGCGCGCGCGGTGGAGCCACTCCGAGTGAAAAAGTAGAGCGCTCGCTACGCGTTCCTTTGAACTGCGGCGGCCTGTTCTCTTAAAAGCAAAACGATGTGTTCTTTGCTCAGCGTGCATGAATGATACATTGCCATGTTCGGGGCCAGCCGCCTACAGTTGAAGCAGAAGATTACGCTACGTTTTGTTTTCTATTGCCGCAAGAGTCTCTCTTTTCTATTGTCGCAAGAGTCTTTTCACTCTGTCTCTCTGAAGGGGAGAGTGAAAAGCACATTTCACTCTCTCCTTGGTGACAGAGTGAACAATGCATTTCACTCTCCTCGACATTTTGCGAGAGTAAAACGACGCTTTGAAGAGTGAACCGGCAGCTTCACTCCTGCGATACCCTTCCTAGTTTTTAGAGTGTTGCGTCGACAGACCCTGGTTCACTGTCGTGTTGCCCGGGCGTTAGGTCTGTCCAATTCGTTCCGGCCGACCAGTCCAGCTGCCGTTCAACACTGTGGTCACGCCTGGGTTTCTTCGCACTCCCATGCGTGCGTTCGGTTCCGCCTCCTTTTTTGTCTGTGAGGGTCTCGCTGTTGCCGTGGTCGGGTGTCTTAAGCTGCTGGCGTCCATCTGCTTGCGTTTCGCGGCTGTGTCCCGCGCGTCTGCTGCGTCGGCGCGGGTCCTCGCTGCTCTTGCTCCTCGGTAACTCCGGCGTTCCTTCGTCTATTACGAGTGCGCCGGGTTCTTCGGACGATGACGACGCTTCGGCGTCCAAGTGGATCTTCCCGTGTATGCTCGCCTCCGAGCCGTGTCGGACGCCCCGCGCGTCCCCCCGTTCTGGCTGCCCCTGGGGCCTAGTGTGTGTCGCTGGCTGGGCTGATGGCTGCTGCTTTGCAATAAACTGTGCTCCAGGAAGTCGGTCCTGTTCCTGAGCGTCTTGCTTGCCCCCTGATTCATGGTCCGATCGTAGCGGCGAACCGCTGCCTCCTCCTATAGCATTGTTTGCATGTGAGCAAGGGTTGAGTTCATGTACGTCTTCACCACTTTTCTTGTCCCACCACGGGCTCTGGCTCTCGGCGGCGTCGTTCCGCTGTCCCGGCTCCCCGCGACTCGGGCCAGATGGCGGCTCGGAAGCCTGCCGTCCCTCGCCTTGCTGTTGCGGTGTGCTTTCGATGTCGCCATCTTGCGTTCCCTCTCGAGCGCTATGGCCGCCATGTTGTGCGGCTGCGCGTTCGTCGCAGAGTTCGGTCGGCGTCTTGGTGCCGGCGTTGTCGGTGCTCCCCGGACGAGTGTCCTGCGCGCCCTGCGATTCCGCCCTCTGTGCGGGGTCTTGCCTCTTTTGTTGCGACCGAGCTGCTGCTTTTAGCGGCGTCAGCGTCCGTTGGTGTTTCTCGACCTCCGTCGCCCTTCCGAGCGGCGGAAAGGCGTCCACTTCCATGGCAGCCATACTGTACGATTTCCTAGCGGTGCAATCCACGCTTGCGTGCGCGCCACCACAGCGGCGACACGCCAGCGAGCAGGTCTCATCCGGGTGGCCGTAAATACCACACCTCCTACAAAACGGTGTCCGGTAGTGTGCCTTGTAGTGTCCTTCCTGGCTACAGCGACGACATAACCGGCGAACGCCGCGGTACTCGAATGTGGCGCGGTGTCCACTCACCCGGGCGAAGTTCGGGAGAGGATTGTCGTGCTTCATATCCATTCTCAGGTACCTCGTGCCTGTGCGTATGCTGCGCCTGTCCTTGTACCTCGCCTCTTCGATTCTCAGAGTGGTTCCAAACATCTTCAGGCTCTCGGCTACCTCGTTGTCCGAAATGTAGCTCGGGAGATACATACAGGTGACGCTGGCGACTTGCCGTGCCACAGGGACTAGGGCTGCTACTTGGTTCCCAAGGCGAAGGCCGCCTACTTCGAGAAGCTTTTGCACTGCAGGTGCTGAGTTGATGCCGACTTGAAAGTCGAACGCTCCGAGGTGCTGGACGCTGTAGATCTCGTTGACCGTGACAAGGGCCTCAACGGCGTCGATAACTTCGTCCACCGAGGTGCCTGGCGGCGACCTCACGTTACAGAAATGATGCTTTGGCGGTGGCATGGCTGCGGTGACCCCGCGTGCCGCCCTCGCGCGGGCACGAAAAGACTAGGTTCTGGCGGCAAACAAAGGCGAAAGATTGTGTTTAGAAAAAGTTTATTTCGACAAGAGACGATACGAACACTGAGTCACAATCACGGCACAATTTCACCGGTACGATAACATGTAAGAAACGAAACACAGCACGCTTTCCACGTAAGTAATGTCCGAGTCCTCATGCACCAACATATAAACACGTATACCCACAGAAAAGCACAGTTACACATAAACTAAATGCCATATGTACAAAATCATTTTCAATATATACAGTGTACACAATGGTTATGTACAATGATGATGTGATAGAACACTTTACACAATTTTGAAGTGATGTGCACGAGATGTGTATATACAAAATGATCATGTACACTAGAGGACACACAAACAGAAATCACGGGCACCTGCATTCTATCTGCATTAAACTAATACTTCTGATGGTCTGGCTACAAGAACCAGGCTGGACGAAAATTCAGCCATACGCGCCCATCAGCCACCGACAGGAAACGACATGACCACTGTCGAAGGAACTCTTCTTCTCCAAGGAAGAACAACTCCTCCGACAGAAACGATAGTAGCTCAGAGTAGAGCCTCCCCATAAGTGGAAACAGAGCGCGGTGACGACGTCCCATGGCAACTGCCTCGCACCGGTTACGCCATAGACAGAAGGCCCCCGCAGCAATTAAAAGTCGCGCGAAGCGGCCACGTGAGCAGCGACCAGATGTAATAAAGCGGTTAACTCCAAGGCCACGAAATCCAGTGTGCACGGCCCTCCAGAATATCCTGGCAACGACGCATTGCAGCAGTACATGTTTATTAGATTCTTGAAGGGGGCAATTGGGACACTGCGAAGATGGGACAACGCCCCACCGCTCAAGCCTGTCCCGAGTTGGAAGCACTTGCCACCCTAGACGCCACATGAAGTCGCGTAGGTGGCCAGGCAAAAATGACGCCGTTATCGCATCCCACGACACATTATTGGAACGTGCGAGGCGCGCTGGGGGAACTAGAGGAAGCAGTAAGGCTGACATAGTATCTACTACACGGTTTTGTAGAACGTCTACATCAGGACATACCTGTTGTATGTGGCGATAAAATGCCACAGCCGTACAGTAAAATGTAGGTGCGTTTAACACTTGTGGTCCGTGATTTAAGTGTACGCCCGGTAACATGTAGCGAATTTTCGTGCCAAGGAAATAGCAAGCGAGTTCACGCGCTGGACACTGATCATGCTGTAATAGACGGAGCAGAAATCGCAGAGCAAGCAGCCGGCAGCGGACAGACACGGATGGGAAGGCGAACCCACCGCGAGAGCGTGGTTGTCCAAGCGCCGCGCGACAGGCCAGTTCTGTACGGCCCGACCAGAAGAAGGCACCAAGAAGGGACTGCAAGGACCTAGTAACCCGCAATGGTGGCTGTACGACGTGACAAACGTACCACACTCGGCCGCAAAATACAGACTGCGCTAAGTACCTTCTTTCTGATAGGGGTAAATCATACCCTTGAACATCTTCAATATTTCGCCTTACATCTTCAAGATTGAGAGCCACACAGAGTCTGATATGCCATTAGAGGTGTAGTCAAGGCCTAAAATGCGAAGACAATTGCTCTTTTGAAGACGGGAAAAGGGGACTTAGGTGTGTCTGTGGCGAACCAATGAACAAATAACGACATTTTGAAAAATTTAGCGCAGCACCTGAAATATTTCCGTACTCAGTGAAAATTCGAAGGCTACGGGTTAAGCTATCTTCATTCCTGAGATACAATGTGATGTCATCGGCGAAGGCTGTCACCTTCACAACACCGCTACCAGGCAGTGGGAGACCGCATACGTAAGGGTCTCTCACTATTGAGCGCAGAAATGGTTCAAGGCTGAGCACAAAGAGTACTGGGGATAGAGGGCACCAATATCTTCCCAGAACGTTAGATAAAACTCAACGGGTAAGATTAATGCGTGGACTTGAGGAGAGACCTGAGCGATGAAATTACCTATGCTTACCTTGGCTGGTCTCCAAAATGGGGTCGCTTACTTGGCCAAGCGAACCTTCAAGCTTTTCTCAAATTTGCGTGCTTAAAACTCAACTCTCCTTATTAGCAAGTATATAGCTGACTGGGCTTTTCTACGTGTACTTCTTAATAGAGAAATATTATATATGGCCATATTCACGTTTAAAAGCTAATAACATATTAAAAATAGCCCGGATTGCTTGCACTGCACGCCTGCCATTTTTCATGCGCAGCAGTCGCCATCTGGTGTTGAACATCGAAGTTTTAAACGCGTGTGGAGGACTTGCGACACGCTGAGCTCATTCTTGTTGTTAATAGTTGATGCAACGTGGTCACATATTTATGTTATTCGCGAGTGAAAGACGGTGTACTTTATTTTCTGGTTATAGTCAGCTTATTACTTATGTACCATTGTGATACTTCGCTAAGTTCTTAATTTTACATTTCAGTTCCTCCAAGTTATCGCCTGTGGAAAGTAATGCAGTGTCATCGGCATGCATAATAGATTCAAAATCCTTCAGACCTGACGGAAGATCGTTATTATGAAAAAAAAAAAAAAAACAGAGGCTCAGCACGGAACCTTGCAGAACACAGAAAATAGTGCTTTGCGGTAGAGAGGTTAGATTGTTTACAGCAACATATTGTGTCCTATTTGAAAAATAACTTTTAATTAGAATAGAAATATTTCCTTTCAGACGCTAAGCTTCCGATTTCTGTTGCTGTATTGTCTGATCTACCGTATATCGAAAGCTTTGGATACATCTAAGTAAACTACTATGGCAAGTTTGTTACCATTCAGTGCAGTATTTATGATTTGTGTAAGAACAATAACTGCGGAAAACGTTGATGTTTAGGGCCTGAATCGGTTTTTCGGTTTTTATTGAGATCATTAGAATGATTACAAGTTGTTAATATTCAGGAGGAGGTCCCGGAGTCAAAGACTGCAATGGGACCTCCTTTACAAAGTAAACGGAATAAAACAAAAGTACAGCAGTTTTCAACAAATTGTTAATATATAAAAATTGCAGGTTTTAGTATGAATACCATGGTTGAAGAACTACATATGCATAAATGTCATGAAAAAGAGCACTGTAACACAATCTCGTTGACAACTGATAAAGTAACTGCGTAGATGACGTTACAAACACAGTAGAATTAACTCGAATGTATATGTGAGGCAGAAACAGAAACGTAACTGTATAGCATTGAAAATGAAATGAAGGCACCCTGAAAGAATGGTTGTGAGTATGGACTAGGCATCAGTATTCGACAGAATGTAATCTTTTAGTTGTTTCTTGAATTCGTGAATTTTAAGTGTTTTTATGTATAATGGTAGTGTGTTCCAGAATGCGACAGATGAAAAATGGACGCTCTGTTTGCCATAATTAGTATGTATTTTAGGTAAAATGAAGTTCCTATTTATTGCAAACCTGGTAATATTAGTATTTAATAGAGAAGATTGTGGTAACAAGCTGTCGCATCGTGTGTAATTGATTTGACGGAACAAAAAGGTACCTAGATTATATTTAACGAGTTGTGTGACTGAGAATGTGATTAGTTCGTAAAAGATATGAGGCGCTGTTGTTATATGGGCTAAATGTAATTATCCTAATAGCCTGATTCTGTAGAATTTGCAATGAGTTTAAATGGGTTACGTAAGTGTTTCCCCAGCAAGTAACGCAGTAATTAATGTGGGAATGAATAAATGAAAAGTATAATGATAGTAATGTTTGATGGTCAAATATGTTTCGTGCTGTTAGAAGTACCCTAATCCCGTAGGTAATCTTCTGTTTTAGTTTGGTTATGTGTTCAGTAAATTTAAGATGTTTGTCAACTTCTATGCCAAGATAATTGCATGAAAAACTTGCAGGGATAGGACTTTCGCCCAATAAGATAGGAGGAATGGAGTGAAGTGTTCGTTGGTGAGAAGTGAATACAACAAATTTCGTTTTCGACTGGTTTATCTGAAGCTGGTTAGTATGGCACCACTCCAGCAGGCTGTGTAAGTCGCCATTAAGGTTAGATACTAAAGTTGTGATACATTTATTGGAATTTATAATAGTAGTATCATCTGCATAAAGTATACATTTCGAAAAGGACAGGCAGTTAGGCAGATCATTGACGTATAATAAAAATAAAAGCGGACCCAATATGGAACCCTGGGGCACGCCAATATTAGTGAACATGGTTTTAGAATGAACGGCTGAAATGGTTACCACCTGCATTCTGTCTGTTAAGTAATTTTGTAGTAACAAGAGTGCTGGGCCGGTGATTCCCAATGATTCAAGCTTACGAAATAAAATGCGGTGATTTATTTTCTCAAACGCTTTGCTTAAGTCTACAAACACTGAAGCTGCATAATTCCCTTCATCGATAGCGAGGTTTAGTTGATCGGTTAGAGCAACGAGAGCCAGTTCGGTCGAGTAACCCGAGCGAAAGCCGTATTGGAATGGTGTGAGAATGTTAAACTTTGTAAGGTAATTAGTTAAACGTTTTTCTATTAGCTTTTCGATTACCTTACTAAAGAAAGGTAATACACAAATGGGGCGATAATTGGAAATTAAAGAGCGGTCACCTTTCTTAAAAATGGGTGTGATCTTGCCTTGTTTTAGTTCTTGTGGGAATGTGCCCGATTTAAACATGACGTTGATTATGTCTGCAAGGACATCACTTATTAGGGGTGCAATTAATTTTATATGGGAAGGGTGTAATTTATCTATGCCGGCGCCGGTTATTTTCATGTTGTTTATAATGTTTAGAACTTCCTGAGATGTAGTTGGAAATAAAAAAGAATGTGGCAGGCGCTGGGGCACGGGATTGTCATGCGCAGGTGGCTGTAGCTCGCTGCTAAAGAAGAAATCAGCAAACGCATCAGCTATTTCTTTGGCGGTCTTGTACACCATACCCTGATATGCAATTTCTTGTATAGCTTCGCGATTATTTGTCCTGTTTAAGAAGGTGTTAACAATCTCCCATTTCTTTTTTATGTTTTTACCGCATTCCAAAATTTTTCTTTCGTACCATTTTTTTTAGCTTTTTTCAAAGTGGCAGAAAGCTGGTTAGAAAACTTTTTGTACCGAATGGCTAAATTCTTGTTAAATGGTTGTCGTTTGGTTTTCTTATAAAGATTATCCTTTTTGCGCATTAAAGCTAAGAGCTTATCTGTTATCCATGGATCTTGAGGCGACGCGTACTTCTTTTTGCATTTAACTTGAACGGAATGACGAGCAACACATGACTTAAGCATAGAGATAAACAGTGCAAATGCTTTTTGTGGATCATTTGTAGAAAAGATAGGGGACCAGTCAAGGTTCGACACGGCGTCCAGGAATGCTTGTTTGTCTAATATAAACTTCGTGTACGTGATTTTTTCGGAGCCATGAGTATAGTGAAAATTTAAAAATATAGGATAGTGATCAGTTATGCAATGCATGCTCACTGATCTGGAGAGGCAGAGCAGAAGGGTGGGACTAAAAATGAATCTGCAGAAAACTAAAGTAATGTTTAACAGTCTCGGAAGGGAACAGCAGTTTACGATAGGTAGCGAGGCACTGGAAGTGGTAAGAGAATACATCTACTTAGGACAGGTAGTGACTGCTGATCCAGATCATGAGAGTGAAATAATCAGAAGAATAAGAATGGGCTGGGGTGCGTTTGGCAGGCATTCGCAGATCATGAACAGCAGGTTGCCATTATCCCTCAAGAGAAAAGTGTATAACAGCTGTGTCTTACCAGTACTCACGTACGGGGCAGAAACCTGGAGGCTTACGAAAAGGGTTCTACTTAAATTGAGGACGACGCAACGAGCTATGGAAAGAAGAATGATAGGTGTAACGTTAAGGGATAAGAAAAGAGCAGATTGGGTGAGGAAACAAACGCGCGTTAATGACATCTTAGTTGAAATCAAGAAAAAGAAATGGGCATGGGCAGGACATGTAATGAGGAGGGAAGATAACCGATGGTCATTAAGGGTTACGGACTGGATTCCGAGGGAAGGGAAGCGTAGCAGGGGGCGACAGAAAGTTAGGTGGGCAGATGAGATTAGGAAGTTTGGAGGGTCAACATGGCCACAATTAGTACATGACCGGGGTAGTTGGAGAAGTATGGGAGAGGCCTTTGCCCTGCAGTGGGCGTAATCAGGCTGATGATGATGATGATGATGATCAGTTATGTCGGTCATTATAACACCTGCGTCTGGTGTATATGCCAAATTTGATAATGCATGGTCAATTAATGTATCTATGGGGTGGTTAGCACATCGTGTCGGTATCTTAATTAAACATTCATAACCAAAGCTGTTAAAACAATTAGAATAATGTAAAGCATTAGTAGACGTACTATCAGCGAGGTTAATGTTGATGTCGCCTATAATAATTACATTTTTGTTTTCATCTGCTAGCAGTCCCATGACTTTATGGAGAGCAGTACAGAAGTCTGTTGCTGATGACGAGGGTGAACGATATATGCAACCAATTATTAGGTCTTTGTTGTCTATGTTGAGGAAGTCATTTTTAAGTTCAATCCAAACGTCTTCACAATTAGTTACATTAAGTTCAAGATCGTTCCTTCGGTTGTAAGTAATACCTGAATAGATATACAGCGCTGCGCCGCCATGGTTGCTGAATGGACGATTCGAGTGTTCAGGAACAAAACTAGAAAAACAGAAAAGGTGTTTATCGTGGTCGCTCAACCAAGTTTCAGATACTCCGATAATTGAAAATGGGAAGGTGAATGAAGAAACGAGATCGGAGAATTCATCGAAGTGCTTGCGCAGACTGCGCGCATTGAAGTGCAAGACAGATCGCTGATGATTTGAAAGAAGATTGTTTAGCTGGTTAGCTGTTAGATAGGACGAAATGGTGAGACTTGCCTAGGTGACAGGCGTGGCGCAAAGGTGGATTAGAGTTAGGTTATCGCTGAAAGGTCGGATTCGGTTGCGATGCGAAAGACGCGGCTTTCAGTTGTTTTCCGGGCCTTGATCTGACAGTTTTCTGTCCACAGAAATCTCCAGTTCTTTGTTTTTTTCAGACCCAAGGCTTTGGAAAACAGAGCTTTGTTTTCAAGTGTTAAATGTTCATTAACGAAGACAGGGTTCTCTTTTGCTGTGGCGAGGCCAATATCACTCAGGCAGAGTCTAGCTTTCCGTGCTTTCGCGACGAACTCGGCTTTCTTCGTTCTCGAGCAGAAGCGAGCGATGATGTTTTTATGTTCTGTTTTAGTAGGAACACGATGAACAACGTCGAGGTCAGTGGCCGTTACTGGGCGACCAATTTTGTTGCCAATAGTTTGAATGACTGTCACACAGTCCTCTCCTTGCGTGCAAGGGATGCCCTTAATCTCGACGTTGTTTAATCGAGATTATTGCTCCAGTTCGCCAACTTTCTTTGTGAGAGTGTTGTTGTTTGCTTGTAAAGCTTTGTTGTCGGATTTTAGCTCTTTGTTTTCGACACTCAGCTTTTCGACGAGTTTGCTTAGAAATTCCACGCTAGTTTCCAAACTATCAGTTCTTCTCTTAAGTTCTACGACGTCTATGCCCGAATTGCTCGCCCTCAGCAGAAATTTCCCAAAAATGTCATCAAGAAGTTTTTCGCTTACGTTTCCAAGCTTGGATTCTATGTCATCAATTCTTTTGGCGAGCTCCGCATTTGTAGGCATTGTTCACCGACCACACCCGGAAGGCCGCACGAGACGGCGCAAGCTTGGCAGTACACGTAAACACAAGTTCAGCAGCAATGTTTGGCAGCGGCTGCATCAATATTGGAATCTCAAATGACAACGATACATACGCATATGACTAACCTGCGGATACAGAGAACTTTGGTCAGTCTGTGTTCCTGTTGCCACAACCGCTGCCAGAATAAGGTGCCGGTACGGCTGCGCCTCCTTATACCCTTTTCTCACGGCGGGCTGGTGGCGCAAGCGCAACGCTGGCTCCGATAGCACCGAAGATTCTTGAATGG
Source organism: Dermacentor andersoni (assembly GCF_023375885.2). Classification (NCBI taxonomy): domain Eukaryota; kingdom Metazoa; phylum Arthropoda; class Arachnida; order Ixodida; family Ixodidae; genus Dermacentor; species Dermacentor andersoni. The sequence goes on from NC_092816.1 coordinate 147,218,595, forward strand.
CGCAGCTGCTGTAGGCCGGGACACACGTGGAAGCAGATAGCGGGACGTTGGTCACGGGGAGTGGAGGACGACGACACAAGCCTGCGGATACAGAGAACGTTGGTCAGTCTGTGTTCCTATTGCCACAACCGCTGCCAGAATAGCCATGCTGATTAGCACAGATGATGTCATATTAGCTTTAAAAATTCTGTATACGCTTTCAAAGTGCCTTTACAAAAACTGTATTGATTGCATTTAGCAGCGATATCGGCCCGCACTTTTCTATGTCGGATCGTTCACCGCTTTTAAAGATAGGTATGACCTTCTTCACCTGCAGTCCGACAGGATACACTCCATTTCCCAACGTATGGTTTAAGATATGCAGTAGATGGATTCCCAGTATATCGAAGTTGTTTTTTATCGGCCTAACAGGTAATGCTTCTGCCGCCTTAGCGACTGAAAGGTTGCTTACTGTTGTAACTAATTCTTGAATTTGTATGTGAGGCAATGCAAAAGTGTTGTTGTCACGCTCTGACATTTTCCCTTAAGGAACATCAGCATGTACCTTAGGCCCTAGGGAGGCAAAATAGGCACAATATGATTCAGCTGTACCTTCGTCAACAGTTTCAGGGAAAGTTGGATCCCAAGCCGATTGCGTAATTTACCGTGTCCCATCATTTTTTCTTGTATTTACATGCGCCTGCTTCAAGAGTGATGAATAACATTGTTTTTCTTTCCCTTTCCCTAATTGGAAACATAGATAGATCTAGATAGCGTTTAAATTGAGTTATGTAATGTTCCTTTGATCTCAACTGTTACAATTTGTGGTACCATTGATCCTTATCTTTTTACAACATTAATATTCCAGTATTCATCCAAGGACAATTAATTTGGCTAGCTGTATTTTTTCAGGGTCGGCATAGAGCGCCGTTCAACGGCATTTTTAATTATATATAGAAATTTCATTTACTCGGTGTCAACGTGTTTATCACATGCCATAATGAAATCTGTTCGTTCTAATATTCCACGCAGCAGGACGTAGTCTATGTTACTCAGTATTTTACTCTGTACCGAATGCAGTGTTTTTCAATAGCAAAAATAATGGATGAATGGTCTGCAATCAACTCACCTCAAGGACCAGTTTGCGCACCTTATGTAATATGACACAGGATGTGATCTACTGTGTAGTTGAGGTATTGGGGCGCGAGTTGCTTCTGTTTAAAAAGTTTTCTCCGAAATTATTGATGCTGTTTTGAAAGCTTACACTTCTACACCACGCTGTTACGGATCTGTGCGCCGACAACGGCGCGCGCAGGGGCGCGTTACATTTTACTAACAGTAACGCTACTACGCTCAGTCGGCCATAGCGGTAACGCCAAATACCCTTGTTCATCGATATCTGCGTCACTGAACAACGTGTCTTTCTTTTGATCTCAATAGTAGGCCCTGCCCAAACGGACAAGGCCTCTCAAAAATTGGCCTATAGGCTCATTGGAGTGTCCCTCCCCACGGTAATCTTTAGTAAAAGGCGAAAGATTAATACGTCGATTTGAGGAGAGACCTGAGCCATGAAATTACCTATGCTTACCTTGGCTGGTCTCCAAAATGGGGTCGCTTACTTGGCCAAGCGAACCTTCAAGCTTTTCTCAAATTTGCATGCTTAAAACTCAACTCTCCTTATTCTTTAGCAAGTATATAGCTGACTGGGCTATTCTACGTGTACTTCTTAATAGAGAAATATTACATATTGCCATATTCACGTTTAAAAGCTAATAACATAATAAAAATAGCCCGGATTGCTTGCACTGCACGCCTGTTATTTTTCATGCGCAGCAGTCGCCATCTGGTGTTGAACATCGAAGTTTTAAACACGTGTGGAGTACTTTTTTTTTTAACCGAATACTTTTATTATTAGTTCTAAAAGACAATACACACGCAGTTGGTCCCACCCATAGCCTCCAAGGCTCGTGATGGGTCCGCAAACTAAACAAATACAATAATATTAGCAGACTTTTTGATGAATGGGCTCAATCGTAACACACTTCAGTAAAACGCAAGAAAATTGGCAAGCTTAAGTATATCACTTTGTGGTATATTCGACCGAAGCAGAAAGTCCAAGGAATGTCCGACGCACCGACAGGGCATCGAAAATAAAAACGAGCTGTTTCTTGTTTTGTAAATTCATTTACACGCTTCTCCATTCCAACATATTTCCATAGAAATCAGGAAAATGTGTTTTAACGATGCGAATCATTCATTTCTTTCCATTACTTCGTTTGGAACGTAATTACACACGTAGGCTCCTTTATATTGTCCAGGTCTATGGATGTAGGTATTATGCGAAGGCGGGAAGGTAAATAGACTGTTTGTAGCGGCTCTTGTTTGTTTCATTGATAATCTGAATATAGTAAGGGGCAGCTCGTTATTGGACCTTATTTATTGTATTTCCTACTTCAGCTATCTTGAATTTATATGAAATATATACGGGTGACATGCATGGCTGCTCAAAAAGTAGCATACTGGCGTGAGTACTTCTTTAATAATTCATTATACGAGAAACACGTTACTGAAGGCGACAAACATGGTCTAATTATGTTTTGTATGTCCTGCCAGTCGTTTGCAGGCAATGGCATAAATCGCCGAGCACAAGTGAGAAATACAGAACGCGTGAAATCAGAGTCCAAAGCACTCTCTAGCCCTTAATAATACATGGCAGCCATGACCTAATTTGGAGCAGACATTAATAATTTGCTGTTTCCAGTGCATATCAGACTGAAACAGAGCACCAAGATATTACTTGCATTGCGACACGCTGAGCTCATTCTTGTTGTTAATAGTTGATGCAACGTGGTCACATATTTATGTTATTCGCGAGTGAAACACGGTGTACTTTATTTTCTGGTTAGTCAGCTTATTACTTATGTACCATTGTGATACTTCGCTAAGTTCTTAATTTTACATTTCAGTTCCTCCAAGTTATCGCCTGTGGAAAGTAATCCAGTGTCATCGGCATGCATAATAGATTCAGAATCCTTCAGACCTGACGGAAGATCGTTATTATGAAAAAAAAAAACAGAGGCTCAGCACGGAACCTTGCAGAACACAGAAAATAGTGCTTTGCGGTAGAGAGGTTAGATTGTTTACTGCAACATATTGTTTCCTATTTGAAAAATAACTTTTAATTAGATTAGAAATATTTCCTTTCAGACCCTAAGCTTCCGATTTCTGTTGCTGTATTGTCTGATCTACCGTATCGAAAGCTTTGGATACATCTAAGTAAACTAGTATGGCAAGTTTGTTACCATTCAGTGCAGTATTTATGATTTGTGTAAGAACAATACCTGCGGAAAACGTTGATGTTTAGGGCCTGAAGCCATGCTGATTAGCACAGATGATGTCATATTAGCTTTAAAAATTCTGTATACGCTTTCAAAGTGCCTTTACAAAAACCGTATTGATTGCATTTAGCAGCGATATCGGCCCGCACTTTTCTATGTCGGATCGTTCACCGCTTTTAAAGATAGGTATGACCTTCTTCACCTGCAGTCCGACAGGATACACTCCATTTCCCAACGTATGGTTTAAGATATGCAGTAGATGGATTCCCAGTATATCGAAGTTGTTTTTTATCAGCCTAAAAGGTAATGCTTCTGCCGCCTTAGCGACTGAAAGGTTGCTTACTGTTGTAACTAATTCTTGAATTTGTATGTGAGGCAATGCAAAAGTGTTGTTGTCACGCTCTGACATTTTCCCTTAAGGAACATCAGCATGTACCTTAGGCCCTACGGAGGCAAAATAGGCACAATATGATTCAGCTGTACCTTCGTCAACAGTTTCAGGGAAAGTAGAGATGTTGGATCTTGAGCCGATTGCGTAATTTACCGTGTCCCATCATTTTTTCTTGTATTTACATGCGCCTGCTTCAAGAGTCATGAATAACATTGTAAATGTTCCTTTGATCTCAACTGTTACCATTTGTGGTACCATTGATCCTTATCTTTTTACAACTATAGTATTCCAGTATTCATCGAAGGACAATTAATTTGGCTAGCTGTATTTTTTAAAGGTCGGCATAGAGCGCCGTTCAACGGCATTTTTAATTATATATAGAAATTTCATGTACTCGGTGTCAACGTGTTTATCACATGCCGTAATGAAATCTGTTCGTTCTAATATTCCACGCAGCAGGACGTAGTCTATGTTACTCAGTATTTTACTCTGTACCGAATGCAGTGTTTTTCAATAGCAAAAATAATGGATGAATGGTCTGCAATCAACTCACCTCAAGGACCAGCCTGCGCACCTTATATAATATGACACAGGATGTGATCTACTGTGTAGTTGAGGTATTGGGGCGCGAGTTGCTTCTGTTTAAAAAGTTTTCTCCGAAATTATTGATGCTGTTTTGAAAGCTTACACTTCTACACCACGCTGTTACGGATCTGTGCGCCGACAACGGCGCCCGCAGGGGCGCCTTACATTTTACTAACAGTAACGCTACTACGCTCAGTCGGCCATAGCGGTAACGCCAAATACCCTTGTTCATCGATATCTGCGTCACTGAACAACGTAAGTCTTTCTTTTGATCTCAATAGTAGGCCCTGCCCAAACGGGCAAGGCCTCTCAAAAATTGGCCTATAGGCTCGTTGGAGTGTCCCTCCCCACGGTAATCTTTAGTAAAAGGCGAAAGATGTGTTTAGAAAAAGTTTATTTCGACAAGAGACGATACGAACACTGAGTCACACTCACGCCACAATTCCACCGGTACGATAACATGTAAGAAACGAAACACAGCACGTTTTCCACGTAAGTAATGTCCGAGTCCTCACGCACCAACATATAAACACGTATACCCACAGAAAAGCACAGTTACACATAAACTAAATGCCATATGTACAAAAGATTTTCAATATATACAGTGTACACAATGGTTATGTACAATGATGATGTGATAGAACACTTTACACAATTTTGAAGTGATGTGCACGAGATGTGTATATACAAAATGATCATGTACACTAGAGGACACACACACAGAAATCACGGGCACCTGCATTCTATGTGCATTAAATTAATACTTCTGATGGTCTGGCTACAAGAACCAGGCTGGACGAAAATTCAGCCATACGCGTCTATCAGCCACCGAAAGGAAACGACATGACCACTGTCGAAGGAACTCTTCTTCTCCAAGGAAGAACAACTCCTCCGACAGAAACGATAGTAGCTCAGAGTAGAGCCTCCCCATAAGTGGAAACAGAGCGCGGTGACGACGCCCATGGCAACTGCCTCGCACCGGTTACGCCATAGACAGAAGGCCCCGGCAGCAATTAAAAGTCGCGCGAAGCGGCCACGTGAGCAGCGACCAGATGTAATAAAGCGGTTAACTCCAAGGCCACGAAATCCAGTATGCACGGCCCTCCAGAATATCCTGGCAACGACGCATTGCAGCAGTACATGTTTATTAGATTCTTGAAGGGGGCAATTGGGACACTGCGAAGATGGGACAACGCCCCACCGCTCAAGCCTGTCCCGAGTTGGAAGCACTTGCCACCCTAGACGCCACATGAAGTCGCGTAGGTGGCCAGGCAAAAATGACGCCGTTATCGCATCCCACGACACATTATTGGAACGTGCGAGGCGCGCTGGGGGAACTAGAGGAAGCAGTAAGGCTGACATAGTATCTACTACACGGTTTTGTAGAACGTGTACATCAGGACATACCTGTTGTATGTGGCGATAAAATGCCACGGCCGTACAGTAAAATGTAGGTGCGTTTAACACTTGTGGTCCGTGATTTAAGTGTACGCCCGGTAACATGTAGCGAATTTTCGTGCCAAGGAAATAGCAAGCGAGTTCACGCGCTGGACACTGATCATGCTGTAATAGACGGAGCAGAAATCGCAGAGCAAGCAGCCGGCAGCGGACAGACACGGATGGGAAGGCGAACCCACCGCGAGAGCGTGGTTGTCCAAGCGCCGCGCGACAGGCCAGTTCTGTACGGCCCGACCAGAAGAAGGCACCAAGAAGGGACTGCAAGGACCTAGTAACCCGCAATGGTGGCTGTACGACGTGACAAACGTACCACACTCGGCCGCAAAATACAGACTGCGCTAAGTACCTTCTTTCTGATAGGGGTAAATCATACCCTTGAACATCTTCAATATTTCGCCTTACATCTTCAAGATTGAGAGCCACACAGAGTCTGATATGCCATTAGAGGTGTAGTCAAGGCCTAAAATGCGAAGACAATTGCTCTTTTGAAGACGGAAAAGGGGACTTAGGCGTGTCTGTGGCGAACCAATGAACAAATAACGACATTTTGAAAAATTTAGCGCAGCACCTGAAATATTTCCGTACTCAGTGAAAATTCGAAGGCTACGGGTTAAGCTATCTTCATTCCTGAGATACAATGTGATGTCATCGGCGAAGGCTGTCACCTTCACAACACCGCTACCAGGCAGTGGGAGACCGCATACGTAAGGGTCTCTCACTATTGAGCGCAGAAATGGTTCAAGGCTGAGCACAAAGAGTACTGGGGATAGAGGGCACCCTTGACGAACGCCACGAGTAACGGGAAACGGTGCACTGTCTCGACCATCCAGGAACAATGTACTTCGGATGTTAGAATAGGTATTCCTAATAAGTTCAACAAAATTTGACGAGAAGCCGAACGAGGTCAGTACATTAAAAATGTAGTTATGTTCAAGGCGATCGAATGCCTTTTCTTGATCTAGTGAAACTAAGAGACCACGTGCCGACCTGGTGAGCGTGTATGTCATTATGCCACGCGTAACGAACGAAAGACTGTGTATCTCTCTGCCAGGGACTGAGCATGCCTGATGGTGTCCTATTAGGGAAGGCATCAGGCTTCTCAAGCGCCGGGTGAGAACAGCTGTGAAGGTTTTGTAGTCAACGTTGAGAAGCGTGATTGGCCTCCATTCCTCTGGGCGAACTGATGACGGATCGTGCTTAGGTATTAGCACAATGCGACCGTCCCGAAAACTAAGCGGGAAATCAAAGTTCTCAAAGCATTGGCTGATAACAGATACGAAAGTGGCACCAATATCTTCCCAGAACGTTAGATAAAACTCAACGGGTAACCCGTCCGGCCCTGGGGCCGAGCCACGCTTCATGGAAGATAATGCTGCCTTTACTTCCTCGGCTGATGGTCGTGCACAAAGACGGTCAGCTACCTCAGGTGGAACCTGAGGCAGATCACTAAGCAATGTATCAAATCCTCGAGAGCCAGAATCTATTTGCATGGTGGTACGTGCCATGTTTTCAAAGTGCGTTACGAAGAGCGAATAATCACGCGTGGGAGGTGGTGTAAGAGGAAGTGCTCTTGGGGCAGCAGAACCGAATGCATTCGGCTGTCTAAAAAGCGAGTTTCTTGAAAAACGCAGAACTTCGGGGTGTGCACTCGGATTACGTCTGCATCGCCAAGCAGCAGCTGACAAAGACGACGCCGCGATGAGGCGTTGGAAACGCCTCCGTAGCTCACGCTGCCAGGACCGCATCAACGGAGTCAGTTGATTGACCCGAAGTGCGATGCGGAGCTTCGTGGCAGTATCCGCCAGTTCTTCTGACATACGTCGTCTGAGTGCACGTCCTTCAACTGAACAGTGCAGACGCCACTGCACCTTGAGCGCATCCCATGACTCTCGGTCAGATCTAGAAACAGAGGCGCCCAAGACTCTTGACAAACAAGAGCGCGAGCGCGCGTCATGTAGAACGCGGATGTCCAGACGCCAGGGTTTTATTGATGAGGAAGCAGGGAAACGAATTTCAAGTATTACTGTTTTGTGGTCGGAAATATAAACAGGGGATAAAGGAAACGTTACCACATCAGACCGGGTGACATACTGAGCTAAACTGCTTGGCACATAGGCACGGTCTAACCTGCTTGACGACGCACCGCGTCGCCAGGTCCAGGCAAATAAAGAACCATGAAAAAGTTGATATGTATCCAGCAACGAAAAATGCTGGACGAGGCGACGCAACTCCCGTGCGTTCCAATCAGGGCGACCCCAGCCCGGGCCTTGCACATCTGCTCGCGTGTCTAAGACGCAGTTAAAATCCCCAATGAGCACCACGTGACGACCGTCAAGGAAATACACGTCCAGGTCACGGAAAAAATCATTGGACTTAATGGCCTGCGCGGGTCCATATATGCACAAAATCCGTAACCTAAATGAAGATAGTACACAATCAAATGCCAATATTCGCCCAGTCCCATCATAAAAGACATGATGATCTCGCAAGAGAGCTCTGTTGAAAATAATAATACCAACTCCGCTAGATCGTGATGTCGCGAAAGAGAAGAAACAGTCTAGGTTAAAAGTGCGTTTGAAAGTAAGGACATGTCCAATGGTGAAAAAATTTGTTTCTTGTAAACACAGTATGTCACAATTTTTTGCGCGGGCCACGCTGATAATTTCGGCTTGTTTTACGGGGCTTCGGAACCCTTGTGCACTTAATGAAATAATCTTCAGGGTGTCAGCCATAATTAATTAAATGTATTACCAAACTGACCTGGTCGTGTTGTTCAAGTCGGCGCCCTGGGAACAAGTCCAGGGGTTAAGCAGTGCACGCGTCACTTCTTCGACCCTCTCGAAGAAGGCCGAGGTTTTTTGGGCCGCTGTAACTCGGCACGGCGATCGGGGCCGCCGTCCGAGCCAGAGGCTGACGCATGAGCGCGCTTTACGTCTCGTGGGGCTGCCATTTCTATGTCGAGTTCATCCAGGCTTGGCGAGAGTCCAACCAACGCTGCTATCAACTCCGAGGCTGAAGCTGTTTTCTGATGAGGATGATGTCGGTAGCGGTAGGGCGGCGGGATTGATTTCATCGTCGCCGACAACTTCGGCAGCTGGGGTCTCGTTCAGATGTAATGGTTGCGCCGTTGTAGGAGATGTAATTGAGGCGGATGAAGCCACAGCAGATTTCGTGGGTATATCGACTGTAGTGATTGCAGGGTCAGGTGTTTTATCTGCATTTAAAACGTTGCTGCGATCAGGAGGACTGATGGTAGCAGCCGAAGTGGAGGCGCTTTCGGCCACAGCACGCGTGTCATTCGCTGCTTGGAAGGCCAGCGAACATGGCGTGTTGCGATCCGCCACGTCATGGTCTTCTTTCTCAGTAGATGAGGCCGGCGAAGATGGCGCGTTGTGACTTCCCGAGCTGCATGCCTCTTCTTTTTCATTTCTTGACGCTGCTTCTTGCGGTGTCAGTGCGATTTCTTTGGTTACGGCGTCACGCGCAGTCGCAACCGCAGTTGACGCCGGCGGTAAGGGTGGAAAGGCTCCAGCAGCAGCGTCTAAGTATGAACGCCGCACAGGGCACGCGACCGTAGGGTGACTATCCCCGCAACGCCGACAAGGACGGTCACACCCGTCGCTTTCGTGGCCATGGACGCCACAACGGCCACAGAACGCGGCGGTGCACTGTGCACGGTAGTGGTCGCTGGAACCGCACCGACGACACACGCGTTGCAAGCCGCGGTAGTCGAACGTCACACGATGACCAGAGACTCGCAGATAATTTGGGACCGGGGTTCTGGTACTCATTTCCATACGCACGAAGCGTGTGCCCGTGAGCACGCCACGTCTTCCGCTCATAAGACCAGCGTTGACAGACAGAACCTTGCCGTATAGAGATAGTGCCTGGACGAGGACTTCGTTCGGGACGAAGGACGGCAAAAAGAGGCAGGTTACGTTGGTTACCTGCGGGCCGACGGGGACGACGGGACAACGCTCGCCACCGATGACGAGGCAGCCAGCATCGACGATTAGAGTCATGGAAGCCATGCTCTTGACGGTGACTTGGAAGTTGAGGCCTCCCATGTGCTGAACGCAGTAGACCTCAGAGAGGCCAACTATTGAGGCCGTCGCGTCGACGACGGTCTCGGGACCATTCCCCGTAGGGACAACAACATCGAAGACGTGGGCCTTCGAGGGAGTCCATGACGCTGTAGGCGCCATGGCGTGAGAGGTGGACGTCCCCGACGTGGAACACGCAGGGGCGTCGGTAGAAGCGCTTGTTCCGTGCTCTTCTTCTTCTTCTTCCGCGTGGCTCAACCTATAATACGTGGATTTGAGGAGAGACCTGAGCGATGTAATTACCCATGCTTACCTTGGCTGGTCTCCAAAATGGGGTCGCTTACTTGGCCAAGCGAACCTTCAAGCTTTTCTCAAATTTGCATGCTTAAAACTCAACTCTCCTTATTCTTTAGCAAGTATATAGCTGACTGGGCTTTTCTACGTGTACTTCTTAATAGAGAAATATTACATATTGCCACATTCACGTTTAAAAGCTAATAACATATTAAAAATAGCCCGGATTGCTTGCACTGCACGCCTGCCATTTTTCATGCGCAGCAGTCGCCATCTGGTGTTGAACATCGAAGTTTTAAACGCGTGTGGAGGACTTTCTTTTTTAACCGAATACTTTTATTATTAGTTCTAAAAGACAATACACACGCAGTTGGTCCCACCCATAGCGTCCAAGGCTAGTGATGGGTCCGCAAACTAAACAAATACAATAATATTAGCAGACGTTTTGATGAATGGGCTCAATCACAACACACTTCAGTAAAACGCATGAAAATTGGCAAGCTTAAGTATATAACTTTGTGGTATATTCGACCGAAGCAGAAAGTCCAAGGAATGTCCGACGCACCGACAGGGCATCGAAAATAAAAACGAGCTGTTTCTTGTTTTGTAAATTCATTTACACGCTTCTCCATTCCAACATATTTCCATAGAAATCAGGAAAATATGTTTTAACGATGCGAATCATTCATTTCTTTCCATTACTTCGTTTGGAACTTCATTACACACGTAGGCTCCTTTATATTGTCCAGGTCTATGGATGTAGGTATTATGAGAAGGCGGGAAGGTAAATAGACTGTTTGTAGCGGCTCTTGTTTGTTTCATTGATAATCTGAATATAGTAAGGGGCAGCTCGTTATTGGACCTTATTTATTGTATTTCCTACTTCAGCTATCTTGAATTTATATGAAATATATACGGGTGACATGCATGGCTGCTCAAAAAGTAGCATACTGGCGTGAGTACTTCTTTAATAATTTATTATACGAGAAACACGTTACTGAAGGCGACAAACATGGTCTAAATATGTTTTGTATGTCCTGCCAGTCGTTTGCAGGCAATGGCATAAATCGCCGAGCACAAGTGAGAAATACAGAACGCGTGAAATCAAAAGTCCAAAGCACTCTCTAGCCCTTAGTAATACATGGCAGCCATGACTTAATTTGGAGCAGACATTAATAATTTGCTGTTTACAGTGCATATCAGACTGAAACACAGCACCAAGATATTACTTGCATTGCGACACGCTGAGCTCATTCTTGTTGTTAATAGTTGATGCAACGTGGTCACATATTTATGTTATTCGCGAGTGAAACACGGTGTACTTTAGTTTCTGGTTATAGTCAGCTTATTACTTATGTACCATTGTGATACTTCGCTAAGTTCTTAATTTTACATTTCAGTTCCTCCAAGTTATCGCCTGTGGAAAGTAATCCAGTGTCATCGGCATGCATAATAGATTCAGAATCCTTCAGACCTGACGGAAGATCGTTATTATGAAAAAAAAAAAAAAAAAAAAAAAACAGAGGCTCAGCACGGAACCTTGCAGAACACAGAAAATAGTGCTTTGCGGTAGAGAGGTTAGATTGTTTACTGCAACATATTGTTTCCTATTTGAAAAATAACTTTTAATTAGATTAGAAATATTTCCTTTCAGACCCTAAGCTTCCGATTTCTGTTGCTGTATTGTCTGATCTACCGTATCGAAAGCTTTGGATACATCTAAGTAAACTACTATGGCAAGTTTGTTACTATTCAGTGCAGTATTTATGATTTGTGTAAGAACAGTAACTGCGGAAAACGTTGATGTTTAGGGCCTCAAGCCATGCTGATTAGCACAGATGATGTCATATTAGCTTTAAAAATTCTGTATACGCTTTCAAAGTGCCTTTACAAAAACTGTATTGATTGCATTTAGCAGCGATATCGGCCCGCACTTTTCTATGTCGGATCGTTCACCGCTTTTAAAGATAGGTATGACCTTCTTCACCTGCAGTCCGACAGGATACACTCCATTTCCCAACGTATGGTTTAAGATATGCAGTAGATGGATTCCCAGTATATCGAAGTTGTTTTTTATCAGCCTAACAGGTAATGCTTCTGCCGCCTTAGCGACTGAAAGGTTGCTTACTGTTGTAACTAATTCTTGAATTTGTATGTGAGGCAATGCAAAAGTGTTGTCACGCTCTGACATTTTCCCTTAAGGAACATCAGCATGTACCTTAGGCCCTACGGAGGCAAAATAGGCACAATATGATTCAGCTGTACCTTCGTCAACAGTTTCAGGGAAAGTAGAGATGTTGGATCTTAAGCCGATTGCGTAATTTACCGTGTCCCATCATTTTTTCTTGTATTTACATGAGCCTGCTTCAAGAGTGATGAATAACATTGTTTTTCTTTCCCTTTCCCTAATTGGAAACATAGATAGATTTAGATACCGTTTAAATTGAGTTATGTAATGTTCCTTTGATCTCAACTGTTACCATTTGTGGTACCATTGATCCTTATCTTTTTACAACATTAATATTCCAGTATTCATCCAAGGACAATTAATTTGGCTAGCTGTATTTCGTAAAGGTCGGCATAGAGCGCCGTTCAACGGCATTTTTAATTATATATAGAAATTTCATGTACTCGGTGTCAACGTGTTTATCACATGCCGTAATGAAATCTGTTCGTTCTAATATTCCACGCAGCAGGACGGAGTCTATGTTACACAGTATTTTACTCTGTACCGAATGCAGTGTTTTTTATTTTAACAGTAACGCTACTACGCTCAGTCGGCCATAGCGGTAACGCCAAATACCCTTGTTCATCGATATCTGCGTCACTGAACAACGTAAGTCTTTCTTTTGATCTCAATAGCAGGCCCTGCCCAAACGGGCAAGGCCTCTCAAAAATTGGCCTATAGGCTCATTGGAGTGTCCCTCCCCACGGTAATCTTTAGTAAAAGGCGAAAGATTAATACGTGGATTTGAGGAGAGACCTGAGCGATGAAATTACCCATGCTTACCTTGGCTGGTCTCCAAAATGGGGTCGCTTACTTGGCCAAGCGAACCTTCAAGCTTTTCTCAAATTTACATGCTTAAAACTCAACTCTCCTTATTCTTTAGCAAGTATATAGCTGACTGGGCTTTTCTACGTGTACTTCTTAATAGAGAAATATTACATATTGCCATATTCACGTTTAAAAGCTAATAACATATTAAAAATAGCCCGGATTGCTTGCACTGCACGCCTGCCATTTTTCATGCGCAGCAGTCGCCATCTGGTGTTGAACATCGAAGTTTTAAACGCGTGTGGAGGACTTTCTTTTTTAACCGAATACTTTTATTATTAGTTCTAAAAGACAATACACACGCAGTTGGTGCCACCCATAGCCTCCAAGGCTAGTGATGGGTCCGCAAACTAAACAAATACAATAATATTAGCAGACTTTTTGATGAATGGGCTCAATCACAACACACTTCAGTAAAACGCAAGAAAATTGGCAAGCTTAAGTATATAACTTTGTGGTATATTCGACCGAAGCAGAAAGTCCAAGGAATGTCCGACGCACCGACAGGGCATCGAAAATAAAAACGAGCTGTTTCTTGTTTTGTAAATTCATTTACACGCTTCTCCATTCCAACATATTTCCATAGAAATCAGGAAAATATGTTTTAACGATGCGAATCATTCATTTCTTTCCATTACTTCGTTTGGAACTTCATTACACACGTAGGCTCCTTTATATTGTCCAGGTCTATGGATGTAGGTATTATGAGAAGGCGGGAAGGTAAATAGACTGTTTGTAGCGGCTCTTGTTTGTTTCATTGATAATCTGAATATAGTAAGGGGCAGCTCGTTATTGGACCTTATTTATTGTATTTCCTACTTCAGCTATCTTGAATTTATATGAAATATATACGGGTGACATGCATGGCTGCTCAAAAAGTAGCATACTGGCGTGAGTACTTCTTTAATAATTTATTATACGAGAAACACGTTACTGAAGGCGACAAACATGGTCTAAATATGTTTTGTATGTCCTGCCAGTCGTTTGCAGGCAATGGCATAAATCGCCGAGCACAAGTGAGAAATACAGAACGCGTGAAATCAAAAGTCCAAAGCACTCTCTAGCCCTTAGTAATACATGGCAGCCATGACTTAATTTGGAGCAGACATTAATAATTTGCTGTTTCCAGTGCATATCAGACTGAAACACAGCACCAAGATATTACTTGCATTGCGACACGCTGAGCTCATTCTTGTTGTTAATAGTTGATGCAACGTGGTCACATATTTATGTTATTCGCGAGTGAAACACGGTGTACTTTAGTTTCTGGTTATAGTCAGCTTATTACTTATGTACCATTGTGATACTTCGCTAAGTTCTTAATTTTACATTTCAGTTCCTCCAAGTTATCGCCTGTGGAAAGTAATCCAGTGTCATCGGCATGCATAATAGATTCAGAATCCTTCAGACCTGACGGAAGATCGTTATTATGAAAAAAAAAAAAAAAACAGAGGCTCAGCACGGAACCTTGCAGAACACAGAAAATAGTGCTTTGCGGTAGAGAGGTTAGATTGTTTACTGCAACATATTGTTTCCTATTTGAAAAATAACTTTTAATTAGATTAGAAATATTTCCTTTCAGACCCTAAGCTTCCGATTTCTGTTGCTGTATTGTCTGATCTACCGTATCGAAAGCTTTGGATACATCTAAGTAAACTACTATGGCAAGTTTGTTACTATTCAGTGCAGTATTTATGATTTGTGTAAGAACAGTAACTGCGGAAAACGTTGATGTTTAGGGCCTGAAGCCATGCTGATTAGCACAGATGATGTCATATTAGCTTTAAAAATTCTGTATACGCTTTCAAAGTGCCTTTACAAAAACTGTATTGATTGCATTTAGCAGCGATATCGGCCCGCACTTTTCTATGTCGGATCGTTCACCGCTTTTAAAGATAGGTATGACCTTCTTCACCTGCAGTCCGACAGGATACACTCCATTTCCCAACGTATGGTTTAAGATATGCAGTAGATGGATTCCCAGTATATCGAAGTTGTTTTTTATCAGCCTAACAGGTAATGCTTCTGCCGCCTTAGCGACTGAAAGGTTGCTTACTGTTGTAACTAATTCTTGAATTTGTATGTGAGGCAATGCAAAAGTGTTGTTGTCACGCTCTGACATTTTCCCTTAAGGAACATCAGCATGTACCTTATGCCCTACGGAGGCAAAATAGGCACAATATGATTCAGCTGTACCTTCGTCAACAGTTTCAGGGAAAGTAGAGATGTTGGATCTTAAGCCGATTGCGTAATTTACCGTGTCCCATCATTTTTTCTTGTATTTACATGCGCCTGCTTCAAGAGTGATGAATAACATTGTTTTTCTTTCCCTTTCCCTAATTGGAAACATAGATAGATTTAGATAGCGTTTAAATTGAGTTATGTAATGTTCCTTTGATCTGAACTGTTACCATTTGTGGTACCATTGATCCTTATCTTTTTACAACATTAATATTCCAGTATTCATCCAAGGACAATTAATTTGGCTAGCTGTATTTCTTAAAGGTCGGCATAGAGCGCCGTTCAACGGCATTTTTAATTATATATAGAAATTTCATGTACTCGGTGTCAACGTGTTTATCACATGCCGTAATGAAATCTGTTCGTTCTAATATTCCACGCAGCAGGACGGAGTCTATGTTCGAATGCAGTGTTTTTTATTTTAACAGTAACGCTACTACGCTCAGTCGGCCATAGCGGTAACGCCAAATACCCTTGTTCATCGATATCTGCGTCACTGAACAACGTAAGTCTTTCTTTTGATCTCAATAGCAGGCCCTGCCCAAACGGGCAAGGCCTCTCAAAAATTGGCCTATAGGCTCATTGGAGTGTCCCTCCCCACGGTAATCTTTAGTAAAAGGCGAAAGATTAATACGTGGATTTGAGGAGAGACCTGAGCGATGAAATTACCCATGCTTACCTTGGCTGGTCTCCAAAATGGGGTCGCTTACTTGGCCAAGCGAACCTTCAAGCTTTTCTCAAATTTGCATGCTTAAAACTCAACTCTCCTTATTCTTTAGCAAGTATATAGCTGACTGGGCTTTTCTACGTGTACTTCTTAATAGAGAAATATTACATATTGCCATATTCACGTTTAAAAGCTAATAACATATTAAAAATAGCCCGGATTGCTTGCACTGCACGCCTGCCATTTTTCATGCGCAGCAGTCGCCATCTGGTGTTGAACATCGAAGTTTTAAACGCGTGTGGAGGACTTTCTTTTTTAACCGAATACTTTTATTATTAGTTCTAAAAGACAATACACACGCAGTTGGTCCCACCCATAGCGTCCAAGGCTAGTGATGGGTCCGCAAACTAAACAAATACAATAATATTAGCAGACGTTTTGATGAATGGGCTCAATCACAACACACTTCAGTAAAACGCATGAAAATTGGCAAGCTTAAGTATATAACTTTGTGGTATATTCGACCGAAGCAGAAAGTCCAAGGAATGTCCGACGCACCGACAGGGCATCGAAAATAAAAACGAGCTGTTTCTTGTTTTGTAAATTCATTTACACGCTTCTCCATTCCAACATATTTCCATAGAAATCAGGAAA
Organism: Dermacentor andersoni; assembly: GCF_023375885.2. NCBI lineage: Eukaryota > Metazoa > Arthropoda > Arachnida > Ixodida > Ixodidae > Dermacentor > Dermacentor andersoni. The sequence goes on from NC_092816.1 coordinate 147,235,300, forward strand.
ATATGTTTTAACGATGCGAATCATTCATTTCTTTCCATTACTTCGTTTGGAACTTCATTACACACGTAGGCTCCTTTATATTGTCCAGGTCTATGGATGTAGGTATTATGAGAAGGCGGGAAGGTAAATAGACTGTTTGTAGCGGCTCTTGTTTGTTTCATTGATAATCTGAATATAGTAAGGGGCAGCTCGTTATTGGACCTTATTTATTGTATTTCCTACTTCAGCTATCTTGAATTTATATGAAATATATACGGGTGACATGCATGGCTGCTCAAAAAGTAGCATACTGGCGTGAGTACTTCTTTAATAATTTATTATACGAGAAACACGTTACTGAAGGCGACAAACATGGTCTAAATATGTTTTGTATGTCCTGCCAGTCGTTTGCAGGCAATGGCATAAATCGCCGAGCACAAGTGAGAAATACAGAACGCGTGAAATCAAAAGTCCAAAGCACTCTCTAGCCCTTAGTAATACATGGCAGCCATGGCTTAATTTGGAGCAGACATTAATAATTTGCTGTTTACAGTGCATATCAGACTGAAACACAGCACCAAGATATTACTTGCATTGCGACACGCTGAGCTCATTCTTGTTGTTAATAGTTGATGCAACGTGGTCACATATTTATGTTATTCGCGAGTGAAACACGGTGTACTTTAGTTTCTGGTTATAGTCAGCTTATTACTTATGTACCATTGTGATACTTCGCTAAGTTCTTAATTTTACATTTCAGTTCCTCCAAGTTATCGCCTGTGGAAAGTAATCCAGTGTCATCGGCATGCATAATAGATTCAGAATCCTTCAGACCTGACGGAAGATCGTTATTATGAAAAAAAAAAAAAAAAAAAAACAGAGGCTCAGCACGGAACCTTGCAGAACACAGAAAATAGTGCTTTGCGGTAGAGAGGTTAGATTGTTTACTGCAACATATTGTTTCCTATTTGAAAAATAACTTTTAATTAGATTAGAAATATTTCCTTTCAGACCCTAAGCTTCCGATTTCTGTTGCTGTATTGTCTGATCTACCGTATCGAAAGCTTTGGATACATCTAAGTAAACTACTATGGCAAGTTTGTTACTATTCAGTGCAGTATTTATGATTTGTGTAAGAACAGTAACTGCGGAAAACGTTGATGTTTAGGGCCTCAAGCCATGCTGATTAGCACAGATGATGTCATATTAGCTTTAAAAATTCTGTATACGCTTTCAAAGTGCCTTTACAAAAACTGTATTGATTGCATTTAGCAGCGATATCGGCCCGCACTTTTCTATGTCGGATCGTTCACCGCTTTTAAAGATAGGTATGACCTTCTTCACCTGCAGTCCGACAGGATACACTCCATTTCCCAACGTATGGTTTAAGATATGCAGTAGATGGATTCCCAGTATATCGAAGTTGTTTTTTATCAGCCTAACAGGTAATGCTTCTGCCGCCTTAGCGACTGAAAGGTTGCTTACTGTTGTAACTAATTCTTGAATTTGTATGTGAGGCAATGCAAAAGTGTTGTCACGCTCTGACATTTTCCCTTAAGGAACATCAGCATGTACCTTAGGCCCTACGGAGGCAAAATAGGCACAATATGATTCAGCTGTACCTTCGTCAACAGTTTCAGGGAAAGTAGAGATGTTGGATCTTAAGCCGATTGCGTAATTTACCGTGTCCCATCATTTTTTCTTGTATTTACATGAGCCTGCTTCAAGAGTGATGAATAACATTGTTTTTCTTTCCCTTTCCCTAATTGGAAACATAGATAGATTTAGATACCGTTTAAATTGAGTTATGTAATGTTCCTTTGATCTCAACTGTTACCATTTGTGGTACCATTGATCCTTATCTTTTTACAACATTAATATTCCAGTATTCATCCAAGGACAATTAATTTGGCTAGCTGTATTTCGTAAAGGTCGGCATAGAGCGCCGTTCAACGGCATTTTTAATTATATATAGAAATTTCATGTACTCGGTGTCAACGTGTTTATCACATGCCGTAATGAAATCTGTTCGTTCTAATATTCCACGCAGCAGGACGGAGTCTATGTTACACAGTATTTTACTCTGTACCGAATGCAGTGTTTTTTATTTTAACAGTAACGCTACTACGCTCAGTCGGCCATAGCGGTAACGCCAAATACCCTTGTTCATCGATATCTGCGTCACTGAACAACGTAAGTCTTTCTTTTGATCTCAATAGCAGGCCCTGCCCAAACGGGCAAGGCCTCTCAAAAATTGGCCTATAGGCTCATTGGAGTGTCCCTCCCCACGGTAATCTTTAGTAAAAGGCGAAAGATTAATACGTGGATTTGAGGAGAGACCTGAGCGATGAAATTACCCATGCTTACCTTGGCTGGTCTCCAAAATGGGGTCGCTTACTTGGCCAAGCAAACCTTCAAGCTTTTCTCAAATTTACATGCTTAAAACTCAACTCTCCTTATTCTTTAGCAAGTATATAGCTGACTGGGCTTTTCTACGTGTACTTCTTAATAGAGAAATATTACATATTGCCATATTCACGTTTAAAAGCTAATAACATATTAAAAATAGCCCGGATTGCTTGCACTGCACGCCTGCCATTTTTCATGCGCAGCAGTCGCCATCTGGTGTTGAACATCGAAGTTTTAAACGCGTGTGGAGGACTTTCTTTTTTAACCGAATACTTTTGTTATTAGTTCTAAAAGACAATACACACGCAGTTGGTGCCACCCATAGCCTCCAAGGCTAGTGATGGGTCCGCAAACTAAACAAATACAATAATATTAGCAGACTTTTTGATGAATGGGCTCAATCACAACACACTTCAGTAAAACGCAAGAAAATTGGCAAGCTTAAGTATATAACTTTGTGGTATATTAGACCGAAGCAGAAAGTCCAAGGAATGTCCGACGCACCGACAGGGCATCGAAAATAAAAACGAGCTGTTTCTTGTTTTGTAAATTCATTTACACGCTTCTCCATTCCAACATATTTCCATAGAAATCAGGAAAATATGTTTTAACGATGCGAATCATTCATTTCTTTCCATTACTTCGTTTGGAACTTCATTACACACGTAGGCTCCTTTATATTGTCCAGGTCTATGGATGTAGGTATTATGAGAAGGCGGGAAGGTAAATAGACTGTTTGTAGCGGCTCTTGTTTGTTTCATTGATAATCTGAATATAGTAAGGGGCAGCTCGTTATTGGACCTTATTTATTGTATTTCCTACTTCAGCTATCTTGAATTTATATGAAATATATACGGGTGACATGCATGGCTGCTCAAAAAGTAGCATACTGGCGTGAGTACTTCTTTAATAATTTATTATACGAGAAACACGTTACTGAAGGCGACAAACATGGTCTAAATATGTTTTGTATGTCCTGCCAGTCGTTTGCAGGCAATGGCATAAATCGCCGAGCACAAGTGAGAAATACAGAACGCGTGAAATCAAAAGTCCAAAGCACTCTCTAGCCCTTAGTAATACATGGCAGCCATGGCTTAATTTGGAGCAGACATTAATAATTTGCTGTTTACAGTGCATATCAGACTGAAACACAGCACCAAGATATTACTTGCATTGCGACACGCTGAGCTCATTCTTGTTGTTAATAGTTGATGCAACGTGGTCACATATTTATGTTATTCGCGAGTGAAACACGGTGTACTTTAGTTTCTGGTTATAGTCAGCTTATTACTTATGTACCATTGTGATACTTCGCTAAGTTCTTAATTTTACATTTCAGTTCCTCCAAGTTATCGCCTGTGGAAAGTAATCCAGTGTCATCGGCATGCATAATAGATTCAGAATCCTTCAGACCTGACGGAAGATCGTTATTATGAAAAAAAAAAAAAAAAAACAGAGGCTCAGCACGGAACCTTGCAGAACACAGAAAATAGTGCTTTGCGGTAGAGAGGTTAGATTGTTTACTGCAACATATTGTTTCCTATTTGAAAAATAACTTTTAATTAGATTAGAAATATTTCCTTTCAGACCCTAAGCTTCCGATTTCTGTTGCTGTATTGTCTGATCTACCGTATCGAAAGCTTTGGATACATCTAAGTAAACTACTATGGCAAGTTTGTTACTATTCAGTGCAGTATTTATGATTTGTGTAAGAACAGTAACTGCGGAAAACGTTGATGTTTAGGGCCTCAAGCCATGCTGATTAGCACAGATGATGTCATATTAGCTTTAAAAATTCTGTATACGCTTTCAAAGTGCCTTTACAAAAACTGTATTGATTGCATTTAGCAGCGATATCGGCCCGCACTTTTCTATGTCGGATCGTTCACCGCTTTTAAAGATAGGTATGACCTTCTTCACCTGCAGTCCGACAGGATACACTCCATTTCCCAACGTATGGTTTAAGATATGCAGTAGATGGATTCCCAGTATATCGAAGTTGTTTTTTATCAGCCTAACAGGTAATGCTTCTGCCGCCTTAGCGACTGAAAGGTTGCTTACTGTTGTAACTAATTCTTGAATTTGTATGTGAGGCAATGCAAAAGTGTTGTCACGCTCTGACATTTTCCCTTAAGGAACATCAGCATGTACCTTAGGCCCTACGGAGGCAAAATAGGCACAATATGATTCAGCTGTACCTTCGTCAACAGTTTCAGGGAAAGTAGAGATGTTGGTTCTTAAGCCGATTGCGTAATTTACCGTGTCCCATCATTTTTTCTTGTATTTACATGAGCCTGCTTCAAGAGTGATGAATAACATTGTTTTTCTTTCCCTTTCCCTAATTGGAAACATAGATAGATTTAGATACCGTTTAAATTGAGTTATGTAATGTTCCTTTGATCTCAACTGTTACCATTTGTGGTACCATTGATCCTTATCTTTTTACAACATTAATATTCCAGTATTCATCCAAGGACAATTAATTTGGCTAGCTGTATTTCGTAAAGGTCGGCATAGAGCGCCGTTCAACGGCATTTTTAATTATATATAGAAATTTCATGTACTCGGTGTCAACGTGTTTATCACATGCCGTAATGAAATCTGTTCGTTCTAATATTCCACGCAGCAGGACGGAGTCTATGTTACACAGTATTTTACTCTGTACCGAATGCAGTGTTTTTTATTTTAACAGTAACGCTACTACGCTCAGTCGGCCATAGCGGTAACGCCAAATACCCTTGTTCATCGATATCTGCGTCACTGAACAACGTAAGTCTTTCTTTTGATCTCAATAGCAGGCCCTGCCCAAACGGGCAAGGCCTCTCAAAAATTGGCCTATAGGCTCATTGGAGTGTCCCTCCCCACGGTAATCTTTAGTAAAAGGCGAAAGATTAATACGTGGATTTGAGGAGAGACCTGAGCGATGAAATTACCCATGCTTACCTTGGCTGGTCTCCAAAATGGGGTCGCTTACTTGGCCAAGCAAACCTTCAAGCTTTTCTCAAATTTACATGCTTAAAACTCAACTCTCCTTATTCTTTAGCAAGTATATAGCTGACTGGGCTTTTCTACGTGTACTTCTTAATAGAGAAATATTACATATTGCCATATTCACGTTTAAAAGCTAATAACATATTAAAAATAGCCCGGATTGCTTGCACTGCACGCCTGCCATTTTTCATGCGCAGCAGTCGCCATCTGGTGTTGAACATCGAAGTTTTAAACGCGTGTGGAGGACTTTCTTTTTTAACCGAATACTTTTATTATTAGTTCTAAAAGACAATACACACGCAGTTGGTGCCACCCATAGCCTCCAAGGCTAGTGATGGGTCCGCAAACTAAACAAATACAATAATATTAGCAGACTTTTTGATGAATGGGCTCAATCACAACACACTTCAGTAAAACGCAAGAAAATTGGCAAGCTTAAGTATATAACTTTGTGGTATATTCGACCGAAGCAGAAAGTCCAAGGAATGTCCGACGCACCGACAGGGCATCGAAAATAAAAACGAGCTGTTTCTTGTTTTGTAAATTCATTTACACGCTTCTCCATTCCAACATATTTCCATAGAAATCAGGAAAATATGTTTTAACGATGCGAATCATTCATTTCTTTCCATTACTTCGTTTGGAACTTCATTACACACGTAGGCTCCTTTATATTGTCCAGGTCTATGGATGTAGGTATTATGAGAAGGCGGGAAGGTAAATAGACTGTTTGTAGCGGCTCTTGTTTGTTTCATTGATAATCTGAATATAGTAAGGGGCAGCTCGTTATTGGACCTTATTTATTGTATTTCCTACTTCAGCTATCTTGAATTTATATGAAATATATACGGGTGACATGCATGGCTGCTCAAAAAGTAGCATACTGGCGTGAGTACTTCTTTAATAATTTATTATACGAGAAACACGTTACTGAAGGCGACAAACATGGTCTAAATATGTTTTGTATGTCCTGCCAGTCGTTTGCAGGCAATGGCATAAATCGCCGAGCACAAGTGAGAAATACAGAACGCGTGAAATCAAAAGTCCAAAGCACTCTCTAGCCCTTAGTAATACATGGCAGCCATGACTTAATTTGGAGCAGACATTAATAATTTGCTGTTTCCAGTGCATATCAGACTGAAACACAGCACCAAGATATTACTTGCATTGCGACACGCTGAGCTCATTCTTGTTGTTAATAGTTGATGCAACGTGGTCACATATTTATGTTATTCGCGAGTGAAACACGGTGTACTTTAGTTTCTGGTTATAGTCAGCTTATTACTTATGTACCATTGTGATACTTCGCTAAGTTCTTAATTTTACATTTCAGTTCCTCCAAGTTATCGCCTGTGGAAAGTAATCCAGTGTCATCGGCATGCATAATAGATTCAGAATCCTTCAGACCTGACGGAAGATCGTTATTATGAAAAAAAAAAAAAACAGAGGCTCAGCACGGAACCTTGCAGAACAAAGAAAATAGTGCTTTGCGGTAGAGAGGTTAGATTGTTTACTGCAACATATTGTTTCCTATTTGAAAAATAACTTTTAATTAGATTAGAAATATTTCCTTTCAGACCCTAAGCTTCCGATTTCTGTTGCTGTATTGTCTGATCTACCGTATCGAAAGCTTTGGATACATCTAAGTAAACTACTATGGCAAGTTTGTTACTATTCAGTGCAGTATTTATGATTTGTGTAAGAACAGTAACTGCGGAAAACGTTGATGTTTAGGGCCTCAAGCCATGCTGATTAGCACAGATGATGTCATATTAGCTTTAAAAATTCTGTATACGCTTTCAAAGTGCCTTTACAAAAACTGTATTGATTGCATTTAGCAGCGATATCGGCCCGCACTTTTCTATGTCGGATCATTCACCGCTTTTAAAGATAGGTATGACCTTCTTCACCTGCAGTCCGACAGGATACACTCCATTTCCCAACGTATGGTTTAAGATATGCAGTAGATGGATTCCCAGTATATCGAAGTTGTTTTTTATCAGCCTAACAGGTAATGCTTCTGCCGCCTTAGCGACTGAAAGGTTGCTTACTGTTGTAACTAATTCTTGAATTTGTATGTGAGGCAATGCAAAAGTGTTGTCACGCTCTGACATTTTCCCTTAAGGAACATCAGCATGTACCTTAGGCCCTACGGAGGCAAAATAGGCACAATATGATTCAGCTGTACCTTCGTCAACAGTTTCAGGGAAAGTAGAGATGTTGGATCTTAAGCCGATTGCGTAATTTACCGTGTCCCATCATTTTTTCTTGTATTTACATGAGCCTGCTTCAAGAGTGATGAATAACATTGTTTTTCTTTCCCTTTCCCTAATTGGAAACATAGATAGATTTAGATACCGTTTAAATTGAGTTATGTAATGTTCCTTTGATCTCAACTGTTACCATTTGTGGTACCATTGATCCTTATCTTTTTACAACATTAATATTCCAGTATTCATCCAAGGACAATTAATTTGGCTAGCTGTATTTCGTAAAGGTCGGCATAGAGCGCCGTTCAACGGCATTTTTAATTATATATAGAAATTTCATGTACTCGGTGTCAACGTGTTTATCACATGCCGTAATGAAATCTGTTCGTTCTAATATTCCACGCAGCAGGACGGAGTCTATGTTCGAATGCAGTGTTTTTTATTTTAACAGTAACGCTACTACGCTCAGTCGGCCATAGCGGTAACGCCAAATACCCTTGTTCATCGATATCTGCGTCACTGAACAACGTAAGTCTTTCTTTTGATCTCAATAGCAGGCCCTGCCCAAACGGGCAAGGCCTCTCAAAAATTGGCCTATAGGCTCATTGGAGTGTCCCTCCCCACGGTAATCTTTAGTAAAAGGCGAAAGATTAATACGTGGATTTGAGGAGAGACCTGAGCGATGAAATTACCCATGCTTACCTTGGCTGGTCTCCAAAATGGGGTCGCTTACTTGGCCAAGCGAACCTTCAAGCTTTTCTCAAATTTGCATGCTTAAAACTCAACTCTCCTTATTCTTTAGCAAGTATATAGCTGACTGGGCTTTTCTACGTGTACTTCTTAATAGAGAAATATTACATATTGCCATATTCACGTTTAAAAGCTAATAACATATTAAAAATAGCCCGGATTGCTTGCACTGCACGCCTGCCATTTTTCATGCGCAGCAGTCGCCATCTGGTGTTGAACATCGAAGTTTTAAACGCGTGTGGAGGACTTTCTTTTTTAACCGAATACTTTTATTATTAGTTCTAAAAGACAATACACACGCAGTTGGTCCCACTTATAGCCTCCAAGGCTAGTGATGGGTCCGCAAACTAAACAAATACAATAATATTAGCAGACTTTTTGATGAATGGGCTCAATCACAACACACTTCAGTAAAACGCATGAAAATTGGCAAGCTTAAGTATATAACTTTATGGTATATTCGACCGAAGCAGAAAGTCCAAGGAATGTCCGACGCACCGACAGGGCATCGAAAATAAAAACGAGCTGTTTCTTGTTTTGTAAATTCATTTACACGCTTCTCCATTCCAACATATTTCCATAGAAATCAGGAAAATATGTTTTAACGATGCGAATCATTCATTTCTTTCCATTACTTCGTTTGGAACTTCATTACACACGTAGGCTCCTTTATATTGTCCAGGTCTATGGATGTAGGTATTATGAGAAGGCGGGAAGGTAAATAGACTGTTTGTAGCGGCTCTTGTTTGTTTCATTGATAATCTGAATATAGTAAGGGGCAGCTCGTTATTGGACCTTATTTATTGTATTTCCTACTTCAGCTATCTTGAATTTATATGAAATATATACGGGTGACATGCATGGCTGCTCAAAAAGTAGCATACTGGCGTGAGTACTTCTTTAATAATTTATTATACGAGAAACACGTTACTGAAGGCGACAAACATGGTCTAAATATGTTTTGTATGTCCTGCCAGTCGTTTGCAGGCAATGGCATAAATCGCCGAGCACAAGTGAGAAATACAGAACGCGTGAAATCAAAAGTCCAAAGCACTCTCTAGCCCTTAGTAATACATGGCAGCCATGACTTAATTTGGAGCAGACATTAATAATTTGCTGTTTCCAGTGCATATCAGACTGAAACACAGCACCAAGATATTGCTTGCATTGCGACACGCTGAGCTCATTCTTGTTGTTAATAGTTGATGCAACGTGGTCATATATTTATGTTATTCGCGAGTGAAACACGGTGTACTTTATTTTCTGGTTATAGTCAGCTTATTACTTATGTACCATTGTGATACTTCGCTAAGTTCTTAATTTTACATTTCAGTTCCTCCAAGTTATCGCCTGTGGAAAGTAATCCAGTGTCATCGGCATGCATAATAGATTCAGAATCCTTCAGACCTGACGGAAGATCGTTATTATGAAAAAAAAAAAAAAAACAGAGGCTCAGCACGGAACCTTGCAGAACACAGAAAATAGTGCTCTGCGGTAGAGAGGTTAGATTGTTTACAGCAACATATTGTTTCCTATTTGAAAAATAACTTTTAATTAGATTAGAAATATTTCCTTTCAGACCCTAAGCTTCCGATTTCTGTTGCTGTATTGTCTGATCTACCGTATCGAAAGCTTTGGATACATCTAAGTAAACTACTATGGCAAGTTTGTTACTATTCAGTGCAGTATTTATGATTTGTGTAAGAACAGTAACTGCGGAAAACGTTGATGTTTAGGGCCTGAAGCCATGCTGATTAGCACAGATGATGTCATATTAGCTTTAAAAATTCTGTATACGCTTTCAAAGTGCCTTTACAAAAACTGTATTGATTGCATTTAGCAGCGATATCGGCCCGCACTTTTCTATGTCGGATCGTTCACCGCTTTTAAAGATAGGTATGACCTTCTTCACCTGCAGTCCGACAGGATACACTCCATTTCCCAACGTATGGTTTAAGATATGCAGTAGATGGATTCCCAGTATATCGAAGTTGTTTTTTATCAGCCTAACAGGTAATGCTTCTGCCGCCTTAGCGACTGAAAGGTTGCTTACTGTTGTAACTAATTCTTGAATTTGTATGTGAGGCAATGCAAAAGTGTTGTTGTCACGCTCTGACATTTTCCCTTAAGGAACATCAGCATGTACCTTAGGCCCTACGGAGGCAAAATAGGCACAATATGATTCAGCTGTACCTTCGTCAACAGTTTCAGGGAAAGTAGAGATGTTGGATCTTAAGCCGATTGCGTAATTTACCGTGTCCCATCATTTTTTCTTGTATTTACATACGCCTGCTTCAAGAGTGATGAATAACATTGTTTTTCTTTCCCTTTCCCTAATTGGAAACATAGATAGATTTAGATAGCGTTTAAATTGAGTTATGTAATGTTCCTTTGATCTCAACTGTTACCATTTGTGGTACCATTGATCCTTATCTTTTTACAACATTAATATTCCAGTATTCATATAAGGACAATTAATTTGGCTAGCTGTATTTCTTAAAGGTCGGCATAGAGCGCCGTTCAACGGCATTTTTAATTATATATAGAAATTTCATGTACTCGGTGTCAACGTGTTTATCACATGCCGTAATGAAATCTGTTCGTTCTAATATTCCACGCAGCAGGACGGAGTCTATGTTACACAGTATTTTACTCTGTACCGAATGCAGTGTTTTTTATTTTAACAGTAACGCTACTACGCTCAGTCGGCCATAGCGGTAACGCCAAATACCCTTGTTCATCGATATCTGCGTCACTGAACAACGTAAGTCTTTCTTTTGATCTCAATAGCAGGCCCTGCCCAAACGGGCAAGGCCTCTCAAAAATTGGCCTATAGGCTCATTGGAGTGTCCCTCCCCACGGTAATCTTTAGTAAAAGGCGAATAAGGAATTTTATTCGTGACTAGGGTACATCATTCAGGTTCCAGTCAGTTTACAATCGTCAAGGTCACAGACAGGTTCCGGACAAATTCAAACACACTGTTTCACATGGTGAAATTCAAACAAACTATTTCACATGGTGCATTCCAAGAATGGGTTTACAAGAATGTGGCAGGTTCTTTATCCCTGCTCTGGGCACAAACAGCACACTTCATGTCTTGCGCAACCCGTCGATTGGGGCGCACTGAAATTTCACTCTGCCATGCGTGAGTGCAATAAACGGGCATGACCACTTCTTAAGAAACTCTTCCTCACCCAAGAAGAGCTCTGTCTCTAGATGGTCAATTACTATAGTGTACATTCTTGAGAGCAGCCTCCACTGGTTTTTGCGGGGCTTACCCTGATTGACAGCGAGACCCCTGTTCTCCCACAGCACGAATAAACCAACTGCTATCAAGAGCCGGGCCACGTGGTTATGCGGGCAAGGCCCTCGGTTAACAAACCTTTGGATCTTTAGACAGGCATACGCCTTCCCCAACAACGTCCAAAACGTTTTGGCTACCTGACAGAAGAGCAAGGCGTGTTTGTTGTCTTCGTGTGATTTACAGTTAACACATTGTTCACTTTTGGTGTAGTGCCACTTGTACATACGGTCCGCTGTTGGTAAGACGGACCAACCAAAGCGCCAGGCGACATCCTGAATGTCGCCCGGTAACCAGCTGGGGGTTAGCAAGACCCATGGGAATTGTGTTTTGCTCGTGTCGTTTAACGAAGTTAGCAAGAGTTCTTGTGCTAGTTCCGTGTTGTGCACCTCCAAGAGGGGTGTTTCTAATCGCAGAGAAGAGATTCTCTTGAAAATGCCTATGACATGCCTATAGAAGGCTGGAGGGTTCACCGCTTTAGGACCTGTTACCTGTGCCTGAGAAAACAGGCGACCTTGAACACCCAGGATGTAGCAAGCTAGCTTCCTTGCTGGGTGGTCCGGACTCAATTGTAGTACTCTCAGTGTGGTCTTAAGAGCGAAAATATCTGCCAAAACAACCACTGAGGGAATGTTCCAGCCGCCTTTCTCTCTTGGCAGGCCAAGATTCTCGTACTTCACCAAGGCTGTCTTGGCATTCCAGAAAAAACGTATTATCTGCGACTTCACTTGTCTGGCTATCTGGTACGGTACGACCACAGAGTTGGCCAAAAACCACAGGCGGCCTGTAAGAACGCCCATTACGAGGAACCTTCGTACAGCGAAGGGAAAGCTGAACTTGAGGGCGTGGGACACCTCCTCTTTGAAAGAGTGGAGTTCCGTCTTCCAGCTCTCGACTGATGGACCCTTTGCATTGTACTCGATCCCTAGTATGCGAATCCTATTTACCACTTTAACACCATGCAGCGTTGTTGGTGTTGACGAGTGCAGACAGAGCGACTTACTTTTCTGGATATTAAGTTTCGCGCCTGAGATGGAGGCGTACTCTGCGAATACTCCTAGGGCTACGCCTAGGCTGTCTTCGTCTCTGTGATAAACCGTCACGTCGTCAGCATATGCCGTGACTTTTACGGAACAGTTGCCTGGGAGCTGTAACCCCAGCACGCTCTTGTGTTTTTCTATTTGCAACAGGAATGGTTCAATCGTCAAGGCGAAAAGCAATGGTGAAAGCGGACAGCCTTGTCGCACGCCGCGTGAAACCTGGAAGGACGCTACTATCTCCTGATTCATCGTCAGGTCGCTGCCGATATCATTGTACAGTTCCATGATCAGGTACACAAACTGCCTGGGAAACCCAAAGGCTAGTAATACCGCAAATATGTATGTGTGTTCCACCCTGTCAAAGGCTTGAGCTTGGTCGAGAGAAGTTAGCCACCCTCTGGCTTGTCTTGCCCCAGTGTACTCTATTATGTCCCTGTTAAGCATGTTTAGGGTTTGGACATTCCGCCCTGAGACGGAGCAGGATTGCCAAGAATGTATTAACGATGGCATGATCTCCTGCACTCGCATCGTCAGTACGGTGGTCAGCAGCTTGTAGTCGGTGCCCAGCAACGTGATGGGGCGCCAATTACGTGGATCCTCGAGGCCTTCTTCCGATTTGGGAAGTAAAATGATCCTTCCCTGCCTAAACGATTGCGGGAGAGTGTGCGTACTTATGAACTTATTGAGGACTTGACACAACTTCGGGCCTATGAGGTCCCAAAAAGTGGAGTAAAATTCAGCTGTAAGGCCGTCGAGACCTGGTGCTGAGCCTTTATGCAGGTGGTGTAATGCTCGCGAGAGCTCCTCTAATGAGATTGGAGTAACCAGGTAACAGTACTCCTCAGGTGAGAGCTGTGGCAGGTCCGCCAAAAAAGGATGGCCGAGTACACTATCTAACTTGAGCTCAAGCTCGTGGGTAGAGAGATTCTCAAAATGTGCGTGAAACCTTAAAATGTCCTGTTGACTGAAGTCCTTATTTTTTATCCGACTCAATCTGCGACTGCTTACATAGTTAAGCACTTCAGGGTGAGAGCTTGGTAAATGCCTGGCTGGAAATGAAGAAACAGAAGACGTTAAATTCCTCAGCCGCGTTAATCTCGTCTTAAGGTCGTTCAAGTAGGTCTTCATTAACAGTGTGGACGGTTGGCCCCGCTGTACGATCCGGATGCGATGCAATGTATGTCTTATCAAGTCGGAGTGCCTGTGCTTAAGCTTCTTTCCTTCATCTGTGCAGATCTCCCTCCATGATCGTTTGAGCTCGTCCCAGTTTCCTGTGTTCATCGTCGCCGCTAAGCGGTTACGGAGACTGGCCATGGCAGTTTCGTCGTGGAAAAGCTTATTATCCACTCGCCACAGGTGGGAAAAGAATACTCTATCTTTCATTTCGCAGATCAACTGCACCGGTCTGTGGTCCGAGATGTCTAAGGCGAACGGGGGAAGCTCCACTGCCTTGCAGTCCACGATTGAGGAGATCAAAGAAGGAGACGCATAAGCGCGGTCCAAGCGAGCCTGTACATCACCCCGGCTCCACGTGTGTTGAAACATTTGACCGTGTCGTAACACGTATGCGTCTGCTAGATTAAACTGCTGTACCAGTTTCTGGAGTTCAGAAATGTATGTGTCAACCCGCTCTTTAGAAGGGCCTGATCTGTCTGTGAGATTATTGAGAACACAGTTAAAGTCTCCTGTAAGTATGAAATGTTTCCGTTCCAGGAACAAAGGGTTCAGCTGTTTATAGAAGCTGGCCATTGCCGGGCTTCGAAGTGGTGCATAAATGTTTATAAGTCGGAATTTTTCTGTTTGGTACTCGAAGTCGAGTACCACCATGCGACCCTCGGGGTCGAAACTGAAATGGCATCCGTTTAGAAGTGACCAATTAAATATTATCACACCGGCCCCGCACGCTTGATGTGTGGGGAACGAGAAGAACCCTTTGGCCCGGAATTGCCTCTCAAGGCTCTTCACTTTCGCTATGGAGTCTATGTTCGTTTCCTGCAGACATAGAATGTCGCAGTGTAATTTTCTGGCGGCTCTTGCTACTGTTTTCTGCTTAGCTGTGCTGCTAAGTCCCCTGACATTCCACGAAACTATATTTAATGGCATGGTCTAGTAAAAAAGGAGACTAAATTACGGTGCAGACCTTTACGTGTTTATGTGACCTTAATTCGATTTTAATATGTGGGCCATCCCGGATAGTTTTAAGGTTTATATGCCATTACCGGACTTGGTCGACTGTCAGTTAATAGGCGTGATTCATGTAAGAGAAGCATTCCCCTGCTACCAGAAGAGCTCGTGCCCTTTGATGTGGGGTGTGCGTCATGGCAAGGCGGAACTGCAAGCCGGTCATAATAATACACACGTGGCAACATGCCTGTTGCCTAAAGAATAAACAAATTAACAACTTGGGTATGCATTGGTGGGTGGCATAACCCTGAACACTATACGAAGATGAAATGTTCAAAAAGTAAAGGATGGCCGATTGCGCGCTACGATCGCCGGCCCACCACTGTGCCCCACTATGCACATGACAATGAAATACATGTTGCAACATACCTGTTGCCTAAAACACACATCCACGTAATACACAATGCAACAATCATGGCACACTTTGATGGGTGGCTTAACCCTCTATACCAAAGGATGATGCAATATTGAGAAAAAAGGAAGGATGCCCGGTTGCGCGCTACGGCCGCCGGCATATTGGTGTGTGCCACTAGGCACATGACAATGATACGCATGTTGCAACATACCTGTTGCCTAAACACACATTCGCATACTACAGAATTCAAAAATCATGGCGCGCATTGAGGGGTGGCTTAACCCTCTGCAATAAACGATGATACAATGTTGAAAAATAAAGGATAGGCCGGTTGCGCGCTGCGACTGCCGACCCACTAGAGTGTCCGGGGCGCGTGTATACCACGGCGAGCATCGGTTGGCCCGCGTGCCTCCACGGCCAGTTGTTGCATTGTGGCGCAAAAACAATAATGATGAATATGTATTCTGGACGCTAAACTTGCGTCTATCCGCAGCCGCGCTGGGAACACGTGCCACACAAGTGGGCCCGAACAAAACAGTTTCGCCAGTGAACAGGAAGCGCCCCACACAAAAAAAAAAAAAAAAAAAAAAAAAAAAAAAGGCTCGGCATCCGTTCGATGACAGCGGGGTCACGCCCGCACAAGTGACAAACTGCAAGGCAAAAACACGCCACGGGCAAGACGAGCATTTTGACGCGGACCCGCGTCTATGTTGCTGCTTCCGCGCATGGAACACCCTCTACGTGGACAAAGATGCTACGTGAACGTGCAGGCAATGCCACGCCGGTCAGGGCAGCCATACCCCATGCTCGCTCAGCCAGCCGAGCCGCCACTCCCGCCCCAAGAGAGCAGCGTTGCACGAAAGATAAACCCGCTCCGACGAGCGAGACATCGAAAAGACGCGCCCACAGACAGCCCTCGTCGTATGCCCTCATAAGCGGCGGCGAGAACACAACCGTACAGGTAACTAGTTGAACCACGAGAAGAAAGGCCGTTGACTTCTCAGCGCGTCCGGCGCCGCTACGGGCTGGCCACGCAACCGAGGACGGAACAGTAGTCATAGGCCTAACTACGGACATGGTACACAATCTGCCGCGAACAGAAAAAGACGAAAGCATCTTTGTCGCTCACGTACCTAATAAAAGTCACTGTCGTCCGCATCCATTGCGTCGACAGACCCTGGTTCACTGTCACGTCGCCCGGGCGTTGGGTCTGTCCATTCCGTAGCGGACCAGTCCAACCGCCGTTCACCACTGTCGTCGCGCCTAGGTTTCTTGGCACTCCCGTGCGGCCGCTCCGTTCCGTGTTCCGCCGAGACTGAGGGAGTCACGGTGTTGCCGTGGCCGAGTGGCTCCGGCTGCTGGCGTACATCGCTGTGCGCTGCTCGGCTGTCTCCGGGGCGTGAGTCGCGCCTGCGCAGGTCGTCGCTGCTCTCGCCCCTCGGGGACTCTGGCGCCTCCTCGTCTATGACGAGCGCGCTCGGCTCGTCTGATGACGACGTCGACGACGTTTCGGCTTCCAGCAAGGTCGTCGCGTCGGTGCTCGCCTCGGAACCTCGTCGGGCGCCCCGCCTGTCCCCCCGTTCTCGCCGCCCCTTGGGGCTACTTCGTGTTACTAGTAGAACGGCTGCCTGTTGCTGGGTAACAGGCTCTGTACGAGGAAGCTGGTCCTGAGCTTGGGCGTCTTCCTCGCCCCCTGCTTCCTGGCCCGACTGCTCGATCGAACCGCTGCTTCGCCTTGTTTCGGTTTTGGCGCGGGGGCCAGTGGTGACCTCTTGCCCATCTTCATCGCCTGTTTTGTCCCACCATTGGCTCGAACTTCCGTCGGCGTCCTTCCGTTGTTCCGTGTCCGCTCGACTCGAACCAGGCGTCGGCCCGATGCTCTGCTGCCTCACGCCTTCCTGGGAGGGCGTGTGTCCGCTGTCGCCATCTTGTGCTCCCTTTCGGGTGCTACCGCCGCCACGGGATGCGGCTGCGGCGCCGCTTTCTGACTGGACGCTGCCGTGCTGGCTTGGCGTCTTGATGCCGTCGGTATCTTGCGGACCTTGCGGTTCGGTCCTCGGAACGAGGTCCTGCGACGTGGGACCGTGTTCCGCCCCTTCCCTACCGTTGCAGCTCCTCTGTAGGGACCGGGGCGCTGCCTTCAGCGGCGTGAACTTCCGCTGCGTCCTCTCGGCCTCCGGGGCCCTTCCGAGCGGCGGGAAGTCGTCCACTTCCATTGCTGCCATGCTATACGATTTTCGGGCGGTGCAATCTACGCTTGCGTGCGCGCCACCACAGCGGCGACACGCGAGCGAACAGGTCTCCTCTGGGTGCCCAAAGATGCCGCACCGTCGACAGAACGGTGTCTCGCACTGCGCTTTGTAGTGTCCCTCCTGGCTGCAACGGCGGCACAGCCGGCGGACACCTCTGTACTCAAACGTGGCACGATGACCACTCACCCGGGCGAAGTTCGGGAGGGGGTTGTCGTGTTTCATGTTCATCTTGAGGTACCTTGTACCTGTGCGTATACTGGGCCGGTCTTTATACCGGGCTTCCTCTATTTTCAGGGTGGTTCCATAGATCTTCAAACTCTCGGCTACTTCGTTGTCTGAAATGTAGCTCGGGAGGTACATGCAGGTGACGCTGGCGACTTGGCGTGCCACGGGGACTAGGGCAACGGCTTGGTTTCCGAGGCGGAGACCGCCTACTTCGAGAAGCTTGTGGACTGCGGGTGCAGTGTTGATACCGACTTGAAAGTCGAACGCTCCAAGGTGCTGGACGCTGTATATCTCATTGACTGTAACCAGGGCTTCAACGGCGTCGATTACTTCGTCCACGGACGTACCCGGTGGCGACCGGACGTTGAAAAAGTGATGCTTCGGCGGTGGCATGGCGACGATGACCCCGCGTGCCGCCCTCGCGCGGGCACGATGCGACTGGGTTCTGGCGGCAAGAAACTAGCTTGGTACGTGGATTTGAGGAGAGACCTGAGCGATGAAATTACCCATGCTTACCTTGGCTGGTCTCCAAAATGGGGTCGCTTACTTGGCCAAGCGAACCTTCAAGCTTTTCTCAAATTTGCATGCTTAAAACTCAACTCTCCTTATTCTTTAGCAAGTATATAGCTGACTGGGCTTTTCTACGTGTACTTCTTAATAGAGAAATATTACATATTGCCACATTCACGTTTAAAAGCTAATAACATATTAAAAATAGCCCGGATTGCTTGCACTGCACGCCTGCCATTTTTCATGCGCAGCAGTCGCCATCTGGTGTTGAACATCGAAGTTTTAAACGCGTGTGGAGGACTTTCTTTTTTAACCGAATACTTTTATTATTAGTTCTAAAAGACAATACACACGCAGTTGGTCCCACCCATAGCGTCCAAGGCTAGTGATGGGTCCGCAAACTAAACAAATACAATAATATTAGCAGAAGTTTTGATGAATGGGCTCAATCACAACACACTTCAGTAAAACGCATGAAAATTGGCAAGCTTAAGTATATAACTTTGTGGTATATTCGACCGAAGCAGAAAGTCCAAGGAATGTCCGACGCACCGACAGGGCATCGAAAATAAAAACGAGCTGTTTCTTGTTTTGTAAATTCATTTACACGCTTCTCCATTCCAACATATTTCCATAGAAATCAGGAAAATATGTTTTAACGATGCGAATCATTCATTTCTTTCCATTACTTCGTTTGGAACTTCATTACACACGTAGGCTCCTTTATATTGTCCAGGTCTATGGATGTAGGTATTATGAGAAGGCGGGAAGGTAAATAGACTGTTTGTAGCGGCTCTTGTTTGTTTCATTGATAATCTGAATATAGTAAGGGGCAGCTCGTTATTGGACCTTATTTATTGTATTTCCTACTTCAGCTATCTTGAATTTATATGAAATATATACGGGTGACATGCATGGCTGCTCAAAAAGTAGCATACTGGCGTGAGTACTTCTTTAATAATTTATTATACGAGAAACACGTTACTGAAGGCGACAAACATGGTCTAAATATGTTTTGTATGTCCTGCCAGTCGTTTGCAGGCAATGGCATAAATCGCCGAGCACAAGTGAGAAATACAGAACGCGTGAAATCAAAAGTCCAAAGCACTCTCTAGCCCTTAGTAATACATGGCAGCCATGACTTAATTTGGAGCAGACATTAATAATTTGCTGTTTACAGTGCATATCAGACTGAAACACAGCACCAAGATATTACTTGCATTGCGACACGCTGAGCTCATTCTTGTTGTTAATAGTTGATGCAACGTGGTCACATATTTATGTTATTCGCGAGTGAAACACGGTGTACTTTAGTTTCTGGTTATAGTCAGCTTATTACTTATGTACCATTGTGATACTTCGCTAAGTTCTTAATTTTACATTTCAGTTCCTCCAAGTTATCGCCTGTGGAAAGTAATCCAGTGTCATCGGCATGCATAATAGATTCAGAATCCTTCAGACCTGACGGAAGATCGTTATTATGAAAAAAAAAAAAAAAAAACAGAGGCTCAGCACGGAACCTTGCAGAACACAGAAAATAGTGCTTTGCGGTAGAGAGGTTAGATTGTTTACTGCAACATATTGTTTCCTATTTGAAAAATAACTTTTAATTAGATTAGAAATATTTCCTTTCAGACCCTAAGCTTCCGATTTCTGTTGCTGTATTGTCTGATCTACCGTATCGAAAGCTTTGGATACATCTAAGTAAACTACTATGGCAAGTTTGTTACTATTCAGTGCAGTATTTATGATTTGTGTAAGAACAGTAACTGCGGAAAACGTTGATGTTTAGGGCCTCAAGCCATGCTGATTAGCACAGATGATGTCATATTAGCTTTAAAAATTCTGTATACGCTTTCAAAGTGCCTTTACAAAAACTGTATTGATTGCATTTAGCAGCGATATCGGCCCGCACTTTTCTATGTCGGATCGTTCACCGCTTTTAAAGATAGGTATGACCTTCTTCACCTGCAGTCCGACAGGATACACTCCATTTCCCAACGTATGGTTTAAGATATGCAGTAGATGGATTCCCAGTATATCGAAGTTGTTTTTTATCAGCCTAACAGGTAATGCTTCTGCCGCCTTAGCGACTGAAAGGTTGCTTACTGTTGTAACTAATTCTTGAATTTGTATGTGAGGCAATGCAAAAGTGTTGTCACGCTCTGACATTTTCCCTTAAGGAACATCAGCATGTACCTTAGGCCCTACGGAGGCAAAATAGGCACAATATGATTCAGCTGTACCTTCGTCAACAGTTTCAGGGAAAGTAGAGATGTTGGATCTTAAGCCGATTGCGTAATTTACCGTGTCCCATCATTTTTTCTTGTATTTACATGCGCCTGCTTCAAGAGTGATGAATAACATTGTTTTTCTTTCCCTTTCCCTAATTGGAAACATAGATAGATTTAGATAGCGTTTAAATTGAGTTATGTAATGTTCCTTTGATCTCAACTGTTACCATTTGTGGTACCATTGATCCTTATCTTTTTACAACATTAATATTCCAGTATTCATCCAAGGACAATTAATTTGGCTAGCTGTATTTCTTAAAGGTCGGCATAGAGCGCCGTTCAACGGCATTTTTAATTATATATAGAAATTTCATGTACTCGGTGTCAACGTGTTTATCACATGCCGTAATGAAATCTGTTCGTTCTAATATTCCACGCAGCAGGACGGAGTCTATGTTCGAATGCAGTGTTTTTTATTTTAACAGTAACGCTACTACGCTCAGTCGGCCATAGCGGTAACGCCAAATACCCTTGTTCATCGATGTCTGCGTCACTGAACAACGTAAGTCTTTCTTTTGATCTCAATAGCAGGCCCTGCCCAAACGGGCAAGGCCTCTCAAAAATTGGCCTATAGGCTCATTGGAGTGTCCCTCCCCACGGTAATCTTTAGTAAAAGGCGAATAAGGAATTTTATTCGTGACTAGGGTACATCATTCAGGTTCCAGTCAGTTTACAATCGTCAAGGTCACAGACAGGTTCCGGGCAAATTCAAACACACTGTTTCACATGGTGAAATTCAAACAAACTATTTCACATGGTCCATTCCAAGAATGAGTTTACAAGAATGTGGCAGGTTCTATATCCCTGCCATAGGCACAAACAGCACACTTCATGTCTTGCGCAACCCGTCGATTGGGGCACACTGAAATTTCACTCTGCCATGCGTGAGTGCAATAAACGGGCATGACCACTTCTTAAGAAACTCTTCCTCGCCCAAGAAGAAGAGCTCTGTCTCTAAATGGTCAATTACTATAGTGTACATTCTTGAGAGCAGCCTCCACTGGTTTTTGCGGGGCTTACCCTGATTGACAGCGAGACCCCTGTTCTCCCACAGCACGAATAAACCAACTGCTATCAAGAGCCGGGCCACGTGGTTATGCGGGCAAGGTCCTTGGTTAACAAACCTTTGGATCTTTAGACAGGCATACGCCTTCCCCAACAACGTCCAAAACGTTTTTGCTACCTGACAGAAGAGCAAGGCGTGTTTGTTGTCTTCTTGTGATTTACAGTTAACACATTGTTCACTTTTGGTGTAGTGCCACTTGTACATACGGTCCGCTGTTGGTAAGACGGACCAACCAAAGCGCCAGGCGACATCCTGAATGTCGCCCGGTAACCAGCTGGGGGTTAGCAAGACCCATGGGAATTGTGTTTTGCTCGTGTCGTTTACCGAAGTTAGCAAGAGTTCTTGTGCTAGTTCCGTGTTGTGCACCTCCAAGAGGGGTGTTTCTAATCGCAGAGAAGAGATTCTCTTGAAAATGCCTATGACATGCCTATAGAAGGCTGGAGGGTTCACCGCTTTAGGACCTGTTACCTGTGCCTGAGAAAACAGGCGACCTTGAACACCCAGGAAGTAGCAAGCTAGCTTCCTTGCTGGGTGGTCCGGACTCAATTGTAGTACTCTCAGTGTGGTCTTAAGAGCGAAAATATCTGCCAAAACAACCACTGAGGGAATGTTCCAGCCGCCTTTCTCTCTTGGCAGGCCAAGATTCTCGTACTTCACCAAGGCTGTCTTGACATTCCAGAAAAAACGTATTATCTGCGACTTCACTTGTCTGGCTATCTGGTACGGTACGACCACAGAGTTGGCCAAAAACCACAGGCGGCCTGTAAGAACGCCCATTACGAGGAACCTTCGTACAGCGAAGGGAAAGCTGAACTTGAGGGCGTGGGACACCTCCTCTTTGAAAGAGTGGAGTTCCGTCTTCCAGCTCTCGACTGATGGACCCTTTGCATTGTACTCGATCCCTAGTATGCGAATCCTATTTACCACTTTAACACCATGCAGCGTTGTTGGTGTTGACGAGTGCAGACAGAGCGACTTACTTTTCTGGATATTAAGTTTCGCGCCTGAGATGGAGGCGTACTCTGCGAACACTCCTAGGGCTACGCCTAGGCTGTCTTCGTCTCTGTGATAAACCGTCACGTCGTCAGCATATGCCGTGACTTTTACGGAACAGTTGCCTGGGAGCTGTAACCCCAGCACGCTCTTGTGTTTTTCTATTTGCAACAGGAATGGTTCAATCGTCAAGGCGAAAAGCAATGGTGAAAGCGGACAGCCTTGTCGCACGCCGCGTGAAACCTGGAAGGACGCTACTATCTCCTGATTCATCGTCAGGTCGCTGCCGATATCATTGTACAGTTCCATGATCAGGTACACAAACTGCCTGGGAAACCCAAAGGCTAGTAATACCGCAAATATGTATGTGTGTTCCACCCTGTCAAAGGCTTGAGCTTGGTCGAGAGAAGTTAGCCACCCTCTGGCTTGTCTTGCCCCAGTGTACTCTATTATGTCCCTGTTAAGCATGTTTAGGGTTTGGACATTCCGCCCTGAGACGGAGCAGGATTGCCAAGAATGTATTAACGATGGCATGATCTCCTGCACTCGCATCGTCAGTACGGTGGTCAGCAGCTTGTAGTCGGTGCCCAGCAACGTGATGGGGCGCCAATTACGTGGATCCTCGAGGCCTTCTTCCGATTTGGGAAGTAAAATGATCCTTCCCTGCCTAAACGATTGCGGGAGAGTGTGCGTACTTATGAACTTATTGAGGACTTCACACAACTTCGGGCCTATGAGGTCCCAAAAAGTGGAGTAAAATTCAGCTGTAAGGCCGTCGAGACCTGGTGCTGAGCCTTTATGCAGGTGGTGTAATGCTCGCGAGAGCTCCTCTAATGAGATTGGAGTAACCAGGTAACAGTACTCCTCAGGTGAGAGCTGTGGCAGGTCCGCCAAGAAAGGATGGCCGAGTACACTATCTAACTTGAGCTTAAGCTCGTGGGTAGAGAGATTCTCAAAATGTGCGTGAAACCTTAAAATGTCCTGTTGACTGAAGTCCTTATTTTTTATCCGACTCAATCTGCGACTGCTTACATAGTTAAGCACTTCAGGGTGAGAGCTTGGTAAATGCCTGGCTGGAAATGAAGAAACAGAAGACGTTAAATTCCTCAGCCGCGTTAATCTCGTCTTAAGGTCGTTCAAGTAGGTCTTCATTAACAGTGTGGACGGTTGGCCCCGCTGTACGATCCGGATGCGATGCAATGTATGTCTTATCAAGTCGGAGTGCCTGTGCTTAAGCTTCTTTCCTTCATCTGTGCAGATCTCCCTCCATGATCGTTTGAGCTCGTCCCAGTTTCCTGTGTTCATCGTCGCCGCTAAGCGGTTACGGAGACTGGCCATGGCAGTTTCGTCGTGGAAAAGCTTATTATCCACTCGCCACAGGTGAGAAAAGAATACTCTATCTTTCATTTCGCAGATCAACTGCACCGGTCTGTGGTCCGAGATGTCTAAGGCGAACGGGGGAAGCTCCACTGCCTTGCAGTCCACGATCGAGGAGATCAAAGAAGGAGACGCATAAGCGCGGTCCAAGCGAGCCTGTACATCACCCCGGCTCCACGTGTGTTGAAACATTTGACCGTGTCGTAACACGTATGCGTCTGCTAGATTAAACTGCTGTACCAGTTTCTGGAGTTCAGAAATGTATGTGTCAACCCGCTCTTTAGAAGGGCCTGATCTGTCTGTGAGATTATTGAGAACACAGTTAAAGTCTCCTGTAAGTATGAAATGTTTCCGTTCCAGGAACAAAGGGTTCAGCTGTTTATAGAAGCTGGCCATTGCCGGGCTTCGAAGTGGTGCATAAATGTTTATAAGTCGGAATTTTTCTGTTTGGTACTCGAAGTCGAGTACCACCATGCGACCCTCGGGGTCGAAACTGAAATGGCATCCGTTTAGAAGTGACCAATTAAATATTATAACACCGGCCCCGCACGCTTGATGTGTGGGGAACGAGAAGAACCCTTTGGCCCGGAATTGCCTCTCAAGGCTCTTCACTTTCGCTATGGAGTCTATGTTCGTTTCCTGCAGACATAGAATGTCGCAGTGTAATTTTCTGGCGGCTCTTGCCACTGTTTTCTGCTTAGCTGTGCTGCTAAGTCCCCTGACATTCCACGAAACTATATTTAATGGCATGGTCTTGTAAAAAAGGAGACTAAATTACGGTGCAGACCTTTACGTGTTTATGTGACCTTAATTCGATTTTAATATGTGGGCCATCCCGGATAGTTTTAGGTTTATATGCCATTACCTGACTTGGTCGACTGTCAGTTAATAGGCGTGATTCATGTAAGAGAAGCATTCCCCTGCTACCAGAAGAGCTCGTGCCCTTTGATGTGGGGTGTGCGTCATGGCAAGGCGGAACTGCAAGCCGGTCATAATAATACGCATGTGGCAACATGCCTGTTGCCTAAAGAATACACAATTTAACAACTTGGGTATGCATTGGTGGGTGGCATAACCCTGAACACTGTACGAAGATGAAATGTTCAAAAAGTAAAGGATGGCCGATTGCGCGCTACGATCGCCGGCCCACCACTGTGCCCCACTATGCACATGACAATGAAATACATGTTGCAACATACCTGTTGCCTAAAACACACGTCCACGTAATACACAATGCAACAATCATGGCACACTTTGATGGGTGGCTTAACCCTCTATACCAAAGGATGATGCAATATTGAGAAAAAAAGAAGGATGCCCGGTTGCGCGCTACGGCCGCCGGCATATCGGTGTGTGCCACTAGGCACATGACAATAATACGCATGTTGCAACATACCTGTTGCCTAAAAACACATTCACATACTACAGAATTCAAAAATCATGGCGCGCATTGAGGGGTGGCTTAACCCTCTACACTAAACGATGATACAATGTTGAAAAATAAAGGATAGGCCGGTTGCGCGCTGCGACTGCCGACCCACTAGAGTGTCCGGGGCGCGTGTATACCACGGCGAGCATCGGTTGCCCCGCGTGCCTTCACGGCCAGCTGTTGCATTGTGGCGCAGAAACAATAATGATGAATATGTATTCTGGACGCTAAACTTGCGTCTATCCGCAGCCGCGCTGGGAACACGTGCCACGCAAGTGGGCCCGAACAAAACAGTTTCGCCAGTGAACAGGGTGCGCCCCACACAAAATGTCAAAAAAAAAAAAAAAAAAAAAAAAAAAGAAAAAAAAAAAAAAAAGGAAGGCTCGGCATCCGTTCGATGACAGCGGGGTCACGCCCGCACAAGTGACAAACTGCAAGGTAAAAACACGCCACGGGCAAGACGAGCATTTTGACGCGGACACGCGTCTATGTTGTTGCTTCCGCGCATGGAACACCCTCTACGTGGACAAAGATGCTACGTGAACGTGCAGGCAATGCCACGCCGGTCAGGGCAGCCATACCCCATGCTCGCTCAGCCAGCCGAGCCGCCACTCCCGCCCCAAGAGAGCAGCGTTGCACGAAAGATAAACCCGCTCCGACGAGCGAGACATCGAAAAGACGCGCCCACAGACAGCCCTCGCCGTATGCCCTCCTAAGCGGCGGCGAGAACACAACCGTACAGGTAACTAGTTGAACCACTAGAAGAAAGGCCGTTGACTTCTCAGCGCGTCCGGCGCCGCTACGGGCTGGCCACGCAACCGAGGACGGAACAGTAGTCATAGGCTTAACTACGGACGTGGTACACAATCTGCCATGAACAGAAAAAGACGAAAGCATCTTTGTCGCTCACGTACCTAATAAAAGTCACTGTCGTCCGCATCCATTGCGTCGACAGACCCTGGTTCACTGTCACGTCGCCCGGGCGTTAGGTCTGTCCATTCCGTAGCGGACCAGTCCAACCGCCGTTCACCACTGTCGTCGCGCCTAGGTTTCTTGGCACTCCCGTGCGGCCGCTCCGTTCCGTGTTCCGCCGAGACTGAGGGAGTCACGGTGCTGCCGTGGCCGAGTGGCTCCGGCTGCTGGCGTACATCGCTGTGCGCTGCTCGGCTGTCTCCGGGGCGTGAGTCGCGCCTGCGCAGGTCGTCGCTGCTCTCGCCCCTCGGGGATTCTGGCGCTTCCTCGTCTATGACGAGCGCGCTCGGCTCGTCTGATGACGACGTCGACGACGTTTCGGTTTCCAGCAAGGTCGTCGCGTCGGTGCTCGCCTCGGAACCTCGTCGGGCGCCCCGCCTGTCCCCCCGTTCTCGCCGCCCCTTGGGGCTACTTCGTGTTACTAGTAGAACGGCTGCCTGTTGCTGGGTAACAGGCTCTGTACGAGGAAGCTGGTCCTGAGCTTGGGCGTCTTCCTCGCCCCCTGCTTCCTGGCCCGACTGCTCGATCGAAACGCTGCTTCGCCTTGTTTCGGTTTTGGCGCGGGGGCCAGTGGTGACCTCTTGCCCATCTTCATCGCCTGTTTTGTCCCACCATTGGCTCGAACTTCCGTCGGCGTCCTTCCGTTGTTCCGTGTCCGCTCGACTCGAACCAGGCGTCGGCCCGATGCTCTGCTGCCTCACGCCTTCCTGGGAGGGCGTGTGTCCGCTGTCGCCATCTTGTGCTCCCTTTCGGGTGCTACCGCCGCCACGGGATGCGGCTGCGGCGCCGCTTTCTGGCTGGACGCTGTCGTGCTGGCTTGGCGTCTTGATGCCGTCGGTATCTTGCGGACCTTGCGGTTCCGTCCTCGGAACGAGGTCCTGCGACGTGGGACCGTGTTCCGCCCCTTCCCTACCGTTGCAGCTCCTCTGTAGGGACCGGGGCGCTGCCTTCAGCGGCGTGAACTTCCGCTGCGTCCTCTCGGCCTCCGGGGCCCTTCCGAGCGGCGGGAAGTCGTCCACTTCCATTGCTGCCATGCTATACGATTTTCGGGCGGTGCAATCCACGCTTGCGTGCGCGCCACCACAGCGGCGACACGCGAGCGAACAGGTCTCCTCTGGGTGCCCAAAGATGCCGCACCGTCGACAGAACGGTGTCTCGCACTGCGCTTTGTAGTGTCCCTCCTGGCTGCAACGGCGGCACAGCCGGCGGACACCTCTGTACTCAAACGTGGCACGATGACCACTCACCCGGGCGAAGTTCGGGAGGGGGTTGTCGTGTTTCATGTTCATCTTGAGGTACCTTGTACCTGTGCGTATACTGGGCCGGTCTTTATACCGGGCTTCCTCTATTTTCAGGGTGGTTCCATAGATCTTCAAACTCTCGGCTACTTCGTTGTCTGAAATGTAGCTCGGGAGGTACATGCAGGTGACGCTGGCGACTTGGCGTGCCACGGGGACTAGGGCGACAGCTTGGTTTCCGAGGCGGAGACCGCCTACTTCGAGAAGCTTGTGGACTGCGGGTGCAGAGTTGATACCGACTTGAAAGTCGAACGCTCCAAGGTGCTGGACGCTGTAGATCTCGTTGACCGTGACAAGGGCCTCAACGGCGTCGATAACTTCGTCCACGGACGTACCCGGTGGCGACCGGACGTTGAAAAAGTGATGCTTCGGCGGTGGCATGGCGACGATGACCCCGCGTGCCGCCCTCGCGCGGGCACGATGCGACTGGGTTCTGGCGGCAAAAAACTGGCTTGGTACGTGGATTTGAGGAGAGACCTGAGCGATGAAATTACCCATGCTTACCTTGGCTGGTCTCCAAAATGGGGTCGCTTACTTGGCCAAGCGAACCTTCAAGCTTTTCTCAAATTTGCATGCTTAAAACTCAACTCTCCTTATTCTTTAGCAAGTATATAGCTGACTGGGCTTTTCTACGTGTACTTCTTAATAGAGAAATATTACATACTGCCACATTCACGTTTAAAAGCTAATAACATATTAAAAATAGCCCGGATTGCTTGCACTGCACGCCTGCCATTTTTCATGCGCAGCAGTCGCCATCTGGTGTTGAACATCGAAGTTTTAAACGCGTGTGGAGGACTTTCTTTTTTAACCGAATACTTTTATTATTAGTTCTAAAAGACAATACACACGCAGTTGGTGCCACCCATAGCCTCCAAGGCTAGTGATGGGTCCGCAAACTAAACAAATACAATAATATTAGCAGACGTTTTGATGAATGGGCTCAATCACAACACACTTCAGTAAAACGCATGAAAATTGGCAAGCTTAAGTATATAACTTTGTGGTATATTCGACCGAAGCAGAAAGTCCAAGGAATGTCCGACGCACCGACAGGGCATCGAAAATAAAAACGAGCTGTTTCTTGTTTTGTAAATTCATTTACACGCTTCTCCATTCCAACATATTTCCATAGAAATCAGGAAAATATGTTTTAACGATGCGAATCATTCATTTCTTTCCATTACTTCGTTTGGAACTTCATTACACACGTAGGCTCCTTTATATTGTCCAGGTCTATGGATGTAGGTATTATGAGAAGGCGGGAAGGTAAATAGACTGTTTGTAGCGGCTCTTGTTTGTTTCATTGATAATCTGAATATAGTAAGGGGCAGCTCGTTATTGGACCTTATTTATTGTATTTCCTACTTCAGCTATCTTGAATTTATATGAAATATATACGGGTGACATGCATGGCTGCTCAAAAAGTAGCATACTGGCGTGAGTACTTCTTTAATAATTTATTATACGAGAAACACGTTACTGAAGGCGACAAACATGGTCTAAATATGTTTTGTATGTCCTGCCAGTCGTTTGCAGGCAATGGCATAAATCGCCGAGCACAAGTGAGAAATACAGAACGCGTGAAATCAAAAGTCCAAAGCACTCTCTAGCCCTTAGTAATACATGGCAGCCATGACTTAATTTGGAGCAGACATTAATAATTTGCTGTTTACAGTGCATATCAGACTGAAACACAGCACCAAGATATTACTTGCATTGCGACACGCTGAGCTCATTCTTGTTGTTAATAGTTGATGCAACGTGGTCACATATTTATGTTATTCGCGAGTGAAACACGGTGTACTTTAGTTTCTGGTTATAGTCAGCTTATTACTTATGTACCATTGTGATACTTCGCTAAGTTCTTAATTTTACATTTCAGTTCCTCCAAGTTATCGCCTGTGGAAAGTAATCCAGTGTCATCGGCATGCATAATAGATTCAGAATCCTTCAGACCTGACGGAAGATCGTTATTATGAAAAAAAAAAAAAAAAAACAGAGGCTCAGCACGGAACCTTGCAGAACACAGAAAATAGTGCTTTGCGGTAGAGAGGTTAGATTGTTTACTGCAACATATTGTTTCCTATTTGAAAAATAACTTTTAATTAGATTAGAAATATTTCCTGTCAGACCCTAAGCTTCCGATTTCTGTTGCTGTATTGTCTGATCTACCGTATCGAAAGCTTTGGATACATCTAAGTAAACTACTATGGCAAGTTTGTTACTATTCAGTGCAGTATTTATGATTTGTGTAAGAACAGTAACTGCGGAAAACGTTGATGTTTAGGGCCTCAAGCCATGCTGATTAGCACAGATGATGTCATATTAGCTTTAAAAATTCTGTATACGCTTTCAAAGTGCCTTTACAAAAACTGTATTGATTGCATTTAGCAGCGATATCGGCCCGCACTTTTCTATGTCGGATCGTTCACCGCTTTTAAAGATAGGTATGACCTTCTTCACCTGCAGTCCGACAGGATACACTCCATTTCCCAACGTATGGTTTAAGATATGCAGTAGATGGATTCCCAGTATATCGAAGTTGTTTTTTATCAGCCTAACAGGTAATGCTTCTGCCGCCTTAGCGACTGAAAGGTTGCTTACTGTTGTAACTAATTCTTGAATTTGTATGTGAGGCAATGCAAAAGTGTTGTCACGCTCTGACATTTTCCCTTAAGGAACATCAGCATGTACCTTAGGCCCTACGGAGGCAAAATAGGCACAATATGATTCAGCTGTACCTTCGTCAACAGTTTCAGGGAAAGTAGAGATGTTGGATCTTAAGCCGATTGCGTAATTTACCGTGTCCCATCATTTTTTCTTGTATTTACATGAGCCTGCTTCAAGAGTGATGAATAACATTGTTTTTCTTTCCCTTTCCCTAATTGGAAACATAGATAGATTTAGATACCGTTTAAATTGAGTTATGTAATGTTCCTTTGATCTCAACTGTTACCATTTGTGGTACCATTGATCCTTATCTTTTTACAACATTAATATTCGAGTATTCATCCAAGGACAATTAATTTGGCTAGCTGTATTTCTTAAAGGTCGGCATAGAGCGCCGTTCAACGGCATTTTTAATTATATATAGAAATTTCATGTACTCGGTGTCAACGTGTTTATCACATGCCGTAATGAAATCTGTTCGTTCTAATATTCCACGCAGCAGGACGGAGTCTATGTTCGAATGCAGTGTTTTTTATTTTAACAGTAACGCTACTACGCTCAGTCGGCCATAGCGGTAACGCCAAATACCCTTGTTCATCGATATCTGCGTCACTGAACAACGTAAGTCTTTCTTTTGATCTCAATAGCAGGCCCTGCCCAAACGGGCAAGGCCTCTCAAAAATTGGCCTATAGGCTCATTGGAGTGTCCCTCCCCACGGTAATCTTTAGTAAAAGGCGAAAGATTAATACGTGGATTTGAGGAGAGACCTGAGCGATGAAATTACCCATGCTTACCTTGGCTGGTCTCCAAAATGGGGTCGCTTACTTGGCCAAGCGAACCTTCAAGCTTTTCTCAAATTTGCATGCTTAAAACTCAACTCTCCTTATTCTTTAGCAAGTATATAGCTGACTGGGCTTTTCTACGTGTACTTCTTAATAGAGAAATATTACATACTGCCACATTCACGTTTAAAAGCTAATAACATATTAAAAATAGCCCGGATTGCTTGCACTGCACGCCTGCCATTTTTCATGCGCAGCAGTCGCCATCTGGTGTTGAACATCGAAGTTTTAAACGCGTGTGGAGGACTTTCTTTTTTAACCGAATACTTTTATTATTAGTTCTAAAAGACAATACACACGCAGTTGGTCCCACCCATAGCGTCCAAGGCTAGTGATGGGTCCGCAAACTAAACAAATACAATAATATTAGCAGACGTTTTGATGAATGGGCTCAATCACAACACACTTCAGTAAAACGCATGAAAATTGGCAAGCTTAAGTATATAACTTTGTGGTATATTCGACCGAAGCAGAAAGTCCAAGGAATGTCCGACGCACCGACAGGGCATCGAAAATAAAAACGAGCTGTTTCTTGTTTTGTAAATTCATTTACACGCTTCTCCATTCCAACATATTTCCATAGAAATCAGGAAAATATGTTTTAACGATGCGAATCATTCATTTCTTTCCATTACTTCGTTTGGAACTTCATTACACACGTAGGCTCCTTTATATTGTCCAGGTCTATGGATGTAGGTATTATGAGAAGGCGGGAAGGTAAATAGACTGTTTGTAGCGGCTCTTGTTTGTTTGATTGATAATCTGAATATAGTAAGGGGCAGCTCGTTATTGGACCTTATTTATTGTATTTCCTACTTCAGCTATCTTGAATTTATATGAAATATATACGGGTGACATGCATGGCTGCTCAAAAAGTAGCATACTGGCGTGAGTACTTCTTTAATAATTTATTATACGAGAAACACGTTACTGAAGGCGACAAACATGGTCTAAATATGTTTTGTATGTCCTGCCAGTCGTTTGCAGGCAATGGCATAAATCGCCGAGCACAAGTGAGAAATACAGAACGCGTGAAATCAAAAGTCCAAAGCACTCTCTAGCCCTTAGTAATACATGGCAGCCATGACTTAATTTGGAGCAGACATTAATAATTTGCTGTTTACAGTGCATATCAGACTGAAACACAGCACCAAGATATTACTTGCATTGCGACACGCTGAGCTCATTCTTGTTGTTAATAGTTGATGCAACGTGGTCACATATTTATGTTATTCGCGAGTGAAACACGGTGTACTTTAGTTTCTGGTTATAGTCAGCTTATTACTTATGTACCATTGTGATACTTCGCTAAGTTCTTAATTTTACATTTCAGTTCCTCCAAGTTATCGCCTGTGGAAAGTAATCCAGTGTCATCGGCATGCATAATAGATTCAGAATCCTTCAGACCTGACGGAAGATCGTTATTATGAAAAAAAAAAAAACAGAGGCTCAGCACGGAACCTTGCAGAACACAGAAAATAGTGCTTTGCGGTAGAGAGGTTAGATTGTTTACTGCAACATATTGTTTCCTATTTGAAAAATAACTTTTAATTAGATTAGAAATATTTCCTTTCAGACCCTAAGCTTCCGATTTCTGTTGCTGTATTGTCTGATCTACCGTATCGAAAGCTTTGGATACATCTAAGTAAACTACTATGGCAAGTTTGTTACTATTCAGTGCAGTATTTATGATTTGTGTAAGAACAGTAACTGCGGAAAACGTTGATGTTTAGGGCCTCAAGCCATGCTGATTAGCACAGATGATGTCATATTAGCTTTAAAAATTCTGTATACGCTTTCAAAGTGCCTTTACAAAAACTGTATTGATTGCATTTAGCAGCGATATCGGCCCGCACTTTTCTATGTCGGATCGTTCACCGCTTTTAAAGATAGGTATGACCTTCTTCACCTGCAGTCCGACAGGATACACTCCATTTCCCAACGTATGGTTTAAGATATGCAGTAGATGGATTCGCAGTATATCGAAGTTGTTTTTTATCAGCCTAACAGGTAATGCTTCTGCCGCCTTAGCGACTGAAAGGTTGCTTACTGTTGTAACTAATTCTTGAATTTGTATGTGAGGCAATGCAAAAGTGTTGTCACGCTCTGACATTTTCCCTTAAGGAACATCAGCATGTACCTTAGGCCCTACGGAGGCAAAATAGGCACAATATGATTCAGCTGTACCTTCGTCAACAGTTTCAGGGAAAGTAGAGATGTTGGATCTTAAGCCGATTGCGTAATTTACCGTGTCCCATCATTTTTTCTTGTATTTACATGAGCCTGCTTCAAGAGTGATGAATAACATTGTTTTTCTTTCCCTTTCCCTAATTGGAAACATAGATAGATTTAGATACCGTTTAAATTGAGTTATGTAATGTTCCTTTGATCTCAACTGTTACCATTTGTGGTACCATTGATCCTTATCTTTTTACAACATTAATATTCCAGTATTCATCCAAGGACAATTAATTTGGCTAGCTGTATTTCGTAAAGGTCGGCATAGAGCGCCGTTCAACGGCATTTTTAATTATATATAGAAATTTCATGTACTCGGTGTCAACGTGTTTATCACATGCCGTAATGAAATCTGTTCGTTCTAATATTCCACGCAGCAGGACGGAGTCTATGTTCGAATGCAGTGTTTTTTATTTTAACAGTAACGCTACTACGCTCAGTCGGCCATAGCGGTAACGCCAAATACCCTTGTTCATCGATATCTGCGTCACTGAACAACGTAAGTCTTTCTTTTGATCTCAATAGCAGGCCCTGCCCAAACGGGCAAGGCCTCTCAAAAATTGGCCTATAGGCTCATTGGAGTGTCCCTCCCCACGGTAATCTTTAGTAAAAGGCGAAAGATTAATACGTGGATTTGAGGAGAGACCTGAGCGATGAAACTACCCATGCTTACCTTGGCTGGTCTCCAAAATGGGGTCGCTTACTTGGCCAAGCGAACCTTCAAGCTTTTCTCAAATTTACATGCTTAAAACTCAACTCTCCTTATTCTTTAGCAAGTATATAGCTGACTGGGCTTTTCTACGTGTACTTCTTAATAGAGAAATATTACATACTGCCACATTCACGTTTAAAAGCTAATAACATATTAAAAATAGCCCGGATTGCTTGCACTGCACGCCTGCCATTTTTCATGCGCAGCAGTCGCCATCTGGTGTTGAACATCGAAGTTTTAAACGCGTGTGGAGGACTTTCTTTTTTAACCGAATACTTTTATTATTAGTTCTAAAAGACAATACACACGCAGTTGGTGCCACCCATAGCCTCCAAGGCTAGTGATGGGTCCGCAAACTAAACAAATACAATAATATTAGCAGACTTTTTGATGAATGGGCTCAATCACAACACACTTCAGTAAAACGCAAGAAAATTGGCAAGCTTAAGTATATAACTTTGTGGTATATTCGACCGAAGCAGAAAGTCCAAGGAATGTCCGACGCACCGACAGGGCATCGAAAATAAAAACGAGCTGTTTCTTGTTTTGTAAATTCATTTACACGCTTCTCCATTCCAACATATTTCCATAGAAATCAGGAAAATATGTTTTAACGATGCGAATCATTCATTTCTTTCCATTACTTCGTTTGGAACTTCATTACACACGTAGGCTCCTTTATATTGTCCAGGTCTATGGATGTAGGTATTATGAGAAGGCGGGAAGGTAAATAGACTGTTTGTAGCGGCTCTTGTTTGTTTCATTGATAATCTGAATATAGTAAGGGGCAGCTCGTTATTGGACCTTATTTATTGTATTGCCTACTTCAGCTATCTTGAATTTATATGAAATATATACGGGTGACATGCATGGCTGCTCAAAAAGTAGCATACTGGCGTGAGTACTTCTTTAATAATTTATTATACGAGAAACACGTTACTGAAGGCGACAAACATGGTCTAAATATGTTTTGTATGTCCTGCCAGTCGTTTGCAGGCAATGGCATAAATCGCCGAGCACAAGTGAGAAATACAGAACGCGTGAAATCAAAAGTCCAAAGCACTCTCTAGCCCTTAGTAATACATGGCAGCCATGACTTAATTTGGAGCAGACATTAATAATTTGCTGTTTCCAGTGCATATCAGACTGAAACACAGCACCAAGATATTACTTGCATTGCGACACGCTGAGCTCATTCTTGTTGTTAATAGTTGATGCAACGTGGTCACATATTTATGTTATTCGCGAGTGAAACACGGTGTACTTTAGTTTCTGGTTATAGTCAGCTTATTACTTATGTACCATTGTGATACTTCGCTAAGTTCTTAATTTTACATTTCAGTTCCTCCAAGTTATCGCCTGTGGAAAGTAATCCAGTGTCATCGGCATGCATAATAGATTCAGAATCCTTCAGACCTGACGGAAGATCGTTATTATGAAAAAAAAAAAAAAAAAACAGAGGCTCAGCACGGAACCTTGCAGAACACAGAAAATAGTGCTTTGCGGTAAAGAGGTTAGATTGTTTACTGCAACATATTGTTTCCTATTTGAAAAATAACTTTTAATTAGATTAGAAATATTTCCTTTCAGACCCTAAGCTTCCGATTTCTGTTGCTGTATTGTCTGATCTACCGTATCGAAAGCTTTGGATACATCTAAGTAAACTACTATGGCAAGTTTGTTACTATTCAGTGCAGTATTTATGATTTGTGTAAGAACAGTAACTGCGGAAAACGTTGATGTTTAGGGCCTGAAGCCATGCTGATTAGCACAGATGATGTCATATTAGCTTTAAAAATTCTGTATACGCTTTCAAAGTGCCTTTACAAAAACTGTATTGATTGCATTTAGCAGCGATATCGGCCCGCACTTTTCTATGTCGGATCGTTCACCGCTTTTAAAGATAGGTATGACCTTCTTCACCTGCAGTCCGACAGGATACACTCCATTTCCCAACGTATGGTTTAAGATATGCAGTAGATGGATTCCCAGTATATCGAAGTTGTTTTTTATCAGCCTAACAGGTAATGCTTCTGCCGCCTTAGCGACTGAAAGGTTGCTTACTGTTGTAACTAATTCTTGAATTTGTATGTGAGGCAATGCAAAAGTGTTGTTGTCACGCTCTGACATTTTCCCTTAAGGAACATCAGCATGTACCTTATGCCCTACGGAGGCAAAATAGGCACAATATGATTCAGCTGTACCTTCGTCAACAGTTTCAGGGAAAGTAGAGATGTTGGATCTTAAGCCGATTGCGTAATTTACCGTGTCCCATCATTTTTTCTTGTATTTACATGCGCCTGCTTCAAGAGTGATGAATAACATTGTTTTTCTTTCCCTTTCCCTAATTGGAAACATAGATAGATTTAGATAGCGTTTAAATTGAGTTATGTAATGTTCCTTTGATCTCAACTGTTACCATTTGTGGTACCATTGATCCTTATCTTTTTACAACATTAATATTCCAGTATTCATCCAAGGACAATTAATTTGGCTAGCTGTATTTCTTAAAGGTCGGCATAGAGCGCCGTTCAACGGCATTTTTAATTATATATAGAAATTTCATGTACTCGGTGTCAACGTGTTTATCACATGCCGTAATGAAATCTGTTCGTTCTAATATTCCACGCAGCAGGACGGAGTCTATGTTCGAATGCAGTGTTTTTTATTTTAACAGTAACGCTACTACGCTCAGTCGGCCATAGCGGTAACGCCAAATACCCTTGTTCATCGATATCTGCGTCACTGAACAACGTAAGTCTTTCTTTTGATCTCAATAGCAGGCCCTGCCCAAACGGGCAAGGCCTCTCAAAAATTGGCCTATAGGCTCATTGGAGTGTCCCTCCCCACGGTAATCTTTAGTAAAAGGCGAAAGATTAATACGTGGATTTGAGGAGAGACCTGAGCGATGAAATTACCCATGCTTACCTTGGCTGGTCTCCAAAATGGGGTCGCTTACTTGGCCAAGCGAACCTTCAAGCTTTTCTCAAATTTGCATGCTTAAAACTCAACTCTCCTTATTCTTTAGCAAGTATATAGCTGACTGGGCTTTTCTACGTGTACTTCTTAATAGAGAAATATTACATATTGCCATATTCACGTTTAAAAGCTAATAACATATTAAAAATAGCCCGGATTGCTTGCACTGCACGCCTGCCATTTTTCATGCGCAGCAGTCGCCATCTGGTGTTGAACATCGAAGTTTTAAACGCGTGTGGAGGACTTTCTTTTTTAACCGAATACTTTTATTATTAGTTCTAAAAGACAATACACACGCAGTTGGTCCCACCCATAGCGTCCAAGGCTAGTGATGGGTCCGCAAACTAAACAAATACAATAATATTAGCAGACGTTTTGATGAATGGGCTCAATCACAACACACTTCAGTAAAACGCATGAAAATTGGCAAGCTTAAGTATATAACTTTGTGGTATATTCGACCGAAGCAGAAAGTCCAAGGAATGTCCGACGCACCGACAGGGCATCGAAAATAAAAACGAGCTGTTTCTTGTTTTGTAAATTCATTTACACGCTTCTCCATTCCAACATATTTCCATAGAAATCAGGAAAATATGTTTTAACGATGCGAATCATTCATTTCTTTCCATTACTTCGTTTGGAACTTCATTACACACGTAGGCTCCTTTATATTGTCCAGGTCTATGGATGTAGGTATTATGAGAAGGCGGGAAGGTAAATAGACTGTTTGTAGCGGCTCTTGTTTGTTTCATTGATAATCTGAATATAGTAAGGGGCAGCTCGTTATTGGACCTTATTTATTGTATTTCCTACTTCAGCTATCTTGAATTTATATGAAATATATACGGGTGACATGCATGGCTGCTCAAAAAGTAGCATACTGGCGTGAGTACTTCTTTAATAATTTATTATACGAGAAACACGTTACTGAAGGCGACAAACATGGTCTAAATATGTTTTGTATGTCCTGCCAGTCGTTTGCAGGCAATGGCATAAATCGCCGAGCACAAGTGAGAAATACAGAACGCGTGAAATCAAAAGTCCAAAGCACTCTCTAGCCCTTAGTAATACATGGCAGCCATGGCTTAATTTGGAGCAGACATTAATAATTTGCTGTTTACAGTGCATATCAGACTGAAACACAGCACCAAGATATTACTTGCATTGCGACACGCTGAGCTCATTCTTGTTGTTAATAGTTGATGCAACGTGGTCACATATTTATGTTATTCGCGAGTGAAACACGGTGTACTTTAGTTTCTGGTTATAGTCAGCTTATTACTTATGTACCATTGTGATACTTCGCTAAGTTCTTAATTTTACATTTCAGTTCCTCCAAGTTATCGCCTGTGGAAAGTAATCCAGTGTCATCGGCATGCATAATAGATTCAGAATCCTTCAGACCTGACGGAAGATCGTTATTATGAAAAAAAAAAAAAAAAAAAAAACAGAGGCTCAGCACGGAACCTTGCAGAACACAGAAAATAGTGCTTTGCGGTAGAGAGGTTAGATTGTTTACTGCAACATATTGTTTCCTATTTGAAAAATAACTTTTAATTAGATTAGAAATATTTCCTTTCAGACCCTAAGCTTCCGATTTCTGTTGCTGTATTGTCTGATCTACCGTATCGAAAGCTTTGGATACATCTAAGTAAACTACTATGGCAAGTTTGTTACTATTCAGTGCAGTATTTATGATTTGTGTAAGAACAGTAACTGCGGAAAACGTTGATGTTTAGGGCCTCAAGCCATGCTGATTAGCACAGATGATGTCATATTAGCTTTAAAAATTCTGTATACGCTTTCAAAGTGCCTTTACAAAAACTGTATTGATTGCATTTAGCAGCGATATCGGCCCGCACTTTTCTATGTCGGATCGTTCACCGCTTTTAAAGATAGGTATGACCTTCTTCACCTGCAGTCCGACAGGATACACTCCATTTCCCAACGTATGGTTTAAGATATGCAGTAGATGGATTCGCAGTATATCGAAGTTGTTTTTTATCAGCCTAACAGGTAATGCTTCTGCCGCCTTAGCGACTGAAAGGTTGCTTACTGTTGTAACTAATTCTTGAATTTGTATGTGAGGCAATGCAAAAGTGTTGTCACGCTCTGACATTTTCCCTTAAGGAACATCAGCATGTACCTTAGGCCCTACGGAGGCAAAATAGGCACAATATGATTCAGCTGTACCTTCGTCAACAGTTTCAGGGAAAGTAGAGATGTTGGATCTTAAGCCGATTGCGTAATTTACCGTGTCCCATCATTTTTTCTTGTATTTACATGAGCCTGCTTCAAGAGTGATGAATAACATTGTTTTTCTTTCCCTTTCCCTAATTGGAAACATAGATAGATTTAGATACCGTTTAAATTGAGTTATGTAATGTTCCTTTGATCTCAACTGTTACCATTTGTGGTACCATTGATCCTTATCTTTTTACAACATTAATATTCCAGTATTCATCCAAGGACAATTAATTTGGCTAGCTGTATTTCGTAAAGGTCGGCATAGAGCGCCGTTCAACGGCATTTTTAATTATATATAGAAATTTCATGTACTCGGTGTCAACGTGTTTATCACATGCCGTAATGAAATCTGTTCGTTCTAATATTCCACGCAGCAGGACGGAGTCTATGTTCGAATGCAGTGTTTTTTATTTTAACAGTAACGCTACTACGCTCAGTCGGCCATAGCGGTAACGCCAAATACCCTTGTTCATCGATATCTGCGTCACTGAACAACGTAAGTCTTTCTTTTGATCTCAATAGCAGGCCCTGCCCAAACGGGCAAGGC
The DNA here is from genome assembly GCF_023375885.2 of Dermacentor andersoni. Taxonomy (NCBI): domain Eukaryota; kingdom Metazoa; phylum Arthropoda; class Arachnida; order Ixodida; family Ixodidae; genus Dermacentor; species Dermacentor andersoni. Next base: position 147,275,175 of record NC_092816.1, read on the forward strand.
CTCTCAAAAATTGGCCTATAGGCTCATTGGAGTGTCCCTCCCCACGGTAATCTTTAGTAAAAGGCGAAAGATTAATACGTGGATTTGAGGAGAGACCTGAGCGATGAAACTACCCATGCTTACCTTGGCTGGTCTCCAAAATGGGGTCGCTTACTTGGCCAAGCGAACCTTCAAGCTTTTCTCAAATTTACATGCTTAAAACTCAACTCTCCTTATTCTTTAGCAAGTATATAGCTGACTGGGCTTTTCTACGTGTACTTCTTAATAGAGAAATATTACATACTGCCACATTCACGTTTAAAAGCTAATAACATATTAAAAATAGCCCGGATTGCTTGCACTGCACGCCTGCCATTTTTCATGCGCAGCAGTCGCCATCTGGTGTTGAACATCGAAGTTTTAAACGCGTGTGGAGGACTTTCTTTTTTAACCGAATACTTTTATTATTAGTTCTAAAAGACAATACACACGCAGTTGGTGCCACCCATAGCCTCCAAGGCTAGTGATGGGTCCGCAAACTAAACAAATACAATAATATTAGCAGACTTTTTGATGAATGGGCTCAATCACAACACACTTCAGTAAAACGCAAGAAAATTGGCAAGCTTAAGTATATAACTTTGTGGTATATTCGACCGAAGCAGAAAGTCCAAGGAATGTCCGACGCACCGACAGGGCATCGAAAATAAAAACGAGCTGTTTCTTGTTTTGTAAATTCATTTACACGCTTCTCCATTCCAACATATTTCCATAGAAATCAGGAAAATATGTTTTAACGATGCGAATCATTCATTTCTTTCCATTACTTCGTTTGGAACTTCATTACACACGTAGGCTCCTTTATATTGTCCAGGTCTATGGATGTAGGTATTATGAGAAGGCGGGAAGGTAAATAGACTGTTTGTAGCGGCTCTTGTTTGTTTCATTGATAATCTGAATATAGTAAGGGGCAGCTCGTTATTGGACCTTATTTATTGTATTGCCTACTTCAGCTATCTTGAATTTATATGAAATATATACGGGTGACATGCATGGCTGCTCAAAAAGTAGCATACTGGCGTGAGTACTTCTTTAATAATTTATTATACGAGAAACACGTTACTGAAGGCGACAAACATGGTCTAAATATGTTTTGTATGTCCTGCCAGTCGTTTGCAGGCAATGGCATAAATCGCCGAGCACAAGTGAGAAATACAGAACGCGTGAAATCAAAAGTCCAAAGCACTCTCTAGCCCTTAGTAATACATGGCAGCCATGACTTAATTTGGAGCAGACATTAATAATTTGCTGTTTCCAGTGCATATCAGACTGAAACACAGCACCAAGATATTACTTGCATTGCGACACGCTGAGCTCATTCTTGTTGTTAATAGTTGATGCAACGTGGTCACATATTTATGTTATTCGCGAGTGAAACACGGTGTACTTTAGTTTCTGGTTATAGTCAGCTTATTACTTATGTACCATTGTGATACTTCGCTAAGTTCTTAATTTTACATTTCAGTTCCTCCAAGTTATCGCCTGTGGAAAGTAATCCAGTGTCATCGGCATGCATAATAGATTCAGAATCCTTCAGACCTGACGGAAGATCGTTATTATGAAAAAAAAAAAAAAAAAACAGAGGCTCAGCACGGAACCTTGCAGAACACAGAAAATAGTGCTTTGCGGTAAAGAGGTTAGATTGTTTACTGCAACATATTGTTTCCTATTTGAAAAATACCTTTTAATTAGATTAGAAATATTTCCTTTCAGACCCTAAGCTTCCGATTTCTGTTGCTGTATTGTCTGATCTACCGTATCGAAAGCTTTGGATACATCTAAGTAAACTACTATGGCAAGTTTGTTACTATTCAGTGCAGTATTTATGATTTGTGTAAGAACAGTAACTGCGGAAAACGTTGATGTTTAGGGCCTGAAGCCATGCTGATTAGCACAGATGATGTCATATTAGCTTTAAAAATTCTGTATACGCTTTCAAAGTGCCTTTACAAAAACTGTATTGATTGCATTTAGCAGCGATATCGGCCCGCACTTTTCTATGTCGGATCGTTCACCGCTTTTAAAGATAGGTATGACCTTCTTCACCTGCAGTCCGACAGGATACACTCCATTTCCCAACGTATGGTTTAAGATATGCAGTAGATGGATTCCCAGTATATCGAAGTTGTTTTTTATCAGCCTAACAGGTAATGCTTCTGCCGCCTTAGCGACTGAAAGGTTGCTTACTGTTGTAACTAATTCTTGAATTTGTATGTGAGGCAATGCAAAAGTGTTGTTGTCACGCTCTGACATTTTCCCTTAAGGAACATCAGCATGTACCTTATGCCCTACGGAGGCAAAATAGGCACAATATGATTCAGCTGTACCTTCGTCAACAGTTTCAGGGAAAGTAGAGATGTTGGATCTTAAGCCGATTGCGTAATTTACCGTGTCCCATCATTTTTTCTTGTATTTACATGCGCCTGCTTCAAGAGTGATGAATAACATTGTTTTTCTTTCCCTTTCCCTAATTGGAAACATAGATAGATTTAGATAGCGTTTAAATTGAGTTATGTAATGTTCCTTTGATCTCAACTGTTACCATTTGTGGTACCATTGATCCTTATCTTTTTACAACATTAATATTCCAGTATTCATCCAAGGACAATTAATTTGGCTAGCTGTATTTCTTAAAGGTCGGCATAGAGCGCCGTTCAACGGCATTTTTAATTATATATAGAAATTTCATGTACTCGGTGTCAACGTGTTTATCACATGCCGTAATGAAATCTGTTCGTTCTAATATTCCACGCAGCAGGACGGAGTCTATGTTCGAATGCAGTGTTTTTTATTTTAACAGTAACGCTACTACGCTCAGTCGGCCATAGCGGTAACGCCAAATACCCTTGTTCATCGATATCTGCGTCACTGAACAACGTAAGTCTTTCTTTTGATCTCAATAGCAGGCCCTGCCCAAACGGGCAAGGCCTCTCAAAAATTGGCCTATAGGCTCATTGGAGTGTCCCTCCCCACGGTAATCTTTAGTAAAAGGCGAAAGATTAATACGTGGATTTGAGGAGAGACCTGAGCGATGAAATTACCCATGCTTACCTTGGCTGGTCTCCAAAATGGGGTCGCTTACTTGGCCAAGCGAACCTTCAAGCTTTTCTCAAATTTGCATGCTTAAAACTCAACTCTCCTTATTCTTTAGCAAGTATATAGCTGACTGGGCTTTTCTACGTGTACTTCTTAATAGAGAAATATTACATATTGCCATATTCACGTTTAAAAGCTAATAACATATTAAAAATAGCCCGGATTGCTTGCACTGCACGCCTGCCATTTTTCATGCGCAGCAGTCGCCATCTGGTGTTGAACATCGAAGTTTTAAACGCGTGTGGAGGACTTTCTTTTTTAACCGAATACTTTTATTATTAGTTCTAAAAGACAATACACACGCAGTTGGTCCCACCCATAGCGTCCAAGGCTAGTGATGGGTCCGCAAACTAAACAAATACAATAATATTAGCAGACGTTTTGATGAATGGGCTCAATCACAACACACTTCAGTAAAACGCATGAAAATTGGCAAGCTTAAGTATATAACTTTGTGGTATATTCGACCGAAGCAGAAAGTCCAAGGAATGTCCGACGCACCGACAGGGCATCGAAAATAAAAACGAGCTGTTTCTTGTTTTGTAAATTCATTTACACGCTTCTCCATTCCAACATATTTCCATAGAAATCAGGAAAATATGTTTTAACGATGCGAATCATTCATTTCTTTCCATTACTTCGTTTGGAACTTCATTACACACGTAGGCTCCTTTATATTGTCCAGGTCTATGGATGTAGGTATTATGAGAAGGCGGGAAGGTAAATAGACTGTTTGTAGCGGCTCTTGTTTGTTTCATTGATAATCTGAATATAGTAAGGGGCAGCTCGTTATTGGACCTTATTTATTGTATTTCCTACTTCAGCTATCTTGAATTTATATGAAATATATACGGGTGACATGCATGGCTGCTCAAAAAGTAGCATACTGGCGTGAGTACTTCTTTAATAATTTATTATACGAGAAACACGTTACTGAAGGCGACAAACATGGTCTAAATATGTTTTGTATGTCCTGCCAGTCGTTTGCAGGCAATGGCATAAATCGCCGAGCACAAGTGAGAAATACAGAACGCGTGAAATCAAAAGTCCAAAGCACTCTCTAGCCCTTAGTAATACATGGCAGCCATGACTTAATTTGGAGCAGACATTAATAATTTGCTGTTTACAGTGCATATCAGACTGAAACACAGCACCAAGATATTACTTGCATTGCGACACGCTGAGCTCATTCTTGTTGTTAATAGTTGATGCAACGTGGTCACATATTTATGTTATTCGCGAGTGAAACACGGTGTACTTTAGTTTCTGGTTATAGTCAGCTTATTACTTATGTACCATTGTGATACTTCGCTAAGTTCTTAATTTTACATTTCAGTTCCTCCAAGTTATCGCCTGTGGAAAGTAATCCAGTGTCATCGGCATGCATAATAGATTCAGAATCCTTCAGACCTGACGGAAGATCGTTATTATGAAAAAAAAAAAAAAAAAAACAGAGGCTCAGCACGGAACCTTGCAGAACACAGAAAATAGTGCTTTGCGGTAGAGAGGTTAGATTGTTTACTGCAACATATTGTTTCCTATTTGAAAAATAACTTTTAATTAGATTAGAAATATTTCCTTTCAGACCCTAAGCTTCCGATTTCTGTTGCTGTATTGTCTGATCTACCGTATCGAAAGCTTTGGATACATCTAAGTAAACTACTATGGCAAGTTTGTTACTATTCAGTGCAGTATTTATGATTTGTGTAAGAACAGTAACTGCGGAAAACGTTGATGTTTAGGGCCTCAAGCCATGCTGATTAGCACAGATGATGTCATATTAGCTTTAAAAATTCTGTATACGCTTTCAAAGTGCCTTTACAAAAACTGTATTGATTGCATTTAGCAGCGATATCGGCCCGCACTTTTCTATGTCGGATCGTTCACCGCTTTTAAAGATAGGTATGACCTTCTTCACCTGCAGTCCGACAGGATACACTCCATTTCCCAACGTATGGTTTAAGATATGCAGTAGATGGATTCCCAGTATATCGAAGTTGTTTTTTATCAGCCTAACAGGTAATGCTTCTGCCGCCTTAGCGACTGAAAGGTTGCTTACTGTTGTAACTAATTCTTGAATTTGTATGTGAGGCAATGCAAAAGTGTTGTCACGCTCTGACATTTTCCCTTAAGGAACATCAGCATGTACCTTAGGCCCTACGGAGGCAAAATAGGCACAATATGATTCAGCTGTACCTTCGTCAACAGTTTCAGGGAAAGTAGAGATGTTGGATCTTAAGCCGATTGCGTAATTTACCGTGTCCCATCATTTTTTCTTGTATTTACATGAGCCTGCTTCAAGAGTGATGAATAACATTGTTTTTCTTTCCCTTTCCCTAATTGGAAACATAGATAGATTTAGATACCGTTTAAATTGAGTTATGTAATGTTCCTTTGATCTCAACTGTTACCATTTGTGGTACCATTGATCCTTATCTTTTTACAACATTAATATTCCAGTATTCATCCAAGGACAATTAATTTGGCTAGCTGTATTTCGTAAAGGTCGGCATAGAGCGCCGTTCAACGGCATTTTTAATTATATATAGAAATTTCATGTACTCGGTGTCAACGTGTTTATCACATGCCGTAATGAAATCTGTTCGTTCTAATATTCCACGCAGCAGGACGGAGTCTATGTTACACAGTATTTTACTCTGTACCGAATGCAGTGTTTTTTATTTTAACAGTAACGCTACTACGCTCAGTCGGCCATAGCGGTAACGCCAAATACCCTTGTTCATCGATATCTGCGTCACTGAACAACGTAAGTCTTTCTTTTGATCTCAATAGCAGGCCCTGCCCAAACGGGCAAGGCCTCTCAAAAATTGGCCTATAGGCTCATTGGAGTGTCCCTCCCCACGGTAATCTTTAGTAAAAGGCGAATAAGGAATTTTATTCGTGACTAGGGTACATCATTCAGGTTCCAGTCAGTTTACAATCGTCAAGGTCACAGACAGGTTCCGGGCAAATTCAAACACACTGTTTCACATGGTGAAATTCAAACAAACTATTTCACATGGTCCATTCCAAGAATGAGTTTACAAGAATGTGGCAGGTTCTATATCCCTGCCATAGGCACAAACAGCACACTTCATGTCTTGCGCAACCCGTCGATTGGGGCACACTGAAATTTCACTCTGCCATGCGTGAGTGCAATAAACGGGCATGACCACTTCTTAAGAAACTCTTCCTCGCCCAAGAAGAAGAGCTCTGTCTCTAAATGGTCAATTACTATAGTGTACATTCTTGAGAGCAGCCTCCACTGGTTTTTGCGGGGCTTACCCTGATTGACAGCGAGACCCCTGTTCTCCCACAGCACGAATAAACCAACTGCTATCAAGAGCCGGGCCACGTGGTTATGCGGGCAAGGTCCTTGGTTAACAAACCTTTGGATCTTTAGACAGGCATACGCCTTCCCCAACAACGTCCAAAACGTTTTTGCTACCTGACAGAAGAGCAAGGCGTGTTTGTTGTCTTCGTGTGATTTACAGTTAACACATTGTTCACTTTTGGTGTAGTGCCACTTGTACATACGGTCCGCTGTTGGTAAGACGGACCAACCAAAGCGCCAGGCGACATCCTGAATGTCGCCCGGTAACCAGCTGGGGGTTAGCAAGACCCATGGGAATTGTGTTTTGCTCGTGTCGTTTACCGAAGTTAGCAAGAGTTCTTGTGCTAGTTCCGTGTTGTGCACCTCCAAGAGGGGTGTTTCTAATCGCAGAGAAGAGATTCTCTTGAAAATGCCTATGACATGCCTATAGAAGGCTGGAGGGTTCACCGCTTTAGGACCTGTTACCTGTGCCTGAGAAAACAGGCGACCTTGAACACCCAGGAAGTAGCAAGCTAGCTTCCTTGCTGGGTGGTCCGGACTCAATTGTAGTACTCTCAGTGTGGTCTTAAGAGCGAAAATATCTGCCAAAACAACCACTGAGGGAATGTTCCAGCCGCCTTTCTCTCTTGGCAGGCCAAGATTCTCGTACTTCACCAAGGCTGTCTTGGCATTCCAGAAAAAACGTATTATCTGCGACTTCACTTGTCTGGCTATCTGGTACGGTACGACCACAGAGTTGGCCAAAAACCACAGGCGGCCTGTAAGAACGCCCATTACGAGGAACCTTCGTACAGCGAAGGGAAAGCTGAACTTGAGGGCGTGGGACACCTCCTCTTTGAAAGAGTGGAGTTCCGTCTTCCAGCTCTCGACTGATGGACCCTTTGCATTGTACTCGATCCCTAGTATGCGAATCCTATTTACCACTTTAACACCATGCAGCGTTGTTGGTGTTGACGAGTGCAGACAGAGCGACTTACTTTTCTGGATATTAAGTTTCGCGCCTGAGATGGAGGCGTACTCTGCGAACACTCCTAGGGCTACGCCTAGGCTGTCTTCGTCTCTGTGATAAACCGTCACGTCGTCAGCATATGCCGTGACTTTTACGGAACAGTTGCCTGGGAGCTGTAACCCCAGCACGCTCTTGTGTTTTTCTATTTGCAACAGGAATGGTTCAATCGTCAAGGCGAAAAGCAATGGTGAAAGCGGACAGCCTTGTCGCACGCCGCGTGAAACCTGGAAGGACGCTACTATCTCCTGATTCATCGTCAGGTCGCTGCCGATATCATTGTACAGTTCCATGATCAGGTACACAAACTGCCTGGGAAACCCAAAGGCTAGTAATACCGCAAATATGTATGTGTGTTCCACCCTGTCAAAGGCTTGAGCTTGGTCGAGAGAAGTTAGCCACCCTCTGGCTTGTCTTGCCCCAGTGTACTCTATTATGTCCCTGTTAAGCATGTTTAGGGTTTGGACATTCCGCCCTGAGACGGAGCAGGATTGCCAAGAATGTATTAACGATGGCATGATCTCCTGCACTCGCATCGTCAGTACGGTGGTCAGCAGCTTGTAGTCGGTGCCCAGCAACGTGATGGGGCGCCAATTACGTGGATCCTCGAGGCCTTCTTCCGATTTGGGAAGTAAAATGATCCTTCCCTGCCTAAACGATTGCGGGAGAGTGTGCGTACTTATGAACTTATTGAGGACTTCACACAACTTCGGGCCTATGAGGTCCCAAAAAGTGGAGTAAAATTCAGCTGTAAGGCCGTCGAGACCTGGTGCTGAGCCTTTATGCAGGTGGTGTAATGCTCGCGAGAGCTCCTCTAATGAGATTGGAGTAACCAGGTAACAGTACTCCTCAGGTGACAGCTGTGGCAGGTCCGCCAAGAAAGGATGGCCGAGTACACTATCTAACTTGAGCTTAAGCTCGTGGGTAGAGAGATTCTCAAAATGTGCGTGAAACCTTAAAATGTCCTGTTGACTGAAGTCCTTATTTTTTATCCGACTCAATCTGCGACTGCTTACATAGTTAAGCACTTCAGGGTGAGAGCTTGGTAAATGCCTGGCTGGAAATGAAGAAACAGAAGACGTTAAATTCCTCAGCCGCGTTAATCTCGTCTTAAGGTCGTTCAAGTAGGTCTTCATTAACAGTGTGGACGGTTGGCCCCGCTGTACGATCCGGATGCGATGCAATGTATGTCTTATCAAGTCGGAGTGCCTGTGCTTAAGCTTCTTTCCTTCATCTGTGCAGATCTCCCTCCATGATCGTTTGAGCTCGTCCCAGTTTCCTGTGTTCATCGTCGCCGCTAAGCGGTTACGGAGACTGGCCATGGCAGTTTCGTCGTGGAAAAGCTTATTATCCACTCGCCACAGGTGAGAAAAGAATACTCTATCTTTCATTTCGCAGATCAACTGCACCGGTCTGTGGTCCGAGATGTCTAAGGCGAACGGGGGAAGCTCCACTGCCTTGCAGTCCACGATCGAGGAGATCAAAGAAGGAGACGCATAAGCGCGGTCCAAGCGAGCCTGTACATCACCCCGGCTCCACGTGTGTTGAAACATTTGACCGTGTCGTAACACGTATGCGTCTGCTAGATTAAACTGCTGTACCAGTTTCTGGAGTTCAGAAATGTATGTGTCAACCCGCTCTTTAGAAGGGCCTGATCTGTCTGTGAGATTATTGAGAACACAGTTAAAGTCTCCTGTAAGTATGAAATGTTTCCGTTCCAGGAACAAAGGGTTCAGCTGTTTATAGAAGCTGGCCATTGCCGGGCTTCGAAGTGGTGCATAAATGTTTATAAGTCGGAATTTTTCTGTTTGGTACTCGAAGTCGAGTACCACCATGCGACCCTCGGGGTCGAAACTGAAATGGCATCCGTTTAGAAGTGACCAATTAAATATTATAACACCGGCCCCGCACGCTTGATGTGTGGGGAACGAGAAGAACCCTTTGGCCCGGAATTGCCTCTCAAGGCTCTTCACTTTCGCTATGGAGTCTATGTTCGTTTCCTGCAGACATAGAATGTCGCAGTGTAATTTTCTGGCGGCTCTTGCCACTGTTTTCTGCTTAGCTGTGCTGCTAAGTCCCCTGACATTCCACGAAACAATATTTAATGGCATGGTCTTGTAAAAAAGGAGACTAAATTACGGTGCAGACCTTTACGTGTTTATGTGACCTTAATTCGATTTTAATATGTGGGCCATCCCGGATAGTTTTAGGTTTATATGCCATTACCTGACTTGGTCGACTGTCAGTTAATAGGCGTGATTCATGTAAGAGAAGCATTCCCCTGCTACCAGAAGAGCTCGTGCCCTTTGATGTGGGGTGTGCGTCATGGCAAGGCGGAACTGCAAGCCGGTCATAATAATACGCATGTGGCAACATGCCTGTTGCCTAAAGAATACACAATTTAACAACTTGGGTATGCATTGGTGGGTGGCATAACCCTGAACACTGTACGAAGATGAAATGTTCAAAAAGTAAAGGATGGCCGATTGCGCGCTACGATCGCCGGCCCACCACTGTGCCCCACTATGCACATGACAATGAAATACATGTTGCAACATACCTGTTGCCTAAAACACACGTCCACGTAATACACAATGCAACAATCATGGCACACTTTGATGGGTGGCTTAACCCTCTATACCAAAGGATGATGCAATATTGAGAAAAAAAAGAAGGATGCCCGGTTGCGCGCTACGGCCGCCGGCATATCGGTGTGTGCCACTAGGCACATGACAATAATACGCATGTTGCAACATACCTGTTGCCTAAAAACACATTCACATACTACAGAATTCAAAAATCATGGCGCGCATTGAGGGGTGGCTTAACCCTCTACACTAAACGATGATACAATGTTGAAAAATAAAGGATAGGCCGGTTGCGCGCTGCGACTGCCGACCCACTAGAGTGTCCGGGGCGCGTGTATACCACGGCGAGCATCGGTTGCCCCGCGTGCCTTCACGGCCAGCTGTTGCATTGTGGCGCAGAAACAATAATGATGAATATGTATTCTGGACGCTAAACTTGCGTCTATCCGCAGCCGCGCTGGGAACACGTGCCACGCAAGTGGGCCCGAACAAAACAGTTTCGCCAGTGAACAGGGTGCGCCCCACACAAAATGTCAAAAAAAAAAAAAAAAAAAGAAAAAAAAAAAAAAAAAAGGAAGGCTCGGCATCCGTTCGATGACAGCGGGGTCACGCCCGCACAAGTGACAAACTGCAAGGTAAAAACACGCCACGGGCAAGACGAGCATTTTGACGCGGACACGCGTCTATGTTGTTGCTTCCGCGCATGGAACACCCTCTACGTGGACAAAGATGCTACGTGAACGTGCAGGCAATGCCACGCCGGTCAGGGCAGCCATACCCCATGCTCGCTCAGCCAGCCGAGCCGCCACTCCCGCCCCAAGAGAGCAGCGTTGCACGAAAGATAAACCCGCTCCGACGAGCGAGACATCGAAAAGACGCGCCCACAGACAGCCCTCGCCGTATGCCCTCCTAAGCGGCGGCGAGAACACAACCGTACAGGTAACTAGTTGAACCACTAGAAGAAAGGCCGTTGACTTCTCAGCGCGTCCGGCGCCGCTACGGGCTGGCCACGCAACCGAGGACGGAACAGTAGTCATAGGCTTAACTACGGACGTGGTACACAATCTGCCGTGAACAGAAAAAGACGAAAGCATCTTTGTCGCTCACGTACCTAATAAAAGTCACTGTCGTCCGCATCCATTGCGTCGACAGACCCTGGTTCACTGTCACGTCGCCCGGGCGTTAGGTCTGTCCATTCCGTAGCGGACCAGTCCAACCGCCGTTCACCACTGTCGTCGCGCCTAGGTTTCTTGGCACTCCCGTGCGGCCGCTCCGTTCCGTGTTCCGCCGAGACTGAGGGAGTCACGGTGCTGCCGTGGCCGAGTGGCTCCGGCTGCTGGCGTACATCGCTGTGCGCTGCTCGGCTGTCTCCGGGGCGTGAGTCGCGCCTGCGCAGGTCGTCGCTGCTCTCGCCCCTCGGGGATTCTGGCGCTTCCTCGTCTATGACGAGCGCGCTCGGCTCGTCTGATGACGACGTCGACGACGTTTCGGTTTCCAGCAAGGTCGTCGCGTCGGTGCTCGCCTCGGAACCTCGTCGGGCGCCCCGCCTGTCCCCCCGTTCTCGCCGCCCCTTGGGGCTACTTCGTGTTACTAGTAGAACGGCTGCCTGTTGCTGGGTAACAGGCTCTGTACGAGGAAGCTGGTCCTGAGCTTGGGCGTCTTCCTCGCCCCCTGCTTCCTGGCCCGACTGCTCGATCGAAACGCTGCTTCGCCTTGTTTCGGTTTTGGCGCGGGGGCCAGTGGTGACCTCTTGCCCATCTTCATCGCCTGTTTTGTCCCACCATTGGCTCGAACTTCCGTCGGCGTCCTTCCGTTGTTCCGTGTCCGCTCGACTCGAACCAGGCGTCGGCCCGATGCTCTGCTGCCTCACGCCTTCCTGGGAGGGCGTGTGTCCGCTGTCGCCATCTTGTGCTCCCTTTCGGGTGCTACCGCCGCCACGGGATGCGGCTGCGGCGCCGCTTTCTGGCTGGACGCTGTCGTGCTGGCTTGGCGTCTTGATGCCGTCGGTATCTTGCGGACCTTGCGGTTCCGTCCTCGGAACGAGGTCCTGCGACGTGGGACCGTGTTCCGCCCCTTCCCTACCGTTGCAGCTCCTCTGTAGGGACCGGGGCGCTGCCTTCAGCGGCGTGAACTTCCGCTGCGTCCTCTCGGCCTCCGGGGCCCTTCCGAGCGGCGGGAAGTCGTCCACTTCCATTGCTGCCATGCTATACGATTTTCGGGCGGTGCAATCCACGCTTGCGTGCGCGCCACCACAGCGGCGACACGCGAGCGAACAGGTCTCCTCTGGGTGCCCAAAGATGCCGCACCGTCGACAGAACGGTGTCTCGCACTGCGCTTTGTAGTGTCCCTCCTGGCTGCAACGGCGGCACAGCCGGCGGACACCTCTGTACTCAAACGTGGCACGATGACCACTCACCCGGGCGAAGTTCGGGAGGGGGTTGTCGTGTTTCATGTTCATCTTGAGGTACCTTGTACCTGTGCGTATACTGGGCCGGTCTTTATACCGGGCTTCCTCTATTTTCAGGGTGGTTCCATAGATCTTCAAACTCTCGGCTACTTCGTTGTCTGAAATGTAGCTCGGGAGGTACATGCAGGTGACGCTGGCGACTTGGCGTGCCACGGGGACTAGGGCGACAGCTTGGTTTCCGAGGCGGAGACCGCCTACTTCGAGAAGCTTGTGGACTGCGGGTGCAGAGTTGATACCGACTTGAAAGTCGAACGCTCCAAGGTGCTGGACGCTGTAGATCTCGTTGACCGTGACAAGGGCCTCAACGGCGTCGATAACTTCGTCCACGGACGTACCCGGTGGCGACCGGACGTTGAAAAAGTGATGCTTCGGCGGTGGCATGGCGACGATGACCCCGCGTGCCGCCCTCGCGCGGGCACGATGCGACTGGGTTCTGGCGGCAAAAAACTGGCTTGGTACGTGGATTTGAGGAGAGACCTGAGCGATGAAATTACCCATGCTTACCTTGGCTGGTCTCCAAAATGGGGTCGCTTACTTGGCCAAGCGAACCTTCAAGCTTTTCTCAAATTTACATGCTTAAAACTCAACTCTCCTTATTCTTTAGCAAGTATATAGCTGACTGGGCTTTTCTACGTGTACTTCTTAATAGAGAAATATTACATATTGCCATATTCACGTTTAAAAGCTAATAACATATTAAAAATAGCCCGGATTGCTTGCACTGCACGCCTGCCATTTTTCATGCGCAGCAGTCGCCATCTGGTGTTGAACATCGAAGTTTTAAACGCGTGTGGAGGACTTTCTTTTTTAACCGAATACTTTTATTATTAGTTCTAAAAGACAATACACACGCAGTTGGTGCCACCCATAGCCTCCAAGGCTAGTGATGGGTCCGCAAACTAAACAAATACAATAATATTAGCAGACTTTTTGATGAATGGGCTCAATCACAACACACTTCAGTAAAACGCAAGAAAATTGGCAAGCTTAAGTATATAACTTTGTGGTATATTCGACCGAAGCAGAAAGTCCAAGGAATGTCCGACGCACCGACAGGGCATCGAAAATAAAAACGAGCTGTTTCTTGTTTTGTAAATTCATTTACACGCTTCTCCATTCCAACATATTTCCATAGAAATCAGGAAAATATGTTTTAACGATGCGAATCATTCATTTCTTTCCATTACTTCGTTTGGAACTTCATTACACACGTAGGCTCCTTTATATTGTCCAGGTCTATGGATGTAGGTATTATGAGAAGGCGGGAAGGTAAATAGACTGTTTGTAGCGGCTCTTGTTTCTTTCATTGATAATCTGAATATAGTAAGGGGCAGCTCGTTATTGGACCTTATTTATTGTATTTCCTACTTCAGCTATCTTGAATTTATATGAAATATATACGGGTGACATGCATGGCTGCTCAAAAAGTAGCATACTGGCGTGAGTACTTCTTTAATAATTTATTATACGAGAAACACGTTACTGAAGGCGACAAACATGGTCTAAATATGTTTTGTATGTCCTGCCAGTCGTTTGCAGGCAATGGCATAAATCGCCGAGCACAAGTGAGAAATACAGAACGCGTGAAATCAAAAGTCCAAAGCACTCTCTAGCCCTTAGTAATACATGGCAGCCATGACTTAATTTGGAGCAGACATTAATAATTTGCTGTTTCCAGTGCATATCAGACTGAAACACAGCACCAAGATATTACTTGCATTGCGACACGCTGAGCTCATTCTTGTTGTTAATAGTTGATGCAACGTGGTCACATATTTATGTTATTCGCGAGTGAAACACGGTGTACTTTAGTTTCTGGTTATAGTCAGCTTATTACTTATGTACCATTGTGATACTTCGCTAAGTTCTTAATTTTACATTTCAGTTCCTCCAAGTTATCGCCTGTGGAAAGTAATCCAGTGTCATCGGCATGCATAATAGATTCAGAATCCTTCAGACCTGACGGAAGATCGTTATTATGAAAAAAAAAAAAAAAACAGAGGCTCAGCACGGAACCTTGCAGAACACAGAAAATAGTGCTTTGCGGTAGAGAGGTTAGATTGTTTACTGCAACATATTGTTTCCTATTTGAAAAATAACTTTTAATTAGATTAGAAATATTTCCTTTCAGACCCTAAGCTTCCGATTTCTGTTGCTGTATTGTCTGATCTACCGTATCGAAAGCTTTGGATACATCTAAGTAAACTACTATGGCAAGTTTGTTACTATTCAGTGCAGTATTTATGATTTGTGTAAGAACAGTAACTGCGGAAAACGTTGATGTTTAGGGCCTGAAGCCATGCTGATTAGCACAGATGATGTCATATTAGCTTTAAAAATTCTGTATACGCTTTCAAAGTGCCTTTACAAAAACTGTATTGATTGCATTTAGCAGCGATATCGGCCCGCACTTTTCTATGTCGGATCGTTCACCGCTTTTAAAGATAGGTATGACCTTCTTCACCTGCAGTCCGACAGGATACACTCCATTTCCCAACGTATGGTTTAAGATATGCAGTAGATGGATTCCCAGTATATCGAAGTTGTTTTTTATCAGCCTAACAGGTAATGCTTCTGCCGCCTTAGCGACTGAAAGGTTGCTTACTGTTGTAACTAATTCTTGAATTTGTATGTGAGGCAATGCAAAAGTGTTGTTGTCACGCTCTGACATTTTCCCTTAAGGAACATCAGCATGTACCTTATGCCCTACGGAGGCAAAATAGGCACAATATGATTCAGCTGTACCTTCGTCAACAGTTTCAGGGAAAGTAGAGATGTTGGATCTTAAGCCGATTGCGTAATTTACCGTGTCCCATCATTTTTTCTTGTATTTACATGCGCCTGCTTCAAGAGTGATGAATAACATTGTTTTTCTTTCCCTTTCCCTAATTGGAAACATAGATAGATTTAGATAGCGTTTAAATTGAGTTATGTAATGTTCCTTTGATCTCAACTGTTACCATTTGTGGTACCATTGATCCTTATCTTTTTACAACATTAATATTCCAGTATTCATCCAAGGACAATTAATTTGGCTAGCTGTATTTCTTAAAGGTCGGCATAGAGCGCCGTTCAACGGCATTTTTAATTATATATAGAAATTTCATGTACTCGGTGTCAACGTGTTTATCACATGCCGTAATGAAATCTGTTCGTTCTAATATTCCACGCAGCAGGACGGAGTCTATGTTCGAATGCAGTGTTTTTTATTTTAACAGTAACGCTACTACGCTCAGTCGGCCATAGCGGTAACGCCAAATACCCTTGTTCATCGATATCTGCGTCACTGAACAACGTAAGTCTTTCTTTTGATCTCAATAGCAGGCCCTGCCCAAACGGGCAAGGCCTCTCAAAAATTGGCCTATAGGCTCATTGGAGTGTCCCTCCCCACGGTAATCTTTAGTAAAAGGCGAAAGATTAATACGTGGATTTGAGGAGAGACCTGAGCGATGAAATTACCCATGCTTACCTTGGCTGGTCTCCAAAATGGGGTCGCTTACTTGGCCAAGCGAACCTTCAAGCTTTTCTCAAATTTGCATGCTTAAAACTCAACTCTCCTTATTCTTTAGCAAGTATATAGCTGACTGGGCTTTTCTACGTGTACTTCTTAATAGAGAAATATTACATATTGCCATATTCACGTTTAAAAGCTAATAACATATTAAAAATAGCCCGGATTGCTTGCACTGCACGCCTGCCATTTTTCATGCGCAGCAGTCGCCATCTGGTGTTGAACATCGAAGTTTTAAACGCGTGTGGAGGACTTTCTTTTTTAACCGAATACTTTTATTATTAGTTCTAAAAGACAATACACACGCAGTTGGTCCCACCCATAGCGTCCAAGGCTAGTGATGGGTCCGCAAACTAAACAAATACAATAATATTAGCAGACGTTTTGATGAATGGGCTCAATCACAACACACTTCAGTAAAACGCATGAAAATTGGCAATCTTAAGTATATAACTTTGTGGTATATTCGACCGAAGCAGAAAGTCCAAGGAATGTCCGACGCACCGACAGGGCATCGAAAATAAAAACGAGCTGTTTCTTGTTTTGTAAATTCATTTACACGCTTCTCCATTCCAACATATTTCCATAGAAATCAGGAAAATATGTTTTAACGATGCGAATCATTCATTTCTTTCCATTACTTCGTTTGGAACTTCATTACACACGTAGGCTCCTTTATATTGTCCAGGTCTATGGATGTAGGTATTATGAGAAGGCGGGAAGGTAAATAGACTGTTTGTAGCGGCTCTTGTTTGTTTCATTGATAATCTGAATATAGTAAGGGGCAGCTCGTTATTGGACCTTATTTATTGTATTTCCTACTTCAGCTATCTTGAATTTATATGAAATATATACGGGTGACATGCATGGCTGCTCAAAAAGTAGCATACTGGCGTGAGTACTTCTTTAATAATTTATTATACGAGAAACACGTTACTGAAGGCGACAAACATGGTCTAAATATGTTTTGTATGTCCTGCCAGTCGTTTGCAGGCAATGGCATAAATCGCCGAGCACAAGTGAGAAATACAGAACGCGTGAAATCAAAAGTCCAAAGCACTCTCTAGCCCTTAGTAATACATGGCAGCCATGACTTAATTTGGAGCAGACATTAATAATTTGCTGTTTACAGTGCATATCAGACTGAAACACAGCACCAAGATATTACTTGCATTGCGACACGCTGAGCTCATTCTTGTTGTTAATAGTTGATGCAACGTGGTCACATATTTATGTTATTCGCGAGTGAAACACGGTGTACTTTAGTTTCTGGTTATAGTCAGCTTATTACTTATGTACCATTGTGATACTTCGCTAAGTTCTTAATTTTACATTTCAGTTCCTCCAAGTTATCGCCTGTGGAAAGTAATCCAGTGTCATCGGCATGCATAATAGATTCAGAATCCTTCAGACCTGACGGAAGATCGTTATTATGAAAAAAAAAAAAAAAGAAACAGAGGCTCAGCACGGAACCTTGCAGAACACAGAAAATAGTGCTTTGCGGTAGAGAGGTTAGATTGTTTACTGCAACATATTGTTTCCTATTTGAAAAATAACTTTTAATTAGATTAGAAATATTTCCTTTCAGACCCTAAGCTTCCGATTTCTGTTGCTGTATTGTCTGATCTACCGTATCGAAAGCTTTGGATACATCTAAGTAAACTACTATGGCAAGTTTGTTACTATTCAGTGCAGTATTTATGATTTGTGTAAGAACAGTAACTGCGGAAAACGTTGATGTTTAGGGCCTCAAGCCATGCTGATTAGCACAGATGATGTCATATTAGCTTTAAAAATTCTGTATACGCTTTCAAAGTGCCTTTACAAAAACTGTATTGATTGCATTTAGCAGCGATATCGGCCCGCACTTTTCTATGTCGGATCGTTCAGCGCTTTTAAAGATAGGTATGACCTTCTTCACCTGCAGTCCGACAGGATACACTCCATTTCCCAACGTATGGTTTAAGATATGCAGTAGATGGATTCCCAGTATATCGAAGTTGTTTTTTATCAGCCTAACAGGTAATGCTTCTGCCGCCTTAGCGACTGAAAGGTTGCTTACTGTTGTAACTAATTCTTGAATTTGTATGTGAGGCAATGCAAAAGTGTTGTCACGCTCTGACATTTTCCCTTAAGGAACATCAGCATGTACCTTAGGCCCTACGGAGGCAAAATAGGCACAATATGATTCAGCTGTACCTTCGTCAACAGTTTCAGGGAAAGTAGAGATGTTGGATCTTAAGCCGATTGCGTAATTTACCGTGTCCCATCATTTTTTCTTGTATTTACATGAGCCTGCTTCAAGAGTGATGAATAACATTGTTTTTCTTTCCCTTTCCCTAATTGGAAACATAGATAGATTTAGATACCGTTTAAATTGAGTTATGTAATGTTCCTTTGATCTCAACTGTTACCATTTGTGGTACCATTGATCCTTATCTTTTTACAACATTAATATTCCAGTATTCATCCAAGGACAATTAATTTGGCTAGCTGTATTTCGTAAAGGTCGGCATAGAGCGCCGTTCAACGGCATTTTTAATTATATATAGAAATTTCATGTACTCGGTGTCAACGTGTTTATCACATGCCGTAATGAAATCTGTTCGTTCTAATATTCCACGCAGCAGGACGGAGTCTATGTTACACAGTATTTTACTCTGTACCGAATGCAGTGTTTTTTAATTTAACAGTAACGCTACTACGCTCAGTCGGCCATAGCGGTAACGCCAAATACCCTTGTTCATCGATATCTGCGTCACTGAACAACGTAAGTCTTTCTTTTGATCTCAATAGCAGGCCCTGCCCAAACGGGCAAGGCCTCTCAAAAATTGGCCTATAGGCTCATTGGAGTGTCCCTCCCCACGGTAATCTTTAGTAAAAGGCGAATAAGGAATTTTATTCGTGACTAGGGTACATCATTCAGGTTCCAGTCAGTTTACAATCGTCAAGGTCACAGACAGGTTCCGGGCAAATTCAAACACACTGTTTCACATGGTGAAATTCAAACAAACTATTTCACATGGTCCATTCCAAGAATGAGTTTACAAGAATGTGGCAGGTTCTATATCCCTGCCATAGGCACAAACAGCACACTTCATGTCTTGCGCAACCCGTCGATTGGGGCACACTGAAATTTCACTCTGCCATGCGTGAGTGCAATAAACGGGCATGACCACTTCTTAAGAAACTCTTCCTCGCCCAAGAAGAAGAGCTCTGTCTCTAAATGGTCAATTACTATAGTGTACATTCTTGAGAGCAGCCTCCACTGGTTTTTGCGGGGCTTACCCTGATTGACAGCGAGACCCCTGTTCTCCCACAGCACGAATAAACCAACTGCTATCAAGAGCCGGGCCACGTGGTTATGCGGGCAAGGTCCTTGGTTAACAAACCTTTGGATCTTTAGACAGGCATACGCCTTCCCCAACAACGTCCAAAACGTTTTTGCTACCTGACAGAAGAGCAAGGCGTGTTTGTTGTCTTCGTGTGATTTACAGTTAACACATTGTTCACTTTTGGTGTAGTGCCACTTGTACATACGGTCCGCTGTTGGTAAGACGGACCAACCAAAGCGCCAGGCGACATCCTGAATGTCGCCCGGTAACCAGCTGGGGGTTAGCAAGACCCATGGGAATTGTGTTTTGCTCGTGTCGTTTACCGAAGTTAGCAAGAGTTCTTGTGCTAGTTCCGTGTTGTGCACCTCCAAGAGGGGTGTTTCTAATCGCAGAGAAGAGATTCTCTTGAAAATGCCTATGACATGCCTATAGAAGGCTGGAGGGTTCACCGCTTTAGGACCTGTTACCTGTGCCTGAGAAAACAGGCGACCTTGAACACCCAGGAAGTAGCAAGCTAGCTTCCTTGCTGGGTGGTCCGGACTCAATTGTAGTACTCTCAGTGTGGTCTTAAGAGCGAAAATATCTGCCAAAACAACCACTGAGGGAATGTTCCAGCCGCCTTTCTCTCTTGGCAGGCCAAGATTCTCGTACTTCACCAAGGCTGTCTTGGCATTCCAGAAAAAACGTATTATCTGCGACTTCACTTGTCTGGCTATCTGGTACGGTACGACCACAGAGTTGGCCAAAAACCACAGGCGGCCTGTAAGAACGCCCATTACGAGGAACCTTCGTACAGCGAAGGGAAAGCTGAACTTGAGGGCGTGGGACACCTCCTCTTTGAAAGAGTGGAGTTCCGTCTTCCAGCTCTCGACTGATGGACCCTTTGCATTGTACTCGATCCCTAGTATGCGAATCCTATTTACCACTTTAACACCATGCAGCGTTGTTGGTGTTGACGAGTGCAGACAGAGCGACTTACTTTTCTGGATATTAAGTTTCGCGCCTGAGATGGAGGCGTACTCTGCGAACACTCCTAGGGCTACGCCTAGGCTGTCTTCGTCTCTGTGATAAACCGTCACGTCGTCAGCATATGCCGTGACTTTTACGGAACAGTTGCCTGGGAGCTGTAACCCCAGCACGCTCTTGTGTTTTTCTATTTGCAACAGGAATGGTTCAATCGTCAAGGCGAAAAGCAATGGTGAAAGCGGACAGCCTTGTCGCACGCCGCGTGAAACCTGGAAGGACGCTACTATCTCCTGATTCATCGTCAGGTCGCTGCCGATATCATTGTACAGTTCCATGATCAGGTACACAAACTGCCTGGGAAACCCAAAGGCTAGTAATACCGCAAATATGTATGTGTGTTCCACCCTGTCAAAGGCTTGAGCTTGGTCGAGAGAAGTTAGCCACCCTCTGGCTTGTCTTGCCCCAGTGTACTCTATTATGTCCCTGTTAAGCATGTTTAGGGTTTGGACATTCCGCCCTGAGACGGAGCAGGATTGCCAAGAATGTATTAACGATGGCATGATCTCCTGCACTCGCATCGTCAGTACGGTGGTCAGCAGCTTGTAGTCGGTGCCCAGCAACGTGATGGGGCGCCAATTACGTGGATCCTCGAGGCCTTCTTCCGATTTGGGAAGTAAAATGATCCTTCCCTGCCTAAACGATTGCGGGAGAGTGTGCGTACTTATGAACTTATTGAGGACTTCACACAACTTCGGGCCTATGAGGTCCCAAAAAGTGGAGTAAAATTCAGCTGTAAGGCCGTCGAGACCTGGTGCTGAGCCTTTATGCAGGTGGTGTAATGCTCGCGAGAGCTCCTCTAATGAGATTGGAGTAACCAGGTAACAGTACTCCTCAGGTGACAGCTGTGGCAGGTCCGCCAAGAAAGGATGGCCGAGTACACTATCTAACTTGAGCTTAAGCTCGTGGGTAGAGAGATTCTCAAAATGTGCGTGAAACCTTAAAATGTCCTGTTGACTGAAGTCCTTATTTTTTATCCGACTCAATCTGCGACTGCTTACATAGTTAAGCACTTCAGGGTGAGAGCTTGGTAAATGCCTGGCTGGAAATGAAGAAACAGAAGACGTTAAATTCCTCAGCCGCGTTAATCTCGTCTTAAGGTCGTTCAAGTAGGTCTTCATTAACAGTGTGGACGGTTGGCCCCGCTGTACGATCCGGATGCGATGCAATGTATGTCTTATCAAGTCGGAGTGCCTGTGCTTAAGCTTCTTTCCTTCATCTGTGCAGATCTCCCTCCATGATCGTTTGAGCTCGTCCCAGTTTCCTGTGTTCATCGTCGCCGCTAAGCGGTTACGGAGACTGGCCATGGCAGTTTCGTCGTGGAAAAGCTTATTATCCACTCGCCACAGGTGAGAAAAGAATACTCTATCTTTCATTTCGCAGATCAACTGCACCGGTCTGTGGTCCGAGATGTCTAAGGCGAACGGGGGAAGCTCCACTGCCTTGCAGTCCACGATCGAGGAGATCAAAGAAGGAGACGCATAAGCGCGGTCCAAGCGAGCCTGTACATCACCCCGGCTCCACGTGTGTTGAAACATTTGACCGTGTCGTAACACGTATGCGTCTGCTAGATTAAACTGCTGTACCAGTTTCTGGAGTTCAGAAATGTATGTGTCAACCCGCTCTTTAGAAGGGCCTGATCTGTCTGTGAGATTATTGAGAACACAGTTAAAGTCTCCTGTAAGTATGAAATGTTTCCGTTCCAGGAACAAAGGGTTCAGCTGTTTATAGAAGCTGGCCATTGCCGGGCTTCGAAGTGGTGCATAAATGTTTATAAGTCGGAATTTTTCTGTTTGGTACTCGAAGTCGAGTACCACCATGCGACCCTCGGGGTCGAAACTGAAATGGCATCCGTTTAGAAGTGACCAATTAAATATTATAACACCGGCCCCGCACGCTTGATGTGTGGGGAACGAGAAGAACCCTTTGGCCCGGAATTGCCTCTCAAGGCTCTTCACTTTCGCTATGGAGTCTATGTTCGTTTCCTGCAGACATAGAATGTCGCAGTGTAATTTTCTGGCGGCTCTTGCCACTGTTTTCTGCTTAGCTGTGCTGCTAAGTCCCCTGACATTCCACGAAACTATATTTAATGGCATGGTCTTGTAAAAAAGGAGACTAAATTACGGTGCAGACCTTTACGTGTTTATGTGACCTTAATTCGATTTTAATATGTGGGCCATCCCGGATAGTTTTAGGTTTATATGCCATTACCTGACTTGGTCGACTGTCAGTTAATAGGCGTGATTCATGTAAGAGAAGCATTCCCCTGCTACCAGAAGAGCTCGTGCCCTTTGATGTGGGGTGTGCGTCATGGCAAGGCGGAACTGCAAGCCGGTCATAATAATACGCATGTGGCAACATGCCTGTTGCCTAAAGAATACACAATTTAACAACTTGGGTATGCATTGGTGGGTGGCATAACCCTGAACACTGTACGAAGATGAAATGTTCAAAAAGTAAAGGATGGCCGATTGCGCGCTACGATCGCCGGCCCACCACTGTGCCCCACTATGCACATGACAATGAAATACATGTTGCAACATACCTGTTGCCTAAAACACACGTCCACGTAATACACAATGCAACAATCATGGCACACTTTGATGGGTGGCTTAACCCTCTATACCAAAGGATGATGCAATATTGAGAAAAAAAAGAAGGATGCCCGGTTGCGCGCTACGGCCGCCGGCATATCGGTGTGTGCCACTAGGCACATGACAATAATACGCATGTTGCAACATACCTGTTGCCTAAAAACACATTCACATACTACAGAATTCAAAAATCATGGCGCGCATTGAGGGGTGGCTTAACCCTCTACACTAAACGATGATACAATGTTGAAAAATAAAGGATAGGCCGGTTGCGCGCTGCGACTGCCGACCCACTAGAGTGTCCGGGGCGCGTGTATACCACGGCGAGCATCGGTTGCCCCGCGTGCCTTCACGGCCAGCTGTTGCATTGTGGCGCAGAAACAATAATGATGAATATGTATTCTGGACGCTAAACTTGCGTCTATCCGCAGCCGCGCTGGGAACACGTGCCACGCAAGTGGGCCCGAACAAAACAGTTTCGCCAGTGAACAGGGTGCGCCCCACACAAAATGTCAAAAAAAAAAAAAAAAAAAAAAAAGAAAAAAAAAAAAAAAAAAAAAGGAAGGCTCGGCATCCGTTCGATGACAGCGGGGTCACGCCCGCACAAGTGACAAACTGCAAGGTAAAAACACGCCACGGGCAAGACGAGCATTTTGACGCGGACACGCGTCTATGTTGTTGCTTCCGCGCATGGAACACCCTCTACGTGGACAAAGATGCTACGTGAACGTGCAGGCAATGCCACGCCGGTCAGGGCAGCCATACCCCATGCTCGCTCAGCCAGCCGAGCCGCCACTCCCGCCCCAAGAGAGCAGCGTTGCACGAAAGATAAACCCGCTCCGACGAGCGAGACATCGAAAAGACGCGCCCACAGACAGCCCTCGCCGTATGCCCTCCTAAGCGGCGGCGAGAACACAACCGTACAGGTAACTAGTTGAACCACTAGAAGAAAGGCCGTTGACTTCTCAGCGCGTCCGGCGCCGCTACGGGCTGGCCACGCAACCGAGGACGGAACAGTAGTCATAGGCTTAACTACGGACGTGGTACACAATCTGCCGTGAACAGAAAAAGACGAAAGCATCTTTGTCGCTCACGTACCTAATAAAAGTCACTGTCGTCCGCATCCATTGCGTCGACAGACCCTGGTTCACTGTCACGTCGCCCGGGCGTTAGGTCTGTCCATTCCGTAGCGGACCAGTCCAACCGCCGTTCACCACTGTCGTCGCGCCTAGGTTTCTTGGCACTCCCGTGCGGCCGCTCCGTTCCGTGTTCCGCCGAGACTGAGGGAGTCACGGTGCTGCCGTGGCCGAGTGGCTCCGGCTGCTGGCGTACATCGCTGTGCGCTGCTCGGCTGTCTCCGGGGCGTGAGTCGCGCCTGCGCAGGTCGTCGCTGCTCTCGCCCCTCGGGGATTCTGGCGCTTCCTCGTCTATGACGAGCGCGCTCGGCTCGTCTGATGACGACGTCGACGACGTTTCGGTTTCCAGCAAGGTCGTCGCGTCGGTGCTCGCCTCGGAACCTCGTCGGGCGCCCCGCCTGTCCCCCCGTTCTCGCCGCCCCTTGGGGCTACTTCGTGTTACTAGTAGAACGGCTGCCTGTTGCTGGGTAACAGGCTCTGTACGAGGAAGCTGGTCCTGAGCTTGGGCGTCTTCCTCGCCCCCTGCTTCCTGGCCCGACTGCTCGATCGAAACGCTGCTTCGCCTTGTTTCGGTTTTGGCGCGGGGGCCAGTGGTGACCTCTTGCCCATCTTCATCGCCTGTTTTGTCCCACCATTGGCTCGAACTTCCGTCGGCGTCCTTCCGTTGTTCCGTGTCCGCTCGACTCGAACCAGGCGTCGGCCCGATGCTCTGCTGCCTCACGCCTTCCTGGGAGGGCGTGTGTCCGCTGTCGCCATCTTGTGCTCCCTTTCGGGTGCTACCGCCGCCACGGGATGCGGCTGCGGCGCCGCTTTCTGGCTGGACGCTGTCGTGCTGGCTTGGCGTCTTGATGCCGTCGGTATCTTGCGGACCTTGCGGTTCCGTCCTCGGAACGAGGTCCTGCGACGTGGGACCGTGTTCCGCCCCTTCCCTACCGTTGCAGCTCCTCTGTAGGGACCGGGGCGCTGCCTTCAGCGGCGTGAACTTCCGCTGCGTCCTCTCGGCCTCCGGGGCCCTTCCGAGCGGCGGGAAGTCGTCCACTTCCATTGCTGCCATGCTATACGATTTTCGGGCGGTGCAATCCACGCTTGCGTGCGCGCCACCACAGCGGCGACACGCGAGCGAACAGGTCTCCTCTGGGTGCCCAAAGATGCCGCACCGTCGACAGAACGGTGTCTCGCACTGCGCTTTGTAGTGTCCCTCCTGGCTGCAACGGCGGCACAGCCGGCGGACACCTCTGTACTCAAACGTGGCACGATGACCACTCACCCGGGCGAAGTTCGGGAGGGGGTTGTCGTGTTTCATGTTCATCTTGAGGTACCTTGTACCTGTGCGTATACTGGGCCGGTCTTTATACCGGGCTTCCTCTATTTTCAGGGTGGTTCCATAGATCTTCAAACTCTCGGCTACTTCGTTGTCTGAAATGTAGCTCGGGAGGTACATGCAGGTGACGCTGGCGACTTGGCGTGCCACGGGGACTAGGGCGACAGCTTGGTTTCCGAGGCGGAGACCGCCTACTTCGAGAAGCTTGTGGACTGCGGGTGCAGAGTTGATACCGACTTGAAAGTCGAACGCTCCAAGGTGCTGGACGCTGTAGATCTCGTTGACCGTGACAAGGGCCTCAACGGCGTCGATAACTTCGTCCACGGACGTACCCGGTGGCGACCGGACGTTGAAAAAGTGATGCTTCGGCGGTGGCATGGCGACGATGACCCCGCGTGCCGCCCTCGCGCGGGCACGATGCGACTGGGTTCTGGCGGCAAAAAACTGGCTTGGTACGTGGATTTGAGGAGAGACCTGAGCGATGAAATTACCCATGCTTACCTTGGCTGGTCTCCAAAATGGGGTCGCTTACTTGGCCAAGCGAACCTTCAAGCTTTTCTCAAATTTACATGCTTAAAACTCAACTCTCCTTATTCTTTAGCAAGTATATAGCTGACTGGGCTTTTCTACGTGTACTTCTTAATAGAGAAATATTACATATTGCCATATTCACGTTTAAAAGCTAATAACATATTAAAAATAGCCCGGATTGCTTGCACTGCACGCCTGCCATTTTTCATGCGCAGCAGTCGCCATCTGGTGTTGAACATCGAAGTTTTAAACGCGTGTGGAGGACTTTCTTTTTTAACCGAATACTTTTATTATTAGTTCTAAAAGACAATACACACGCAGTTGGTGCCACCCATAGCCTCCAAGGCTAGTGATGGGTCCGCAAACTAAACAAATACAATAATATTAGCAGACTTTTTGATGAATGGGCTCAATCACAACACACTTCAGTAAAACGCAAGAAAATTGGCAAGCTTAAGTATATAACTTTGTGGTATATTCGACCGAAGCAGAAAGTCCAAGGAATGTCCGACGCACCGACAGGGCATCGAAAATAAAAACGAGCTGTTTCTTGTTTTGTAAATTCATTTATACGCTTCTCCATTCCAACATATTTCCATAGAAATCAGGAAAATATGTTTTAACGATGCGAATCATTCATTTCTTTCCATTACTTCGTTTGGAACTTCATTACACACGTAGGCTCCTTTATATTGTCCAGGTCTATGGATGTAGGTATTATGAGAAGGCGGGAAGGTAAATAGACTGTTTGTAGCGGCTCTTGTTTGTTTCATTGATAATCTGAATATAGTAAGGGGCAGCTCGTTATTGGACCTTATTTATTGTATTTCCTACTTCAGCTATCTTGAATTTATATGAAATATATACGGGTGACATGCATGGCTGCTCAAAAAGTAGCATACTGGCGTGAGTACTTCTTTAATAATTTATTATACGAGAAACACGTTACTGAAGGCGACAAACATGGTCTAAATATGTTTTGTATGTCCTGCCAGTCGTTTGCAGGCAATGGCATAAATCGCCGAGCACAAGTGAGAAATACAGAACGCGTGAAATCAAAAGTCCAAAGCACTCTCTAGCCCTTAGTAATACATGGCAGCCATGACTTAATTTGGAGCAGACATTAATAATTTGCTGTTTCCAGTGCATATCAGACTGAAACACAGCACCAAGATATTACTTGCATTGCGACACGCTGAGCTCATTCTTGTTGTTAATAGTTGATGCAACGTGGTCACATATTTATGTTATTCGCGAGTGAAACACGGTGTACTTTAGTTTCTGGTTATAGTCAGCTTATTACTTATGTACCATTGTGATACTTCGCTAAGTTCTTAATTTTACATTTCAGTTCCTCCAAGTTATCGCCTGTGGAAAGTAATCCAGTGTCATCGGCATGCATAATAGATTCAGAATCCTTCAGACCTGACGGAAGATCGTTATTATGAAAAAAAAAAAAAAAAACAGAGGCTCAGCACGGAACCTTGCAGAACACAGAAAATAGTGCTTTGCGGTAGAGAGGTTAGATTGTTTACTGCAACATATTGTTTCCTATTTGAAAAATAACTTTTAATTAGATTAGAAATATTTCCTTTCAGACCCTAAGCTTCCGATTTCTGTTGCTGTATTGTCTGATCTACCGTATCGAAAGCTTTGGATACATCTAAGTAAACTACTATGGCAAGTTTGTTACTATTCAGTGCAGTATTTATGATTTGTGTAAGAACAGTAACTGCGGAAAACGTTGATGTTTAGGGCCTGAAGCCATGCTGATTAGCACAGATGATGTCATATTAGCTTTAAAAATTCTGTATACGCTTTCAAAGTGCCTTTACAAAAACTGTATTGATTGCATTTAGCAGCGATATCGGCCCGCACTTTTCTATGTCGGATCGTTCAGCGCTTTTAAAGATAGGTATGACCTTCTTCACCTGCAGTCCGACAGGATACACTCCATTTCCCAACGTATGGTTTAAGATATGCAGTAGATGGATTCCCAGTATATCGAAGTTGTTTTTTATCAGCCTAACAGGTAATGCTTCTGCCGCCTTAGCGACTGAAAGGTTGCTTACTGTTGTAACTAATTCTTGAATTTGTATGTGAGGCAATGCAAAAGTGTTGTTGTCACGCTCTGACATTTTCCCTTAAGGAACATCAGCATGTACCTTATGCCCTACGGAGGCAAAATAGGCACAATATGATTCAGCTGTACCTTCGTCAACAGTTTCAGGGAAAGTAGAGATGTTGGATCTTAAGCCGATTGCGTAATTTACCGTGTCCCATCATTTTTTCTTGTATTTACATGCGCCTGCTTCAAGAGTGATGAATAACATTGTTTTTCTTTCCCTTTCCCTAATTGGAAACATAGATAGATTTAGATAGCGTTTAAATTGAGTTATGTAATGTTCCTTTGATCTCAACTGTTACCATTTGTGGTACCATTGATCCTTATCTTTTTACAACATTAATATTCCAGTATTCATCCAAGGACAATTAATTTGGCTAGCTGTATTTCGTAAAGGTCGGCATAGAGCGCCGTTCAACGGCATTTTTAATTATATAAAGAAATTTCATGTACTCGGTGTCAACGTGTTTATCACATGCCGTAATGAAATCTGTTCGTTCTAATATTCCACGCAGCAGGACGGAGTCTATGTTCGAATGCAGTGTTTTTTATTTTAACAGTAACGCTACTACGCTCAGTCGGCCATAGCGGTAACGCCAAATACCCTTGTTCATCGATATCTGCGTCACTGAACAACGTAAGTCTTTCTTTTGATCTCAATAGCAGGCCCTGCCCAAACGGGCAAGGCCTCTCAAAAATTGGCCTATAGGCTCATTGGAGTGTCCCTCCCCACGGTAATCTTTAGTAAAAGGCGAAAGATTAATACGTGGATTTGAGGAGAGACCTGAGCGATGAAATTACCCATGCTTACCTTGGCTGGTCTCCAAAATGGGGTCGCTTACTTGGCCAAGCGAACCTTCAAGCTTTTCTCAAATTTGCATGCTTAAAACTCAACTCTCCTTATTCTTTAGCAAGTATATAGCTGACTGGGCTTTTCTACGTGTACTTCTTAATAGAGAAATATTACATATTGCCATATTCACGTTTAAAAGCTAATAACATATTAAAAATAGCCCGGATTGCTTGCACTGCACGCCTGCCATTTTTCATGCGCAGCAGTCGCCATCTGGTGTTGAACATCGAAGTTTTAAACGCGTGTGGAGGACTTTCTTTTTTAACCGAATACTTTTATTATTAGTTCTAAAAGACAATACACACGCAGTTGGTCCCACCCATAGCCTCCAAGGCTAGTGATGGGTCCGCAAACTAAACAAATACAATAATATTAGCAGACTTTTTGATGAATGGGCTCAATCACAACACACTTCAGTAAAACGCATGAAAATTGGCAAGCTTAAGTATATAACTTTATGGTATATTCGACCGAAGCAGAAAGTCCAAGGAATGTCCGACGCACCGACAGGGCATCGAAAATAAAAACGAGCTGTTTCTTGTTTTGTAAATTCATTTACACGCTTCTCCATTCCAACATATTTCCATAGAAATCAGGAAAATATGTTTTAACGATGCGAATCATTCATTTCTTTCCATTACTTCGTTTGGAACTTCATTACACACGTAGGCTCCTTTATATTGTCCAGGTCTATGGATGTAGGTATTATGAGAAGGCGGGAAGGTAAATAGACTGTTTGTAGCGGCTCTTGTTTGTTTCATTGATAATCTGAATATAGTAAGGGGCAGCTCGTTATTGGACCTTATTTATTGTATTTCCTACTTCAGCTATCTTGAATTTATATGAAATATATACGGGTGACATGCATGGCTGCTCAAAAAGTAGCATACTGGCGTGAGTACTTCTTTAATAATTTATTATACGAGAAACACGTTACTGAAGGCGACAAACATGGTCTAAATATGTTTTGTATGTCCTGCCAGTCGTTTGCAGGCAATGGCATAAATCGCCGAGCACAAGTGAGAAATACAGAACGCGTGAAATCAAAAGTCCAAAGCACTCTCTAGCCCTTAGTAATACATGGCAGCCATGACTTAATTTGGAGCAGACATTAATAATTTGCTGTTTCCAGTGCATATCAGACTGAAACACAGCACCAAGATATTGCTTGCATTGCGACACGCTGAGCTCATTCTTGTTGTTAATAGTTGATGCAACGTGGTCATATATTTATGTTATTCGCGAGTGAAACACGGTGTACTTTATTTTCTGGTTATAGTCAGCTTATTACTTATGTACCATTGTGATACTTCGCTAAGTTCTTAATTTTACATTTCAGTTCCTCCAAGTTATCGCCTGTGGAAAGTAATCCAGTGTCATCGGCATGCATAATAGATTCAGAATCCTTCAGACCTGACGGAAGATCGTTATTATGAAAAAAAAAAAAAAAAAAACAGAGGCTCAGCACGGAACCTTGCAGAACACAGAAAATAGTGCTCTGCGGTAGAGAGGTTAGATTGTTTACAGCAACATATTGTTTCCTATTTGAAAAATAACTTTTAATTAGATTAGAAATATTTCTTTTCAGACCCTAAGCTTCCGATTTCTGTTGCTGTATTGTCTGATCTACCGTATCGAAAGCTTTGGATACATCAAAGTAAACTACTATGGCAAGTTTGTTACCATTCAGTGCAGTATTTATGATTTGTGTACGAACAATAACTGCGGAAAACGTAGATGTTTAGGGCCTGAAGCCATGCTGATTAGCACAGATGATGTCATATTAGCCTTTAAAAATTTTGTATACGCTTTCAAAGTACCTTTACAAAAACTGTATTGATTGCATTTAGCAGCGATATCGGCCCGCACTTTTCTATGTCGGATCGTTCACCGCTTTTAAAGATAGGTATGACCTCCTTCACCTGCAGTCCGACAGGATACACTCCATTTCCCAACGTATGGTTTAAGATATGCAGTAGATGGATTCCCAGTATATCGAAGTTGTTTTTTATCAGCCTAACAGGTAATGCTTCTGCCGCCTTAGCGACTGAAAGGTTGCTTACTGTTGTAACTGATTCTTGAATTTGTATGTGAGCCAATGCAAAAGTGTTGTTGTCACGCTCTGACATTTTCCCTTAAGGAACATCAGCATGTACCTTAGGCCCTACGGAGGCAAAATAGGCACAATATGATTCAGCTGTACCTTCGTCAACAGTTTCAGGGAAAGTAGAGATGTTGGATCTTAAGCCGATTGCGTAATTTACCGTGTCCCATCATTTTTTCTTGTATTTACATGCGCCTGCTTCAAGAGTGATGAATAACATTGTTTTTCTTTCCCTTTCCCTAATTGGAAACATAGATAGATTTAGATAGCGTTTAAATTGAGTTATGTAATGTTCCTTTGATCTCAACTGTTACCATTTGTGGTACCATTGATCCTTATCTTTTTACAACATTAATATTCCAGTATTCATCCAAGGACAATTAATTTGGCTAGCTGTATTTCTTAAAGGTCGGCATAGAGCGCCGTTCAACGGCATTTTTAATTATATATAGAAATTTCATGTACTCGGTGTCAACGTGTTTATCACATGCCGTAATGAAATCTGTTCGTTCTAATATTCCACGCAGCAGGACGGAGCCTATGTTCGAATGCAGTGTTTTTTATTTTAACAGTAACGCTACTACGCTCAGTCGGCCATAGCGGTAACGCCAAATACCCTTGTTCATCGATATCTGCGTCACTGAACAACGTAGGTCTTTCTTTTGATCTCAATAGCAGGCCCTGCCCAAACGGGCAAGGCCTCTCAAAAATTGGCCGATAGGCTCATTGGAGTGTCCCTCCCCACGGTAATCTTTAGTAAAAGGCGAATAAGGAATTTTATTCGTGACTAGGGTACATCATTCAGGTTCCAGTCAGTTTACAATCGTCAAGGTCACAGACAGGTTCCGGACAAATACAAACACACTGTTTCACATGGTGAAATTCAAACAAACTATTTCACATGGTACATTCCAAGAATGGGTTTACAAGAATGTGGCAGGTTCTATATCCCTGCCATGGGCACAAACAGCACACTTCATGTCTTGCGCAACCCGTCGATTGGGGCGCACTGAAATTTCACTCTGCCATGCGTGAGTGCAATAAACGGGCATGACCACTTCTTAAGAAACTCTTCCTCGCCCAAGAAGAAGAGCTCTGTCTCTAAATGGTCAATTACTATAGTGTACATTCTTGAGAGCAGCCTCCACTGGTTTTTGCGGGGCTTACCCTTATTGACAGCGAGACCCCTGTTCTCCCACAGCACGAATAAACCAACTGCTATCAAGAGCCGGGCCACGTGGTTATGCGGGCAAGGTCCTCGGTTAACAAACCTTTGGATCTTTAGACAGGCATACGCCTTCCCCAACAACGTCCAAAACGTTTTTGCTACCTGACAGAAGAGCAAGGCGTGTTTGTTGTCTTCGTGTGATTTGCAGTTAACACATTGTTCACTTTTGGTGTAGTGCCACTTGTACATACGGTCCGCTGTTGGTAAGACGGACCAACCAAAGCGCCAGACGACATCCTGAATGTCGCCTGGTAACCAGCTGGGGGTTAGCAAGACCCATGGGAATTGTGTTTTGCTCGTGTCGTTTACTGAAGTTAGCAAGAGTTCTTGTGCTAGTTCCGTGTTGTGCACCTCCAAGAGGGGTGTTTCTAATCGCAGAGAAGAGATTCTCTTGAAAATGCCTATGACATGCCTATAGAAGGCTGAAGGGTTTACCGCTTTAGGGCCTGTTACCTGTGCCTGAGAAAACAGGCGACCTTGAACACCCAGGAAGTAACAAGCTAGCTTCCTTGCTGGGTGGTCCGGACTCAATTGTAGTACTCTCAGTGTGGTCTTAAGAGCGAAAATATCTGCCAAAACAACCACCGAGGGAATGTTCCAGCCGCCTTTCTCTCTTGGCAGGCCAAGATTCTCGTACTTCACCAAGGCTGTCTTGGCATTCCAGAAAAACCGTATTATCTGCGACTTTACTTGTCTGGCTATCTGGTACGGTACGACCACAGAGTTGGCCAAAAACCACAGGCGGCCTGTAAGAACGCCCATTACGAGGAACCTTCGTACAGCGAAGGGAAAGCTGAACTTGAGGGCGTGGGACACCTCCTCTTTGAAAGAGTGGAGTTCCGTCTTCCAGCTCTCGACTGATGGACCCTTTGCGTTGTACTCGATCCCTAGTATGCGAATCCTATTTACCACTTTAACACCATGCAGCGTTGTTGGTGTTGACGAGTGCAGACAGAGCGACTTACTTTTCTGGATATTAAGTTTCGCGCCTGAGATGGAGGCGTACTCTGCGAACACTCCTAGGGCTACGCCTAGGCTGTCTTCGTCTCTGTGATAAACCGTCACGTCGTCAGCATATGCCGTGACTTTTACGGAACAGTTGCCTGGGAGCTGTAACCCCAGCACGCTCTTGTGTTTTTCTATTTGCAACAGGAATGGTTCAATCGTCAAGGCGAAAAGCAATGGTGAAAGCGGACAGCCTTGTCGCACGCCGCGTGAAACCTGGAAGGACGCTACTATCTCCTGATTCATCGTCAGGTCGCTGCCGATATCATTGTACAGTTCCATGATCAGGTACACAAACTGCCTGGGAAACCCAAAGGCTAGTAATACCGCAAATATGTATGTGTGTTCCACCCTGTCAAAGGCTTGAGCTTGGTCGAGAGAAGTTAGCCACCCTCTGGCTTGTCTTGCCCCAGTGTACTCTATTATGTCCCTGTTAAGCATGTTTAGGGTTTGGACATTCCGCCCTGAGACGGAGCAGGATTGCCAAGAATGTATTAACGATGGCATGATCTCCTGCACTCGCATCGTCAGTACGGTGGTCAGCAGCTTGTAGTCGGTGCCCAGCAACGTGATGGGGCGCCAATTACGTGGATCCTCGAGGCCTTCTTCCGATTTGGGAAGTAAAATGATCCTTCCCTGCCTAAACGATTGCGGGAGAGTGTGCGTACTTATGAACTTATTGAGGACTTCACACAACTTCGGGCCTATGAGGTCCCAAAAAGTGGAGTAAAATTCAGCTGTAAGGCCGTCGAGACCTGGTGCTGAGCCTTTATGCAGGTGGTGTAATGCTCGCGAGAGCTCCTCTAATGAGATTGGAGTAACCAGGTAACAGTACTCCTCAGGTGAGAGCTGTGGCAGGTCCGCCAAGAAAGGATGGCCGAGTACACTATCTAACTTGAGCTTAAGCTCGTGGGTAGAGAGATTCTCAAAATGTGCGTGAAACCTTAAAATGTCCTGTTGACTGAAGTCCTTATTTTTTATCCGACTCAATCTGCGACTGCTTACATAGTTAAGCACTTCAGGGTGAGAGCTTGGTAAATGCCTGGCTGGAAATGAAGAAACAGAAGACGTTAAATTCCTCAGCCGCGTTAATCTCGTCTTAAGGTCGTTCAAGTAGGTCTTCATTAACAGTGTGGACGGTTGGCCCCGCTGTACGATCCGGATGCGATGCAATGTATGTCTTATCAAGTCGGAGTGCCTGTGCTTAAGCTTCTTTCCTTCATCTGTGCAGATCTCCCTCCATGATCGTTTGAGCTCGTCCCAGTTTCCTGTGTTCATCGTCGCCGCTAAGCGGTTACGGAGACTGGCCATGGCAGTTTCGTCGTGGAAAAGCTTATTATCCACTCGCCACAGGTGAGAAAAGAATACTCTATCTTTCATTTCGCAGATCAACTGCACCGGTCTGTGGTCCGAGATGTCTAAGGCGAACGGGGGAAGCTCCACTGCCTTGCAGTCCACGATCGAGGAGATCAAAGAAGGAGACGCATAAGCGCGGTCCAAGCGAGCCTGTACATCACCCCGGCTCCACGTGTGTTGAAACATTTGACCGTGTCGTAACACGTATGCGTCTGCTAGATTAAACTGCTGTACCAGTTTCTGGAGTTCAGAAATGTATGTGTCAACCCGCTCTTTAGAAGGGCCTGATCTGTCTGTGAGATTATTGAGAACACAGTTAAAGTCTCCTGTAAATATGAAATGTTTCCGTTCCAGGAACAAAGGGTTCAGCTGTTTATAGAAGCTGGCCATTGCCGGGCTTCGAAGTGGCGCATAAATGTTTATAAGTCGGAATTTTTCTGTTTGGTACTCGAAGTCGAGTACCACCATGCGACCCTCGGGGTCGAAACTGAAATGGCATCCGTTTAGAAGTGACCAATTAAATATTATAACACCGGCCCCGCACGCTTGATGTGTGGGGAACGAGAAGAACCCTTTGGCCCGGAATTGCCTCTCAAGGCTCTTCACTTTCGCTATGGAGTCTATGTTCGTTTCCTGCAGACATAGAATGTCGCAGTGTAATTTTCTGGCGGCTCTTGCCACTGTTTTCTGCTTAGCTGTGCTGCTAAGTCCCCTGACATTCCACGAAACTATATTTAATGGCATGGTCTAGTAAAAAAGGAGACTAAATTACGTTGCAGACCTTTACGTGTTTATGTGACCTTAAAAGGCGAAAGATTAATACGTGGATTTGAGGAGAGACCTGAGCGATGAAATTACCCATGCTTACCTTGGCTGGTCTCCAAAATGGGGTCGCTTACTTGGCCAAGCGAACCTTCAAGCTTTTCTCAAATTTGCATGCTTAAAACTCAACTCTCCTTATTCTTTAGCAAGTATATAGCTGACTGGGCTTTTCTATGTGTACTTCTTAATAGAGAAATATTACTTATTGCCATATTCACGTTTAAAAGCTAATAACATATTAAAAATAGCCCGGATTGCTTGCACTGCACGCCTGCCATTTTTCATGCGCAGCAGTCGCCATCTGGTGTTGAACATCGAAGTTTTAAACGCGTGTGGAGGACTTTCTTTTTTAACCGAATACTTTTATTATTAGTTCTAAAAGACAATACACACGCAGTTGGTCCCACCCATAGCCTCCAAGGCTAGTGATGGGTCCGCAAACTAAACAAATACAATAATATTAGCAGACTTTTTGATGAATGGGCTCAATCACAACACACTTCAGTAAAACGCAAGAAAATTGGCAAGCTTAAGTATATAACTTTGTGGTATATTCGACCGAAGCAGAAAGTCCAAGGAATGTCCAACGCACCGAGAGGGCATCGAAAATAAAAACGAGCTGTTTCTTGTTTTGTAAATTCATTTACACGCTTCTCCATTCCAACATATTTCCATAGAAATCAGGAAAAGATGTTTTAACGATGCGAATCATTCATTTCTTTCCATTACTTCGTTTGGAACTTCATTAAACACGTAGGCTCCTTTATATTGTCCAGGTCTATGGATGTAGGTATTATGAGAAGGCGGGAAAGTAAATAGACTGTTTGTAGCGGCTCTTGTTTGTTTCATTGATAATCTGAATATAGTAAGGGACAGCTCGTTATTGGACCTTATTTATTGTATTTCCTACTTCAGCTATCTTGAATTTATATGAAATATGTACGGGTGACATGCATGGCTGCTCAAAAAGTAGCATACTGGCGTGAGTACTTCTTGAATAATTTATTATACGAAAAACACGTTACTGAAGGCGACAAACATGGTCTAAATATGTTTTGTATGTCCTGCCAGTCGTTTGCAGGCAATGGCATAAATCGCCGAGCACAAGTGAGAAATACAGAACGCGTGAAATCAAAAGTCCAAAGCACTCTCTAGCCCTTAGTAATACATGGCAGCCATGACTTAATTTGGAGCAGACATTAATAATTTGCTGTTTCCAGTGCATATCAGACTGAAACACAGCACCAAGATATTGCTTGCATTGCGACACGCTGAGCTCATTCTTGTTGTTAATAGTTGATGCAACGTGGTCATATATTTATGTTATTCGCGAGTGAAACACGGTGTACTTTATTTTCTGGTTATAGTCAGCTTATTACTTATGTACCATTGTGATACTTCGCTAAGTTCTTAATTTTACATTTCAGTTCCTCCAAGTTATCGCCTGTGGAAAGTAATCCAGTGTCATCGGCATGCATAATAGATTCAGAATCCTTCAGACCTGACGGAAGATCGTTATTATGAAAAAAAAAAAAAAAAACAGAGGCTCAGCACGGAACCTTGCAGAACACAGAAAATAGTGCTCTGCGGTAGAGAGGTTAGATTGTTTACAGCAACATATTGTTTCCTATTTGAAAAATAACTTTTAATTAGATTAGAAATATTTCTTTTCAGACCCTAAGCTTCCGATTTCTGTTGCTGTATTGTCTGATCTACCGTATCGAAAGCTTTGGATACATCTAAGTAAACTACTATGGCAAGTTTGTTACCATTCAGTGCAGTATTTATGATTTGTGTACGAACAATAACTGCGGAAAACGTAGATGTTTAGGGCCTGAAGCCATGCTGATTAGCACAGATGATGTCATATTAGCCTTTAAAAATTTTGTATACGCTTTCAAAGTACCTTTACAAAAACTGTATTGATTGCATTTAGCAGCGATATCGGCCCGCACTTTTCTATGTCGGATCGTTCACCGCTTTTAAAGATAGGTATCACCTCCTTCACCTGCAGTCCGACAGGATACACTCCATTTCCCAACGTATGGTTTAAGATATGCAGTAGATGGATTCCCAGTATATCGAAGTTGTTTTTTATCAGCCTAACAGGTAATGCTTCTGCCGCCTTAGCGACTGAAAGGTTGCTTACTGTTGTAACTAATTCTTGAATTTGTATGTGAGGCAATGCAAAAGTGTTGTTGTCACGCTCTTACATTTTCCCTTAAGGAACGTCAGCATGTACCTTAGGCCCTACGGAGGCAAAATAGGCACAATATGATTCAGCTGTACCTTCGTCAACAGTTTCAGGGAAAGTAGAGATGTTGGATCCTAAGCCGATTGCGTAATTTGCCGTGTCCCATCATTTTTTCTTGTATTTACATCCGCCTGCTTCAAGAGTGATGAATAACATTGTTTTTCTTTCCCTTTCCCTAATTGGAAACATAGATAGATTTAGATAGCGTTTAAATTGAGTTATGTAATGTTCCTTTGATCTCAACTGTTACCATTTGTGGTACCATTGATCCTTATCTTTTTACAACATTAATATTCCAGTATTCATCCAAGGACAATTAATTTGGCTAGCTGTATTTTTTAAGGGTCGGCATAGAGCGCCGTTCAACGGCATTTTTAATTATATCTAGAAATTTCATGTACTCGGTGTCAACGTGTTTATCACATGCCGTAATGAAATATGTTCGTTCTAATATTGCACGCAGCCGGACGTAGTCTATCGTACTCAGCATTTTACTCTGTACCGAATGCAGTGTTTTTCAATAGCAAAAATAATGGATGAATGGTCTGCAATCAACTCACCTCAAGGACCAGCCTGCGCACCTTATGTAATATGACACATGATGTGATCTACTGTGTAGTTGAGGTATTGGGGCGCGAGTTGCTTCTGTTTAAAAGTTTTCTCCGAAATTATTCATGCAGTTTTGAAAGCTTACACTTCTACACCACGTTGCAACGGATCTGTGCGCCGACAACGGCGCGCGCAGGGGCGCCTTACATTTTACTAACAGTAACGCTACTACGCTCAGTCGGCCATAGCGGTAACGCCAAATACCCTTGTTCATCGATATCTGCGTCACTGAACAACGTAAGTCTTCCTTTTGATCTCAATAGTAGGCCCTGCCCAAACGGACAAGGCCTCTCAAAAATTGGCCTATAGGCTCATTGGAGTGTCCCTCCCCACGGTAATCTTTAGTAAAAGGCGAAAGATTAATACGTGGATTTGAGGAGTGACCTGAGCGATGAAATTACCTATGCTTACCTTGGCTGGTCTCCAAAATGGGGTCGCTTACTTGGCCAAGCGAACGTTCAAGCTTTTCTCAAATTTGCATGCTTAAAACTCAACTCTCCTTATTCTTTAGCAAGTATATAGCTGACTGGGCATTTCTACGTGTACTTCTTAATAGAGAAATATTACATATTGCCATATTCACGTTTAAAATCTAATAACATATTAAAAATAGCCCGGATTGCTTGCACTGCACGCCTGCCATTTTTCATGCGCAGCAGTCGCCATCTGGTGTTGAACATCGAAGTTTTAAACGCGTGTGGAGGACTTCTTTTTTAACCGAATACTTTTATTATTAGTTCTAAAAGACAATACACACGCAGTTGGTCCCACCCATAGCCTCCAAGGCTAGTGATGGGTCCGCAAACTAAACAAATACAATAATATTAGCAGAGTTTTTGATGAATGGGCTCAATCACAACACACTTCAGTAAAACGCAAGAAAATTGGCAAGCTTAAGTATATAACTTTGTGGTATATTCGACCGAAGCAGAAAGTCCAAGGAATGTCCAACGCACCGACAGGGCATCGAAAATAAAAACGAGCTGTTTCTTGTTTTGTAAATTCATTTACACGCTTCTCCATTCCAACATATTTCCATAGAAATCAGGAAAAGATGTTTTAACGATGCGAATCATTCATTTCTTTCCATTACTTCGTTTGGAACTTCATTACACACGTAGGCTCCTTTATATTGTCCAGGTCTATGGATGTAGGTATTATGAGAAGGCGGGAAAGTAAATAGACTGTTTGTAGCGGCTCTTGTTTGTTTCATTGATAATCTGAATATAGTAAGGGACAGCTCGTTATTGGACCTTATTTATTGTATTTCCTACTTCAGCTATCTTGAATTTATATGAAATATGTACGGGTGACATGCATGGCTGCTCAAAAAGTAGCATACTGGCGTGAGTACTTCTTGAATAATTTATTATACGAAAAACACGTTACTGAAGGCGACAAACATGGTCTAAATATGTTTTGTATGTCCTGCCAGTCGTTTGCAGGCAATGGCATAAATCGCCGAGCACAAGTGAGAAATACAGAACGCGTGAAATCAAAAGTCCAAAGCACTCTCTAGCCCTTAGTAATACATGGCAGCCATGACTTAATTTGGAGCAGACATTAATAATTTGCTGTTTCCAGTGCATATCAGACTGAAACACAGCACCAAGATATTGCTTGCATTGCGACACGCTGAGCTCATTCTTGTTGTTAATAGTTGATGCAACGTGGTCATATATTTATGTTATTCGCGAGTGAAACACGGTGTACTTTATTTTCTGGTTATAGTCAGCTTATTACTTATGTACCATTGTGATACTTCGCTAAGTTCTTAATTTTACATTTCAGTTCCTCCAAGTTATCGCCTGTGGAAAGTAATCCAGTGTCATCGGCATGCATAATAGATTCAGAATCCTTCAGACCTGACGGAAGATCGTTATTATGAAAAAAAAAAAAACAGAGGCTCAGCACGGAACCTTGCAGAACACAGAAAATAGTGCTCTGCGGTAGAGAGGTTAGATTGTTTACAGCAACATATTGTTTCCTATTTGAAAAATAACTTTTAATTAGATTAGAAATATTTCTTTTCAGACCCTAAGCTTCCGATTTCTGTTGCTGTATTGTCTGATCTACCGTATCGAAAGCTTTGGATACATCTAAGTAAACTACTATGGCAAGTTTGTTACCATTCAGTGCAGTATTTATGATTTGTGTACGAACAATAACTGCGGAAAACGTAGATGTTTAGGGCCTGAAGCCATGCTGATTAGCACAGATGATGTCATATTAGCCTTTAAAAATTTTGTATACGCTTTCAAAGTACCTTTACAAAAACTGTATTGATTGCATTTAGCAGCGATATCGGCCCGCACTTTTCTATGTCGGATCGTTCACCGCTTTTAAAGATAGGTATCACCTCCTTCACCTGCAGTCCGACAGGATACACTCCATTTCCC
This sequence comes from Dermacentor andersoni, assembly GCF_023375885.2. Lineage (NCBI taxonomy): Eukaryota > Metazoa > Arthropoda > Arachnida > Ixodida > Ixodidae > Dermacentor > Dermacentor andersoni. The sequence continues at coordinate 147,315,911 of NC_092816.1, forward strand.
AACGTATGGTTTAAGATATGCAGTAGATGGATTCCCAGTATATCGAAGTTGTTTTTTATCAGCCTAACAGGTAATGCTTCTGCCGCCTTAGCGACTGAAAGGTTGCTTACTGTTGTAACTAATTCTTGAATTTGTATGTGAGGCAATGCAAAAGTGTTGTTGTCACGCTCTTACATTTTCCCTTAAGGAACGTCAGCATGTACCTTAGGCCCTACGGAGGCAAAATAGGCACAATATGATTCAGCTGTACCTTCGTCAACAGTTTCAGGGAAAGTAGAGATGTTGGATCCTAAGCCGATTGCGTAATTTACCGTGTCCCATCATTTTTTCTTGTATTTACATCCGCCTGCTTCAAGAGTGATGAATAACATTGTTTTTCTTTCCCTTTCCCTAATTGGAAACATAGATAGATTTAGATAGCGTTTAAATTGAGTTATGTAATGTTCCTTTGATCTCAACTGTTACCATTTGTGGTACCATTGATCCTTATCTTTTTACAACATTAATATTCCAGTATTCATCCAAGGACAATTAATTTGGCTAGCTGTATTTTTTAAGGGTCGGCATAGAGCGCCGTTCAACGGCATTTTTAATTATATCTAGAAATTTCATGTACTCGGTGTCAACGTGTTTATCACATGCCGTAATGAAATATGTTCGTTCTAATATTCCACGCAGCCGGACGTAGTCTATCGTACTCAGCATTTTACTCTGTACCGAATGCAGTGTTTTTCAATAGCAAAAATAATGGATGAATGGTCTGCAATCAACTCACCTCAAGGACCAGCCTGCGCACCTTATGTAATATGACACATGATGTGATCTACTGTGTAGTTGAGGTATTGGGGCGCGAGTTGCTTCTGTTTAAAAGTTTTCTCCGAAATTATTCATGCAGTTTTGAAAGCTTACACTTCTACACCACGCTGCAACGGATCTGTGCGCCGACAACGGCGCGCGCAGGGGCGCCTCACATTTTACTAACAGTAACGCTACTACGCTCAGTCGGCCATAGCGGTAACGCCAAATACCCTTGTTCATCGATATCTGCGTCACTGAACAACGTAAGTCTTCCTTTTCATCTCAATAGTAGGCCCTGCCCAAACGGACAAGGCCTCTCAAAAATTGGCCTATAGGCTCATTGGAGTGTCCCTCCCCACGGTAATCTTTAGTAAAAGGCGAAAGATTAATACGTGGATTTGAGGAGAGACCTGAGCGATGAAATTACCTATGCTTACCTTGGCTGGTCTCCAAAATGGGGTCGCTTACTTGGCCAAGCGAACGTTCAAGCTTTTCTCAAATTTGCATGCTTAAAACTCAACTCTCCTTATTCTTTAGCAAGTATATAGCTGACTGGGCTTTTCTACGTGTACTTCTTAATAGAGAAATATTACATATTGCCATATTCACGTTTAAAATCTAATAACATATTAAAAATAGCCCGGATTGCTTGCACTGCACGCCTGCCATTTTTCATGCGCAGCAGTCGCCATCTGGTGTTGAACATCGAAGTTTTAAACGCGTGTGGAGGACTTCTTTTTTAACCGAATACTTTTATTATTAGTTCTAAAAGACAATACACACGCAGTTGGTCCCACCCATAGCCTCCAAGGCTAGTGATGGGTCCGCAAACTAAACAAATACAATAATATTAGCAGACTTTTTGATGAATGGGCTCAATCACAACACACTTCAGTAAAACGCAAGAAAATTGGCAAGCTTAAGTATATAACTTTGTGGTATATTCGACCGAAGCAGAAAGTCCAAGGAATGTCCAACGCACCGACAGGGCATCGAAAATAAAAACGAGCTGTTTCTTGTTTTGTAAATTCATTTACACGCTTCTCCATTCCAACATATTTCCATAGAAATCAGGAAAAGATGTTTTAACGATGCGAATCATTCATTTCTTTCCATTACTTCGTTTGGAACTTCATTACACACGTAGGCTCCTTTATATTGTCCAGGTCTATGGATGTAGGTATTATGAGAAGGCGGGAAAGTAAATAGACTGTTTGTAGCGGCTCTTGTTTGTTTCATTGATAATCTGAATATAGTAAGGGACAGCTCGTTATTGGACCTTATTTATTGTATTTCCTACTTCAGCTATCTTGAATTTATATGAAATATGTACGGGTGACATGCATGGCTGCTCAAAAAGTAGCATACTGGCGTGAGTACTTCTTGAATAATTTATTATACGAAAAACACGTTACTGAAGGCGACAAACATGGTCTAAATATGTTTTGTATGTCCTGCCAGTCGTTTGCAGGCAATGGCATAAATCGCCGAGCACAAGTGAGAAATACAGAACGCGTGAAATCAAAAGTCCAAAGCACTCTCTAGCCCTTAGTAATACATGGCAGCCATGACTTAATTTGGAGCAGACATTAATAATTTGCTGTTTCCAGTGCATATCAGACTGAAACACAGCACCAAGATATTGCTTGCATTGCGACACGCTGAGCTCATTCTTGTTGTTAATAGTTGATGCAACGTGGTCATATATTTATGTTATTCGCGAGTGAAACACGGTGTACTTTATTTTCTGGTTATAGTCAGCTTATTACTTATGTACCATTGTGATACTTCGCTAAGTTCTTAATTTTACATTTCAGTTCCTCCAAGTTATCGCCTGTGGAAAGTAATCCAGTGTCATCGGCATGCATAATAGATTCAGAATCCTTCAGACCTGACGGAAGATCGTTATTATGAAAAAAAAAAAACAGAGGCTCAGCACGGAACCTTGCAGAACACAGAAAATAGTGCTCTGCGGTAGAGAGGTTAGATTGTTTACAGCAAAATATTGTTTCCTATTTGAAAAATAACTTTTAATTAGATTAGAAATATTTCTTTTCAGACCCTAAGCTTCCGATTTCTGTTGCTGTATTGTCTGATCTACCGTATCGAAAGCTTTGGATACATCTAAGTAAACTACTATGGCAAGTTTGTTACCATTCAGTGCAGTATTTATGATTTGTGTACGAACAATAACTGCGGAAAACGTAGATGTTTAGGGCCTGAAGCCATGCTGATTAGCACAGATGATGTCATATTAGCCTTTAAAAATTTTGTATACGCTTTCAAAGTACCTTTACAAAAACTGTATTGATTGCATTTAGCAGCGATATCGGCCCGCACTTTTCTATGTCGGATCGTTCACCGCTTTTAAAGATAGGTATGACCTCCTTCACCTGCAGTCCGACAGGATACACTCCATTTCCCAACGTATGGTTTAAGATATGCAGTAGATGGATTCCCAGTATATCGAAGTTGTTTTTTATCAGCCTAACAGGTAATGCTTCTGCCGCCTTAGCGACTGAAAGGTTGCTTACTGTTGTAACTAATTCTTGAATTTGTATGTGAGGCAATGCAAAAGTGTTGTTGTCACGCTCTTACATTTTCCCTTAAGGAACGTCAGCATGTACCTTAGGCCCTACGGAGGCAAAATAGGCACAATATGATTCAGCTGTACCTTCGTCAACATTTTTGAAGTAGTAGCTTAGCGCAAAAAAGCACAGACACAAGGAAGACAGACAAGGACAAGCGCTACTCACAACTGTTTAATGGAAGGAAGGATAGTACATATGTATATATATCCTCTTGTCACGCATGCGCCTACCAAGCAGAAGAGAAGCCAGTACATGCACATCAAAGGCGGTTGCGCAAGAAGTTAAATTCGGCATCCAGTAATGTGATCGAAGGCTCACTCACACATCTATTTCTATTCATCTTGATAAAGAAGGCCTCAAGTGCGAGCCTGGAAGACGCGTTGCCGCTCCTGCCAAGAATAGTTGTCGCAGAAAATCGAGCGTCGCAACCACACGCGGTGACATGAGCCACCAAATGTGCGCCCTTATCCTCTTTTTTCTTTAGTTTTTGCGCATGTTCCCTTAAACGGTCATTCACACAACGCTCAGTTTGTCCAATGTAAAGCTGCCCACAAGGGTGCAAGGGAATTGCATAAACAACCCCTCTGGAGCACTCAACAAAGGGCTTCTCATGCCTCGTGCGGCAGCCCCGCCTGCTCTTACAGCAAACTCGAGAACACAGCTTCGAAAGCTTGTTGGGTGCAGAGAAAACCAGAGGAATACCATGACGGTTAGCAACCTTTTTAAGGTTGTGTGACACCTTGTGTACATAAGGAATAACCTCTGGTCTTACCTTCGGTCGTTCGACCTCTGCGCTCGCCCTTCGTGCTCCAAGCTTAACTTTTTGCAGAAGAGACTCTACTATAGCATTGACGACCGTCAAAGGGAAACCAGCTGCCAAAAGGCGTCCAACTTGGTTCGTAAAACTAGACCGCATTTGGTGTGCGCACGATTTCCGCAAAGCCGATTCCAAGCAAAGACTACCAACTGCTCGCTTCACCACTTTAGAGTGTGCGGAATCGTACGGCAGCAATTGCTTCATGGCTCGCGGTTGATAGGACCAGCAGACATGGCCAACTTCAAAAGACAGTTTTAAATCTAAGAACTGTAGGCCTGTGTCGTCAGGAAGTTCATGGGTAAATACAAGCCCTTGGCCTTGGTTGTTAAAAGCTTCTAAAATAAAAGCAAGGGATGTAAAGTCACCCTTATTGTTTAAAAGCACTAAAAAATCATCAACATACCTAAAGACTTTTAAAACCTGCCCCCCATTAAAAACCTGCTCTAAAGACCTATCAACAAAAGACAAAAAAATGTCGCACAAAATAGGAGCAACACAAGACCCAATACACACTCCCCGGCGTTGCAGATATGGCTGCTCGTTGTAAAGTATAAAAGTCACACTTAAATAAAACTCGAGCAATGTTAAAAAGCTGTCCTCTGAAAGGCCCGCCGAGTGCTGGAAGTCGACCACGTCGTTGTATTCAAAACATTCCCTTAAGGAAACGAGAAGCTTGTCCTGACGAATTGAGTAGAAAAGATCTTCTACGTCAACGGAAAAACCATACTTAATGCCGTCATTACACTTTACAAATTGCGCGACCTCCGAAGAACTTTTAACACGGAAAGGGTCATCCACTTGTAGCGTCTTAAGCTTATTCAAAAGAAAAAGGCTCACGCAATGCTGCCACGCCCCGCGCTCGCTAACGATAGTTCTGAAAGGAATATCGGGCTTGTGCGTTTTCGCGGTAAAGAACACGGTCAAACAGCTTTCTTTGCTATTCTTGATACCTTTAGCAAGGGTGGTCAAGTTCAAACTTCTGCAGAACTCGATGAAGTTCGACTTGACTCTAACTGCACTCTTACTAATGGGAACGAAATTCTTATTCACCGCTGCCTGCGCTTTTTCGTCAAACCGACCTTTTGGCAACACAACAAACCCTCCTTCCTTATCTGACTGCAACAGCATAAGCTCATTTTGCTTGAAATACTTTACGACACCTTCTAAGCTCTTTTTAGCATGAACGTCTGAAGCCCTGCTTGAACACCTTGAGATAGAGTAAAGTCCCTCCTTCAGACACTGGTCATGGTCCTCTTGGCTACACCTTGCAGAGACATCTCGGTTAAGACCTACCAGGTCATGGGGCCGGACGGAGGGTGGAACGGCATACTTCGGACCTTTTTCCAGTAGCCTGGAAACGTCCCCGGGGAGTGAAACTTGGTCTAAAACGACCACCGGTTTTCCCTGTGCACGATTGGCGGTCGATGACCTCAGAAGGAAGCTCAGCATAGTCCTCCACCTTGTCTCCGTGATATGAGCCGCAAGTTTTCTAAACTCACGCAGCTTACTGCTTGCTAGCCAATCCGGATTACCGTAGTGGCACAACACGCGCAACCAGTCTTGCAGAAGTCGGACTTGGCGCCAGAGCTCAGACTTCAATAGTTTGCAAAGCCTCTTGAGGTGTCCCCAGGACGGCTTCACCAAACCAAACAGAGCACAAACATCTCGAGGGTATATCCCTTTCCGGACACAGAAGCCGTAAAACCTGGCCCAGCATGTGGCTTCGACGATGTGGGAAACAAGAACTTCGGTGACAGAGGATTGCAGAGGATACACAGAAAAGGAGTTGCCCAGTGTACGAGAAATGAATTCTAGAAGAGTTGACTGTTGGGCTAGTTGGTCGTCCATATTTGAAGTAGTAGCTTAGCGCAAAAAAGCACAGACACAAGGAAGACAGACAAGGACAAGCGCTACTCACAACTGTTTAATGGAAGGAAGGATAGTACATATGTATATATATCCTCTTGTCACGCATGCGCCTACCAAGCAGAAGAGAAGCCAGTACATGCACATCAAAGGCGGTTGCGCAAGAAGTTAAATTCGGCATCCAGTAATGTGATCGAAGGCTCACTCACACATCTATTTCTATTCATCTTGATAAAGAAGGCCTCAAGTGCGAGCCTGGAAGACGCGTTGCCGCTCCTGCCAAGAATAGTTGTCGCAGAAAATCGAGCGTCGCAACCACACGCGGTGACATGAGCCACCAAATGTGCGCCCTTATCCTCTTTTTTCTTTAGTTTTTGCGCATGTTCCCTTAAACGGTCATTCACACAACGCTCAGTTTGTCCAATGTAAAGCTGCCCACAAGGGTGCAAGGGAATTGCATAAACAACCCCTCTGGAGCACTCAACAAAGGGCTTCTCATGCCTCGTGCGGCAGCCCCGCCTGCTCTTACAGCAAACTCGAGAACACAGCTTCGAAAGCTTGTTGGGTGCAGAGAAAACCAGAGGAATACCATGACGGTTAGCAACCTTTTTAAGGTTGTGTGACACCTTGTGTACATAAGGAATAACCTCTGGTCTTACCTTCGGTCGTTCGACCTCTGCGCTCGCCCTTCGTGCTCCAAGCTTAACTTTTTGCAGAAGAGACTCTACTATAGCATTGACGACCGTCAAAGGGAAACCAGCTGCCAAAAGGCGTCCAACTTGGTTCGTAAAACTAGACCGCATTTGGTGTGCGCACGATTTCCGCAAAGCCGATTCCAAGCAAAGACTACCAACTGCTCGCTTCACCACTTTAGAGTGTGCGGAATCGTACGGCAGCAATTGCTTCATGGCTCGCGGTTGATAGGACCAGCAGACATGGCCAACTTCAAAAGACAGTTTTAAATCTAAGAACTGTAGGCCTGTGTCGTCAGGAAGTTCATGGGTAAATACAAGCGCTTGGCCTTGGTTGTTAAAAGCTTCTAAAATAAAAGCAAGGGATGTAAAGTCACCCTTATTGTTTAAAAGCACTAAAAAATCATCAACATACCTAAAGACTTTTAAAACCTGCCCCCCATTAAAAACCTGCTCTAAAGACCTATCAACAAAAGACAAAAAAATGTCGCACAAAATAGGAGCAACACAAGACCCAATACACACTCCCCGGCGTTGCAGATATGGCTGCTCGTTGTAAAGTATAAAAGTCACACTTAAATAAAACTCGAGCAATGTTAAAAAGCTGTCCTCTGAAAGGCCCGCCGAGTGCTGGAAGTCGACCACGTCGTTGTATTCAAAACATTCCCTTAAGGAAACGAGAAGCTTGTCCTGACGAATTGAGTAGAAAAGATCTTCTACGTCAACGGAAAAACCATACTTAATGCCGTCATTACACTTTACAAATTGCGCGACCTCCGAAGAACTTTTAACACGGAAAGGGTCATCCACTTGTAGCGTCTTAAGCTTATTCAAAAGAAAAAGGCTCACGCAATGCTGCCACGCCCCGCGCTCGCTAACGATAGTTCTGAAAGGAATATCGGGCTTGTGCGTTTTCGCGGTAAAGAACACGGTCAAACAGCTTTCTTTGCTATTCTTGATACCTTTAGCAAGGGTGGTCAAGTTCAAACTTCTGCAGAACTCGATGAAGTTCGACTTGACTCTAACTGCACTCTTACTAATGGGAACGAAATTCTTATTCACCGCTGCCTGCGCTTTTTCGTCAAACCGACCTTTTGGCAACACAACAAACCCTCCTTCCTTATCTGACTGCAACAGCATAAGCTCATTTTGCTTGAAATACTTTACGACACCTTCTAAGCTCTTTTTAGCATGAACGTCTGAAGCCCTGCTTGAACACCTTGAGATAGAGTAAAGTCCCTCCTTCAGACACTGGTCATGGTCCTCTTGGCTACACCTTGCAGAGACGTCTCGGTTAAGACCTACCAGGTCATGGGGCCGGACGGAGGGTGGAACGGCATACTTCGGACCTTTTTCCAGTAGCCTGGAAACGTCCCCGGGGAGTGAAACTTGGTCTAAAACGACCACCGGTTTTCCCTGTGCACGATTGGCGGTCGATGACCTCAGAAGGAAGCTCAGCATAGTCCTCCACCTTGTCTCCGTGATATGAGCCGCAAGTTTTCTAAACTCACGCAGCTTACTGCTTGCTAGCCAATCCGGATTACCGTAGTGGCACAACACGCGCAACCAGTCTTGCAGAAGTCGGACTTGGCGCCAGAGCTCAGACTTCAATAGTTTGCAAAGCCTCTTGAGGTGTCCCCAGGACGGCTTCACCAAACCAAACAGAGCACAAACATCTCGAGGGTATATCCCTTTCCGGACACAGAAGCCGTAAAACCTGGCCCGGCATGTGGCTTCGACGATGTGGGAAACAAGAACTTCGGTGACAGAGGATTGCAGAGGATACACAGAAAAGGAGTTGCCCAGTGTACGAGAAATGAATTCTAGAAGAGTTGACTGTTGGGCTAGTTGGTCGTCCATATTTGAAGTAGTAGCTTAGCGCAAAAAAGCACAGACACAAGGAAGACAGACAAGGACAAGCGCTACTCACAACTGTTTAATGGAAGGAAGGATAGTACATATGTATATATATCCTCTTGTCACGCATGCGCCTACCAAGCAGAAGAGAAGCCAGTACATGCACATCAAAGGCGGTTGCGCAAGAAGTTAAATTCGGCATCCAGTAATGTGATCGAAGGCTCACTCACACATCTATTTCTATTCATCTTGATAAAGAAGGCCTCAAGTGCGAGCCTGGAAGACGCGTTGCCGCTCCTGCCAAGAATAGTTGTCGCAGAAAATCGAGCGTCGCAACCACACGCGGTGACATGAGCCACCAAATGTGCGCCCTTATCCTCTTTTTTCTTTAGTTTTTGCGCATGTTCCCTTAAACGGTCATTCACACAACGCTCAGTTTGTCCAATGTAAAGCTGCCCACAAGGGTGCAAGGGAATTGCATAAACAACCCCTCTGGAGCACTCAACAAAGGGCTTCTCATGCCTCGTGCGGCAGCCCCGCCTGCTCTTACAGCAAACTCGAGAACACAGCTTCGAAAGCTTGTTGGGTGCAGAGAAAACCAGAGGAATACCATGACGGTTAGCAACCTTTTTAAGGTTGTGTGACACCTTGTGTACATAAGGAATAACCTCTGGTCTTACCTTCGGTCGTTCGACCTCTGCGCTCGCCCTTCGTGCTCCAAGCTTAACTTTTTGCAGAAGAGACTCTACTATAGCATTGACGACCGTCAAAGGGAAACCAGCTGCCAAAATGCGTCCAACTTGGTTCGTAAAACTAGACCGCATTTGGTGTGCGCACGATTTCCGCAAAGCCGATTCCAAGCAAAGACTACCAACTGCTCGCTTCACCACTTTAGAGTGTGCGGAATCGTACGGCAGCAATTGCTTCATGGCTCGCGGTTGATAGGACCAGCAGACATGGCCAACTTCAAAAGACAGTTTTAAATCTAAGAACTGTAGGCCTGTGTCGTCAGGAAGTTCATGGGTAAATACAAGCGCTTGGCCTTGGTTGTTAAAAGCTTCTAAAATAAAAGCAAGGGATGTAAAGTCACCCTTATTGTTTAAAAGCACTAAAAAATCATCAACATACCTAAAGACTTTTAAAACCTGCCCCCCATTAAAAACCTGCTCTAAAGACCTATCAACAAAAGACAAAAAAATGTCGCACAAAATAGGAGCAACACAAGACCCAATACACACTCCCCGGCGTTGCAGATATGGCTGCTCGTTGTAAAGTATAAAAGTCACACTTAAATAAAACTCGAGCAATGTTAAAAAGCTGTCCTCTGAAAGGCCCGCCGAGTGCTGGAAGTCGACCACGTCGTTGTATTCCAAACATTTCCTTAAGGAAACGAGAAGCTTGTCCTGACGAATTGAGTAGAAAAGATCTTCTACGTCAACGGAAAAACCATACTTAATGCCGTCATTACACTTTACAAATTGCGCGACCTCCGAAGAACTTTTAACACGGAAAGGGTCATCCACTTGTAGCGTCTTAAGCTTATTCAAAAGAAAAAGGCTCACGCAATGCTGCCACGCCCCGCGCTCGCTAACGATAGTTCTGAAAGGAATATCGGGCTTGTGCGTTTTCGCGGTAAAGAACACGGTCAAACAGCTTTCTTTGCTATTCTTGATACCTTTAGCAAGGGTGGTCAAGTTCAAACTTCTGCAGAACTCGATGAAGTTCGACTTGACTCTAACTGCACTCTTACTAATGGGAACGAAATTCTTATTCACCGCTGCCTGCGCTTTTTCGTCAAACCGACCTTCTGGCAACACAACAAACCCTCCTTCCTTATCTGACTGCAACAGCATAAGCTCATTTTGCTTGAAATACTTTACGACACCTTCTAAGCTCTTTTTAGCATGAACGTCTGAAGCCCTGCTTGAACACCTTGAGATAGAGTAAAGTCCCTCCTTCAGACACTGGTCATGGTCCTCTTGGCTACACCTTGCAGAGACGTCTCGGTTAAGACCTACCAGGTCATGGGGCCGGACGGAGGGTGGAACGGCATACTTCGGACCTTTTTCCAGTAGCCTGGAAACGTCCCCGGGGAGTGAAACTTGGTCTAAAACGACCACCGGTTTTCCCTGTGCACGATTGGCGGTCGATGACCTCAGAAGGAAGCTCAGCATAGTCCTCCACCTTGTCTCCGTGATATGAGCCGCAAGTTTTCTAAACTCACGCAGCTTACTGCTTGCTAGCCAATCCGGATTACCGTAGTGGCACAACACGCGCAACCAGTCTTGCAGAAGTCGGACTTGGCGCCAGAGCTCAGACTTCAATAGTTTGCAAAGCCTCTTGAGGTGTCCCCAGGACGGCTTCACCAAACCAAACAGAGCACAAACATCTCGAGGGTATATCCCTTTCCGGACACAGAAGCCGTAAAACCTGGCCCGGCATGTGGCTTCGACGATGTGGGAAACAAGAACTTCGGTGACAGAGGATTGCAGAGGATACACAGAAAAGGAGTTGCCCAGTGTACGAGAAATGAATTCTAGAAGAGTTGACTGTTGGGCTAGTTGGTCGTCCATATTTGAAGTAGTAGCTTAGCGCAAAAAAGCACAGACACAAGGAAGACAGACAAGGACAAGCGCTACTCACAACTGTTTAATGGAAGGAAGGATAGTACATATGTATATATATCCTCTTGTCACGCATGCGCCTACCAAGCAGAAGAGAAGCCAGTACATGCACATCAAAGGCGGTTGCGCAAGAAGTTAAATTCGGCATCCAGTAATGTGATCGAAGGCTCACTCACACATCTATTTCTATTCATCTTGATAAAGAAGGCCTCAAGTGCGAGCCTGGAAGACGCGTTGCCGCTCCTGCCAAGAATAGTTGTCGCAGAAAATCGAGCGTCGCAACCACACGCGGTGACATGAGCCACCAAATGTGCGCCCTTATCCTCTTTTTTCTTTAGTTTTTGCGCATGTTCCCTTAAACGGTCATTCACACAACGCTCAGTTTGTCCAATGTAAAGCTGCCCACAAGGGTGCAAGGGAATTGCATAAACAACCCCTCTGGAGCACTCAACAAAGGGCTTCTCATGCCTCGTGCGGCAGCCCCGCCTGCTCTTACAGCAAACTCGAGAACACAGCTTCGAAAGCTTGTTGGGTGCAGAGAAAACCAGAGGAATACCATGACGGTTAGCAACCTTTTTAAGGTTGTGTGACACCTTGTGTACATAAGGAATAACCTCTGGTCTTACCTTCGGTCGTTCGACCTCTGCGCTCGCCCTTCGTGCTCCAAGCTTAACTTTTTGCAGAAGAGACTCTACTATAGCATTGACGACCGTCAAAGGGAAACCAGCTGCCAAAAGGCGTCCAACTTGGTTCGTAAAACTAGACCGCATTTGGTGTGCGCACGATTTCCGCAAAGCCGATTCCAAGCAAAGACTACCAACTGCTCGCTTCACCACTTTAGAGTGTGCGGAATCGTACGGCAGCAATTGCTTCATGGCTCGCGGTTGATAGGACCAGCAGACATGGCCAACTTCAAAAGACAGTTTTAAATCTAAGAACTGTAGGCCTGTGTCGTCAGGAAGTTCATGGGTAAATACAAGCGCTTGGCCTTGGTTGTTAAAAGCTTCTAAAATAAAAGCAAGGGATGTAAAGTCACCCTTATTGTTTAAAAGCACTAAAAAATCATCAACATACCTAAAGACTTTTAAAACCTGCCCCCCATTAAAAACCTGCTCTAAAGACCTATCAACAAAAGACAAAAAAATGTCGCACAAAATAGGAGCAACACAAGACCCAATACACACTCCCCGGCGTTGCAGATATGGCTGCTCGTTGTAAAGTATAAAAGTCACACTTAAATAAAACTCGAGCAATGTTAAAAAGCTGTCCTCTGAAAGGCCCGCCGAGTGCTGGAAGTCGACCACGTCGTTGTATTCAAAACATTCCCTTAAGGAAACGAGAAGCTTGTCCTGACGAATTGAGTAGAAAAGATCTTCTACGTCAACGGAAAAACCATACTTAATGCCGTCATTACACTTTACAAATTGCGCGACCTCCGAAGAACTTTTAACACGGAAAGGGTCATCCACTTGTAGCGTCTTAAGCTTATTCAAAAGAAAAAGGCTCACGCAATGCTGCCACGCCCCGCGCTCGCTAACGATAGTTCTGAAAGGAATATCGGGCTTGTGCGTTTTCGCGGTAAAGAACACGGTCAAACAGCTTTCTTTGCTATTCTTGATACCTTTAGCAAGGGTGGTCAAGTTCAAACTTCTGCAGAACTCGATGAAGTTCGACTTGACTCTAACTGCACTCTTACTAATGGGAACGAAATTCTTATTCACCGCTGCCTGCGCTTTTTCGTCAAACCGACCTTTTGGCAACACAACAAACCCTCCTTCCTTATCTGACTGCAACAGCATAAGCTCATTTTGCTTGAAATACTTTACGACACCTTCTAAGCTCTTTTTAGCATGAACGTCTGAAGCCCTGCTTGAACACCTTGAGATAGAGTAAAGTCCCTCCTTCAGACACTGGTCATGGTCCTCTTGGCTACACCTTGCAGAGACGTCTCGGTTAAGACCTACCAGGTCATGGGGCCGGACGGAGGGTGGAACGGCATACTTCGGACCTTTTTCCAGTAGCCTGGAAACGTCCCCGGGGAGTGAAACTTGGTCTAAAACGACCACCGGTTTTCCCTGTGCACGATTGGCGGTCGATGACCTCAGAAGGAAGCTCAGCATAGTCCTCCACCTTGTCTCCGTGATATGAGCCGCAAGTTTTCTAAACTCACGCAGCTTACTGCTTGCTAGCCAATCCGGATTACCGTAGTGGCACAACACGCGCAACCAGTCTTGCAGAAGTCGGACTTGGCGCCAGAGCTCAGACTTCAATAGTTTGCAAAGCCTCTTGAGGTGTCCCCAGGACGGCTTCACCAAACCAAACAGAGCACAAACATCTCGAGGGTATATCCCTTTCCGGACACAGAAGCCGTAAAACCTGGCCCGGCATGTGGCTTCGACGATGTGGGAAACAAGAACTTCGGTGACAGAGGATTGCAGAGGATACACAGAAAAGGAGTTGCCCAGTGTACGAGAAATGAATTCTAGAAGAGTTGACTGTTGGGCTAGTTGGTCGTCCATATTTGAAGTAGTAGCTTAGCGCAAAAAAGCACAGACACAAGGAAGACAGACAAGGACAAGCGCTACTCACAACTGTTTAATGGAAGGAAGGATAGTACATATGTATATATATCCTCTTGTCACGCATGCGCCTACCAAGCAGAAGAGAAGCCAGTACATGCACATCAAAGGCGGTTGCGCAAGAAGTTAAATTCGGCATCCAGTAATGTGATCGAAGGCTCACTCACACATCTATTTCTATTCATCTTGATAAAGAAGGCCTCAAGTGCGAGCCTGGAAGACGCGTTGCCGCTCCTGCCAAGAATAGTTGTCGCAGAAAATCGAGCGTCGCAACCACACGCGGTGACATGAGCCACCAAATGTGCGCCCTTATCCTCTTTTTTCTTTAGTTTTTGCGCATGTTCCCTTAAACGGTCATTCACACAACGCTCAGTTTGTCCAATGTAAAGCTGCCCACAAGGGTGCAAGGGAATTGCATAAACAACCCCTCTGGAGCACTCAACAAAGGGCTTCTCATGCCTCGTGCGGCAGCCCCGCCTGCTCTTACAGCAAACTCGAGAACACAGCTTCGAAAGCTTGTTGGGTGCAGAGAAAACCAGAGGAATACCATGACGGTTAGCAACCTTTTTAAGGTTGTGTGACACCTTGTGTACATAAGGAATAACCTCTGGTCTTACCTTCGGTCGTTCGACCTCTGCGCTCGCCCTTCGTGCTCCAAGCTTAACTTTTTGCAGAAGAGACTCTACTATAGCATTGACGACCGTCAAAGGGAAACCAGCTGCCAAAATGCGTCCAACTTGGTTCGTAAAACTAGACCGCATTTGGTGTGCGCACGATTTCCGCAAAGCCGATTCCAAGCAAAGACTACCAACTGCTCGCTTCACCACTTTAGAGTGTGCGGAATCGTACGGCAGCAATTGCTTCATGGCTCGCGGTTGATAGGACCAGCAGACATGGCCAACTTCAAAAGACAGTTTTAAATCTAAGAACTGTAGGCCTGTGTCGTCAGGAAGTTCATGGGTAAATACAAGCGCTTGGCCTTGGTTGTTAAAAGCTTCTAAAATAAAAGCAAGGGATGTAAAGTCACCCTTATTGTTTAAAAGCACTAAAAAATCATCAACATACCTAAAGACTTTTAAAACCTGCCCCCCATTAAAAACCTGCTCTAAAGACCTATCAACAAAAGACAAAAAAATGTCGCACAAAATAGGAGCAACACAAGACCCAATACACACTCCCCGGCGTTGCAGATATGGCTGCTCGTTGTAAAGTATAAAAGTCACACTTAAATAAAACTCGAGCAATGTTAAAAAGCTGTCCTCTGAAAGGCCCGCCGAGTGCTGGAAGTCGACCACGTCGTTGTATTCCAAACATTTCCTTAAGGAAACGAGAAGCTTGTCCTGACGAATTGAGTAGAAAAGATCTTCTACGTCAACGGAAAAACCATACTTAATGCCGTCATTACACTTTACAAATTGCGCGACCTCCGAAGAACTTTTAACACGGAAAGGGTCATCCACTTGTAGCGTCTTAAGCTTATTCAAAAGAAAAAGGCTCACGCAATGCTGCCACGCCCCGCGCTCGCTAACGATAGTTCTGAAAGGAATATCGGGCTTGTGCGTTTTCGCGGTAAAGAACACGGTCAAACAGCTTTCTTTGCTATTCTTGATACCTTTAGCAAGGGTGGTCAAGTTCAAACTTCTGCAGAACTCGATGAAGTTCGACTTGACTCTAACTGCACTCTTACTAATGGGAACGAAATTCTTATTCACCGCTGCCTGCGCTTTTTCGTCAAACCGACCTTCTGGCAACACAACAAACCCTCCTTCCTTATCTGACTGCAACAGCATAAGCTCATTTTGCTTGAAATACTTTACGACACCTTCTAAGCTCTTTTTAGCATGAACGTCTGAAGCCCTGCTTGAACACCTTGAGATAGAGTAAAGTCCCTCCTTCAGACACTGGTCATGGTCCTCTTGGCTACACCTTGCAGAGACGTCTCGGTTAAGACCTACCAGGTCATGGGGCCGGACGGAGGGTGGAACGGCATACTTCGGACCTTTTTCCAGTAGCCTGGAAACGTCCCCGGGGAGTGAAACTTGGTCTAAAACGACCACCGGTTTTCCCTGTGCACGATTGGCGGTCGATGACCTCAGAAGGAAGCTCAGCATAGTCCTCCACCTTGTCTCCGTGATATGAGCCGCAAGTTTTCTAAACTCACGCAGCTTACTGCTTGCTAGCCAATCCGGATTACCGTAGTGGCACAACACGCGCAACCAGTCTTGCAGAAGTCGGACTTGGCGCCAGAGCTCAGACTTCAATAGTTTGCAAAGCCTCTTGAGGTGTCCCCAGGACGGCTTCACCAAACCAAACAGAGCACAAACATCTCGAGGGTATATCCCTTTCCGGACACAGAAGCCGTAAAACCTGGCCCGGCATGTGGCTTCGACGATGTGGGAAACAAGAACTTCGGTGACAGAGGATTGCAGAGGATACACAGAAAAGGAGTTGCCCAGTGTACGAGAAATGAATTCTAGAAGAGTTGACTGTTGGGCTAGTTGGTCGTCCATATTTGAAGTAGTAGCTTAGCGCAAAAAAGCACAGACACAAGGAAGACAGACAAGGACAAGCGCTACTCACAACTGTTTAATGGAAGGAAGGATAGTACATATGTATATATATCCTCTTGTCACGCATGCGCCTACCAAGCAGAAGAGAAGCCAGTACATGCACATCAAAGGCGGTTGCGCAAGAAGTTAAATTCGGCATCCAGTAATGTGATCGAAGGCTCACTCACACATCTATTTCTATTCATCTTGATAAAGAAGGCCTCAAGTGCGAGCCTGGAAGACGCGTTGCCGCTCCTGCCAAGAATAGTTGTCGCAGAAAATCGAGCGTCGCAACCACACGCGGTGACATGAGCCACCAAATGTGCGCCCTTATCCTCTTTTTTCTTTAGTTTTTGCGCATGTTCCCTTAAACGGTCATTCACACAACGCTCAGTTTGTCCAATGTAAAGCTGCCCACAAGGGTGCAAGGGAATTGCATAAACAACCCCTCTGGAGCACTCAACAAAGGGCTTCTCATGCCTCGTGCGGCAGCCCCGCCTGCTCTTACAGCAAACTCGAGAACACAGCTTCGAAAGCTTGTTGGGTGCAGAGAAAACCAGAGGAATACCATGACGGTTAGCAACCTTTTTAAGGTTGTGTGACACCTTGTGTACATAAGGAATAACCTCTGGTCTTACCTTCGGTCGTTCGACCTCTGCGCTCGCCCTTCGTGCTCCAAGCTTAACTTTTTGCAGAAGAGACTCTACTATAGCATTGACGACCGTCAAAGGGAAACCAGCTGCCAAAATGCGTCCAACTTGGTTCGTAAAACTAGACCGCATTTGGTGTGCGCACGATTTCCGCAAAGCCGATTCCAAGCAAAGACTACCAACTGCTCGCTTCACCACTTTAGAGTGTGCGGAATCGTACGGCAGCAATTGCTTCATGGCTCGCGGTTGATAGGACCAGCAGACATGGCCAACTTCAAAAGACAGTTTTAAATCTAAGAACTGTAGGCCTGTGTCGTCAGGAAGTTCATGGGTAAATACAAGCGCTTGGCCTTGGTTGTTAAAAGCTTCTAAAATAAAAGCAAGGGATGTAAAGTCACCCTTATTGTTTAAAAGCACTAAAAAATCATCAACATACCTAAAGACTTTTAAAACCTGCCCCCCATTAAAAACCTGCTCTAAAGACCTATCAACAAAAGACAAAAAAATGTCGCACAAAATAGGAGCAACACAAGACCCAATACACACTCCCCGGCGTTGCAGATATGGCTGCTCGTTGTAAAGTATAAAAGTCACACTTAAATAAAACTCGAGCAATGTTAAAAAGCTGTCCTCTGAAAGGCCCGCCGAGTGCTGGAAGTCGACCACGTCGTTGTATTCCAAACATTTCCTTAAGGAAACGAGAAGCTTGTCCTGACGAATTGAGTAGAAAAGATCTTCTACGTCAACGGAAAAACCATACTTAATGCCGTCATTACACTTTACAAATTGCGCGACCTCCGAAGAACTTTTAACACGGAAAGGGTCATCCACTTGTAGCGTCTTAAGCTTATTCAAAAGAAAAAGGCTCACGCAATGCTGCCACGCCCCGCGCTCGCTAACGATAGTTCTGAAAGGAATATCGGGCTTGTGCGTTTTCGCGGTAAAGAACACGGTCAAACAGCTTTCTTTGCTATTCTTGATACCTTTAGCAAGGGTGGTCAAGTTCAAACTTCTGCAGAACTCGATGAAGTTCGACTTGACTCTAACTGCACTCTTACTAATGGGAACGAAATTCTTATTCACCGCTGCCTGCGCTTTTTCGTCAAACCGACCTTCTGGCAACACAACAAACCCTCCTTCCTTATCTGACTGCAACAGCATAAGCTCATTTTGCTTGAAATACTTTACGACACCTTCTAAGCTCTTTTTAGCATGAACGTCTGAAGCCCTGCTTGAACACCTTGAGATAGAGTAAAGTCCCTCCTTCAGACACTGGTCATGGTCCTCTTGGCTACACCTTGCAGAGACGTCTCGGTTAAGACCTACCAGGTCATGGGGCCGGACGGAGGGTGGAACGGCATACTTCGGACCTTTTTCCAGTAGCCTGGAAACGTCCCCGGGGAGTGAAACTTGGTCTAAAACGACCACCGGTTTTCCCTGTGCACGATTGGCGGTCGATGACCTCAGAAGGAAGCTCAGCATAGTCCTCCACCTTGTCTCCGTGATATGAGCCGCAAGTTTTCTAAACTCACGCAGCTTACTGCTTGCTAGCCAATCCGGATTACCGTAGTGGCACAACACGCGCAACCAGTCTTGCAGAAGTCGGACTTGGCGCCAGAGCTCAGACTTCAATAGTTTGCAAAGCCTCTTGAGGTGTCCCCAGGACGGCTTCACCAAACCAAACAGAGCACAAACATCTCGAGGGTATATCCCTTTCCGGACACAGAAGCCGTAAAACCTGGCCCGGCATGTGGCTTCGACGATGTGGGAAACAAGAACTTCGGTGACAGAGGATTGCAGAGGATACACAGAAAAGGAGTTGCCCAGTGTACGAGAAATGAATTCTAGAAGAGTTGACTGTTGGGCTAGTTGGTCGTCCATATTTGAAGTAGTAGCTTAGCGCAAAAAAGCACAGACACAAGGAAGACAGACAAGGACAAGCGCTACTCACAACTGTTTAATGGAAGGAAGGATAGTACATATGTATATATATCCTCTTGTCACGCATGCGCCTACCAAGCAGAAGAGAAGCCAGTACATGCACATCAAAGGCGGTTGCGCAAGAAGTTAAATTCGGCATCCAGTAATGTGATCGAAGGCTCACTCACACATCTATTTCTATTCATCTTGATAAAGAAGGCCTCAAGTGCGAGCCTGGAAGACGCGTTGCCGCTCCTGCCAAGAATAGTTGTCGCAGAAAATCGAGCGTCGCAACCACACGCGGTGACATGAGCCACCAAATGTGCGCCCTTATCCTCTTTTTTCTTTAGTTTTTGCGCATGTTCCCTTAAACGGTCATTCACACAACGCTCAGTTTGTCCAATGTAAAGCTGCCCACAAGGGTGCAAGGGAATTGCATAAACAACCCCTCTGGAGCACTCAACAAAGGGCTTCTCATGCCTCGTGCGGCAGCCCCGCCTGCTCTTACAGCAAACTCGAGAACACAGCTTCGAAAGCTTGTTGGGTGCAGAGAAAACCAGAGGAATACCATGACGGTTAGCAACCTTTTTAAGGTTGTGTGACACCTTGTGTACATAAGGAATAACCTCTGGTCTTACCTTCGGTCGTTCGACCTCTGCGCTCGCCCTTCGTGCTCCAAGCTTAACTTTTTGCAGAAGAGACTCTACTATAGCATTGACGACCGTCAAAGGGAAACCAGCTGCCAAAAGGCGTCCAACTTGGTTCGTAAAACTAGACCGCATTTGGTGTGCGCACGATTTCCGCAAAGCCGATTCCAAGCAAAGACTACCAACTGCTCGCTTCACCACTTTAGAGTGTGCGGAATCGTACGGCAGCAATTGCTTCATGGCTCGCGGTTGATAGGACCAGCAGACATGGCCAACTTCAAAAGACAGTTTTAAATCTAAGAACTGTAGGCCTGTGTCGTCAGGAAGTTCATGGGTAAATACAAGCGCTTGGCCTTGGTTGTTAAAAGCTTCTAAAATAAAAGCAAGGGATGTAAAGTCACCCTTATTGTTTAAAAGCACTAAAAAATCATCAACATACCTAAAGACTTTTAAAACCTGCCCCCCATTAAAAACCTGCTCTAAAGACCTATCAACAAAAGACAAAAAAATGTCGCACAAAATAGGAGCAACACAAGACCCAATACACACTCCCCGGCGTTGCAGATATGGCTGCTCGTTGTAAAGTATAAAAGTCACACTTAAATAAAACTCGAGCAATGTTAAAAAGCTGTCCTCTGAAAGGCCCGCCGAGTGCTGGAAGTCGACCACGTCGTTGTATTCAAAACATTCCCTTAAGGAAACGAGAAGCTTGTCCTGACGAATTGAGTAGAAAAGATCTTCTACGTCAACGGAAAAACCATACTTAATGCCGTCATTACACTTTACAAATTGCGCGACCTCCGAAGAACTTTTAACACGGAAAGGGTCATCCACTTGTAGCGTCTTAAGCTTATTCAAAAGAAAAAGGCTCACGCAATGCTGCCACGCCCCGCGCTCGCTAACGATAGTTCTGAAAGGAATATCGGGCTTGTGCGTTTTCGCGGTAAAGAACACGGTCAAACAGCTTTCTTTGCTATTCTTGATACCTTTAGCAAGGGTGGTCAAGTTCAAACTTCTGCAGAACTCGATGAAGTTCGACTTGACTCTAACTGCACTCTTACTAATGGGAACGAAATTCTTATTCACCGCTGCCTGCGCTTTTTCGTCAAACCGACCTTTTGGCAACACAACAAACCCTCCTTCCTTATCTGACTGCAACAGCATAAGCTCATTTTGCTTGAAATACTTTACGACACCTTCTAAGCTCTTTTTAGCATGAACGTCTGAAGCCCTGCTTGAACACCTTGAGATAGAGTAAAGTCCCTCCTTCAGACACTGGTCATGGTCCTCTTGGCTACACCTTGCAGAGACGTCTCGGTTAAGACCTACCAGGTCATGGGGCCGGACGGAGGGTGGAACGGCATACTTCGGACCTTTTTCCAGTAGCCTGGAAACGTCCCCGGGGAGTGAAACTTGGTCTAAAACGACCACCGGTTTTCCCTGTGCACGATTGGCGGTCGATGACCTCAGAAGGAAGCTCAGCATAGTCCTCCACCTTGTCTCCGTGATATGAGCCGCAAGTTTTCTAAACTCACGCAGCTTACTGCTTGCTAGCCAATCCGGATTACCGTAGTGGCACAACACGCGCAACCAGTCTTGCAGAAGTCGGACTTGGCGCCAGAGCTCAGACTTCAATAGTTTGCAAAGCCTCTTGAGGTGTCCCCAGGACGGCTTCACCAAACCAAACAGAGCACAAACATCTCGAGGGTATATCCCTTTCCGGACACAGAAGCCGTAAAACCTGGCCCGGCATGTGGCTTCGACGATGTGGGAAACAAGAACTTCGGTGACAGAGGATTGCAGAGGATACACAGAAAAGGAGTTGCCCAGTGTACGAGAAATGAATTCTAGAAGAGTTGACTGTTGGGCTAGTTGGTCGTCCATATTTGAAGTAGTAGCTTAGCGCAAAAAAGCACAGACACAAGGAAGACAGACAAGGACAAGCGCTACTCACAACTGTTTAATGGAAGGAAGGATAGTACATATGTATATATATCCTCTTGTCACGCATGCGCCTACCAAGCAGAAGAGAAGCCAGTACATGCACATCAAAGGCGGTTGCGCAAGAAGTTAAATTCGGCATCCAGTAATGTGATCGAAGGCTCACTCACACATCTATTTCTATTCATCTTGATAAAGAAGGCCTCAAGTGCGAGCCTGGAAGACGCGTTGCCGCTCCTGCCAAGAATAGTTGTCGCAGAAAATCGAGCGTCGCAACCACACGCGGTGACATGAGCCACCAAATGTGCGCCCTTATCCTCTTTTTTCTTTAGTTTTTGCGCATGTTCCCTTAAACGGTCATTCACACAACGCTCAGTTTGTCCAATGTAAAGCTGCCCACAAGGGTGCAAGGGAATTGCATAAACAACCCCTCTGGAGCACTCAACAAAGGGCTTCTCATGCCTCGTGCGGCAGCCCCGCCTGCTCTTACAGCAAACTCGAGAACACAGCTTCGAAAGCTTGTTGGGTGCAGAGAAAACCAGAGGAATACCATGACGGTTAGCAACCTTTTTAAGGTTGTGTGACACCTTGTGTACATAAGGAATAACCTCTGGTCTTACCTTCGGTCGTTCGACCTCTGCGCTCGCCCTTCGTGCTCCAAGCTTAACTTTTTGCAGAAGAGACTCTACTATAGCATTGACGACCGTCAAAGGGAAACCAGCTGCCAAAATGCGTCCAACTTGGTTCGTAAAACTAGACCGCATTTGGTGTGCGCACGATTTCCGCAAAGCCGATTCCAAGCAAAGACTACCAACTGCTCGCTTCACCACTTTAGAGTGTGCGGAATCGTACGGCAGCAATTGCTTCATGGCTCGCGGTTGATAGGACCAGCAGACATGGCCAACTTCAAAAGACAGTTTTAAATCTAAGAACTGTAGGCCTGTGTCGTCAGGAAGTTCATGGGTAAATACAAGCGCTTGGCCTTGGTTGTTAAAAGCTTCTAAAATAAAAGCAAGGGATGTAAAGTCACCCTTATTGTTTAAAAGCACTAAAAAATCATCAACATACCTAAAGACTTTTAAAACCTGCCCCCCATTAAAAACCTGCTCTAAAGACCTATCAACAAAAGACAAAAAAATGTCGCACAAAATAGGAGCAACACAAGACCCAATACACACTCCCCGGCGTTGCAGATATGGCTGCTCGTTGTAAAGTATAAAAGTCACACTTAAATAAAACTCGAGCAATGTTAAAAAGCTGTCCTCTGAAAGGCCCGCCGAGTGCTGGAAGTCGACCACGTCGTTGTATTCCAAACATTTCCTTAAGGAAACGAGAAGCTTGTCCTGACGAATTGAGTAGAAAAGATCTTCTACGTCAACGGAAAAACCATACTTAATGCCGTCATTACACTTTACAAATTGCGCGACCTCCGAAGAACTTTTAACACGGAAAGGGTCATCCACTTGTAGCGTCTTAAGCTTATTCAAAAGAAAAAGGCTCACGCAATGCTGCCACGCCCCGCGCTCGCTAACGATAGTTCTGAAAGGAATATCGGGCTTGTGCGTTTTCGCGGTAAAGAACACGGTCAAACAGCTTTCTTTGCTATTCTTGATACCTTTAGCAAGGGTGGTCAAGTTCAAACTTCTGCAGAACTCGATGAAGTTCGACTTGACTCTAACTGCACTCTTACTAATGGGAACGAAATTCTTATTCACCGCTGCCTGCGCTTTTTCGTCAAACCGACCTTCTGGCAACACAACAAACCCTCCTTCCTTATCTGACTGCAACAGCATAAGCTCATTTTGCTTGAAATACTTTACGACACCTTCTAAGCTCTTTTTAGCATGAACGTCTGAAGCCCTGCTTGAACACCTTGAGATAGAGTAAAGTCCCTCCTTCAGACACTGGTCATGGTCCTCTTGGCTACACCTTGCAGAGACGTCTCGGTTAAGACCTACCAGGTCATGGGGCCGGACGGAGGGTGGAACGGCATACTTCGGACCTTTTTCCAGTAGCCTGGAAACGTCCCCGGGGAGTGAAACTTGGTCTAAAACGACCACCGGTTTTCCCTGTGCACGATTGGCGGTCGATGACCTCAGAAGGAAGCTCAGCATAGTCCTCCACCTTGTCTCCGTGATATGAGCCGCAAGTTTTCTAAACTCACGCAGCTTACTGCTTGCTAGCCAATCCGGATTACCGTAGTGGCACAACACGCGCAACCAGTCTTGCAGAAGTCGGACTTGGCGCCAGAGCTCAGACTTCAATAGTTTGCAAAGCCTCTTGAGGTGTCCCCAGGACGGCTTCACCAAACCAAACAGAGCACAAACATCTCGAGGGTATATCCCTTTCCGGACACAGAAGCCGTAAAACCTGGCCCGGCATGTGGCTTCGACGATGTGGGAAACAAGAACTTCGGTGACAGAGGATTGCAGAGGATACACAGAAAAGGAGTTGCCCAGTGTACGAGAAATGAATTCTAGAAGAGTTGACTGTTGGGCTAGTTGGTCGTCCATATTTGAAGTAGTAGCTTAGCGCAAAAAAGCACAGACACAAGGAAGACAGACAAGGACAAGCGCTACTCACAACTGTTTAATGGAAGGAAGGATAGTACATATGTATATATATCCTCTTGTCACGCATGCGCCTACCAAGCAGAAGAGAAGCCAGTACATGCACATCAAAGGCGGTTGCGCAAGAAGTTAAATTCGGCATCCAGTAATGTGATCGAAGGCTCACTCACACATCTATTTCTATTCATCTTGATAAAGAAGGCCTCAAGTGCGAGCCTGGAAGACGCGTTGCCGCTCCTGCCAAGAATAGTTGTCGCAGAAAATCGAGCGTCGCAACCACACGCGGTGACATGAGCCACCAAATGTGCGCCCTTATCCTCTTTTTTCTTTAGTTTTTGCGCATGTTCCCTTAAACGGTCATTCACACAACGCTCAGTTTGTCCAATGTAAAGCTGCCCACAAGGGTGCAAGGGAATTGCATAAACAACCCCTCTGGAGCACTCAACAAAGGGCTTCTCATGCCTCGTGCGGCAGCCCCGCCTGCTCTTACAGCAAACTCGAGAACACAGCTTCGAAAGCTTGTTGGGTGCAGAGAAAACCAGAGGAATACCATGACGGTTAGCAACCTTTTTAAGGTTGTGTGACACCTTGTGTACATAAGGAATAACCTCTGGTCTTACCTTCGGTCGTTCGACCTCTGCGCTCGCCCTTCGTGCTCCAAGCTTAACTTTTTGCAGAAGAGACTCTACTATAGCATTGACGACCGTCAAAGGGAAACCAGCTGCCAAAAGGCGTCCAACTTGGTTCGTAAAACTAGACCGCATTTGGTGTGCGCACGATTTCCGCAAAGCCGATTCCAAGCAAAGACTACCAACTGCTCGCTTCACCACTTTAGAGTGTGCGGAATCGTACGGCAGCAATTGCTTCATGGCTCGCGGTTGATAGGACCAGCAGACATGGCCAACTTCAAAAGACAGTTTTAAATCTAAGAACTGTAGGCCTGTGTCGTCAGGAAGTTCATGGGTAAATACAAGCCCTTGGCCTTGGTTGTTAAAAGCTTCTAAAATAAAAGCAAGGGATGTAAAGTCACCCTTATTGTTTAAAAGCACTAAAAAATCATCAACATACCTAAAGACTTTTAAAACCTGCCCCCCATTAAAAACCTGCTCTAAAGACCTATCAACAAAAGACAAAAAAATGTCGCACAAAATAGGAGCAACACAAGACCCAATACACACTCCCCGGCGTTGCAGATATGGCTGCTCGTTGTAAAGTATAAAAGTCACACTTAAATAAAACTCGAGCAATGTTAAAAAGCTGTCCTCTGAAAGGCCCGCCGAGTGCTGGAAGTCGACCACGTCGTTGTATTCCAAACATTTCCTTAAGGAAACGAGAAGCTTGTCCTGACGAATTGAGTAGAAAAGATCTTCTACGTCAACGGAAAAACCATACTTAATGCCGTCATTACACTTTACAAATTGCGCGACCTCCGAAGAACTTTTAACACGGAAAGGGTCATCCACTTGTAGCGTCTTAAGCTTATTCAAAAGAAAAAGGCTCACGCAATGCTGCCACGCCCCGCGCTCGCTAACGATAGTTCTGAAAGGAATATCGGGCTTGTGCGTTTTCGCGGTAAAGAACACGGTCAAACAGCTTTCTTTGCTATTCTTGATACCTTTAGCAAGGGTGGTCAAGTTCAAACTTCTGCAGAACTCGATGAAGTTCGACTTGACTCTAACTGCACTCTTACTAATGGGAACGAAATTCTTATTCACCGCTGCCTGCGCTTTTTCGTCAAACCGACCTTCTGGCAACACAACAAACCCTCCTTCCTTATCTGACTGCAACAGCATAAGCTCATTTTGCTTGAAATACTTTACGACACCTTCTAAGCTCTTTTTAGCATGAACGTCTGAAGCCCTGCTTGAACACCTTGAGATAGAGTAAAGTCCCTCCTTCAGACACTGGTCATGGTCCTCTTGGCTACACCTTGCAGAGACGTCTCGGTTAAGACCTACCAGGTCATGGGGCCGGACGGAGGGTGGAACGGCATACTTCGGACCTTTTTCCAGTAGCCTGGAAACGTCCCCGGGGAGTGAAACTTGGTCTAAAACGACCACCGGTTTTCCCTGTGCACGATTGGCGGTCGATGACCTCAGAAGGAAGCTCAGCATAGTCCTCCACCTTGTCTCCGTGATATGAGCCGCAAGTTTTCTAAACTCACGCAGCTTACTGCTTGCTAGCCAATCCGGATTACCGTAGTGGCACAACACGCGCAACCAGTCTTGCAGAAGTCGGACTTGGCGCCAGAGCTCAGACTTCAATAGTTTGCAAAGCCTCTTGAGGTGTCCCCAGGACGGCTTCACCAAACCAAACAGAGCACAAACATCTCGAGGGTATATCCCTTTCCGGACACAGAAGCCGTAAAACCTGGCCCGGCATGTGGCTTCGACGATGTGGGAAACAAGAACTTCGGTGACAGAGGATTGCAGAGGATACACAGAAAAGGAGTTGCCCAGTGTACGAGAAATGAATTCTAGAAGAGTTGACTGTTGGGCTAGTTGGTCGTCCATATTTGAAGTAGTAGCTTAGCGCAAAAAAGCACAGACACAAGGAAGACAGACAAGGACAAGCGCTACTCACAACTGTTTAATGGAAGGAAGGATAGTACATATGTATATATATCCTCTTGTCACGCATGCGCCTACCAAGCAGAAGAGAAGCCAGTACATGCACATCAAAGGCGGTTGCGCAAGAAGTTAAATTCGGCATCCAGTAATGTGATCGAAGGCTCACTCACACATCTATTTCTATTCATCTTGATAAAGAAGGCCTCAAGTGCGAGCCTGGAAGACGCGTTGCCGCTCCTGCCAAGAATAGTTGTCGCAGAAAATCGAGCGTCGCAACCACACGCGGTGACATGAGCCACCAAATGTGCGCCCTTATCCTCTTTTTTCTTTAGTTTTTGCGCATGTTCCCTTAAACGGTCATTCACACAACGCTCAGTTTGTCCAATGTAAAGCTGCCCACAAGGGTGCAAGGGAATTGCATAAACAACCCCTCTGGAGCACTCAACAAAGGGCTTCTCATGCCTCGTGCGGCAGCCCCGCCTGCTCTTACAGCAAACTCGAGAACACAGCTTCGAAAGCTTGTTGGGTGCAGAGAAAACCAGAGGAATACCATGACGGTTAGCAACCTTTTTAAGGTTGTGTGACACCTTGTGTACATAAGGAATAACCTCTGGTCTTACCTTCGGTCGTTCGACCTCTGCGCTCGCCCTTCGTGCTCCAAGCTTAACTTTTTGCAGAAGAGACTCTACTATAGCATTGACGACCGTCAAAGGGAAACCAGCTGCCAAAAGGCGTCCAACTTGGTTCGTAAAACTAGACCGCATTTGGTGTGCGCACGATTTCCGCAAAGCCGATTCCAAGCAAAGACTACCAACTGCTCGCTTCACCACTTTAGAGTGTGCGGAATCGTACGGCAGCAATTGCTTCATGGCTCGCGGTTGATAGGACCAGCAGACATGGCCAACTTCAAAAGACAGTTTTAAATCTAAGAACTGTAGGCCTGTGTCGTCAGGAAGTTCATGGGTAAATACAAGCCCTTGGCCTTGGTTGTTAAAAGCTTCTAAAATAAAAGCAAGGGATGTAAAGTCACCCTTATTGTTTAAAAGCACTAAAAAATCATCAACATACCTAAAGACTTTTAAAACCTGCCCCCCATTAAAAACCTGCTCTAAAGACCTATCAACAAAAGACAAAAAAATGTCGCACAAAATAGGAGCAACACAAGACCCAATACACACTCCCCGGCGTTGCAGATATGGCTGCTCGTTGTAAAGTATAAAAGTCACACTTAAATAAAACTCGAGCAATGTTAAAAAGCTGTCCTCTGAAAGGCCCGCCGAGTGCTGGAAGTCGACCACGTCGTTGTATTCAAAACATTCCCTTAAGGAAACGAGAAGCTTGTCCTGACGAATTGAGTAGAAAAGATCTTCTACGTCAACGGAAAAACCATACTTAATGCCGTCATTACACTTTACAAATTGCGCGACCTCCGAAGAACTTTTAACACGGAAAGGGTCATCCACTTGTAGCGTCTTAAGCTTATTCAAAAGAAAAAGGCTCACGCAATGCTGCCACGCCCCGCGCTCGCTAACGATAGTTCTGAAAGGAATATCGGGCTTGTGCGTTTTCGCGGTAAAGAACACGGTCAAACAGCTTTCTTTGCTATTCTTGATACCTTTAGCAAGGGTGGTCAAGTTCAAACTTCTGCAGAACTCGATGAAGTTCGACTTGACTCTAACTGCACTCTTACTAATGGGAACGAAATTCTTATTCACCGCTGCCTGCGCTTTTTCGTCAAACCGACCTTTTGGCAACACAACAAACCCTCCTTCCTTATCTGACTGCAACAGCATAAGCTCATTTTGCTTGAAATACTTTACGACACCTTCTAAGCTCTTTTTAGCATGAACGTCTGAAGCCCTGCTTGAACACCTTGAGATAGAGTAAAGTCCCTCCTTCAGACACTGGTCATGGTCCTCTTGGCTACACCTTGCAGAGACGTCTCGGTTAAGACCTACCAGGTCATGGGGCCGGACGGAGGGTGGAACGGCATACTTCGGACCTTTTTCCAGTAGCCTGGAAACGTCCCCGGGGAGTGAAACTTGGTCTAAAACGACCACCGGTTTTCCCTGTGCACGATTGGCGGTCGATGACCTCAGAAGGAAGCTCAGCATAGTCCTCCACCTTGTCTCCGTGATATGAGCCGCAAGTTTTCTAAACTCACGCAGCTTACTGCTTGCTAGCCAATCCGGATTACCGTAGTGGCACAACACGCGCAACCAGTCTTGCAGAAGTCGGACTTGGCGCCAGAGCTCAGACTTCAATAGTTTGCAAAGCCTCTTGAGGTGTCCCCAGGACGGCTTCACCAAACCAAACAGAGCACAAACATCTCGAGGGTATATCCCTTTCCGGACACAGAAGCCGTAAAACCTGGCCCGGCATGTGGCTTCGACGATGTGGGAAACAAGAACTTCGGTGACAGAGGATTGCAGAGGATACACAGAAAAGGAGTTGCCCAGTGTACGAGAAATGAATTCTAGAAGAGTTGACTGTTGGGCTAGTTGGTCGTCCATATTTGAAGTAGTAGCTTAGCGCAAAAAAGCACAGACACAAGGAAGACAGACAAGGACAAGCGCTACTCACAACTGTTTAATGGAAGGAAGGATAGTACATATGTATATATATCCTCTTGTCACGCATGCGCCTACCAAGCAGAAGAGAAGCCAGTACATGCACATCAAAGGCGGTTGCGCAAGAAGTTAAATTCGGCATCCAGTAATGTGATCGAAGGCTCACTCACACATCTATTTCTATTCATCTTGATAAAGAAGGCCTCAAGTGCGAGCCTGGAAGACGCGTTGCCGCTCCTGCCAAGAATAGTTGTCGCAGAAAATCGAGCGTCGCAACCACACGCGGTGACATGAGCCACCAAATGTGCGCCCTTATCCTCTTTTTTCTTTAGTTTTTGCGCATGTTCCCTTAAACGGTCATTCACACAACGCTCAGTTTGTCCAATGTAAAGCTGCCCACAAGGGTGCAAGGGAATTGCATAAACAACCCCTCTGGAGCACTCAACAAAGGGCTTCTCATGCCTCGTGCGGCAGCCCCGCCTGCTCTTACAGCAAACTCGAGAACACAGCTTCGAAAGCTTGTTGGGTGCAGAGAAAACCAGAGGAATACCATGACGGTTAGCAACCTTTTTAAGGTTGTGTGACACCTTGTGTACATAAGGAATAACCTCTGGTCTTACCTTCGGTCGTTCGACCTCTGCGCTCGCCCTTCGTGCTCCAAGCTTAACTTTTTGCAGAAGAGACTCTACTATAGCATTGACGACCGTCAAAGGGAAACCAGCTGCCAAAAGGCGTCCAACTTGGTTCGTAAAACTAGACCGCATTTGGTGTGCGCACGATTTCCGCAAAGCCGATTCCAAGCAAAGACTACCAACTGCTCGCTTCACCACTTTAGAGTGTGCGGAATCGTACGGCAGCAATTGCTTCATGGCTCGCGGTTGATAGGACCAGCAGACATGGCCAACTTCAAAAGACAGTTTTAAATCTAAGAACTGTAGGCCTGTGTCGTCAGGAAGTTCATGGGTAAATACAAGCCCTTGGCCTTGGTTGTTAAAAGCTTCTAAAATAAAAGCAAGGGATGTAAAGTCACCCTTATTGTTTAAAAGCACTAAAAAATCATCAACATACCTAAAGACTTTTAAAACCTGCCCCCCATTAAAAACCTGCTCTAAAGACCTATCAACAAAAGACAAAAAAATGTCGCACAAAATAGGAGCAACACAAGACCCAATACACACTCCCCGGCGTTGCAGATATGGCTGCTCGTTGTAAAGTATAAAAGTCACACTTAAATAAAACTCGAGCAATGTTAAAAAGCTGTCCTCTGAAAGGCCCGCCGAGTGCTGGAAGTCGACCACGTCGTTGTATTCAAAACATTCCCTTAAGGAAACGAGAAGCTTGTCCTGACGAATTGAGTAGAAAAGATCTTCTACGTCAACGGAAAAACCATACTTAATGCCGTCATTACACTTTACAAATTGCGCGACCTCCGAAGAACTTTTAACACGGAAAGGGTCATCCACTTGTAGCGTCTTAAGCTTATTCAAAAGAAAAAGGCTCACGCAATGCTGCCACGCCCCGCGCTCGCTAACGATAGTTCTGAAAGGAATATCGGGCTTGTGCGTTTTCGCGGTAAAGAACACGGTCAAACAGCTTTCTTTGCTATTCTTGATACCTTTAGCAAGGGTGGTCAAGTTCAAACTTCTGCAGAACTCGATGAAGTTCGACTTGACTCTAACTGCACTCTTACTAATGGGAACGAAATTCTTATTCACCGCTGCCTGCGCTTTTTCGTCAAACCGACCTTTTGGCAACACAACAAACCCTCCTTCCTTATCTGACTGCAACAGCATAAGCTCATTTTGCTTGAAATACTTTACGACACCTTCTAAGCTCTTTTTAGCATGAACGTCTGAAGCCCTGCTTGAACACCTTGAGATAGAGTAAAGTCCCTCCTTCAGACACTGGTCATGGTCCTCTTGGCTACACCTTGCAGAGACGTCTCGGTTAAGACCTACCAGGTCATGGGGCCGGACGGAGGGTGGAACGGCATACTTCGGACCTTTTTCCAGTAGCCTGGAAACGTCCCCGGGGAGTGAAACTTGGTCTAAAACGACCACCGGTTTTCCCTGTGCACGATTGGCGGTCGATGACCTCAGAAGGAAGCTCAGCATAGTCCTCCACCTTGTCTCCGTGATATGAGCCGCAAGTTTTCTAAACTCACGCAGCTTACTGCTTGCTAGCCAATCCGGATTACCGTAGTGGAACAACACGCGCAACCAGTCTTGCAGAAGTCGGACTTGGCGCCAGAGCTCAGACTTCAATAGTTTGCAAAGCCTCTTGAGGTGTCCCCAGGACGGCTTCACCAAACCAAACAGAGCACAAACATCTCGAGGGTATATCCCTTTCCGGACACAGAAGCCGTAAAACCTGGCCCAGCATGTGGCTTCGACGATGTGGGAAACAAGAACTTCGGTGACAGAGGATTGCAGAGGATACACAGAAAAGGAGTTGCCCAGTGTACGAGAAATGAATTCTAGAAGAGTTGACTGTTGGGCTAGTTGGTCGTCCATATTTGAAGTAGTAGCTTAGCGCAAAAAAGCACAGACACAAGGAAGAGAGACAAGGACAAGCGCTACTCACAACTGTTTAATGGAAGGAAGGATAGTACATATGTATATATATCCTCTTGTCACGCATGCGCCTACCAAGCAGAAGAGAAGCCAGTACATGCACATCAAAGGCGGTTGCGCAAGAAGTTAAATTCGGCATCCAGTAATGTGATCGAAGGCTCACTCACACATCTATTTCTATTCATCTTGATAAAGAAGGCCTCAAGTGCGAGCCTGGAAGACGCGTTGCCGCTCCTGCCAAGAATAGTTGTCGCAGAAAATCGAGCGTCGCAACCACACGCGGTGACATGAGCCACCAAATGTGCGCCCTTATCCTCTTTTTTCTTTAGTTTTTGCGCATGTTCCCTTAAACGGTCATTCACACAACGCTCAGTTTGTCCAATGTAAAGCTGCCCACAAGGGTGCAAGGGAATTGCATAAACAACCCCTCTGGAGCACTCAACAAAGGGCTTCTCATGCCTCGTGCGGCAGCCCCGCCTGCTCTTACAGCAAACTCGAGAACACAGCTTCGAAAGCTTGTTGGGTGCAGAGAAAACCAGAGGAATACCATGACGGTTAGCAACCTTTTTAAGGTTGTGTGACACCTTGTGTACATAAGGAATAACCTCTGGTCTTACCTTCGGTCGTTCGACCTCTGCGCTCGCCCTTCGTGCTCCAAGCTTAACTTTTTGCAGAAGAGACTCTACTATAGCATTGACGACCGTCAAAGGGAAACCAGCTGCCAAAAGGCGTCCAACTTGGTTCGTAAAACTAGACCGCATTTGGTGTGCGCACGATTTCCGCAAAGCCGATTCCAAGCAAAGACTACCAACTGCTCGCTTCACCACTTTAGAGTGTGCGGAATCGTACGGCAGCAATTGCTTCATGGCTCGCGGTTGATAGGACCAGCAGACATGGCCAACTTCAAAAGACAGTTTTAAATCTAAGAACTGTAGGCCTGTGTCGTCAGGAAGTTCATGGGTAAATACAAGCGCTTGGCCTTGGTTGTTAAAAGCTTCTAAAATAAAAGCAAGGGATGTAAAGTCACCCTTATTGTTTAAAAGCACTAAAAAATCATCAACATACCTAAAGACTTTTAAAACCTGCCCCCCATTAAAAACCTGCTCTAAAGACCTATCAACAAAAGACAAAAAAATGTCGCACAAAATAGGAGCAACACAAGACCCAATACACACTCCCCGGCGTTGCAGATATGGCTGCTCGTTGTAAAGTATAAAAGTCACACTTAAATAAAACTCGAGCAATGTTAAAAAGCTGTCCTCTGAAAGGCCCGCCGAGTGCTGGAAGTCGACCACGTCGTTGTATTCAAAACATTCCCTTAAGGAAACGAGAAGCTTGTCCTGACGAATTGAGTAGAAAAGATCTTCTACGTCAACGGAAAAACCATACTTAATGCCGTCATTACACTTTACAAATTGCGCGACCTCCGAAGAACTTTTAACACGGAAAGGGTCATCCACTTGTAGCGTCTTAAGCTTATTCAAAAGAAAAAGGCTCACGCAATGCTGCCACGCCCCGCGCTCGCTAACGATAGTTCTGAAAGGAATATCGGGCTTGTGCGTTTTCGCGGTAAAGAACACGGTCAAACAGCTTTCTTTGCTATTCTTGATACCTTTAGCAAGGGTGGTCAAGTTCAAACTTCTGCAGAACTCGATGAAGTTCGACTTGACTCTAACTGCACTCTTACTAATGGGAACGAAATTCTTATTCACCGCTGCCTGCGCTTTTTCGTCAAACCGACCTTTTGGCAACACAACAAACCCTCCTTCCTTATCTGACTGCAACAGCATAAGCTCATTTTGCTTGAAATACTTTACGACACCTTCTAAGCTCTTTTTAGCATGAACGTCTGAAGCCCTGCTTGAACACCTTGAGATAGAGTAAAGTCCCTCCTTCAGACACTGGTCATGGTCCTCTTGGCTACACCTTGCAGAGACGTCTCGGTTAAGACCTACCAGGTCATGGGGCCGGACGGAGGGTGGAACGGCATACTTCGGACCTTTTTCCAGTAGCCTGGAAACGTCCCCGGGGAGTGAAACTTGGTCTAAAACGACCACCGGTTTTCCCTGTGCACGATTGGCGGTCGATGACCTCAGAAGGAAGCTCAGCATAGTCCTCCACCTTGTCTCCGTGATATGAGCCGCAAGTTTTCTAAACTCACGCAGCTTACTGCTTGCTAGCCAATCCGGATTACCGTAGTGGCACAACACGCGCAACCAGTCTTGCAGAAGTCGGACTTGGCGCCAGAGCTCAGACTTCAATAGTTTGCAAAGCCTCTTGAGGTGTCCCCAGGACGGCTTCACCAAACCAAACAGAGCACAAACATCTCGAGGGTATATCCCTTTCCGGACACAGAAGCCGTAAAACCTGGCCCGGCATGTGGCTTCGACGATGTGGGAAACAAGAACTTCGGTGACAGAGGATTGCAGAGGATACACAGAAAAGGAGTTGCCCAGTGTACGAGAAATGAATTCTAGAAGAGTTGACTGTTGGGCTAGTTGGTCGTCCATATTTGAAGTAGTAGCTTAGCGCAAAAAAGCACAGACACAAGGAAGACAGACAAGGACAAGCGCTACTCACAACTGCTTAATGGAAGGAAGGATAGTACATATGTATATATATCCTCTTGTCACGCATGCGCCTACCAAGCAGAAGAGAAGCCAGTACATGCACATCAAAGGCGGTTGCGCAAGAAGTTAAATTCGGCATCCAGTAATGTGATCGAAGGCTCACTCACACATCTATTTCTATTCATCTTGATAAAGAAGGCCTCAAGTGCGAGCCTGGAAGACGCGTTGCCGCTCCTGCCAAGAATAGTTGTCGCAGAAAATCGAGCGTCGCAACCACACGCGGTGACATGAGCCACCAAATGTGCGCCCTTATCCTCTTTTTTCTTTAGTTTTTGCGCATGTTCCCTTAAACGGTCATTCACACAACGCTCAGTTTGTCCAATGTAAAGCTGCCCACAAGGGTGCAAGGGAATTGCATAAACAACCCCTCTGGAGCACTCAACAAAGGGCTTCTCATGCCTCGTGCGGCAGCCCCGCCTGCTCTTACAGCAAACTCGAGAACACAGCTTCGAAAGCTTGTTGGGTGCAGAGAAAACCAGAGGAATACCATGACGGTTAGCAACCTTTTTAAGGTTGTGTGACACCTTGTGTACATAAGGAATAACCTCTGGTCTTACCTTCGGTCGTTCGACCTCTGCGCTCGCCCTTCGTGCTCCAAGCTTAACTTTTTGCAGAAGAGACTCTACTATAGCATTGACGACCGTCAAAGGGAAACCAGCTGCCAAAAGGCGTCCAACTTGGTTCGTAAAACTAGACCGCATTTGGTGTGCGCACGATTTCCGCAAAGCCGATTCCAAGCAAAGACTACCAACTGCTCGCTTCACCACTTTAGAGTGTGCGGAATCGTACGGCAGCAATTGCTTCATGGCTCGCGGTTGATAGGACCAGCAGACATGGCCAACTTCAAAAGACAGTTTTAAATCTAAGAACTGTAGGCCTGTGTCGTCAGGAAGTTCATGGGTAAATACAAGCCCTTGGCCTTGGTTGTTAAAAGCTTCTAAAATAAAAGCAAGGGATGTAAAGTCACCCTTATTGTTTAAAAGCACTAAAAAATCATCAACATACCTAAAGACTTTTAAAACCTGCCCCCCATTAAAAACCTGCTCTAAAGACCTATCAACAAAAGACAAAAAAATGTCGCACAAAATAGGAGCAACACAAGACCCAATACACACTCCCCGGCGTTGCAGATATGGCTGCTCGTTGTAAAGTATAAAAGTCACACTTAAATAAAACTCGAGCAATGTTAAAAAGCTGTCCTCTGAAAGGCCCGCCGAGTGCTGGAAGTCGACCACGTCGTTGTATTCCAAACATTTCCTTAAGGAAACGAGAAGCTTGTCCTGACGAATTGAGTAGAAAAGATCTTCTACGTCAACGGAAAAACCATACTTAATGCCGTCATTACACTTTACAAATTGCGCGACCTCCGAAGAACTTTTAACACGGAAAGGGTCATCCACTTGTAGCGTCTTAAGCTTATTCAAAAGAAAAAGGCTCACGCAATGCTGCCACGCCCCGCGCTCGCTAACGATAGTTCTGAAAGGAATATCGGGCTTGTGCGTTTTCGCGGTAAAGAACACGGTCAAACAGCTTTCTTTGCTATTCTTGATACCTTTAGCAAGGGTGGTCAAGTTCAAACTTCTGCAGAACTCGATGAAGTTCGACTTGACTCTAACTGCACTCTTACTAATGGGAACGAAATTCTTATTCACCGCTGCCTGCGCTTTTTCGTCAAACCGACCTTCTGGCAACACAACAAACCCTCCTTCCTTATCTGACTGCAACAGCATAAGCTCATTTTGCTTGAAATACTTTACGACACCTTCTAAGCTCTTTTTAGCATGAACGTCTGAAGCCCTGCTTGAACACCTTGAGATAGAGTAAAGTCCCTCCTTCAGACACTGGTCATGGTCCTCTTGGCTACACCTTGCAGAGACGTCTCGGTTAAGACCTACCAGGTCATGGGGCCGGACGGAGGGTGGAACGGCATACTTCGGACCTTTTTCCAGTAGCCTGGAAACGTCCCCGGGGAGTGAAACTTGGTCTAAAACGACCACCGGTTTTCCCTGTGCACGATTGGCGGTCGATGACCTCAGAAGGAAGCTCAGCATAGTCCTCCACCTTGTCTCCGTGATATGAGCCGCAAGTTTTCTAAACTCACGCAGCTTACTGCTTGCTAGCCAATCCGGATTACCGTAGTGGCACAACACGCGCAACCAGTCTTGCAGAAGTCGGACTTGGCGCCAGAGCTCAGACTTCAATAGTTTGCAAAGCCTCTTGAGGTGTCCCCAGGACGGCTTCACCAAACCAAACAGAGCACAAACATCTCGAGGGTATATCCCTTTCCGGACACAGAAGCCGTAAAACCTGGCCCGGCATGTG
Source organism: Dermacentor andersoni (assembly GCF_023375885.2). Taxonomy (NCBI): domain Eukaryota; kingdom Metazoa; phylum Arthropoda; class Arachnida; order Ixodida; family Ixodidae; genus Dermacentor; species Dermacentor andersoni. The sequence continues at coordinate 147,352,677 of NC_092816.1, forward strand.
GCTTCGACGATGTGGGAAACAAGAACTTCGGTGACAGAGGATTGCAGAGGATACACAGAAAAGGAGTTGCCCAGTGTACGAGAAATGAATTCTAGAAGAGTTGACTGTTGGGCTAGTTGGTCGTCCATATTTGAAGTAGTAGCTTAGCGCAAAAAAGCACAGACACAAGGAAGACAGACAAGGACAAGCGCTACTCACAACTGTTTAATGGAAGGAAGGATAGTACATATGTATATATATCCTCTTGTCACGCATGCGCCTACCAAGCAGAAGAGAAGCCAGTACATGCACATCAAAGGCGGTTGCGCAAGAAGTTAAATTCGGCATCCAGTAATGTGATCGAAGGCTCACTCACACACCTATTTCTATTCATCTTGATAAAGAAGGCCTCAAGTGCGAGCCTGGAAGACGCGTTGCCGCTCCTGCCAAGAATAGTTGTCGCAGAAAATCGAGCGTCGCAACCACACGCGGTGACATGAGCCACCAAATGTGCGCCCTTATCCTCTTTTTTCTTTAGTTTTTGCGCATGTTCCCTTAAACGGTCATTCACACAACGCTCAGTTTGTCCAATGTAAAGCTGCCCACAAGGGTGCAAGGGAATTGCATAAACAACCCCTCTGGAGCACTCAACAAAGGGCTTCTCATGCCTCGTGCGGCAGCCCCGCCTGCTCTTACAGCAAACTCGAGAACACAGCTTCGAAAGCTTGTTGGGTGCAGAGAAAACCAGAGGAATACCATGACGGTTAGCAACCTTTTTAAGGTTGTGTGACACCTTGTGTACATAAGGAATAACCTCTGGTCTTACCTTCGGTCGTTCGACCTCTGCGCTCGCCCTTCGTGCTCCAAGCTTAACTTTTTGCAGAAGAGACTCTACTATAGCATTGACGACCGTCAAAGGGAAACCAGCTGCCAAAAGGCGTCCAACTTGGTTCGTAAAACTAGACCGCATTTGGTGTGCGCACGATTTCCGCAAAGCCGATTCCAAGCAAAGACTACCAACTGCTCGCTTCACCACTTTAGAGTGTGCGGAATCGTACGGCAGCAATTGCTTCATGGCTCGCGGTTGATAGGACCAGCAGACATGGCCAACTTCAAAAGACAGTTTTAAATCTAAGAACTGTAGGCCTGTGTCGTCAGGAAGTTCATGGGTAAATACAAGCCCTTGGCCTTGGTTGTTAAAAGCTTCTAAAATAAAAGCAAGGGATGTAAAGTCACCCTTATTGTTTAAAAGCACTAAAAAATCATCAACATACCTAAAGACTTTTAAAACCTGCCCCCCATTAAAAACCTGCTCTAAAGACCTATCAACAAAAGACAAAAAAATGTCGCACAAAATAGGAGCAACACAAGACCCAATACACACTCCCCGGCGTTGCAGATATGGCTGCTCGTTGTAAAGTATAAAAGTCACACTTAAATAAAACTCGAGCAATGTTAAAAAGCTGTCCTCTGAAAGGCCCGCCGAGTGCTGGAAGTCGACCACGTCGTTGTATTCAAAACATTCCCTTAAGGAAACGAGAAGCTTGTCCTGACGAATTGAGTAGAAAAGATCTTCTACGTCAACGGAAAAACCATACTTAATGCCGTCATTACACTTTACAAATTGCGCGACCTCCGAAGAACTTTTAACACGGAAAGGGTCATCCACTTGTAGCGTCTTAAGCTTATTCAAAAGAAAAAGGCTCACGCAATGCTGCCACGCCCCGCGCTCGCTAACGATAGTTCTGAAAGGAATATCGGGCTTGTGCGTTTTCGCGGTAAAGAACACGGTCAAACAGCTTTCTTTGCTATTCTTGATACCTTTAGCAAGGGTGGTCAAGTTCAAACTTCTGCAGAACTCGATGAAGTTCGACTTGACTCTAACTGCACTCTTACTAATGGGAACGAAATTCTTATTCACCGCTGCCTGCGCTTTTTCGTCAAACCGACCTTTTGGCAACACAACAAACCCTCCTTCCTTATCTGACTGCAACAGCATAAGCTCATTTTGCTTGAAATACTTTACGACACCTTCTAAGCTCTTTTTAGCATGAACGTCTGAAGCCCTGCTTGAACACCTTGAGATAGAGTAAAGTCCCTCCTTCAGACACTGGTCATGGTCCTCTTGGCTACACCTTGCAGAGACGTCTCGGTTAAGACCTACCAGGTCATGGGGCCGGACGGAGGGTGGAACGGCATACTTCGGACCTTTTTCCAGTAGCCTGGAAACGTCCCCGGGGAGTGAAACTTGGTCTAAAACGACCACCGGTTTTCCCTGTGCACGATTGGCGGTCGATGACCTCAGAAGGAAGCTCAGCATAGTCCTCCACCTTGTCTCCGTGATATGAGCCGCAAGTTTTCTAAACTCACGCAGCTTACTGCTTGCTAGCCAATCCGGATTACCGTAGTGGCACAACACGCGCAACCAGTCTTGCAGAAGTCGGACTTGGCGCCAGAGCTCAGACTTCAATAGTTTGCAAAGCCTCTTGAGGTGTCCCCAGGACGGCTTCACCAAACCAAACAGAGCACAAACATCTCGAGGGTATATCCCTTTCCGGACACAGAAGCCGTAAAACCTGGCCCGGCATGTGGCTTCGACGATGTGGGAAACAAGAACTTCGGTGACAGAGGATTGCAGAGGATACACAGAAAAGGAGTTGCCCAGTGTACGAGAAATGAATTCTAGAAGAGTTGACTGTTGGGCTAGTTGGTCGTCCATATTTGAAGTAGTAGCTTAGCGCAAAAAAGCACAGACACAAGGAAGACAGACAAGGACAAGCGCTACTCACAACTGTTTAATGGAAGGAAGGATAGTACATATGTATATATATCCTCTTGTCACGCATGCGCCTACCAAGCAGAAGAGAAGCCAGTACATGCACATCAAAGGCGGTTGCGCAAGAAGTTAAATTCGGCATCCAGTAATGTGATCGAAGGCTCACTCACACATCTATTTCTATTCATCTTGATAAAGAAGGCCTCAAGTGCGAGCCTGGAAGACGCGTTGCCGCTCCTGCCAAGAATAGTTGTCGCAGAAAATCGAGCGTCGCAACCACACGCGGTGACATGAGCCACCAAATGTGCGCCCTTATCCTCTTTTTTCTTTAGTTTTTGCGCATGTTCCCTTAAACGGTCATTCACACAACGCTCAGTTTGTCCAATGTAAAGCTGCCCACAAGGGTGCAAGGGAATTGCATAAACAACCCCTCTGGAGCACTCAACAAAGGGCTTCTCATGCCTCGTGCGGCAGCCCCGCCTGCTCTTACAGCAAACTCGAGAACACAGCTTCGAAAGCTTGTTGGGTGCAGAGAAAACCAGAGGAATACCATGACGGTTAGCAACCTTTTTAAGGTTGTGTGACACCTTGTGTACATAAGGAATAACCTCTGGTCTTACCTTCGGTCGTTCGACCTCTGCGCTCGCCCTTCGTGCTCCAAGCTTAACTTTTTGCAGAAGAGACTCTACTATAGCATTGACGACCGTCAAAGGGAAACCAGCTGCCAAAAGGCGTCCAACTTGGTTCGTAAAACTAGACCGCATTTGGTGTGCGCACGATTTCCGCAAAGCCGATTCCAAGCAAAGACTACCAACTGCTCGCTTCACCACTTTAGAGTGTGCGGAATCGTACGGCAGCAATTGCTTCATGGCTCGCGGTTGATAGGACCAGCAGACATGGCCAACTTCAAAAGACAGTTTTAAATCTAAGAACTGTAGGCCTGTGTCGTCAGGAAGTTCATGGGTAAATACAAGCCCTTGGCCTTGGTTGTTAAAAGCTTCTAAAATAAAAGCAAGGGATGTAAAGTCACCCTTATTGTTTAAAAGCACTAAAAAATCATCAACATACCTAAAGACTTTTAAAACCTGCCCCCCATTAAAAACCTGCTCTAAAGACCTATCAACAAAAGACAAAAAAATGTCGCACAAAATAGGAGCAACACAAGACCCAATACACACTCCCCGGCGTTGCAGATATGGCTGCTCGTTGTAAAGTATAAAAGTCACACTTAAATAAAACTCGAGCAATGTTAAAAAGCTGTCCTCTGAAAGGCCCGCCGAGTGCTGGAAGTCGACCACGTCGTTGTATTCAAAACATTCCCTTAAGGAAACGAGAAGCTTGTCCTGACGAATTGAGTAGAAAAGATCTTCTACGTCAACGGAAAAACCATACTTAATGCCGTCATTACACTTTACAAATTGCGCGACCTCCGAAGAACTTTTAACACGGAAAGGGTCATCCACTTGTAGCGTCTTAAGCTTATTCAAAAGAAAAAGGCTCACGCAATGCTGCCACGCCCCGCGCTCGCTAACGATAGTTCTGAAAGGAATATCGGGCTTGTGCGTTTTCGCGGTAAAGAACACGGTCAAACAGCTTTCTTTGCTATTCTTGATACCTTTAGCAAGGGTGGTCAAGTTCAAACTTCTGCAGAACTCGATGAAGTTCGACTTGACTCTAACTGCACTCTTACTAATGGGAACGAAATTCTTATTCACCGCTGCCTGCGCTTTTTCGTCAAACCGACCTTTTGGCAACACAACAAACCCTCCTTCCTTATCTGACTGCAACAGCATAAGCTCATTTTGCTTGAAATACTTTACGACACCTTCTAAGCTCTTTTTAGCATGAACGTCTGAAGCCCTGCTTGAACACCTTGAGATAGAGTAAAGTCCCTCCTTCAGACACTGGTCATGGTCCTCTTGGCTACACCTTGCAGAGACGTCTCGGTTAAGACCTACCAGGTCATGGGGCCGGACGGAGGGTGGAACGGCATACTTCGGACCTTTTTCCAGTAGCCTGGAAACGTCCCCGGGGAGTGAAACTTGGTCTAAAACGACCACCGGTTTTCCCTGTGCACGATTGGCGGTCGATGACCTCAGAAGGAAGCTCAGCATAGTCCTCCACCTTGTCTCCGTGATATGAGCCGCAAGTTTTCTAAACTCACGCAGCTTACTGCTTGCTAGCCAATCCGGATTACCGTAGTGGCACAACACGCGCAACCAGTCTTGCAGAAGTCGGACTTGGCGCCAGAGCTCAGACTTCAATAGTTTGCAAAGCCTCTTGAGGTGTCCCCAGGACGGCTTCACCAAACCAAACAGAGCACAAACATCTCGAGGGTATATCCCTTTCCGGACACAGAAGCCGTAAAACCTGGCCCGGCATGTGGCTTCGACGATGTGGGAAACAAGAACTTCGGTGACAGAGGATTGCAGAGGATACACAGAAAAGGAGTTGCCCAGTGTACGAGAAATGAATTCTAGAAGAGTTGACTGTTGGGCTAGTTGGTCGTCCATATTTGAAGTAGTAGCTTAGCGCAAAAAAGCACAGACACAAGGAAGACAGACAAGGACAAGCGCTACTCACAACTGTTTAATGGAAGGAAGGATAGTACATATGTATATATATCCTCTTGTCACGCATGCGCCTACCAAGCAGAAGAGAAGCCAGTACATGCACATCAAAGGCGGTTGCGCAAGAAGTTAAATTCGGCATCCAGTAATGTGATCGAAGGCTCACTCACACATCTATTTCTATTCATCTTGATAAAGAAGGCCTCAAGTGCGAGCCTGGAAGACGCGTTGCCGCTCCTGCCAAGAATAGTTGTCGCAGAAAATCGAGCGTCGCAACCACACGCGGTGACATGAGCCACCAAATGTGCGCCCTTATCCTCTTTTTTCTTTAGTTTTTGCGCATGTTCCCTTAAACGGTCATTCACACAACGCTCAGTTTGTCCAATGTAAAGCTGCCCACAAGGGTGCAAGGGAATTGCATAAACAACCCCTCTGGAGCACTCAACAAAGGGCTTCTCATGCCTCGTGCGGCAGCCCCGCCTGCTCTTACAGCAAACTCGAGAACACAGCTTCGAAAGCTTGTTGGGTGCAGAGAAAACCAGAGGAATACCATGACGGTTAGCAACCTTTTTAAGGTTGTGTGACACCTTGTGTACATAAGGAATAACCTCTGGTCTTACCTTCGGTCGTTCGACCTCTGCGCTCGCCCTTCGTGCTCCAAGCTTAACTTTTTGCAGAAGAGACTCTACTATAGCATTGACGACCGTCAAAGGGAAACCAGCTGCCAAAATGCGTCCAACTTGGTTCGTAAAACTAGACCGCATTTGGTGTGCGCACGATTTCCGCAAAGCCGATTCCAAGCAAAGACTACCAACTGCTCGCTTCACCACTTTAGAGTGTGCGGAATCGTACGGCAGCAATTGCTTCATGGCTCGCGGTTGATAGGACCAGCAGACATGGCCAACTTCAAAAGACAGTTTTAAATCTAAGAACTGTAGGCCTGTGTCGTCAGGAAGTTCATGGGTAAATACAAGCCCTTGGCCTTGGTTGTTAAAAGCTTCTAAAATAAAAGCAAGGGATGTAAAGTCACCCTTATTGTTTAAAAGCACTAAAAAATCATCAACATACCTAAAGACTTTTAAAACCTGCCCCCCATTAAAAACCTGCTCTAAAGACCTATCAACAAAAGACAAAAAAATGTCGCACAAAATAGGAGCAACACAAGACCCAATACACACTCCCCGGCGTTGCAGATATGGCTGCTCGTTGTAAAGTATAAAAGTCACACTTAAATAAAACTCGAGCAATGTTAAAAAGCTGTCCTCTGAAAGGCCCGCCGAGTGCTGGAAGTCGACCACGTCGTTGTATTCCAAACATTTCCTTAAGGAAACGAGAAGCTTGTCCTGACGAATTGAGTAGAAAAGATCTTCTACGTCAACGGAAAAACCATACTTAATGCCGTCATTACACTTTACAAATTGCGCGACCTCCGAAGAACTTTTAACACGGAAAGGGTCATCCACTTGTAGCGTCTTAAGCTTATTCAAAAGAAAAAGGCTCACGCAATGCTGCCACGCCCCGCGCTCGCTAACGATAGTTCTGAAAGGAATATCGGGCTTGTGCGTTTTCGCGGTAAAGAACACGGTCAAACAGCTTTCTTTGCTATTCTTGATACCTTTAGCAAGGGTGGTCAAGTTCAAACTTCTGCAGAACTCGATGAAGTTCGACTTGACTCTAACTGCACTCTTACTAATGGGAACGAAATTCTTATTCACCGCTGCCTGCGCTTTTTCGTCAAACCGACCTTCTGGCAACACAACAAACCCTCCTTCCTTATCTGACTGCAACAGCATAAGCTCATTTTGCTTGAAATACTTTACGACACCTTCTAAGCTCTTTTTAGCATGAACGTCTGAAGCCCTGCTTGAACACCTTGAGATAGAGTAAAGTCCCTCCTTCAGACACTGGTCATGGTCCTCTTGGCTACACCTTGCAGAGACGTCTCGGTTAAGACCTACCAGGTCATGGGGCCGGACGGAGGGTGGAACGGCATACTTCGGACCTTTTTCCAGTAGCCTGGAAACGTCCCCGGGGAGTGAAACTTGGTCTAAAACGACCACCGGTTTTCCCTGTGCACGATTGGCGGTCGATGACCTCAGAAGGAAGCTCAGCATAGTCCTCCACCTTGTCTCCGTGATATGAGCCGCAAGTTTTCTAAACTCACGCAGCTTACTGCTTGCTAGCCAATCCGGATTACCGTAGTGGCACAACACGCGCAACCAGTCTTGCAGAAGTCGGACTTGGCGCCAGAGCTCAGACTTCAATAGTTTGCAAAGCCTCTTGAGGTGTCCCCAGGACGGCTTCACCAAACCAAACAGAGCACAAACATCTCGAGGGTATATCCCTTTCCGGACACAGAAGCCGTAAAACCTGGCCCGGCATGTGGCTTCGACGATGTGGGAAACAAGAACTTCGGTGACAGAGGATTGCAGAGGATACACAGAAAAGGAGTTGCCCAGTGTACGAGAAATGAATTCTAGAAGAGTTGACTGTTGGGCTAGTTGGTCGTCCATATTTGAAGTAGTAGCTTAGCGCAAAAAAGCACAGACACAAGGAAGACAGACAAGGACAAGCGCTACTCACAACTGTTTAATGGAAGGAAGGATAGTACATATGTATATATATCCTCTTGTCACGCATGCGCCTACCAAGCAGAAGAGAAGCCAGTACATGCACATCAAAGGCGGTTGCGCAAGAAGTTAAATTCGGCATCCAGTAATGTGATCGAAGGCTCACTCACACATCTATTTCTATTCATCTTGATAAAGAAGGCCTCAAGTGCGAGCCTGGAAGACGCGTTGCCGCTCCTGCCAAGAATAGTTGTCGCAGAAAATCGAGCGTCGCAACCACACGCGGTGACATGAGCCACCAAATGTGCGCCCTTATCCTCTTTTTTCTTTAGTTTTTGCGCATGTTCCCTTAAACGGTCATTCACACAACGCTCAGTTTGTCCAATGTAAAGCTGCCCACAAGGGTGCAAGGGAATTGCATAAACAACCCCTCTGGAGCACTCAACAAAGGGCTTCTCATGCCTCGTGCGGCAGCCCCGCCTGCTCTTACAGCAAACTCGAGAACACAGCTTCGAAAGCTTGTTGGGTGCAGAGAAAACCAGAGGAATACCATGACGGTTAGCAACCTTTTTAAGGTTGTGTGACACCTTGTGTACATAAGGAATAACCTCTGGTCTTACCTTCGGTCGTTCGACCTCTGCGCTCGCCCTTCGTGCTCCAAGCTTAACTTTTTGCAGAAGAGACTCTACTATAGCATTGACGACCGTCAAAGGGAAACCAGCTGCCAAAAGGCGTCCAACTTGGTTCGTAAAACTAGACCGCATTTGGTGTGCGCACGATTTCCGCAAAGCCGATTCCAAGCAAAGACTACCAACTGCTCGCTTCACCACTTTAGAGTGTGCGGAATCGTACGGCAGCAATTGCTTCATGGCTCGCGGTTGATAGGACCAGCAGACATGGCCAACTTCAAAAGACAGTTTTAAATCTAAGAACTGTAGGCCTGTGTCGTCAGGAAGTTCATGGGTAAATACAAGCCCTTGGCCTTGGTTGTTAAAAGCTTCTAAAATAAAAGCAAGGGATGTAAAGTCACCCTTATTGTTTAAAAGCACTAAAAAATCATCAACATACCTAAAGACTTTTAAAACCTGCCCCCCATTAAAAACCTGCTCTAAAGACCTATCAACAAAAGACAAAAAAATGTCGCACAAAATAGGAGCAACACAAGACCCAATACACACTCCCCGGCGTTGCAGATATGGCTGCTCGTTGTAAAGTATAAAAGTCACACTTAAATAAAACTCGAGCAATGTTAAAAAGCTGTCCTCTGAAAGGCCCGCCGAGTGCTGGAAGTCGACCACGTCGTTGTATTCAAAACATTCCCTTAAGGAAACGAGAAGCTTGTCCTGACGAATTGAGTAGAAAAGATCTTCTACGTCAACGGAAAAACCATACTTAATGCCGTCATTACACTTTACAAATTGCGCGACCTCCGAAGAACTTTTAACACGGAAAGGGTCATCCACTTGTAGCGTCTTAAGCTTATTCAAAAGAAAAAGGCTCACGCAATGCTGCCACGCCCCGCGCTCGCTAACGATAGTTCTGAAAGGAATATCGGGCTTGTGCGTTTTCGCGGTAAAGAACACGGTCAAACAGCTTTCTTTGCTATTCTTGATACCTTTAGCAAGGGTGGTCAAGTTCAAACTTCTGCAGAACTCGATGAAGTTCGACTTGACTCTAACTGCACTCTTACTAATGGGAACGAAATTCTTATTCACCGCTGCCTGCGCTTTTTCGTCAAACCGACCTTTTGGCAACACAACAAACCCTCCTTCCTTATCTGACTGCAACAGCATAAGCTCATTTTGCTTGAAATACTTTACGACACCTTCTAAGCTCTTTTTAGCATGAACGTCTGAAGCCCTGCTTGAACACCTTGAGATAGAGTAAAGTCCCTCCTTCAGACACTGGTCATGGTCCTCTTGGCTACACCTTGCAGAGACGTCTCGGTTAAGACCTACCAGGTCATGGGGCCGGACGGAGGGTGGAACGGCATACTTCGGACCTTTTTCCAGTAGCCTGGAAACGTCCCCGGGGAGTGAAACTTGGTCTAAAACGACCACCGGTTTTCCCTGTGCACGATTGGCGGTCGATGACCTCAGAAGGAAGCTCAGCATAGTCCTCCACCTTGTCTCCGTGATATGAGCCGCAAGTTTTCTAAACTCACGCAGCTTACTGCTTGCTAGCCAATCCGGATTACCGTAGTGGCACAACACGCGCAACCAGTCTTGCAGAAGTCGGACTTGGCGCCAGAGCTCAGACTTCAATAGTTTGCAAAGCCTCTTGAGGTGTCCCCAGGACGGCTTCACCAAACCAAACAGAGCACAAACATCTCGAGGGTATATCCCTTTCCGGACACACAAGCCGTAAAACCTGGCCCGGCATGTGGCTTCGACGATGTGGGAAACAAGAACTTCGGTGACAGAGGATTGCAGAGGATACACAGAAAAGGAGTTGCCCAGTGTACGAGAAATGAATTCTAGAAGAGTTGACTGTTGGGCTGGTTGGTCGTCCATATTTGAAGTAGTAGCTTAGCGCAAAAAAGCACAGACACAAGGAAGACAGACAAGGACAAGCGCTACTCACAACTGTTTAATGGAAGGAAGGATAGTACATATGTATATATATCCTCTTGTCACGCATGCGCCTACCAAGCAGAAGAGAAGCCAGTACATGCACATCAAAGGCGGTTGCGCAAGAAGTTAAATTCGGCATCCAGTAATGTGATCGAAGGCTCACTCACACATCTATTTCTATTCATCTTGATAAAGAAGGCCTCAAGTGCGAGCCTGGAAGACGCGTTGCCGCTCCTGCCAAGAATAGTTGTCGCAGAAAATCGAGCGTCGCAACCACACGCGGTGACATGAGCCACCAAATGTGCGCCCTTATCCTCTTTTTTCTTTAGTTTTTGCGCATGTTCCCTTAAACGGTCATTCACACAACGCTCAGTTTGTCCAATGTAAAGCTGCCCACAAGGGTGCAAGGGAATTGCATAAACAACCCCTCTGGAGCACTCAACAAAGGGCTTCTCATGCCTCGTGCGGCAGCCCCGCCTGCTCTTACAGCAAACTCGAGAACACAGCTTCGAAAGCTTGTTGGGTGCAGAGAAAACCAGAGGAATACCATGACGGTTAGCAACCTTTTTAAGGTTGTGTGACACCTTGTGTACATAAGGAATAACCTCTGGTCTTACCTTCGGTCGTTCGACCTCTGCGCTCGCCCTTCGTGCTCCAAGCTTAACTTTTTGCAGAAGAGACTCTACTATAGCATTGACGACCGTCAAAGGGAAACCAGCTGCCAAAATGCGTCCAACTTGGTTCGTAAAACTAGACCGCATTTGGTGTGCGCACGATTTCCGCAAAGCCGATTCCAAGCAAAGACTACCAACTGCTCGCTTCACCACTTTAGAGTGTGCGGAATCGTACGGCAGCAATTGCTTCATGGCTCGCGGTTGATAGGACCAGCAGACATGGCCAACTTCAAAAGACAGTTTTAAATCTAAGAACTGTAGGCCTGTGTCGTCAGGAAGTTCATGGGTAAATACAAGCCCTTGGCCTTGGTTGTTAAAAGCTTCTAAAATAAAAGCAAGGGATGTAAAGTCACCCTTATTGTTTAAAAGCACTAAAAAATCATCAACATACCTAAAGACTTTTAAAACCTGCCCCCCATTAAAAACCTGCTCTAAAGACCTATCAACAAAAGACAAAAAAATGTCGCACAAAATAGGAGCAACACAAGACCCAATACACACTCCCCGGCGTTGCAGATATGGCTGCTCGTTGTAAAGTATAAAAGTCACACTTAAATAAAACTCGAGCAATGTTAAAAAGCTGTCCTCTGAAAGGCCCGCCGAGTGCTGGAAGTCGACCACGTCGTTGTATTCCAAACATTTCCTTAAGGAAACGAGAAGCTTGTCCTGACGAATTGAGTAGAAAAGATCTTCTACGTCAACGGAAAAACCATACTTAATGCCGTCATTACACTTTACAAATTGCGCGACCTCCGAAGAACTTTTAACACGGAAAGGGTCATCCACTTGTAGCGTCTTAAGCTTATTCAAAAGAAAAAGGCTCACGCAATGCTGCCACGCCCCGCGCTCGCTAACGATAGTTCTGAAAGGAATATCGGGCTTGTGCGTTTTCGCGGTAAAGAACACGGTCAAACAGCTTTCTTTGCTATTCTTGATACCTTTAGCAAGGGTGGTCAAGTTCAAACTTCTGCAGAACTCGATGAAGTTCGACTTGACTCTAACTGCACTCTTACTAATGGGAACGAAATTCTTATTCACCGCTGCCTGCGCTTTTTCGTCAAACCGACCTTCTGGCAACACAACAAACCCTCCTTCCTTATCTGACTGCAACAGCATAAGCTCATTTTGCTTGAAATACTTTACGACACCTTCTAAGCTCTTTTTAGCATGAACGTCTGAAGCCCTGCTTGAACACCTTGAGATAGAGTAAAGTCCCTCCTTCAGACACTGGTCATGGTCCTCTTGGCTACACCTTGCAGAGACGTCTCGGTTAAGACCTACCAGGTCATGGGGCCGGACGGAGGGTGGAACGGCATACTTCGGACCTTTTTCCAGTAGCCTGGAAACGTCCCCGGGGAGTGAAACTTGGTCTAAAACGACCACCGGTTTTCCCTGTGCACGATTGGCGGTCGATGACCTCAGAAGGAAGCTCAGCATAGTCCTCCACCTTGTCTCCGTGATATGAGCCGCAAGTTTTCTAAACTCACGCAGCTTACTGCTTGCTAGCCAATCCGGATTACCGTAGTGGCACAACACGCGCAACCAGTCTTGCAGAAGTCGGACTTGGCGCCAGAGCTCAGACTTCAATAGTTTGCAAAGCCTCTTGAGGTGTCCCCAGGACGGCTTCACCAAACCAAACAGAGCACAAACATCTCGAGGGTATATCCCTTTCCGGACACAGAAGCCGTAAAACCTGGCCCGGCATGTGGCTTCGACGATGTGGGAAACAAGAACTTCGGTGACAGAGGATTGCAGAGGATACACAGAAAAGGAGTTGCCCAGTGTACGAGAAATGAATTCTAGAAGAGTTGACTGTTGGGCTAGTTGGTCGTCCATATTTGAAGTAGTAGCTTAGCGCAAAAAAGCACAGACACAAGGAAGACAGACAAGGACAAGCGCTACTCACAACTGTTTAATGGAAGGAAGGATAGTACATATGTATATATATCCTCTTGTCACGCATGCGCCTACCAAGCAGAAGAGAAGCCAGTACATGCACATCAAAGGCGGTTGCGCAAGAAGTTAAATTCGGCATCCAGTAATGTGATCGAAGGCTCACTCACACATCTATTTCTATTCATCTTGATAAAGAAGGCCTCAAGTGCGAGCCTGGAAGACGCGTTGCCGCTCCTGCCAAGAATAGTTGTCGCAGAAAATCGAGCGTCGCAACCACACGCGGTGACATGAGCCACCAAATGTGCGCCCTTATCCTCTTTTTTCTTTAGTTTTTGCGCATGTTCCCTTAAACGGTCATTCACACAACGCTCAGTTTGTCCAATGTAAAGCTGCCCACAAGGGTGCAAGGGAATTGCATAAACAACCCCTCTGGAGCACTCAACAAAGGGCTTCTCATGCCTCGTGCGGCAGCCCCGCCTGCTCTTACAGCAAACTCGAGAACACAGCTTCGAAAGCTTGTTGGGTGCAGAGAAAACCAGAGGAATACCATGACGGTTAGCAACCTTTTTAAGGTTGTGTGACACCTTGTGTACATAAGGAATAACCTCTGGTCTTACCTTCGGTCGTTCGACCTCTGCGCTCGCCCTTCGTGCTCCAAGCTTAACTTTTTGCAGAAGAGACTCTACTATAGCATTGACGACCGTCAAAGGGAAACCAGCTGCCAAAAGGCGTCCAACTTGGTTCGTAAAACTAGACCGCATTTGGTGTGCGCACGATTTCCGCAAAGCCGATTCCAAGCAAAGACTACCAACTGCTCGCTTCACCACTTTAGAGTGTGCGGAATCGTACGGCAGCAATTGCTTCATGGCTCGCGGTTGATAGGACCAGCAGACATGGCCAACTTCAAAAGACAGTTTTAAATCTAAGAACTGTAGGCCTGTGTCGTCAGGAAGTTCATGGGTAAATACAAGCCCTTGGCCTTGGTTGTTAAAAGCTTCTAAAATAAAAGCAAGGGATGTAAAGTCACCCTTATTGTTTAAAAGCACTAAAAAATCATCAACATACCTAAAGACTTTTAAAACCTGCCCCCCATTAAAAACCTGCTCTAAAGACCTATCAACAAAAGACAAAAAAATGTCGCACAAAATAGGAGCAACACAAGACCCAATACACACTCCCCGGCGTTGCAGATATGGCTGCTCGTTGTAAAGTATAAAAGTCACACTTAAATAAAACTCGAGCAATGTTAAAAAGCTGTCCTCTGAAAGGCCCGCCGAGTGCTGGAAGTCGACCACGTCGTTGTATTCAAAACATTCCCTTAAGGAAACGAGAAGCTTGTCCTGACGAATTGAGTAGAAAAGATCTTCTACGTCAACGGAAAAACCATACTTAATGCCGTCATTACACTTTACAAATTGCGCGACCTCCGAAGAACTTTTAACACGGAAAGGGTCATCCACTTGTAGCGTCTTAAGCTTATTCAAAAGAAAAAGGCTCACGCAATGCTGCCACGCCCCGCGCTCGCTAACGATAGTTCTGAAAGGAATATCGGGCTTGTGCGTTTTCGCGGTAAAGAACACGGTCAAACAGCTTTCTTTGCTATTCTTGATACCTTTAGCAAGGGTGGTCAAGTTCAAACTTCTGCAGAACTCGATGAAGTTCGACTTGACTCTAACTGCACTCTTACTAATGGGAACGAAATTCTTATTCACCGCTGCCTGCGCTTTTTCGTCAAACCGACCTTTTGGCAACACAACAAACCCTCCTTCCTTATCTGACTGCAACAGCATAAGCTCATTTTGCTTGAAATACTTTACGACACCTTCTAAGCTCTTTTTAGCATGAACGTCTGAAGCCCTGCTTGAACACCTTGAGATAGAGTAAAGTCCCTCCTTCAGACACTGGTCATGGTCCTCTTGGCTACACCTTGCAGAGACGTCTCGGTTAAGACCTACCAGGTCATGGGGCCGGACGGAGGGTGGAACGGCATACTTCGGACCTTTTTCCAGTAGCCTGGAAACGTCCCCGGGGAGTGAAACTTGGTCTAAAACGACCACCGGTTTTCCCTGTGCACGATTGGCGGTCGATGACCTCAGAAGGAAGCTCAGCATAGTCCTCCACCTTGTCTCCGTGATATGAGCCGCAAGTTTTCTAAACTCACGCAGCTTACTGCTTGCTAGCCAATCCGGATTACCGTAGTGGCACAACACGCGCAACCAGTCTTGCAGAAGTCGGACTTGGCGCCAGAGCTCAGACTTCAATAGTTTGCAAAGCCTCTTGAGGTGTCCCCAGGACGGCTTCACCAAACCAAACAGAGCACAAACATCTCGAGGGTATATCCCTTTCCGGACACAGAAGCCGTAAAACCTGGCCCGGCATGTGGCTTCGACGATGTGGGAAACAAGAACTTCGGTGACAGAGGATTGCAGAGGATACACAGAAAAGGAGTTGCCCAGTGTACGAGAAATGAATTCTAGAAGAGTTGACTGTTGGGCTGGTTGGTCGTCCATATTTGAAGTAGTAGCTTAGCGCAAAAAAGCACAGACACAAGGAAGACAGACAAGGACAAGCGCTACTCACAACTGTTTAATGGAAGGAAGGATAGTACATATGTATATATATCCTCTTGTCACGCATGCGCCTACCAAGCAGAAGAGAAGCCAGTACATGCACATCAAAGGCGGTTGCGCAAGAAGTTAAATTCGGCATCCAGTAATGTGATCGAAGGCTCACTCACACATCTATTTCTATTCATCTTGATAAAGAAGGCCTCAAGTGCGAGCCTGGAAGACGCGTTGCCGCTCCTGCCAAGAATAGTTGTCGCAGAAAATCGAGCGTCGCAACCACACGCGGTGACATGAGCCACCAAATGTGCGCCCTTATCCTCTTTTTTCTTTAGTTTTTGCGCATGTTCCCTTAAACGGTCATTCACACAACGCTCAGTTTGTCCAATGTAAAGCTGCCCACAAGGGTGCAAGGGAATTGCATAAACAACCCCTCTGGAGCACTCAACAAAGGGCTTCTCATGCCTCGTGCGGCAGCCCCGCCTGCTCTTACAGCAAACTCGAGAACACAGCTTCGAAAGCTTGTTGGGTGCAGAGAAAACCAGAGGAATACCATGACGGTTAGCAACCTTTTTAAGGTTGTGTGACACCTTGTGTACATAAGGAATAACCTCTGGTCTTACCTTCGGTCGTTCGACCTCTGCGCTCGCCCTTCGTGCTCCAAGCTTAACTTTTTGCAGAAGAGACTCTACTATAGCATTGACGACCGTCAAAGGGAAACCAGCTGCCAAAAGGCGTCCAACTTGGTTCGTAAAACTAGACCGCATTTGGTGTGCGCACGATTTCCGCAAAGCCGATTCCAAGCAAAGACTACCAACTGCTCGCTTCACCACTTTAGAGTGTGCGGAATCGTACGGCAGCAATTGCTTCATGGCTCGCGGTTGATAGGACCAGCAGACATGGCCAACTTCAAAAGACAGTTTTAAATCTAAGAACTGTAGGCCTGTGTCGTCAGGAAGTTCATGGGTAAATACAAGCCCTTGGCCTTGGTTGTTAAAAGCTTCTAAAATAAAAGCAAGGGATGTAAAGTCACCCTTATTGTTTAAAAGCACTAAAAAATCATCAACATACCTAAAGACTTTTAAAACCTGCCCCCCATTAAAAACCTGCTCTAAAGACCTATCAACAAAAGACAAAAAAATGTCGCACAAAATAGGAGCAACACAAGACCCAATACACACTCCCCGGCGTTGCAGATATGGCTGCTCGTTGTAAAGTATAAAAGTCACACTTAAATAAAACTCGAGCAATGTTAAAAAGCTGTCCTCTGAAAGGCCCGCCGAGTGCTGGAAGTCGACCACGTCGTTGTATTCAAAACATTCCCTTAAGGAAACGAGAAGCTTGTCCTGACGAATTGAGTAGAAAAGATCTTCTACGTCAACGGAAAAACCATACTTAATGCCGTCATTACACTTTACAAATTGCGCGACCTCCGAAGAACTTTTAACACGGAAAGGGTCATCCACTTGTAGCGTCTTAAGCTTATTCAAAAGAAAAAGGCTCACGCAATGCTGCCACGCCCCGCGCTCGCTAACGATAGTTCTGAAAGGAATATCGGGCTTGTGCGTTTTCGCGGTAAAGAACACGGTCAAACAGCTTTCTTTGCTATTCTTGATACCTTTAGCAAGGGTGGTCAAGTTCAAACTTCTGCAGAACTCGATGAAGTTCGACTTGACTCTAACTGCACTCTTACTAATGGGAACGAAATTCTTATTCACCGCTGCCTGCGCTTTTTCGTCAAACCGACCTTTTGGCAACACAACAAACCCTCCTTCCTTATCTGACTGCAACAGCATAAGCTCATTTTGCTTGAAATACTTTACGACACCTTCTAAGCTCTTTTTAGCATGAACGTCTGAAGCCCTGCTTGAACACCTTGAGATAGAGTAAAGTCCCTCCTTCAGACACTGGTCATGGTCCTCTTGGCTACACCTTGCAGAGACGTCTCGGTTAAGACCTACCAGGTCATGGGGCCGGACGGAGGGTGGAACGGCATACTTCGGACCTTTTTCCAGTAGCCTGGAAACGTCCCCGGGGAGTGAAACTTGGTCTAAAACGACCACCGGTTTTCCCTGTGCACGATTGGCGGTCGATGACCTCAGAAGGAAGCTCAGCATAGTCCTCCACCTTGTCTCCGTGATATGAGCCGCAAGTTTTCTAAACTCACGCAGCTTACTGCTTGCTAGCCAATCCGGATTACCGTAGTGGCACAACACGCGCAACCAGTCTTGCAGAAGTCGGACTTGGCGCCAGAGCTCAGACTTCAATAGTTTGCAAAGCCTCTTGAGGTGTCCCCAGGACGGCTTCACCAAACCAAACAGAGCACAAACATCTCGAGGGTATATCCCTTTCCGGACACAGAAGCCGTAAAACCTGGCCCGGCATGTGGCTTCGACGATGTGGGAAACAAGAACTTCGGTGACAGAGGATTGCAGAGGATACACAGAAAAGGAGTTGCCCAGTGTACGAGAAATGAATTCTAGAAGAGTTGACTGTTGGGCTAGTTGGTCGTCCATATTTGAAGTAGTAGCTTAGCGCAAAAAAGCACAGACACAAGGAAGACAGACAAGGACAAGCGCTACTCACAACTGTTTAATGGAAGGAAGGATAGTACATATGTATATATATCCTCTTGTCACGCATGCGCCTACCAAGCAGAAGAGAAGCCAGTACATGCACATCAAAGGCGGTTGCGCAAGAAGTTAAATTCGGCATCCAGTAATGTGATCGAAGGCTCACTCACACATCTATTTCTATTCATCTTGATAAAGAAGGCCTCAAGTGCGAGCCTGGAAGACGCGTTGCCGCTCCTGCCAAGAATAGTTGTCGCAGAAAATCGAGCGTCGCAAACACACGCGGTGACATGAGCCACCAAATGTGCGCCCTTATCCTCTTTTTTCTTTAGTTTTTGCGCATGTTCCCTTAAACGGTCATTCACACAACGCTCAGTTTGTCCAATGTAAAGCTGCCCACAAGGGTGCAAGGGAATTGCATAAACAACCCCTCTGGAGCACTCAACAAAGGGCTTCTCATGCCTCGTGCGGCAGCCCCGCCTGCTCTTACAGCAAACTCGAGAACACAGCTTCGAAAGCCTGTTGGGTGCAGAGAAAACCAGAGGAATACCATGACGGTTAGCAACCTTTTTAAGGTTGTGTGACACCTTGTGTACATAAGGAATAACCTCTGGTCTTACCTTCGGTCGTTCGACCTCTGCGCTCGCCCTTCGTGCTCCAAGCTTAACTTTTTGCAGAAGAGACTCTACTATAGCATTGACGACCGTCAAAGGGAAACCAGCTGCCAAAAGGCGTCCAACTTGGTTCGTAAAACTAGACCGCATTTGGTGTGCGCACGATTTCCGCAAAGCCGATTCCAAGCAAAGACTACCAACTGCTCGCTTCACCACTTTAGAGTGTGCGGAATCGTACGGCAGCAATTGCTTCATGGCTCGCGGTTGATAGGACCAGCAGACATGGCCAACTTCAAAAGACAGTTTTAAATCTAAGAACTGTAGGCCTGTGTCGTCAGGAAGTTCATGGGTAAATACAAGCCCTTGGCCTTGGTTGTTAAAAGCTTCTAAAATAAAAGCAAGGGATGTAAAGTCACCCTTATTGTTTAAAAGCACTAAAAAATCATCAACATACCTAAAGACTTTTAAAACCTGCCCCCCATTAAAAACCTGCTCTAAAGACCTATCAACAAAAGACAAAAAAATGTCGCACAAAATAGGAGCAACACAAGACCCAATACACACTCCCCGGCGTTGCAGATATGGCTGCTCGTTGTAAAGTATAAAAGTCACACTTAAATAAAACTCGAGCAATGTTAAAAAGCTGTCCTCTGAAAGGCCCGCCGAGTGCTGGAAGTCGACCACGTCGTTGTATTCAAAACATTCCCTTAAGGAAACGAGAAGCTTGTCCTGACGAATTGAGTAGAAAAGATCTTCTACGTCAACGGAAAAACCATACTTAATGCCGTCATTACACTTTACAAATTGCGCGACCTCCGAAGAACTTTTAACACGGAAAGGGTCATCCACTTGTAGCGTCTTAAGCTTATTCAAAAGAAAAAGGCTCACGCAATGCTGCCACGCCCCGCGCTCGCTAACGATAGTTCTGAAAGGAATATCGGGCTTGTGCGTTTTCGCGGTAAAGAACACGGTCAAACAGCTTTCTTTGCTATTCTTGATACCTTTAGCAAGGGTGGTCAAGTTCAAACTTCTGCAGAACTCGATGAAGTTCGACTTGACTCTAACTGCACTCTTACTAATGGGAACGAAATTCTTATTCACCGCTGCCTGCGCTTTTTCGTCAAACCGACCTTCTGGCAACACAACAAACCCTCCTTCCTTATCTGACTGCAACAGCATAAGCTCATTTTGCTTGAAATACTTTACGACACCTTCTAAGCTCTTTTTAGCATGAACGTCTGAAGCCCTGCTTGAACACCTTGAGATAGAGTAAAGTCCCTCCTTCAGACACTGGTCATGGTCCTCTTGGCTACACCTTGCAGAGACGTCTCGGTTAAGACCTACCAGGTCATGGGGCCGGACGGAGGGTGGAACGGCATACTTCGGACCTTTTTCCAGTAGCCTGGAAACGTCCCCGGGGAGTGAAACTTGGTCTAAAACGACCACCGGTTTTCCCTGTGCACGATTGGCGGTCGATGACCTCAGAAGGAAGCTCAGCATAGTCCTCCACCTTGTCTCCGTGATATGAGCCGCAAGTTTTCTAAACTCACGCAGCTTACTGCTTGCTAGCCAATCCGGATTACCGTAGTGGCACAACACGCGCAACCAGTCTTGCAGAAGTCGGACTTGGCGCCAGAGCTCAGACTTCAATAGTTTGCAAAGCCTCTTGAGGTGTCCCCAGGACGGCTTCACCAAACCAAACAGAGCACAAACATCTCGAGGGTATATCCCTTTCCGGACACAGAAGCCGTAAAACCTGGCCCGGCATGTGGCTTCGACGATGTGGGAAACAAGAACTTCGGTGACAGAGGATTGCAGAGGATACACAGAAAAGGAGTTGCCCAGTGTACGAGAAATGAATTCTAGAAGAGTTGACTGTTGGGCTAGTTGGTCGTCCATATTTGAAGTAGTAGCTTAGCGCAAAAAAGCACAGACACAAGGAAGACAGACAAGGACAAGCGCTACTCACAACTGTTTAATGGAAGGAAGGATAGTACATATGTATATATATCCTCTTGTCACGCATGCGCCTACCAAGCAGAAGAGAAGCCAGTACATGCACATCAAAGGCGGTTGCGCAAGAAGTTAAATTCGGCATCCAGTAATGTGATCGAAGGCTCACTCACACATCTATTTCTATTCATCTTGATAAAGAAGGCCTCAAGTGCGAGCCTGGAAGACGCGTTGCCGCTCCTGCCAAGAATAGTTGTCGCAGAAAATCGAGCGTCGCAACCACACGCGGTGACATGAGCCACCAAATGTGCGCCCTTATCCTCTTTTTTCTTTAGTTTTTGCGCATGTTCCCTTAAACGGTCATTCACACAACGCTCAGTTTGTCCAATGTAAAGCTGCCCACAAGGGTGCAAGGGAATTGCATAAACAACCCCTCTGGAGCACTCAACAAAGGGCTTCTCATGCCTCGTGCGGCAGCCCCGCCTGCTCTTACAGCAAACTCGAGAACACAGCTTCGAAAGCTTGTTGGGTGCAGAGAAAACCAGAGGAATACCATGACGGTTAGCAACCTTTTTAAGGTTGTGTGACACCTTGTGTACATAAGGAATAACCTCTGGTCTTACCTTCGGTCGTTCGACCTCTGCGCTCGCCCTTCGTGCTCCAAGCTTAACTTTTTGCAGAAGAGACTCTACTATAGCATTGACGACCGTCAAAGGGAAACCAGCTGCCAAAAGGCGTCCAACTTGGTTCGTAAAACTAGACCGCATTTGGTGTGCGCACGATTTCCGCAAAGCCGATTCCAAGCAAAGACTACCAACTGCTCGCTTCACCACTTTAGAGTGTGCGGAATCGTACGGCAGCAATTGCTTCATGGCTCGCGGTTGATAGGACCAGCAGACATGGCCAACTTCAAAAGACAGTTTTAAATCTAAGAACTGTAGGCCTGTGTCGTCAGGAAGTTCATGGGTAAATACAAGCCCTTGGCCTTGGTTGTTAAAAGCTTCTAAAATAAAAGCAAGGGATGTAAAGTCACCCTTATTGTTTAAAAGCACTAAAAAATCATCAACATACCTAAAGACTTTTAAAACCTGCCCCCCATTAAAAACCTGCTCTAAAGACCTATCAACAAAAGACAAAAAAATGTCGCACAAAATAGGAGCAACACAAGACCCAATACACACTCCCCGGCGTTGCAGATATGGCTGCTCGTTGTAAAGTATAAAAGTCACACTTAAATAAAACTCGAGCAATGTTAAAAAGCTGTCCTCTGAAAGGCCCGCCGAGTGCTGGAAGTCGACCACGTCGTTGTATTCAAAACATTCCCTTAAGGAAACGAGAAGCTTGTCCTGACGAATTGAGTAGAAAAGATCTTCTACGTCAACGGAAAAACCATACTTAATGCCGTCATTACACTTTACAAATTGCGCGACCTCCGAAGAACTTTTAACACGGAAAGGGTCATCCACTTGTAGCGTCTTAAGCTTATTCAAAAGAAAAAGGCTCACGCAATGCTGCCACGCCCCGCGCTCGCTAACGATAGTTCTGAAAGGAATATCGGGCTTGTGCGTTTTCGCGGTAAAGAACACGGTCAAACAGCTTTCTTTGCTATTCTTGATACCTTTAGCAAGGGTGGTCAAGTTCAAACTTCTGCAGAACTCGATGAAGTTCGACTTGACTCTAACTGCACTCTTACTAATGGGAACGAAATTCTTATTCACCGCTGCCTGCGCTTTTTCGTCAAACCGACCTTTTGGCAACACAACAAACCCTCCTTCCTTATCTGACTGCAACAGCATAAGCTCATTTTGCTTGAAATACTTTACGACACCTTCTAAGCTCTTTTTAGCATGAACGTCTGAAGCCCTGCTTGAACACCTTGAGATAGAGTAAAGTCCCTCCTTCAGACACTGGTCATGGTCCTCTTGGCTACACCTTGCAGAGACGTCTCGGTTAAGACCTACCAGGTCATGGGGCCGGACGGAGGGTGGAACGGCATACTTCGGACCTTTTTCCAGTAGCCTGGAAACGTCCCCGGGGAGTGAAACTTGGTCTAAAACGACCACCGGTTTTCCCTGTGCACGATTGGCGGTCGATGACCTCAGAAGGAAGCTCAGCATAGTCCTCCACCTTGTCTCCGTGATATGAGCCGCAAGTTTTCTAAACTCACGCAGCTTACTGCTTGCTAGCCAATCCGGATTACCGTAGTGGCACAACACGCGCAACCAGTCTTGCAGAAGTCGGACTTGGCGCCAGAGCTCAGACTTCAATAGTTTGCAAAGCCTCTTGAGGTGTCCCCAGGACGGCTTCACCAAACCAAACAGAGCACAAACATCTCGAGGGTATATCCCTTTCCGGACACAGAAGCCGTAAAACCTGGCCCGGCATGTGGCTTCGACGATGTGGGAAACAAGAACTTCGGTGACAGAGGATTGCAGAGGATACACAGAAAAGGAGTTGCCCAGTGTACGAGAAATGAATTCTAGAAGAGTTGACTGTTGGGCTAGTTGGTCGTCCATATTTGAAGTAGTAGCTTAGCGCAAAAAAGCACAGACACAAGGAAGACAGACAAGGACAAGCGCTACTCACAACTGTTTAATGGAAGGAAGGATAGTACATATGTATATATATCCTCTTGTCACGCATGCGCCTACCAAGCAGAAGAGAAGCCAGTACATGCACATCAAAGGCGGTTGCGCAAGAAGTTAAATTCGGCATCCAGTAATGTGATCGAAGGCTCACTCACACATCTATTTCTATTCATCTTGATAAAGAAGGCCTCAAGTGCGAGCCTGGAAGACGCGTTGCCGCTCCTGCCAAGAATAGTTGTCGCAGAAAATCGAGCGTCGCAACCACACGCGGTGACATGAGCCACCAAATGTGCGCCCTTATCCTCTTTTTTCTTTAGTTTTTGCGCATGTTCCCTTAAACGGTCATTCACACAACGCTCAGTTTGTCCAATGTAAAGCTGCCCACAAGGGTGCAAGGGAATTGCATAAACAACCCCTCTGGAGCACTCAACAAAGGGCTTCTCATGCCTCGTGCGGCAGCCCCGCCTGCTCTTACAGCAAACTCGAGAACACAGCTTCGAAAGCTTGTTGGGTGCAGAGAAAACCAGAGGAATACCATGACGGTTAGCAACCTTTTTAAGGTTGTGTGACACCTTGTGTACATAAGGAATAACCTCTGGTCTTACCTTCGGTCGTTCGACCTCTGCGCTCGCCCTTCGTGCTCCAAGCTTAACTTTTTGCAGAAGAGACTCTACTATAGCATTGACGACCGTCAAAGGGAAACCAGCTGCCAAAAGGCGTCCAACTTGGTTCGTAAAACTAGACCGCATTTGGTGTGCGCACGATTTCCGCAAAGCCGATTCCAAGCAAAGACTACCAACTGCTCGCTTCACCACTTTAGAGTGTGCGGAATCGTACGGCAGCAATTGCTTCATGGCTCGCGGTTGATAGGACCAGCAGACATGGCCAACTTCAAAAGACAGTTTTAAATCTAAGAACTGTAGGCCTGTGTCGTCAGGAAGTTCATGGGTAAATACAAGCCCTTGGCCTTGGTTGTTAAAAGCTTCTAAAATAAAAGCAAGGGATGTAAAGTCACCCTTATTGTTTAAAAGCACTAAAAAATCATCAACATACCTAAAGACTTTTAAAACCTGCCCCCCATTAAAAACCTGCTCTAAAGACCTATCAACAAAAGACAAAAAAATGTCGCACAAAATAGGAGCAACACAAGACCCAATACACACTCCCCGGCGTTGCAGATATGGCTGCTCGTTGTAAAGTATAAAAGTCACACTTAAATAAAACTCGAGCAATGTTAAAAAGCTGTCCTCTGAAAGGCCCGCCGAGTGCTGGAAGTCGACCACGTCGTTGTATTCAAAACATTCCCTTAAGGAAACGAGAAGCTTGTCCTGACGAATTGAGTAGAAAAGATCTTCTACGTCAACGGAAAAACCATACTTAATGCCGTCATTACACTTTACAAATTGCGCGACCTCCGAAGAACTTTTAACACGGAAAGGGTCATCCACTTGTAGCGTCTTAAGCTTATTCAAAAGAAAAAGGCTCACGCAATGCTGCCACGCCCCGCGCTCGCTAACGATAGTTCTGAAAGGAATATCGGGCTTGTGCGTTTTCGCGGTAAAGAACACGGTCAAACAGCTTTCTTTGCTATTCTTGATACCTTTAGCAAGGGTGGTCAAGTTCAAACTTCTGCAGAACTCGATGAAGTTCGACTTGACTCTAACTGCACTCTTACTAATGGGAACGAAATTCTTATTCACCGCTGCCTGCGCTTTTTCGTCAAACCGACCTTTTGGCAACACAACAAACCCTCCTTCCTTATCTGACTGCAACAGCATAAGCTCATTTTGCTTGAAATACTTTACGACACCTTCTAAGCTCTTTTTAGCATGAACGTCTGAAGCCCTGCTTGAACACCTTGAGATAGAGTAAAGTCCCTCCTTCAGACACTGGTCATGGTCCTCTTGGCTACACCTTGCAGAGACGTCTCGGTTAAGACCTACCAGGTCATGGGGCCGGACGGAGGGTGGAACGGCATACTTCGGACCTTTTTCCAGTAGCCTGGAAACGTCCCCGGGGAGTGAAACTTGGTCTAAAACGACCACCGGTTTTCCCTGTGCACGATTGGCGGTCGATGACCTCAGAAGGAAGCTCAGCATAGTCCTCCACCTTGTCTCCGTGATATGAGCCGCAAGTTTTCTAAACTCACGCAGCTTACTGCTTGCTAGCCAATCCGGATTACCGTAGTGGAACAACACGCGCAACCAGTCTTGCAGAAGTCGGACTTGGCGCCAGAGCTCAGACTTCAATAGTTTGCAAAGCCTCTTGAGGTGTCCCCAGGACGGCTTCACCAAACCAAACAGAGCACAAACATCTCGAGGGTATATCCCTTTCCGGACACAGAAGCCGTAAAACCTGGCCCAGCATGTGGCTTCGACGATGTGGGAAACAAGAACTTCGGTGACAGAGGATTGCAGAGGATACACAGAAAAGGAGTTGCCCAGTGTACGAGAAATGAATTCTAGAAGAGTTGACTGTTGGGCTAGTTGGTCGTCCATATTTGAAGTAGTAGCTTAGCGCAAAAAAGCACAGACACAAGGAAGACAGACAAGGACAAGCGCTACTCACAACTGTTTAATGGAAGGAAGGATAGTACATATGTATATATATCCTCTTGTCACGCATGCGCCTACCAAGCAGAAGAGAAGCCAGTACATGCACATCAAAGGCGGTTGCGCAAGAAGTTAAATTCGGCATCCAGTAATGTGATCGAAGGCTCACTCACACATCTATTTCTATTCATCTTGATAAAGAAGGCCTCAAGTGCGAGCCTGGAAGACGCGTTGCCGCTCCTGCCAAGAATAGTTGTCGCAGAAAATCGAGCGTCGCAACCACACGCGGTGACATGAGCCACCAAATGTGCGCCCTTATCCTCTTTTTTCTTTAGTTTTTGCGCATGTTCCCTTAAACGGTCATTCACACAACGCTCAGTTTGTCCAATGTAAAGCTGCCCACAAGGGTGCAAGGGAATTGCATAAACAACCCCTCTGGAGCACTCAACAAAGGGCTTCTCATGCCTCGTGCGGCAGCCCCGCCTGCTCTTACAGCAAACTCGAGAACACAGCTTCGAAAGCTTGTTGGGTGCAGAGAAAACCAGAGGAATACCATGACGGTTAGCAACCTTTTTAAGGTTGTGTGACACCTTGTGTACATAAGGAATAACCTCTGGTCTTACCTTCGGTCGTTCGACCTCTGCGCTCGCCCTTCGTGCTCCAAGCTTAACTTTTTGCAGAAGAGACTCTACTATAGCATTGACGACCGTCAAAGGGAAACCAGCTGCCAAAAGGCGTCCAACTTGGTTCGTAAAACTAGACCGCATTTGGTGTGCGCACGATTTCCGCAAAGCCGATTCCAAGCAAAGACTACCAACTGCTCGCTTCACCACTTTAGAGTGTGCGGAATCGTACGGCAGCAATTGCTTCATGGCTCGCGGTTGATAGGACCAGCAGACATGGCCAACTTCAAAAGACAGTTTTAAATCTAAGAACTGTAGGCCTGTGTCGTCAGGAAGTTCATGGGTAAATACAAGCGCTTGGCCTTGGTTGTTAAAAGCTTCTAAAATAAAAGCAAGGGATGTAAAGTCACCCTTATTGTTTAAAAGCACTAAAAAATCATCAACATACCTAAAGACTTTTAAAACCTGCCCCCCATTAAAAACCTGCTCTAAAGACCTATCAACAAAAGACAAAAAAATGTCGCACAAAATAGGAGCAACACAAGACCCAATACACACTCCCCGGCGTTGCAGATATGGCTGCTCGTTGTAAAGTATAAAAGTCACACTTAAATAAAACTCGAGCAATGTTAAAAAGCTGTCCTCTGAAAGGCCCGCCGAGTGCTGGAAGTCGACCACGTCGTTGTATTCAAAACATTCCCTTAAGGAAACGAGAAGCTTGTCCTGACGAATTGAGTAGAAAAGATCTTCTACGTCAACGGAAAAACCATACTTAATGCCGTCATTACACTTTACAAATTGCGCGACCTCCGAAGAACTTTTAACACGGAAAGGGTCATCCACTTGTAGCGTCTTAAGCTTATTCAAAAGAAAAAGGCTCACGCAATGCTGCCACGCCCCGCGCTCGCTAACGATAGTTCTGAAAGGAATATCGGGCTTGTGCGTTTTCGCGGTAAAGAACACGGTCAAACAGCTTTCTTTGCTATTCTTGATACCTTTAGCAAGGGTGGTCAAGTTCAAACTTCTGCAGAACTCGATGAAGTTCGACTTGACTCTAACTGCACTCTTACTAATGGGAACGAAATTCTTATTCACCGCTGCCTGCGCTTTTTCGTCAAACCGACCTTTTGGCAACACAACAAACCCTCCTTCCTTATCTGACTGCAACAGCATAAGCTCATTTTGCTTGAAATACTTTACGACACCTTCTAAGCTCTTTTTAGCATGAACGTCTGAAGCCCTGCTTGAACACCTTGAGATAGAGTAAAGTCCCTCCTTCAGACACTGGTCATGGTCCTCTTGGCTACACCTTGCAGAGACGTCTCGGTTAAGACCTACCAGGTCATGGGGCCGGACGGAGGGTGGAACGGCATACTTCGGACCTTTTTCCAGTAGCCTGGAAACGTCCCCGGGGAGTGAAACTTGGTCTAAAACGACCACCGGTTTTCCCTGTGCACGATTGGCGGTCGATGACCTCAGAAGGAAGCTCAGCATAGTCCTCCACCTTGTCTCCGTGATATGAGCCGCAAGTTTTCTAAACTCACGCAGCTTACTGCTTGCTAGCCAATCCGGATTACCGTAGTGGCACAACACGCGCAACCAGTCTTGCAGAAGTCGGACTTGGCGCCAGAGCTCAGACTTCAATAGTTTGCAAAGCCTCTTGAGGTGTCCCCAGGACGGCTTCACCAAACCAAACAGAGCACAAACATCTCGAGGGTATATCCCTTTCCGGACACAGAAGCCGTAAAACCTGGCCCGGCATGTGGCTTCGACGATGTGGGAAACAAGAACTTCGGTGACAGAGGATTGCAGAGGATACACAGAAAAGGAGTTGCCCAGTGTACGAGAAATGAATTCTAGAAGAGTTGACTGTTGGGCTAGTTGGTCGTCCATATTTGAAGTAGTAGCTTAGCGCAAAAAAGCACAGACACAAGGAAGACAGACAAGGACAAGCGCTACTCACAACTGTTTAATGGAAGGAAGGATAGTACATATGTATATATATCCTCTTGTCACGCATGCGCCTACCAAGCAGAAGAGAAGCCAGTACATGCACATCAAAGGCGGTTGCGCAAGAAGTTAAATTCGGCATCCAGTAATGTGATCGAAGGCTCACTCACACATCTATTTCTATTCATCTTGATAAAGAAGGCCTCAAGTGCGAGCCTGGAAGACGCGTTGCCGCTCCTGCCAAGAATAGTTGTCGCAGAAAATCGAGCGTCGCAACCACACGCGGTGACATGAGCCACCAAATGTGCGCCCTTATCCTCTTTTTTCTTTAGTTTTTGCGCATGTTCCCTTAAACGGTCATTCACACAACGCTCAGTTTGTCCAATGTAAAGCTGCCCACAAGGGTGCAAGGGAATTGCATAAACAACCCCTCTGGAGCACTCAACAAAGGGCTTCTCATGCCTCGTGCGGCAGCCCCGCCTGCTCTTACAGCAAACTCGAGAACACAGCTTCGAAAGCTTGTTGGGTGCAGAGAAAACCAGAGGAATACCATGACGGTTAGCAACCTTTTTAAGGTTGTGTGACACCTTGTGTACATAAGGAATAACCTCTGGTCTTACCTTCGGTCGTTCGACCTCTGCGCTCGCCCTTCGTGCTCCAAGCTTAACTTTTTGCAGAAGAGACTCTACTATAGCATTGACGACCGTCAAAGGGAAACCAGCTGCCAAAAGGCGTCCAACTTGGTTCGTAAAACTAGACCGCATTTGGTGTGCGCACGATTTCCGCAAAGCCGATTCCAAGCAAAGACTACCAACTGCTCGCTTCACCACTTTAGAGTGTGCGGAATCGTACGGCAGCAATTGCTTCATGGCTCGCGGTTGATAGGACCAGCAGACATGGCCAACTTCAAAAGACAGTTTTAAATCTAAGAACTGTAGGCCTGTGTCGTCAGGAAGTTCATGGGTAAATACAAGCCCTTGGCCTTGGTTGTTAAAAGCTTCTAAAATAAAAGCAAGGGATGTAAAGTCACCCTTATTGTTTAAAAGCACTAAAAAATCATCAACATACCTAAAGACTTTTAAAACCTGCCCCCCATTAAAAACCTGCTCTAAAGACCTATCAACAAAAGACAAAAAAATGTCGCACAAAATAGGAGCAACACAAGACCCAATACACACTCCCCGGCGTTGCAGATATGGCTGCTCGTTGTAAAGTATAAAAGTCACACTTAAATAAAACTCGAGCAATGTTAAAAAGCTGTCCTCTGAAAGGCCCGCCGAGTGCTGGAAGTCGACCACGTCGTTGTATTCAAAACATTCCCTTAAGGAAACGAGAAGCTTGTCCTGACGAATTGAGTAGAAAAGATCTTCTACGTCAACGGAAAAACCATACTTAATGCCGTCATTACACTTTACAAATTGCGCGACCTCCGAAGAACTTTTAACACGGAAAGGGTCATCCACTTGTAGCGTCTTAAGCTTATTCAAAAGAAAAAGGCTCACGCAATGCTGCCACGCCCCGCGCTCGCTAACGATAGTTCTGAAAGGAATATCGGGCTTGTGCGTTTTCGCGGTAAAGAACACGGTCAAACAGCTTTCTTTGCTATTCTTGATACCTTTAGCAAGGGTGGTCAAGTTCAAACTTCTGCAGAACTCGATGAAGTTCGACTTGACTCTAACTGCACTCTTACTAATGGGAACGAAATTCTTATTCACCGCTGCCTGCGCTTTTTCGTCAAACCGACCTTTTGGCAACACAACAAACCCTCCTTCCTTATCTGACTGCAACAGCATAAGCTCATTTTGCTTGAAATACTTTACGACACCTTCTAAGCTCTTTTTAGCATGAACGTCTGAAGCCCTGCTTGAACACCTTGAGATAGAGTAAAGTCCCTCCTTCAGACACTGGTCATGGTCCTCTTGGCTACACCTTGCAGAGACGTCTCGGTTAAGACCTACCAGGTCATGGGGCCGGACGGAGGGTGGAACGGCATACTTCGGACCTTTTTCCAGTAGCCTGGAAACGTCCCCGGGGAGTGAAACTTGGTCTAAAACGACCACCGGTTTTCCCTGTGCACGATTGGCGGTCGATGACCTCAGAAGGAAGCTCAGCATAGTCCTCCACCTTGTCTCCGTGATATGAGCCGCAAGTTTTCTAAACTCACGCAGCTTACTGCTTGCTAGCCAATCCGGATTACCGTAGTGGCACAACACGCGCAACCAGTCTTGCAGAAGTCGGACTTGGCGCCAGAGCTCAGACTTCAATAGTTTGCAAAGCCTCTTGAGGTGTCCCCAGGACGGCTTCACCAAACCAAACAGAGCACAAACATCTCGAGGGTATATCCCTTTCCGGACACAGAAGCCGTAAAACCTGGCCCGGCATGTGGCTTCGACGATGTGGGAAACAAGAACTTCGGTGACAGAGGATTGCAGAGGATACACAGAAAAGGAGTTGCCCAGTGTACGAGAAATGAATTCTAGAAGAGTTGACTGTTGGGCTAGTTGGTCGTCCATATTTGAAGTAGTAGCTTAGCGCAAAAAAGCACAGACACAAGGAAGACAGACAAGGACAAGCGCTACTCACAACTGTTTAATGGAAGGAAGGATAGTACATATGTATATATATCCTCTTGTCACGCATGCGCCTACCAAGCAGAAGAGAAGCCAGTACATGCACATCAAAGGCGGTTGCGCAAGAAGTTAAATTCGGCATCCAGTAATGTGATCGAAGGCTCACTCACACATCTATTTCTATTCATCTTGATAAAGAAGGCCTCAAGTGCGAGCCTGGAAGACGCGTTGCCGCTCCTGCCAAGAATAGTTGTCGCAGAAAATCGAGCGTCGCAACCACACGCGGTGACATGAGCCACCAAATGTGCGCCCTTATCCTCTTTTTTCTTTAGTTTTTGCGCATGTTCCCTTAAACGGTCATTCACACAACGCTCAGTTTGTCCAATGTAAAGCTGCCCACAAGGGTGCAAGGGAATTGCATAAACAACCCCTCTGGAGCACTCAACAAAGGGCTTCTCATGCCTCGTGCGGCAGCCCCGCCTGCTCTTACAGCAAACTCGAGAACACAGCTTCGAAAGCTTGTTGGGTGCAGAGAAAACCAGAGGAATACCATGACGGTTAGCAACCTTTTTAAGGTTGTGTGACACCTTGTGTACATAAGGAATAACCTCTGGTCTTACCTTCGGTCGTTCGACCTCTGCGCTCGCCCTTCGTGCTCCAAGCTTAACTTTTTGCAGAAGAGACTCTACTATAGCATTGACGACCGTCAAAGGGAAACCAGCTGCCAAAAGGCGTCCAACTTGGTTCGTAAAACTAGACCGCATTTGGTGTGCGCACGATTTCCGCAAAGCCGATTCCAAGCAAAGACTACCAACTGCTCGCTTCACCACTTTAGAGTGTGCGGAATCGTACGGCAGCAATTGCTTCATGGCTCGCGGTTGATAGGACCAGCAGACATGGCCAACTTCAAAAGACAGTTTTAAATCTAAGAACTGTAGGCCTGTGTCGTCAGGAAGTTCATGGGTAAATACAAGCCCTTGGCCTTGGTTGTTAAAAGCTTCTAAAATAAAAGCAAGGGATGTAAAGTCACCCTTATTGTTTAAAAGCACTAAAAAATCATCAACATACCTAAAGACTTTTAAAACCTGCCCCCCATTAAAAACCTGCTCTAAAGACCTATCAACAAAAGACAAAAAAATGTCGCACAAAATAGGAGCAACACAAGACCCAATACACACTCCCCGGCGTTGCAGATATGGCTGCTCGTTGTAAAGTATAAAAGTCACACTTAAATAAAACTCGAGCAATGTTAAAAAGCTGTCCTCTGAAAGGCCCGCCGAGTGCTGGAAGTCGACCACGTCGTTGTATTCAAAACATTCCCTTAAGGAAACGAGAAGCTTGTCCTGACGAATTGAGTAGAAAAGATCTTCTACGTCAACGGAAAAACCATACTTAATGCCGTCATTACACTTTACAAATTGCGCGACCTCCGAAGAACTTTTAACACGGAAAGGGTCATCCACTTGTAGCGTCTTAAGCTTATTCAAAAGAAAAAGGCTCACGCAATGCTGCCACGCCCCGCGCTCGCTAACGATAGTTCTGAAAGGAATATCGGGCTTGTGCGTTTTCGCGGTAAAGAACACGGTCAAACAGCTTTCTTTGCTATTCTTGATACCTTTAGCAAGGGTGGTCAAGTTCAAACTTCTGCAGAACTCGATGAAGTTCGACTTGACTCTAACTGCACTCTTACTAATGGGAACGAAATTCTTATTCACCGCTGCCTGCGCTTTTTCGTCAAACCGACCTTTTGGCAACACAACAAACCCTCCTTCCTTATCTGACTGCAACAGCATAAGCTCATTTTGCTTGAAATACTTTACGACACCTTCTAAGCTCTTTTTAGCATGAACGTCTGAAGCCCTGCTTGAACACCTTGAGATAGAGTAAAGTCCCTCCTTCAGACACTGGTCATGGTCCTCTTGGCTACACCTTGCAGAGACGTCTCGGTTAAGACCTACCAGGTCATGGGGCCGGACGGAGGGTGGAACGGCATACTTCGGACCTTTTTCCAGTAGCCTGGAAACGTCCCCGGGGAGTGAAACTTGGTCTAAAACGACCACCGGTTTTCCCTGTGCACGATTGGCGGTCGATGACCTCAGAAGGAAGCTCAGCATAGTCCTCCACCTTGTCTCCGTGATATGAGCCGCAAGTTTTCTAAACTCACGCAGCTTACTGCTTGCTAGCCAATCCGGATTACCGTAGTGGCACAACACGCGCAACCAGTCTTGCAGAAGTCGGACTTGGCGCCAGAGCTCAGACTTCAATAGTTTGCAAAGCCTCTTGAGGTGTCCCCAGGACGGCTTCACCAAACCAAACAGAGCACAAACATCTCGAGGGTATATCCCTTTCCGGACACAGAAGCCGTAAAACCTGGCCCGGCATGTGGCTTCGACGATGTGGGAAACAAGAACTTCGGTGACAGAGGATTGCAGAGGATACACAGAAAAGGAGTTGCCCAGTGTACGAGAAATGAATTCTAGAAGAGTTGACTGTTGGGCTAGTTGGTCGTCCATATTTGAAGTAGTAGCTTAGCGCAAAAAAGCACAGACACAAGGAAGACAGACAAGGACAAGCGCTACTCACAACTGTTTAATGGAAGGAAGGATAGTACATATGTATATATATCCTCTTGTCACGCATGCGCCTACCAAGCAGAAGAGAAGCCAGTACATGCACATCAAAGGCGGTTGCGCAAGAAGTTAAATTCGGCATCCAGTAATGTGATCGAAGGCTCACTCACACATCTATTTCTATTCATCTTGATAAAGAAGGCCTCAAGTGCGAGCCTGGAAGACGCGTTGCCGCTCCTGCCAAGAATAGTTGTCGCAGAAAATCGAGCGTCGCAACCACACGCGGTGACATGAGCCACCAAATGTGCGCCCTTATCCTCTTTTTTCTTTAGTTTTTGCGCATGTTCCCTTAAACGGTCATTCACACAACGCTCAGTTTGTCCAATGTAAAGCTGCCCACAAGGGTGCAAGGGAATTGCATAAACAACCCCTCTGGAGCACTCAACAAAGGGCTTCTCATGCCTCGTGCGGCAGCCCCGCCTGCTCTTACAGCAAACTCGAGAACACAGCTTCGAAAGCTTGTTGGGTGCAGAGAAAACCAGAGGAATACCATGACGGTTAGCAACCTTTTTAAGGTTGTGTGACACCTTGTGTACATAAGGAATAACCTCTGGTCTTACCTTCGGTCGTTCGACCTCTGCGCTCGCCCTTCGTGCTCCAAGCTTAACTTTTTGCAGAAGAGACTCTACTATAGCATTGACGACCGTCAAAGGGAAACCAGCTGCCAAAAGGCGTCCAACTTGGTTCGTAAAACTAGACCGCATTTGGTGTGCGCACGATTTCCGCAAAGCCGATTCCAAGCAAAGACTACCAACTGCTCGCTTCACCACTTTAGAGTGTGCGGAATCGTACGGCAGCAATTGCTTCATGGCTCGCGGTTGATAGGACCAGCAGACATGGCCAACTTCAAAAGACAGTTTTAAATCTAAGAACTGTAGGCCTGTGTCGTCAGGAAGTTCATGGGTAAATACAAGCCCTTGGCCTTGGTTGTTAAAAGCTTCTAAAATAAAAGCAAGGGATGTAAAGTCACCCTTATTGTTTAAAAGCACTAAAAAATCATCA
The DNA here is from genome assembly GCF_023375885.2 of Dermacentor andersoni. Lineage (NCBI taxonomy): Eukaryota > Metazoa > Arthropoda > Arachnida > Ixodida > Ixodidae > Dermacentor > Dermacentor andersoni. The sequence continues at coordinate 147,387,334 of NC_092816.1, forward strand.
ACATACCTAAAGACTTTTAAAACCTGCCCCCCATTAAAAACCTGCTCTAAAGACCTATCAACAAAAGACAAAAAAATGTCGCACAAAATAGGAGCAACACAAGACCCAATACACACTCCCCGGCGTTGCAGATATGGCTGCTCGTTGTAAAGTATAAAAGTCACACTTAAATAAAACTCGAGCAATGTTAAAAAGCTGTCCTCTGAAAGGCCCGCCGAGTGCTGGAAGTCGACCACGTCGTTGTATTCAAAACATTCCCTTAAGGAAACGAGAAGCTTGTCCTGACGAATTGAGTAGAAAAGATCTTCTACGTCAACGGAAAAACCATACTTAATGCCGTCATTACACTTTACAAATTGCGCGACCTCCGAAGAACTTTTAACACGGAAAGGGTCATCCACTTGTAGCGTCTTAAGCTTATTCAAAAGAAAAAGGCTCACGCAATGCTGCCACGCCCCGCGCTCGCTAACGATAGTTCTGAAAGGAATATCGGGCTTGTGCGTTTTCGCGGTAAAGAACACGGTCAAACAGCTTTCTTTGCTATTCTTGATACCTTTAGCAAGGGTGGTCAAGTTCAAACTTCTGCAGAACTCGATGAAGTTCGACTTGACTCTAACTGCACTCTTACTAATGGGAACGAAATTCTTATTCACCGCTGCCTGCGCTTTTTCGTCAAACCGACCTTTTGGCAACACAACAAACCCTCCTTCCTTATCTGACTGCAACAGCATAAGCTCATTTTGCTTGAAATACTTTACGACACCTTCTAAGCTCTTTTTAGCATGAACGTCTGAAGCCCTGCTTGAACACCTTGAGATAGAGTAAAGTCCCTCCTTCAGACACTGGTCATGGTCCTCTTGGCTACACCTTGCAGAGACGTCTCGGTTAAGACCTACCAGGTCATGGGGCCGGACGGAGGGTGGAACGGCATACTTCGGACCTTTTTCCAGTAGCCTGGAAACGTCCCCGGGGAGTGAAACTTGGTCTAAAACGACCACCGGTTTTCCCTGTGCACGATTGGCGGTCGATGACCTCAGAAGGAAGCTCAGCATAGTCCTCCACCTTGTCTCCGTGATATGAGCCGCAAGTTTTCTAAACTCACGCAGCTTACTGCTTGCTAGCCAATCCGGATTACCGTAGTGGAACAACACGCGCAACCAGTCTTGCAGAAGTCGGACTTGGCGCCAGAGCTCAGACTTCAATAGTTTGCAAAGCCTCTTGAGGTGTCCCCAGGACGGCTTCACCAAACCAAACAGAGCACAAACATCTCGAGGGTATATCCCTTTCCGGACACAGAAGCCGTAAAACCTGGCCCAGCATGTGGCTTCGACGATGTGGGAAACAAGAACTTCGGTGACAGAGGATTGCAGAGGATACACAGAAAAGGAGTTGCCCAGTGTACGAGAAATGAATTCTAGAAGAGTTGACTGTTGGGCTAGTTGGTCGTCCATATTTGAAGTAGTAGCTTAGCGCAAAAAAGCACAGACACAAGGAAGACAGACAAGGACAAGCGCTACTCACAACTGTTTAATGGAAGGAAGGATAGTACATATGTATATATATCCTCTTGTCACGCATGCGCCTACCAAGCAGAAGAGAAGCCAGTACATGCACATCAAAGGCGGTTGCGCAAGAAGTTAAATTCGGCATCCAGTAATGTGATCGAAGGCTCACTCACACATCTATTTCTATTCATCTTGATAAAGAAGGCCTCAAGTGCGAGCCTGGAAGACGCGTTGCCGCTCCTGCCAAGAATAGTTGTCGCAGAAAATCGAGCGTCGCAACCACACGCGGTGACATGAGCCACCAAATGTGCGCCCTTATCCTCTTTTTTCTTTAGTTTTTGCGCATGTTCCCTTAAACGGTCATTCACACAACGCTCAGTTTGTCCAATGTAAAGCTGCCCACAAGGGTGCAAGGGAATTGCATAAACAACCCCTCTGGAGCACTCAACAAAGGGCTTCTCATGCCTCGTGCGGCAGCCCCGCCTGCTCTTACAGCAAACTCGAGAACACAGCTTCGAAAGCTTGTTGGGTGCAGAGAAAACCAGAGGAATACCATGACGGTTAGCAACCTTTTTAAGGTTGTGTGACACCTTGTGTACATAAGGAATAACCTCTGGTCTTACCTTCGGTCGTTCGACCTCTGCGCTCGCCCTTCGTGCTCCAAGCTTAACTTTTTGCAGAAGAGACTCTACTATAGCATTGACGACCGTCAAAGGGAAACCAGCTGCCAAAAGGCGTCCAACTTGGTTCGTAAAACTAGACCGCATTTGGTGTGCGCACGATTTCCGCAAAGCCGATTCCAAGCAAAGACTACCAACTGCTCGCTTCACCACTTTAGAGTGTGCGGAATCGTACGGCAGCAATTGCTTCATGGCTCGCGGTTGATAGGACCAGCAGACATGGCCAACTTCAAAAGACAGTTTTAAATCTAAGAACTGTAGGCCTGTGTCGTCAGGAAGTTCATGGGTAAATACAAGCGCTTGGCCTTGGTTGTTAAAAGCTTCTAAAATAAAAGCAAGGGATGTAAAGTCACCCTTATTGTTTAAAAGCACTAAAAAATCATCAACATACCTAAAGACTTTTAAAACCTGCCCCCCATTAAAAACCTGCTCTAAAGACCTATCAACAAAAGACAAAAAAATGTCGCACAAAATAGGAGCAACACAAGACCCAATACACACTCCCCGGCGTTGCAGATATGGCTGCTCGTTGTAAAGTATAAAAGTCACACTTAAATAAAACTCGAGCAATGTTAAAAAGCTGTCCTCTGAAAGGCCCGCCGAGTGCTGGAAGTCGACCACGTCGTTGTATTCAAAACATTCCCTTAAGGAAACGAGAAGCTTGTCCTGACGAATTGAGTAGAAAAGATCTTCTACGTCAACGGAAAAACCATACTTAATGCCGTCATTACACTTTACAAATTGCGCGACCTCCGAAGAACTTTTAACACGGAAAGGGTCATCCACTTGTAGCGTCTTAAGCTTATTCAAAAGAAAAAGGCTCACGCAATGCTGCCACGCCCCGCGCTCGCTAACGATAGTTCTGAAAGGAATATCGGGCTTGTGCGTTTTCGCGGTAAAGAACACGGTCAAACAGCTTTCTTTGCTATTCTTGATACCTTTAGCAAGGGTGGTCAAGTTCAAACTTCTGCAGAACTCGATGAAGTTCGACTTGACTCTAACTGCACTCTTACTAATGGGAACGAAATTCTTATTCACCGCTGCCTGCGCTTTTTCGTCAAACCGACCTTTTGGCAACACAACAAACCCTCCTTCCTTATCTGACTGCAACAGCATAAGCTCATTTTGCTTGAAATACTTTACGACACCTTCTAAGCTCTTTTTAGCATGAACGTCTGAAGCCCTGCTTGAACACCTTGAGATAGAGTAAAGTCCCTCCTTCAGACACTGGTCATGGTCCTCTTGGCTACACCTTGCAGAGACGTCTCGGTTAAGACCTACCAGGTCATGGGGCCGGACGGAGGGTGGAACGGCATACTTCGGACCTTTTTCCAGTAGCCTGGAAACGTCCCCGGGGAGTGAAACTTGGTCTAAAACGACCACCGGTTTTCCCTGTGCACGATTGGCGGTCGATGACCTCAGAAGGAAGCTCAGCATAGTCCTCCACCTTGTCTCCGTGATATGAGCCGCAAGTTTTCTAAACTCACGCAGCTTACTGCTTGCTAGCCAATCCGGATTACCGTAGTGGCACAACACGCGCAACCAGTCTTGCAGAAGTCGGACTTGGCGCCAGAGCTCAGACTTCAATAGTTTGCAAAGCCTCTTGAGGTGTCCCCAGGACGGCTTCACCAAACCAAACAGAGCACAAACATCTCGAGGGTATATCCCTTTCCGGACACAGAAGCCGTAAAACCTGGCCCGGCATGTGGCTTCGACGATGTGGGAAACAAGAACTTCGGTGACAGAGGATTGCAGAGGATACACAGAAAAGGAGTTGCCCAGTGTACGAGAAATGAATTCTAGAAGAGTTGACTGTTGGGCTAGTTGGTCGTCCATATTTGAAGTAGTAGCTTAGCGCAAAAAAGCACAGACACAAGGAAGACAGACAAGGACAAGCGCTACTCACAACTGTTTAATGGAAGGAAGGATAGTACATATGTATATATATCCTCTTGTCACGCATGCGCCTACCAAGCAGAAGAGAAGCCAGTACATGCACATCAAAGGCGGTTGCGCAAGAAGTTAAATTCGGCATCCAGTAATGTGATCGAAGGCTCACTCACACATCTATTTCTATTCATCTTGATAAAGAAGGCCTCAAGTGCGAGCCTGGAAGACGCGTTGCCGCTCCTGCCAAGAATAGTTGTCGCAGAAAATCGAGCGTCGCAACCACACGCGGTGACATGAGCCACCAAATGTGCGCCCTTATCCTCTTTTTTCTTTAGTTTTTGCGCATGTTCCCTTAAACGGTCATTCACACAACGCTCAGTTTGTCCAATGTAAAGCTGCCCACAAGGGTGCAAGGGAATTGCATAAACAACCCCTCTGGAGCACTCAACAAAGGGCTTCTCATGCCTCGTGCGGCAGCCCCGCCTGCTCTTACAGCAAACTCGAGAACACAGCTTCGAAAGCTTGTTGGGTGCAGAGAAAACCAGAGGAATACCATGACGGTTAGCAACCTTTTTAAGGTTGTGTGACACCTTGTGTACATAAGGAATAACCTCTGGTCTTACCTTCGGTCGTTCGACCTCTGCGCTCGCCCTTCGTGCTCCAAGCTTAACTTTTTGCAGAAGAGACTCTACTATAGCATTGACGACCGTCAAAGGGAAACCAGCTGCCAAAATGCGTCCAACTTGGTTCGTAAAACTAGACCGCATTTGGTGTGCGCACGATTTCCGCAAAGCCGATTCCAAGCAAAGACTACCAACTGCTCGCTTCACCACTTTAGAGTGTGCGGAATCGTACGGCAGCAATTGCTTCATGGCTCGCGGTTGATAGGACCAGCAGACATGGCCAACTTCAAAAGACAGTTTTAAATCTAAGAACTGTAGGCCTGTGTCGTCAGGAAGTTCATGGGTAAATACAAGCCCTTGGCCTTGGTTGTTAAAAGCTTCTAAAATAAAAGCAAGGGATGTAAAGTCACCCTTATTGTTTAAAAGCACTAAAAAATCATCAACATACCTAAAGACTTTTAAAACCTGCCCCCCATTAAAAACCTGCTCTAAAGACCTATCAACAAAAGACAAAAAAATGTCGCACAAAATAGGAGCAACACAAGACCCAATACACACTCCCCGGCGTTGCAGATATGGCTGCTCGTTGTAAAGTATAAAAGTCACACTTAAATAAAACTCGAGCAATGTTAAAAAGCTGTCCTCTGAAAGGCCCGCCGAGTGCTGGAAGTCGACCACGTCGTTGTATTCCAAACATTTCCTTAAGGAAACGAGAAGCTTGTCCTGACGAATTGAGTAGAAAAGATCTTCTACGTCAACGGAAAAACCATACTTAATGCCGTCATTACACTTTACAAATTGCGCGACCTCCGAAGAACTTTTAACACGGAAAGGGTCATCCACTTGTAGCGTCTTAAGCTTATTCAAAAGAAAAAGGCTCACGCAATGCTGCCACGCCCCGCGCTCGCTAACGATAGTTCTGAAAGGAATATCGGGCTTGTGCGTTTTCGCGGTAAAGAACACGGTCAAACAGCTTTCTTTGCTATTCTTGATACCTTTAGCAAGGGTGGTCAAGTTCAAACTTCTGCAGAACTCGATGAAGTTCGACTTGACTCTAACTGCACTCTTACTAATGGGAACGAAATTCTTATTCACCGCTGCCTGCGCTTTTTCGTCAAACCGACCTTCTGGCAACACAACAAACCCTCCTTCCTTATCTGACTGCAACAGCATAAGCTCATTTTGCTTGAAATACTTTACGACACCTTCTAAGCTCTTTTTAGCATGAACGTCTGAAGCCCTGCTTGAACACCTTGAGATAGAGTAAAGTCCCTCCTTCAGACACTGGTCATGGTCCTCTTGGCTACACCTTGCAGAGACGTCTCGGTTAAGACCTACCAGGTCATGGGGCCGGACGGAGGGTGGAACGGCATACTTCGGACCTTTTTCCAGTAGCCTGGAAACGTCCCCGGGGAGTGAAACTTGGTCTAAAACGACCACCGGTTTTCCCTGTGCACGATTGGCGGTCGATGACCTCAGAAGGAAGCTCAGCATAGTCCTCCACCTTGTCTCCGTGATATGAGCCGCAAGTTTTCTAAACTCACGCAGCTTACTGCTTGCTAGCCAATCCGGATTACCGTAGTGGCACAACACGCGCAACCAGTCTTGCAGAAGTCGGACTTGGCGCCAGAGCTCAGACTTCAATAGTTTGCAAAGCCTCTTGAGGTGTCCCCAGGACGGCTTCACCAAACCAAACAGAGCACAAACATCTCGAGGGTATATCCCTTTCCGGACACAGAAGCCGTAAAACCTGGCCCGGCATGTGGCTTCGACGATGTGGGAAACAAGAACTTCGGTGACAGAGGATTGCAGAGGATACACAGAAAAGGAGTTGCCCAGTGTACGAGAAATGAATTCTAGAAGAGTTGACTGTTGGGCTAGTTGGTCGTCCATATTTGAAGTAGTAGCTTAGCGCAAAAAAGCACAGACACAAGGAAGAGAGACAAGGACAAGCGCTACTCACAACTGTTTAATGGAAGGAAGGATAGTACATATGTATATATATCCTCTTGTCACGCATGCGCCTACCAAGCAGAAGAGAAGCCAGTACATGCACATCAAAGGCGGTTGCGCAAGAAGTTAAATTCGGCATCCAGTAATGTGATCGAAGGCTCACTCACACATCTATTTCTATTCATCTTGATAAAGAAGGCCTCAAGTGCGAGCCTGGAAGACGCGTTGCCGCTCCTGCCAAGAATAGTTGTCGCAGAAAATCGAGCGTCGCAACCACACGCGGTGACATGAGCCACCAAATGTGCGCCCTTATCCTCTTTTTTCTTTAGTTTTTGCGCATGTTCCCTTAAACGGTCATTCACACAACGCTCAGTTTGTCCAATGTAAAGCTGCCCACAAGGGTGCAAGGGAATTGCATAAACAACCCCTCTGGAGCACTCAACAAAGGGCTTCTCATGCCTCGTGCGGCAGCCCCGCCTGCTCTTACAGCAAACTCGAGAACACAGCTTCGAAAGCTTGTTGGGTGCAGAGAAAACCAGAGGAATACCATGACGGTTAGCAACCTTTTTAAGGTTGTGTGACACCTTGTGTACATAAGGAATAACCTCTGGTCTTACCTTCGGTCGTTCGACCTCTGCGCTCGCCCTTCGTGCTCCAAGCTTAACTTTTTGCAGAAGAGACTCTACTATAGCATTGACGACCGTCAAAGGGAAACCAGCTGCCAAAATGCGTCCAACTTGGTTCGTAAAACTAGACCGCATTTGGTGTGCGCACGATTTCCGCAAAGCCGATTCCAAGCAAAGACTACCAACTGCTCGCTTCACCACTTTAGAGTGTGCGGAATCGTACGGCAGCAATTGCTTCATGGCTCGCGGTTGATAGGACCAGCAGACATGGCCAACTTCAAAAGACAGTTTTAAATCTAAGAACTGTAGGCCTGTGTCGTCAGGAAGTTCATGGGTAAATACAAGCCCTTGGCCTTGGTTGTTAAAAGCTTCTAAAATAAAAGCAAGGGATGTAAAGTCACCCTTATTGTTTAAAAGCACTAAAAAATCATCAACATACCTAAAGACTTTTAAAACCTGCCCCCCATTAAAAACCTGCTCTAAAGACCCATCAACAAAAGACAAAAAAATGTCGCACAAAATAGGAGCAACACAAGACCCAATACACACTCCCCGGCGTTGCAGATATGGCTGCTCGTTGTAAAGTATAAAAGTCACACTTAAATAAAACTCGAGCAATGTTAAAAAGCTGTCCTCTGAAAGGCCCGCCGAGTGCTGGAAGTCGACCACGTCGTTGTATTCCAAACATTTCCTTAAGGAAACGAGAAGCTTGTCCTGACGAATTGAGTAGAAAAGATCTTCTACGTCAACGGAAAAACCATACTTAATGCCGTCATTACACTTTACAAATTGCGCGACCTCCGAAGAACTTTTAACACGGAAAGGGTCATCCACTTGTAGCGTCTTAAGCTTATTCAAAAGAAAAAGGCTCACGCAATGCTGCCACGCCCCGCGCTCGCTAACGATAGTTCTGAAAGGAATATCGGGCTTGTGCGTTTTCGCGGTAAAGAACACGGTCAAACAGCTTTCTTTGCTATTCTTGATACCTTTAGCAAGGGTGGTCAAGTTCAAACTTCTGCAGAACTCGATGAAGTTCGACTTGACTCTAACTGCACTCTTACTAATGGGAACGAAATTCTTATTCACCGCTGCCTGCGCTTTTTCGTCAAACCGACCTTCTGGCAACACAACAAACCCTCCTTCCTTATCTGACTGCAACAGCATAAGCTCATTTTGCTTGAAATACTTTACGACACCTTCTAAGCTCTTTTTAGCATGAACGTCTGAAGCCCTGCTTGAACACCTTGAGATAGAGTAAAGTCCCTCCTTCAGACACTGGTCATGGTCCTCTTGGCTACACCTTGCAGAGACGTCTCGGTTAAGACCTACCAGGTCATGGGGCCGGACGGAGGGTGGAACGGCATACTTCGGACCTTTTTCCAGTAGCCTGGAAACGTCCCCGGGGAGTGAAACTTGGTCTAAAACGACCACCGGTTTTCCCTGTGCACGATTGGCGGTCGATGACCTCAGAAGGAAGCTCAGCATAGTCCTCCACCTTGTCTCCGTGATATGAGCCGCAAGTTTTCTAAACTCACGCAGCTTACTGCTTGCTAGCCAATCCGGATTACCGTAGTGGCACAACACGCGCAACCAGTCTTGCAGAAGTCGGACTTGGCGCCAGAGCTCAGACTTCAATAGTTTGCAAAGCCTCTTGAGGTGTCCCCAGGACGGCTTCACCAAACCAAACAGAGCACAAACATCTCGAGGGTATATCCCTTTCCGGACACAGAAGCCGTAAAACCTGGCCCGGCATGTGGCTTCGACGATGTGGGAAACAAGAACTTCGGTGACAGAGGATTGCAGAGGATACACAGAAAAGGAGTTGCCCAGTGTACGAGAAATGAATTCTAGAAGAGTTGACTGTTGGGCTAGTTGGTCGTCCATATTTGAAGTAGTAGCTTAGCGCAAAAAAGCACAGACACAAGGAAGACAGACAAGGACAAGCGCTACTCACAACTGTTTAATGGAAGGAAGGATAGTACATATGTATATATATCCTCTTGTCACGCATGCGCCTACCAAGCAGAAGAGAAGCCAGTACATGCACATCAAAGGCGGTTGCGCAAGAAGTTAAATTCGGCATCCAGTAATGTGATCGAAGGCTCACTCACACATCTATTTCTATTCATCTTGATAAAGAAGGCCTCAAGTGCGAGCCTGGAAGACGCGTTGCCGCTCCTGCCAAGAATAGTTGTCGCAGAAAATCGAGCGTCGCAACCACACGCGGTGACATGAGCCACCAAATGTGCGCCCTTATCCTCTTTTTTCTTTAGTTTTTGCGCATGTTCCCTTAAACGGTCATTCACACAACGCTCAGTTTGTCCAATGTAAAGCTGCCCACAAGGGTGCAAGGGAATTGCATAAACAACCCCTCTGGAGCACTCAACAAAGGGCTTCTCATGCCTCGTGCGGCAGCCCCGCCTGCTCTTACAGCAAACTCGAGAACACAGCTTCGAAAGCTTGTTGGGTGCAGAGAAAACCAGAGGAATACCATGACGGTTAGCAACCTTTTTAAGGTTGTGTGACACCTTGTGTACATAAGGAATAACCTCTGGTCTTACCTTCGGTCGTTCGACCTCTGCGCTCGCCCTTCGTGCTCCAAGCTTAACTTTTTGCAGAAGAGACTCTACTATAGCATTGACGACCGTCAAAGGGAAACCAGCTGCCAAAAGGCGTCCAACTTGGTTCGTAAAACTAGACCGCATTTGGTGTGCGCACGATTTCCGCAAAGCCGATTCCAAGCAAAGACTACCAACTGCTCGCTTCACCACTTTAGAGTGTGCGGAATCGTACGGCAGCAATTGCTTCATGGCTCGCGGTTGATAGGACCAGCAGACATGGCCAACTTCAAAAGACAGTTTTAAATCTAAGAACTGTAGGCCTGTGTCGTCAGGAAGTTCATGGGTAAATACAAGCCCTTGGCCTTGGTTGTTAAAAGCTTCTAAAATAAAAGCAAGGGATGTAAAGTCACCCTTATTGTTTAAAAGCACTAAAAAATCATCAACATACCTAAAGACTTTTAAAACCTGCCCCCCATTAAAAACCTGCTCTAAAGACCTATCAACAAAAGACAAAAAAATGTCGCACAAAATAGGAGCAACACAAGACCCAATACACACTCCCCGGCGTTGCAGATATGGCTGCTCGTTGTAAAGTATAAAAGTCACACTTAAATAAAACTCGAGCAATGTTAAAAAGCTGTCCTCTGAAAGGCCCGCCGAGTGCTGGAAGTCGACCACGTCGTTGTATTCAAAACATTCCCTTAAGGAAACGAGAAGCTTGTCCTGACGAATTGAGTAGAAAAGATCTTCTACGTCAACGGAAAAACCATACTTAATGCCGTCATTACACTTTACAAATTGCGCGACCTCCGAAGAACTTTTAACACGGAAAGGGTCATCCACTTGTAGCGTCTTAAGCTTATTCAAAAGAAAAAGGCTCACGCAATGCTGCCACGCCCCGCGCTCGCTAACGATAGTTCTGAAAGGAATATCGGGCTTGTGCGTTTTCGCGGTAAAGAACACGGTCAAACAGCTTTCTTTGCTATTCTTGATACCTTTAGCAAGGGTGGTCAAGTTCAAACTTCTGCAGAACTCGATGAAGTTCGACTTGACTCTAACTGCACTCTTACTAATGGGAACGAAATTCTTATTCACCGCTGCCTGCGCTTTTTCGTCAAACCGACCTTTTGGCAACACAACAAACCCTCCTTCCTTATCTGACTGCAACAGCATAAGCTCATTTTGCTTGAAATACTTTACGACACCTTCTAAGCTCTTTTTAGCATGAACGTCTGAAGCCCTGCTTGAACACCTTGAGATAGAGTAAAGTCCCTCCTTCAGACACTGGTCATGGTCCTCTTGGCTACACCTTGCAGAGACGTCTCGGTTAAGACCTACCAGGTCATGGGGCCGGACGGAGGGTGGAACGGCATACTTCGGACCTTTTTCCAGTAGCCTGGAAACGTCCCCGGGGAGTGAAACTTGGTCTAAAACGACCACCGGTTTTCCCTGTGCACGATTGGCGGTCGATGACCTCAGAAGGAAGCTCAGCATAGTCCTCCACCTTGTCTCCGTGATATGAGCCGCAAGTTTTCTAAACTCACGCAGCTTACTGCTTGCTAGCCAATCCGGATTACCGTAGTGGCACAACACGCGCAACCAGTCTTGCAGAAGTCGGACTTGGCGCCAGAGCTCAGACTTCAATAGTTTGCAAAGCCTCTTGAGGTGTCCCCAGGACGGCTTCACCAAACCAAACAGAGCACAAACATCTCGAGGGTATATCCCTTTCCGGACACAGAAGCCGTAAAACCTGGCCCGGCATGTGGCTTCGACGATGTGGGAAACAAGAACTTCGGTGACAGAGGATTGCAGAGGATACACAGAAAAGGAGTTGCCCAGTGTACGAGAAATGAATTCTAGAAGAGTTGACTGTTGGGCTAGTTGGTCGTCCATATTTGAAGTAGTAGCTTAGCGCAAAAAAGCACAGACACAAGGAAGACAGACAAGGACAAGCGCTACTCACAACTGTTTAATGGAAGGAAGGATAGTACATATGTATATATATCCTCTTGTCACGCATGCGCCTACCAAGCAGAAGAGAAGCCAGTACATGCACATCAAAGGCGGTTGCGCAAGAAGTTAAATTCGGCATCCAGTAATGTGATCGAAGGCTCACTCACACATCTATTTCTATTCATCTTGATAAAGAAGGCCTCAAGTGCGAGCCTGGAAGACGCGTTGCCGCTCCTGCCAAGAATAGTTGTCGCAGAAAATCGAGCGTCGCAAACACACGCGGTGACATGAGCCACCAAATGTGCGCCCTTATCCTCTTTTTTCTTTAGTTTTTGCGCATGTTCCCTTAAACGGTCATTCACACAACGCTCAGTTTGTCCAATGTAAAGCTGCCCACAAGGGTGCAAGGGAATTGCATAAACAACCCCTCTGGAGCACTCAACAAAGGGCTTCTCATGCCTCGTGCGGCAGCCCCGCCTGCTCTTACAGCAAACTCGAGAACACAGCTTCGAAAGCCTGTTGGGTGCAGAGAAAACCAGAGGAATACCATGACGGTTAGCAACCTTTTTAAGGTTGTGTGACACCTTGTGTACATAAGGAATAGCCTCTGGTCTTACCTTCGGTCGTTCGACCTCTGCGCTCGCCCTTCGTGCTCCAAGCTTAACTTTTTGCAGAAGAGACTCTACTATAGCATTGACGACCGTCAAAGGGAAACCAGCTGCCAAAAGGCGTCCAACTTGGTTCGTAAAACTAGACCGCATTTGGTGTGCGCACGATTTCCGCAAAGCCGATTCCAAGCAAAGACTACCAACTGCTCGCTTCACCACTTTAGAGTGTGCGGAATCGTACGGCAGCAATTGCTTCATGGCTCGCGGTTGATAGGACCAGCAGACATGGCCAACTTCAAAAGACAGTTTTAAATCTAAGAACTGTAGGCCTGTGTCGTCAGGAAGTTCATGGGTAAATACAAGCCCTTGGCCTTGGTTGTTAAAAGCTTCTAAAATAAAAGCAAGGGATGTAAAGTCACCCTTATTGTTTAAAAGCACTAAAAAATCATCAACATACCTAAAGACTTTTAAAACCTGCCCCCCATTAAAAACCTGCTCTAAAGACCTATCAACAAAAGACAAAAAAATGTCGCACAAAATAGGAGCAACACAAGACCCAATACACACTCCCCGGCGTTGCAGATATGGCTGCTCGTTGTAAAGTATAAAAGTCACACTTAAATAAAACTCGAGCAATGTTAAAAAGCTGTCCTCTGAAAGGCCCGCCGAGTGCTGGAAGTCGACCACGTCGTTGTATTCAAAACATTCCCTTAAGGAAACGAGAAGCTTGTCCTGACGAATTGAGTAGAAAAGATCTTCTACGTCAACGGAAAAACCATACTTAATGCCGTCATTACACTTTACAAATTGCGCGACCTCCGAAGAACTTTTAACACGGAAAGGGTCATCCACTTGTAGCGTCTTAAGCTTATTCAAAAGAAAAAGGCTCACGCAATGCTGCCACGCCCCGCGCTCGCTAACGATAGTTCTGAAAGGAATATCGGGCTTGTGCGTTTTCGCGGTAAAGAACACGGTCAAACAGCTTTCTTTGCTATTCTTGATACCTTTAGCAAGGGTGGTCAAGTTCAAACTTCTGCAGAACTCGATGAAGTTCGACTTGACTCTAACTGCACTCTTACTAATGGGAACGAAATTCTTATTCACCGCTGCCTGCGCTTTTTCGTCAAACCGACCTTTTGGCAACACAACAAACCCTCCTTCCTTATCTGACTGCAACAGCATAAGCTCATTTTGCTTGAAATACTTTACGACACCTTCTAAGCTCTTTTTAGCATGAACGTCTGAAGCCCTGCTTGAACACCTTGAGATAGAGTAAAGTCCCTCCTTCAGACACTGGTCATGGTCCTCTTGGCTACACCTTGCAGAGACGTCTCGGTTAAGACCTACCAGGTCATGGGGCCGGACGGAGGGTGGAACGGCATACTTCGGACCTTTTTCCAGTAGCCTGGAAACGTCCCCGGGGAGTGAAACTTGGTCTAAAACGACCACCGGTTTTCCCTGTGCACGATTGGCGGTCGATGACCTCAGAAGGAAGCTCAGCATAGTCCTCCACCTTGTCTCCGTGATATGAGCCGCAAGTTTTCTAAACTCACGCAGCTTACTGCTTGCTAGCCAATCCGGATTACCGTAGTGGCACAACACGCGCAACCAGTCTTGCAGAAGTCGGACTTGGCGCCAGAGCTCAGACTTCAATAGTTTGCAAAGCCTCTTGAGGTGTCCCCAGGACGGCTTCACCAAACCAAACAGAGCACAAACATCTCGAGGGTATATCCCTTTCCGGACACAGAAGCCGTAAAACCTGGCCCGGCATGTGGCTTCGACGATGTGGGAAACAAGAACTTCGGTGACAGAGGATTGCAGAGGATACACAGAAAAGGAGTTGCCCAGTGTACGAGAAATGAATTCTAGAAGAGTTGACTGTTGGGCTAGTTGGTCGTCCATATTTGAAGTAGTAGCTTAGCGCAAAAAAGCACAGACACAAGGAAGACAGACAAGGACAAGCGCTACTCACAACTGTTTAATGGAAGGAAGGATAGTACATATGTATATATATCCTCTTGTCACGCATGCGCCTACCAAGCAGAAGAGAAGCCAGTACATGCACATCAAAGGCGGTTGCGCAAGAAGTTAAATTCGGCATCCAGTAATGTGATCGAAGGCTCACTCACACATCTATTTCTATTCATCTTGATAAAGAAGGCCTCAAGTGCGAGCCTGGAAGACGCGTTGCCGCTCCTGCCAAGAATAGTTGTCGCAGAAAATCGAGCGTCGCAACCACACGCGGTGACATGAGCCACCAAATGTGCGCCCTTATCCTCTTTTTTCTTTAGTTTTTGCGCATGTTCCCTTAAACGGTCATTCACACAACGCTCAGTTTGTCCAATGTAAAGCTGCCCACAAGGGTGCAAGGGAATTGCATAAACAACCCCTCTGGAGCACTCAACAAAGGGCTTCTCATGCCTCGTGCGGCAGCCCCGCCTGCTCTTACAGCAAACTCGAGAACACAGCTTCGAAAGCTTGTTGGGTGCAGAGAAAACCAGAGGAATACCATGACGGTTAGCAACCTTTTTAAGGTTGTGTGACACCTTGTGTACATAAGGAATAACCTCTGGTCTTACCTTCGGTCGTTCGACCTCTGCGCTCGCCCTTCGTGCTCCAAGCTTAACTTTTTGCAGAAGAGACTCTACTATAGCATTGACGACCGTCAAAGGGAAACCAGCTGCCAAAAGGCGTCCAACTTGGTTCGTAAAACTAGACCGCATTTGGTGTGCGCACGATTTCCGCAAAGCCGATTCCAAGCAAAGACTACCAACTGCTCGCTTCACCACTTTAGAGTGTGCGGAATCGTACGGCAGCAATTGCTTCATGGCTCGCGGTTGATAGGACCAGCAGACATGGCCAACTTCAAAAGACAGTTTTAAATCTAAGAACTGTAGGCCTGTGTCGTCAGGAAGTTCATGGGTAAATACAAGCCCTTGGCCTTGGTTGTTAAAAGCTTCTAAAATAAAAGCAAGGGATGTAAAGTCACCCTTATTGTTTAAAAGCACTAAAAAATCATCAACATACCTAAAGACTTTTAAAACCTGCCCCCCATTAAAAACCTGCTCTAAAGACCTATCAACAAAAGACAAAAAAATGTCGCACAAAATAGGAGCAACACAAGACCCAATACACACTCCCCGGCGTTGCAGATATGGCTGCTCGTTGTAAAGTATAAAAGTCACACTTAAATAAAACTCGAGCAATGTTAAAAAGCTGTCCACTGAAAGGCCCGCCGAGTTCTGGAAGTCGACCACGTCGTTGTATTCAAAACATTCCCTTAAGGAAACGAGAAGCTTGTCCTGAGGAATTGAGTAGAACAGATCTTCTACGTCAACGGAAAAACCATACTTAATGCCGTCATTACACTTTACAAATTGCGCGACCTCCGAAGAACTTTTAACACGGAAAGGGTCATCCACTTGTAGCGTCTTAAGCTTATTCAAAAGAAAAAGGCTCACGCAATGCTGCCACGGCTTCTGTGTCCGGAAAGGGATATACCCTCGAGATGTTTGTGCTCTGTTTGGTTTGGTGAAGCCGTCCTGGGGACACCTCAAGAGGCTTTGCAAACTATTGAAGTCTGAGCTCTGGCGCCAAGTCCGACTTCTGCAAGACTGGTTGCGCGTGTTGTGCCACTACGGTAATCCGGATTGGCTAGCAAGCAGTAAGCTGCGTGAGTTTAGAAAACTTGCGGCTCATATCACGGAGACAAGGTGGAGGACTATGCTGAGCTTCCTTCTGAGGTCATCGACCGCCAATCGTGCACAGGGAAAACCGGTGGTCGTTTTAGACCAAGTTTCACTCCCCGGGGACGTTTCCAGGCTACTGGAAAAAGGTCCGAAGTATGCCGTTCCACCCTCCGTCCGGCCCCATGACCTGGTAGGTCTTAACCGAGACGTCTCTGCAAGGTGTAGCCAAGAGGACCATGACCAGTGTCTGAAGGAGGGACTTTACTCTATCTCAAGGTGTTCAAGCAGGGCTTCAGACGTTCATGCTAAAAAGAGCTTAGAAGGTGTCGTAAAGTATTTCAAGCAAAATGAGCTTATGCTGTTGCAGTCAGATAAGGAAGGAGGGTTTGTTGTGTTGCCAAAAGGTCGGTTTGACGAAAAAGCGCAGGCAGCGGTGAATAAGAATTTCGTTCCCATTAGTAAGAGTGCAGTTAGAGTCAAGTCGAACTTCATCGAGTTCTGCAGAAGTTTGAACTTGACCACCCTTGCTAAAGGTATCAAGAATAGCAAAGAAAGCTGTTTGACCGTGTTCTTTACCGCGAAAACGCACAAGCCCGATATTCCTTTCAGAACTATCGTTAGCGAGCGCGGGGCGTGGCAGCATTGCGTGAGCCTTTTTCTTTTGAATAAGCTTAAGACGCTACAAGTGGATGACCCTTTCCGTGTTAAAAGTTCTTCGGAGGTCGCGCAATTTGTAAAGTGTAATGACGGCATTAAGTATGGTTTTTCCGTTGACGTAGAAGATCTTTTCTACTCAATTCCTCAGGACAAGCTTCTCGTTTCCTTAAGGGAATGTTTTGAATACAACGACGTGTTCGACTTCCAGAACTCGGCGGGCCTTTCAGTGGACAGCTTTTTAACATTGCTCGAGTTTTATTTAAGTGTGACTTTTATACTTTACAACGAGCAGCCATATCTGCAACGCCGGGGAGTGTGTATTGGGTCTTGTGTTGCTCCTATTTTGCGCGACATTTTTTTGTCTTTTGGTGATAGGTCTTTAGAGCAGGTTTTTAATGGGGGGCAGGTTTTAAAAGTCTTTAGGTATGTTGATGATTTTTTAGTGCTTTTAAACAATAAGGGTGACTTTACATCCCTTGCTTTTATTTTAGAAGCTTTTAACAACCAAGGCCAAGGGCTTGTATTTACCCATGAACTTCCTGACGACACAGGCCTACAGTTCTTAGATTTAAAACTGTCTTTTGAAGTTGGCCATGTCTGCTGGTCCTATCAACCGCGAGCTATGAAGCAATTGCTGCCGTACGATTCCGCACACTCTAAAGTGGTGAAGCGAGCAGTTGGTAGTCTTTGCTTGGAATCGGCTTTGCGGAAATCGTGCGCACACCAAATGCGGTCTAGTTTTACGAACCAAGTTGGACGCCTTTTGGCAGCTGGTTTCCCTTTGACGGTCGTCAATGCTATAGTATGAGTCTCTTCTGCAAAAAGTTAAGCTTGGAGCACGAAGGGCGAGCGCAGAGGTCGAACGACCGAAGGTAAGACCAGAGGTTATTCCTTATGTACACAAGGTGTCACACAACCTTAAAAAGGTTGCTAACCGTCATGGTATTCCTCTGGTTTTCTCTGCACCCAACAAGCTTTCGAAGCTGTGTTCTCGAGTTTGCTGTGAGAGCAGGCGGGGCTGCCGCACGAGGCATGAGAAGCCCTTTGTTGAGTGCTCCAGAGGGGTTGTTTATGCAATTCCCTTGCACCCTTGTGGGCAGCGTTACATTGGACAAACTGAGCGTTGTGTGAATGACCGTTTAAGGGAACATGCGCAAAAACTAAAGAAAAAAGAGGATAAGGGCGCACATTTGGTGGCTCATGTCACCGCGTGTGGTTGCGACGCTCGATTTTCTGCGACAACCATTCTTGGCAGGAGCGGCAACGCGTCTTCCAGGCTCGCACTTGAGGCCTTCTTTATCAAGATGAATTTCTAGAAATAGATGTGTGAGTGAGCCTTCGATCACATTACTGGATGCCGAATTTAACTTCTTGCGCAACCGCCTTTGATGTGCATGTACTGGCTTCTCTTCTGCTTGGTAGGCGCATGCGTGACAAGAGGATATATATACATATGTACTATCCTTCCTTCCATTAAACAGTTGTGAGTAGCGCTTGTCCTTGTCTGTCTTCCTTGTGTCTGTGCTTTTTTGCGCTAAGCTACTACTTCAAATATGGACGACCAACTAGCCCAACAGTCAACTCTTCGTCAACAGTTTCAGGGAAAGTAGAGATGTTGGATCCTAAGCCGATTGCGTAATTTACCGTGTCCCATCATTTTTTCTTGTATTTACATCCGCCTGCTTCAAGAGTGATGAATAACATTGTTTTTCTTTCCCTTTCCCTAATTGGAAACATAGATAGATTTAGATAGCGTTTAAATTGAGTTATGTAATGTTCCTTTGATCTCAACTGTTACCATTTGTGGCACCATTGATCCTTATCTTTTTACAACATTAATATTCCAGTATTCATCCAAGGACAATTAATTTGGCTAGCTGTATTTTTTAAGGGTCGGCATAGAGCGCCGTTCAACGGCATTTTTAATTATATCTAGAAATTTCATGTACTCGGTGTCAACGTGTTTATCACATGCCGTAATGAAATATGTTCGTTCTAATATTCCACGCAGCCGGACGTAGTCTATCGTACTCAGCATTTTACTCTGTACCGAATGCAGTGTTTTTCAATAGCAAAAATAATGGATGAATGGTCTGCAATCAACTCACCTCAAGGACCAGCCTGCGCACCTTATGTAATATGACACATGATGTGATCTACTGTGTAGTTGAGGTATTGGGGCGCGAGTTGCTTCTGTTTAAAAGTTTTCTCCGAAATTATTCATGCAGTTTTGAAAGCTTACACTTCTACACCACGCTGCAACGGATCTGTGCGCCGACAACGGCGCGCGCAGGGGCGCCTTACATTTTACTAACAGTAACGCTACTACGCTCAGTCGGCCATAGCGGTAACGCCAAATACCCTTGTTCATCGATATCTGCGTCACTGAACAACGTAAGTCTTCCTTTTGATCTCAATAGTAGGCCCTGCCCAAACGGACAAGGCCTCTCAAAAATTGGCCTATAGGCTCATTGGAGTGTCCCTCCCCACGGTAATCTTTAGTAAAAGGCGAAAGATTAATACGTGGATTTGAGGAGAGACCTGAGCGATGAAATTACCTATGCTTACCTTGGCTGGTCTCCAAAATGGGGTCGCTTACTTGGCCAAGCGAACGTTCAAGCTTTTCTCAAATTTGCATGCTTAAAACTCAACTCTCCTTATTCTTTAGCAAGTATATAGCTGACTGGGCTTTTCTACGTGTACTTCTTAATAGAGAAATATTACATATTGCCATATTCACGTTTAAAATCTAATAACATATTAAAAATAGCCCGGATTGCTTGCACTGCACGCCTGCCATTTTTCATGCGCAGCAGTTGCCATCTGGTGTTGAACATCGAAGTTTTAAACGCGTGT
Source organism: Dermacentor andersoni (assembly GCF_023375885.2). Taxonomy (NCBI): domain Eukaryota; kingdom Metazoa; phylum Arthropoda; class Arachnida; order Ixodida; family Ixodidae; genus Dermacentor; species Dermacentor andersoni. Next base: position 147,406,935 of record NC_092816.1, read on the forward strand.
GGAGGACTTCTTTTTTAACCGAATACTTTTATTATTAGTTCTAAAAGACAATACACACGCAGTTGGTCCCACCCATAGCCTCCAAGGCTAGTGATGGGTCCGCAAACTAAACAAATACAATAATATTAGCAGACTTTTTGATGAATGGGCTCAATCACAACACACTTCAGTAAAACGCAAGAAAATTGGCAAGCTTAAGTATATAACTTTGTGGTATATTCGACCGAAGCAGAAAGTCCAAGGAATGTCCAACGCACCGACAGGGCATCAAAAATAAAAACGAGCTGTTTCTTGTTTTGTAAATTCATTTACACGCTTCTCCATTCCAACATATTTCCATAGAAATCAGGAAAAGATGTTTTAACGATGCGAATCATTCATTTCTTTCCATTACTTCGTTTGGAACTTCATTACACACGTAGGCTCCTTTATATTGTCCAGGTCTATGGATGTAGGTATTATGAGAAGGCGGGAAAGTAAATAGACTGTTTGTAGCGGCTCTTGTTTGTTTCATTGATAATCTGAATATAGTAAGGGACAGCTCGTTATTGGACCTTATTTATTGTATTTCCTACTTCAGCTATCTTGAATTTATATGAAATATGTACGGGTGACATGCATGGCTGCTCAAAAAGTAGCATACTGGCGTGAGTACTTCTTGAATAATTTATTATACGAAAAACACGTTACTGAAGGCGACAAACATGGTCTAAATATGTTTTGTATGTCCTGCCAGTCGTTTGCAGGCAATGGCATAAATCGCCGAGCACAAGTGAGAAATACAGAACGCGTGAAATCAAAAGTCCAAAGCACTCTCTAGCCCTTAGTAATACATGGCAGCCATGACTTAATTTGGAGCAGACATTAATAATTTGCTGTTTCCAGTGCATATCAGACTGAAACACAGCACCAAGATATTGCTTGCATTGCGACACGCTGAGCTCATTCTTGTTGTTAATAGTTGATGCAACGTGGTCATATATTTATGTTATTCGCGAGTGAAACACGGTGTACTTTATTTTCTGGTTATAGTCAGCTTATTACTTATGTACCATTGTGATACTTCGCTAAGTTCTTAATTTTACATTTCAGTTCCTCCAAGTTATCGCCTGTGGAAAGTAATCCAGTGTCATCGGCATGCATAATAGATTCAGAATCCTTCAGACCTGACGGAAGATCGTTATTATGAAAAAAAAAAAAAAAAAAAACAGAGGCTCAGCACGGAACCTTGCAGAACACAGAAAATAGTGCTCTGCGGTAGAGAGGTTAGATTGTTTACAGCAACATATTGTTTCCTATTTGAAAAATAACTTTTAATTAGATTAGAAATATTTCTTTTCAGACCCTAAGCTTCCGATTTCTGTTGCTGTATTGTCTGATCTACCGTATCGAAAGCTTTGGATACATCTAAGTAAACTACTATGGCAAGTTTGTTACCATTCAGTGCAGTATTTATGATTTGTGTACGAACAATAACTGCGGAAAACGTAGATGTTTAGGGCCTGAAGCCATGCTGATTAGCACAGATGATGTCATATTAGCCTTTAAAAATTTTGTATACGCTTTCAAAGTACCTTTACAAAAACTGTATTGATTGCATTTAGCAGCGATATCGGCCCGCACTTTTCTATGTCGGATCGTTCACCGCTTTTAAAGATAGGTATGACCTCCTTCACCTGCAGTCCGACAGGATACACTCCATTTCCCAACGTATGGTTTAAGATATGCAGTAGATGGATTCCCAGTATATCGAAGTTGTTTTTTATCAGCCTAACAGGTAATGCTTCTGCCGCCTTAGCGACTGAAAGGTTGCTTACTGTTGTAACTAATTCTTGAATTTGTATGTGAGGCAATGCAAAAGTGTTGTTGTCACGCTCTTACATTTTCCCTTAAGGAACGTCAGCATGTACCTTAGGCCCTACGGAGGCAAAATAGGCACAATATGATTCAGCTGTACCTTCGTCAACAGTTTCAGGGAAAGTAGAGATGTTGGATCCTAAGCCGATTGCGTAATTTACCGTGTCCCATCATTTTTTCTTGTATTTACATCCGCCTGCTTCAAGAGTGATGAATAACATTGTTTTTCTTTCCCTTTCCCTAATTGGAAACATAGATAGATTTAGATAGCGTTTAAATTGAGTTATGTAATGTTCCTTTGATCTCAACTGTTACCATTTGTGGTACCATTGATCCTTATCTTTTTACAACATTAATATTCCAGTATTCATCCAAGGACAATTAATTTGGCTAGCTGTATTTTTTAAGGGTCGGCATAGAGCGCCGTTCAACGGCATTTTTAATTATATCTAGAAATTTCATGTACTCGGTGTCAACGTGTTTATCACATGCCGTAATGTAATATGTTCGTTCTAATATTCCACGCAGCCGGACATAGTCTATCGTACTCAGCATTTTACTCTGTACCGAATGCAGTGTTTTTCAATAGCAAAAATAATGGATGAATGGTCTGCAATCAACTCACCTCAAGGACCAGCCTGCGCACCTTATGTAACATGACACATGATGTGATCTACTGTGTAGTTGAGGTATTGGGGCGCGAGTTGCTTCTGTTTAAAAGTTTTCTCCGAAATTATTCATGCAGTTTTGAAAGCTTACACTTCTACACCACGCTGCAACGGATCTGTGCGCCGACAACGGCGCGCGCAGGGGCGCCTTACATTTTACTAACAGTAACGCTACTACGCTCAGTCGGCCATAGCGGTAACGCCAAATACCCTTGTTCATCGATATCTGCGTCACTGAACAACGTAAGTCTTCCTTTTGATCTCAATAGTAGGCCCTGCCCAAACGGACAAGGCCTCTCAAAAATTGGCCTATAGGCTCATTGGAGTGTCCCTCCCCACGGTAATCTTTAGTAAAAGGCGAAAGATTAATACGTGGATTTGAGGAGAGACCTGAGCGATGAAATTACCTATGCTTACCTTGGCTGGTCTCCAAAATGGGGTCGCTTACTTGGCCAAGCGAACGTTCAAGCTTTTCTCAAATTTGCATGCTTAAAACTCAACTCTCCTTATTCTTTAGCAAGTATATAGCTGACTGGGCTTTTCTACGTGTACTTCTTAATAGAGAAATATTACATATTGCCATATTCACGTTTAAAATCTAATAACATATTAAAAATAGCCCGGATTGCTTGCACTGCACGCCTGCCATTTTTCATGCGCAGCAGTCGCCATCTGGTGTTGAACATCGAAGTTTTAAACGCGTGTGGAGGACTTCTTTTTTAACCGAATACTTTTATTATTAGTTCTAAAAGACAATACACACGCAGTTGGTCCCACCCATAGCCTCCAAGGCTAGTGATGGGTCCGCAAACTAAACAAATACAATAATATTAGCAGACTTTTTGATGAATGGGCTCAATCACAACACACTTCAGTAAAACGCAAGAAAATTGGCAAGCTTAAGTATATAACTTTGTGGTATATTCGACCGAAGCAGAAAGTCCAAGGAATGTCCAACGCACCGACAGGGCATCAAAAATAAAAACGAGCTGTTTCTTGTTTTGTAAATTCATTTACACGCTTCTCCATTCCAACATATTTCCATAGAAATCAGGAAAAGATGTTTTAACGATGCGAATCATTCATTTCTTTCCATTACTTCGTTTGGAACTTCATTACACACGTAGGCTCCTTTATATTGTCCAGGTCTATGGATGTAGGTATTATGAGAAGGCGGGAAAGTAAATAGACTGTTTGTAGCGGCTCTTGTTTGTTTCATTGATAATCTGAATATAGTAAGGGACAGCTCGTTATTGGACCTTATTTATTGTATTTCCTACTTCAGCTATCTTGAATTTATATGAAATATGTACGGGTGACATGCATGGCTGCTCAAAAAGTAGCATACTGGCGTGAGTACTTCTTGAATAATTTATTATACGAAAAACACGTTACTGAAGGCGACAAACATGGTCTAAATATGTTTTGTATGTCCTGCCAGTCGTTTGCAGGCAATGGCATAAATCGCCGAGCACAAGTGAGAAATACAGAACGCGTGAAATCAAAAGTCCAAAGCACTCTCTAGCCCTTAGTAATACATGGCAGCCATGACTTAATTTGGAGCAGACATTAATAATTTGCTGTTTCCAGTGCATATCAGACTGAAACACAGCACCAAGATATTGCTTGCATTGCGACACGCTGAGCTCATTCTTGTTGTTAATAGTTGATGCAACGTGGTCATATATTTATGTTATTCGCGAGTGAAACACGGTGTACTTTATTTTCTGGTTATAGTCAGCTTATTACTTATGTACCATTGTGATACTTCGCTAAGTTCTTAATTTTACATTTCAGTTCCTCCAAGTTATCGCCTGTGGAAAGTAATCCAGTGTCATCGGCATGCATAATAGATTCAGAATCCTTCAGACCTGACGGAAGATCGTTATTATGAAAAAAAAAAAAAAAAACAGAGGCTCAGCACGGAACCTTGCAGAACACAGAAAATAGTGCTCTGCGGTAGAGAGGTTAGATTGTTTACAGCAACATATTGTTTCCTATTTGAAAAATAACTTTTAATTAGATTAGAAATATTTCTTTTCAGACCCTAAGCTTCCGATTTCTGTTGCTGTATTGTCTGATCTACCGTATCGAAAGCTTTGGATACATCTAAGTAAACTACTATGGCAAGTTTGTTACCATTCAGTGCAGTATTTATGATTTGTGTACGAACAATAACTGCGGAAAACGTAGATGTTTAGGGCCTGAAGCCATGCTGATTAGCACAGATGATGTCATATTAGCCTTTAAAAATTTTGTATACGCTTTCAAAGTACCTTTACAAAAACTGTATTGATTGCATTTAGCAGCGATATCGGCCCGCACTTTTCTATGTCGGATCGTTCACCGCTTTTAAAGATAGGTATGACCTCCTTCACCTGCAGTCCGACAGGATACACTCCATTTCCCAACGTATGGTTTAAGATATGCAGTAGATGGATTCCCAGTATATCGAAGTTGTTTTTTATCAGCCTAACAGGTAATGCTTCTGCCGCCTTAGCGACTGAAAGGTTGCTTACTGTTGTAACTAATTCTTGAATTTGTATGTGAGGCAATGCAAAAGTGTTGTTGTCACGCTCTTACATTTTCCCTTAAGGAACGTCAGCATGTACCTTAGGCCCTACGGAGGCAAAATAGGCACAATATGATTCAGCTGTACCTTCGTCAACAGTTTCAGGGAAAGTAGAGATGTTGGATCCTAAGCCGATTGCGTAATTTACCGTGTCCCATCATTTTTTCTTGTATTTACATCCGCCTGCTTCAAGAGTGATGAATAACATTGTTTTTCTTTCCCTTTCCCTAATTGGAAACATAGATAGATTTAGATAGCGTTTAAATTGAGTTATGTAATGTTCCTTTGATCTCAACTGTTACCATTTGTGGTACCATTGATCCTTATCTTTTTACAACATTAATATTCCAGTATTCATCCAAGGACAATTAATTTGGCTAGCTGTATTTTTTAAGGGTCGGCATAGAGCGCCGTTCAACGGCATTTTTAATTATATCTAGAAATTTCATGTACTCGGTGTCAACGTGTTTATCACATGCCGTAATGTAATATGTTCGTTCTAATATTCCACGCAGCCGGACATAGTCTATCGTACTCAGCATTTTACTCTGTACCGAATGCAGTGTTTTTCAATAGCAAAAATAATGGATGAATGGTCTGCAATCAACTCACCTCAAGGACCAGCCTGCGCACCTTATGTAACATGACACATGATGTGATCTACTGTGTAGTTGAGGTATTGGGGCGCGAGTTGCTTCTGTTTAAAAGTTTTCTCCGAAATTATTCATGCAGTTTTGAAAGCTTACACTTCTACACCACGCTGCAACGGATCTGTGCGCCGACAACGGCGCGCGCAGGGGCGCCTTACATTTTACTAACAGTAACGCTACTACGCTCAGTCGGCCATAGCGGTAACGCCAAATACCCTTGTTCATCGATATCTGCGTCACTGAACAACGTAAGTCTTCCTTTTGATCTCAATAGTAGGCCCTGCCCAAACGGACAAGGCCTCTCAAAAATTGGCCTATAGGCTCATTGGAGTGTCCCTCCCCACGGTAATCTTTAGTAAAAGGCGAAAGATTAATACGTGGATTTGAGGAGAGACCTGAGCGATGAAATTACCTATGCTTACCTTGGCTGGTCTCCAAAATGGGGTCGCTTACTTGGCCAAGCGAACGTTCAAGCTTTTCTCAAATTTGCATGCTTAAAACTCAACTCTCCTTATTCTTTAGCAAGTATATAGCTGACTGGGCTTTTCTACGTGTACTTCTTAATAGAGAAATATTACATATTGCCATATTCACGTTTAAAATCTAATAACATATTAAAAATAGCCCGGATTGCTTGCACTGCACGCCTGCCATTTTTCATGCGCAGCAGTCGCCATCTGGTGTTGAACATCGAAGTTTTAAACGCGTGTGGAGGACTTCTTTTTTAACCGAATACTTTTATTATTAGTTCTAAAAGACAATACACACGCAGTTGGTCCCACCCATAGCCTCCAAGGCTAGTGATGGGTCCGCAAACTAAACAAATACAATAATATTAGCAGACTTTTTGATGAATGGGCTCAATCACAACACACTTCAGTAAAACGCAAGAAAATTGGCAAGCTTAAGTATATAACTTTGTGGTATATTCGACCGAAGCAGAAAGTCCAAGGAATGTCCAACGCACCGACAGGGCATCGAAAATAAAAACGAGCTGTTTCTTGTTTTGTAAATTCATTTACACGCTTCTCCATTCCAACATATTTCCATAGAAATCAGGAAAAGATGTTTTAACGATGCGAATCATTCATTTCTTTCCATTACTTCGTTTGGAACTTCATTACACACGTAGGCTCCTTTATATTGTCCAGGTCTATGGATGTAGGTATTATGAGAAGGCGGGAAAGTAAATAGACTGTTTGTAGCGGCTCTTGTTTGTTTCATTGATAATCTGAATATAGTAAGGGACAGCTCGTTATTGGACCTTATTTATTGTATTTCCTACTTCAGCTATCTTGAATTTATATGAAATATGTACGGGTGACATGCATGGCTGCTCAAAAAGTAGCATACTGGCGTGAGTACTTCTTGAATAATTTATTATACGAAAAACACGTTACTGAAGGCGACAAACATGGTCTAAATATGTTTTGTATGTCCTGCCAGTCATTTGCAGGCAATGGCATAAATCGCCGAGCACAAGTGAGAAATACAGAACGCGTGAAATCAAAAGTCCAAAGCACTCTCTAGCCCTTAGTAATACATGGCAGCCATGACTTAATTTGGAGCAGACATTAATAATTTGCTGTTTCCAGTGCATATCAGACTGAAACACAGCACCAAGATATTGCTTGCATTGCGACACGCTGAGCTCATTCTTGTTGTTAATAGTTGATGCAACGTGGTCATATATTTATGTTATTCGCGAGTGAAACACGGTGTACTTTATTTTCTGGTTATAGTCAGCTTATTACTTATGTACCATTGTGATACTTCGCTAAGTTCTTAATTTTACATTTCAGTTCCTCCAAGTTATCGCCTGTGGAAAGTAATCCAGTGTCATCGGCATGCATAATAGATTCAGAATCCTTCAGACCTGACGGAAGATCGTTATTATGAAAAAAAAAAAAAAAACAGAGGCTCAGCACGGAACCTTGCAGAACACAGAAAATAGTGCTCTGCGGTAGAGAGGTTAGATTGTTTACAGCAACATATTGTTTCCTATTTGAAAAATAACTTTTAATTAGATTAGAAATATTTCTTTTCAGACCCTAAGCTTCCGATTTCTGTTGCTGTATTGTCTGATCTACCGTATCGAAAGCTTTGGATACATCTAAGTAAACTACTATGGCAAGTTTGTTACCATTCAGTGCAGTATTTATGATTTGTGTACGAACAATAACTGCGGAAAACGTAGATGTTTAGGGCCTGAAGCCATGCTGATTAGCACAGATGATGTCATATTAGCCTTTAAAAATTTTGTATACGCTTTCAAAGTACCTTTACAAAAACTGTATTGATTGCATTTAGCAGCGATATCGGCCCGCACTTTTCTATGTCGGATCGTTCACCGCTTTTAAAGATAGGTATCACCTCCTTCACCTGCAGTCCGACAGGATACACTCCATTTCCCAACGTATGGTTTAAGATATGCAGTAGATGGATTCCCAGTATATCGAAGTTGTTTTTTATCAGCCTAACAGGTAATGCTTCTGCCGCCTTAGCGACTGAAAGGTTGCTTACTGTTGTAACTAATTCTTGAATTTGTATGTGAGGCAATGCAAAAGTGTTGTTGTCACGCTCTTACATTTTCCCTTAAGGAACGTCAGCATGTACCTTAGGCCCTACGGAGGCAAAATAGGCACAATATGATTCAGCTGTACCTTCGTCAACAGTTTCAGGGAAAGTAGAGATGTTGGATCCTAAGCCGATTGCGTAATTTACCGTGTCCCATCATTTTTTCTTGTATTTACATCCGCCTGCTTCAAGAGTGATGAATAACATTGTTTTTCTTTCCCTTTCCCTAATTGGAAACATAGATAGATTTAGATAGCGTTTAAATTGAGTTATGTAATGTTCCTTTGATCTCAACTGTTACCATTTGTGGTACCATTGATCCTTATCTTTTTACAACATTAATATTCCAGTATTCATCCAAGGACAATTAATTTGGCTAGCTGTATTTTTTAAGGGTCGGCATAGAGCGCCGTTCAACGGCATTTTTAATTATATCTAGAAATTTCATGTACTCGGTGTCAACGTGTTTATCACATGCCGTAATGTAATATGTTCGTTCTAATATTCCACGCAGCCGGACATAGTCTATCGTACTCAGCATTTTACTCTGTACCGAATGCAGTGTTTTTCAATAGCAAAAATAATGGATGAATGGTCTGCAATCAACTCACCTCAAGGACCAGCCTGCGCACCTTATGTAACATGACACATGATGTGATCTACTGTGTAGTTGAGGTATTGGGGCGCGAGTTGCTTCTGTTTAAAAGTTTTCTCCGAAATTATTCATGCAGTTTTGAAAGCTTACACTTCTACACCACGCTGCAACGGATCTGTGCGCCGACAACGGCGCGCGCAGGGGCGCCTTACATTTTACTAACAGTAACGCTACTACGCTCAGTCGGCCATAGCGGTAACGCCAAATACCCTTGTTCATCGATATCTGCGTCACTGAACAACGTAAGTCTTCCTTTTGATCTCAATAGTAGGCCCTGCCCAAACGGACAAGGCCTCTCAAAAATTGGCCTATAGGCTCATTGGAGTGTCCCTCCCCACGGTAATCTTTAGTAAAAGGCGAAAGATTAATACGTGGATTTGAGGAGAGACCTGAGCGATGAAATTACCTATGCTTACCTTGGCTGGTCTCCAAAATGGGGTCGCTTACTTGGCCAAGCGAACGTTCAAGCTTTTCTCAAATTTGCATGCTTAAAACTCAACTCTCCTTATTCTTTAGCAAGTATATAGCTGACTGGGCTTTTCTACGTGTACTTCTTAATAGAGAAATATTACATATTGCCATATTCACGTTTAAAATCTAATAACATATTAAAAATAGCCCGGATTGCTTGCACTGCACGCCTGCCATTTTTCATGCGCAGCAGTCGCCATCTGGTGTTGAACATCGAAGTTTTAAACGCGTGTGGAGGACTTCTTTTTTAACCGAATACTTTTATTATTAGTTCTAAAAGACAATACACACGCAGTTGGTCCCACCCATAGCCTCCAAGGCTAGTGATGGGTCCGCAAACTAAACAAATACAATAATATTAGCAGACTTTTTGATGAATGGGCTCAATCACAACACACTTCAGTAAAACGCAAGAAAATTGGCAAGCTTAAGTATATAACTTTGTCGTATATTCGACCGAAGCAGAAAGTCCAAGGAATGTCCAACGCACCGACAGGGCATCGAAAATAAAAACGAGCTGTTTCTTGTTTTGTAAATTCATTTACACGCTTCTCCATTCCAACATATTTCCATAGAAATCAGGAAAAGATGTTTTAACGATGCGAATCATTCATTTCTTTCCATTACTTCGTTTGGAACTTCATTACAGACGTAGGCTCCTTTATATTGTCCAGGTCTATGGATGTAGGTATTATGAGAAGGCGGGAAAGTAAATAGACTGTTTGTAGCGGCTCTTGTTTGTTTCATTGATAATCTGAATATAGTAAGGGACAGCTCGTTATTGGACCTTATTTATTGTATTTCCTACTTCAGCTATCTTGAATTTATATGAAATATGTACGGGTGACATGCATGGCTGCTCAAAAAGTAGCATACTGGCGTGAGTACTTCTTGAATAATTTATTATACGAAAAACACGTTACTGAAGGCGACAAACATGGTCTAAATATGTTTTGTATGTCCTGCCAGTCATTTGCAGGCAATGGCATAAATCGCCGAGCACAAGTGAGAAATACAGAACGCGTGAAATCAAAAGTCCAAAGCACTCTCTAGCCCTTAGTAATACATGGCAGCCATGACTTAATTTGGAGCAGACATTAATAATTTGCTGTTTCCAGTGCATATCAGACTGAAACACAGCACCAAGATATTGCTTGCATTGCGACACGCTGAGCTCATTCTTGTTGTTAATAGTTGATGCAACGTGGTCATATATTTATGTTATTCGCGAGTGAAACACGGTGTACTTTATTTTCTGGTTATAGTCAGCTTATTACTTATGTACCATTGTGATACTTCGCTAAGTTCTTAATTTTACATTTCAGTTCCTCCAAGTTATCGCCTGTGGAAAGTAATCCAGTGTCATCGGCATGCATAATAGATTCAGAATCCTTCAGACCTGACGGAAGATCGTTATTATGAAAAAAAAAAAAAAAACAGAGGCTCAGCACGGAACCTTGCAGAACACAGAAAATAGTGCTCTGCGGTAGAGAGGTTAGATTGTTTACAGCAACATATTGTTTCCTATTTGAAAAATAACTTTTAATTAGATTAGAAATATTTCTTTTCAGACCCTAAGCTTCCGATTTCTGTTGCTGTATTGTCTGATCTACCGTATCGAAAGCTTTGGATACATCTAAGTAAACTACTATGGCAAGTTTGTTACCATTCAGTGCAGTATTTATGATTTGTGTACGAACAATAACTGCGGAAAACGTAGATGTTTAGGGCCTGAAGCCATGCTGATTAGCACAGATGATGTCATATTAGCCTTTAAAAATTTTGTATACGCTTTCAAAGTACCTTTACAAAAACTGTATTGATTGCATTTAGCAGCGATATCGGCCCGCACTTTTCTATGTCGGATCGTTCACCGCTTTTAAAGATAGGTATCACCTCCTTCACCTGCAGTCCGACAGGATACACTCCATTTCCCAACGTATGGTTTAAGATATGCAGTAGATGGATTCCCAGTATATCGAAGTTGTTTTTTATCAGCCTAACAGGTAATGCTTCTGCCGCCTTAGCGACTGAAAGGTTGCTTACTGTTGTAACTAATTCTTGAATTTGTATGTGAGGCAATGCAAAAGTGTTGTTGTCACGCTCTTACATTTTCCCTTAAGGAACGTCAGCATGTACCTTAGGCCCTACGGAGGCAAAATAGGCACAATATGATTCAGCTGTACCTTCGTCAACAGTTTCAGGGAAAGTAGAGATGTTGGATCCTAAGCCGATTGCGTAATTTACCGTGTCCCATCATTTTTTCTTGTATTTACATCCGCCTGCTTCAAGAGTGATGAATAACATTGTTTTTCTTTCCCTTTCCCTAATTGGAAACATAGATAGATTTAGATAGCGTTTAAATTGAGTTATGTAATGTTCCTTTGATCTCAACTGTTACCATTTGTGGTACCATTGATCCTTATCTTTTTACAACATTAATATTCCAGTATTCATCCAAGGACAATTAATTTGGCTAGCTGTATTTTTTAAGGGTCGGCATAGAGCGCCGTTCAACGGCATTTTTAATTATATCTAGAAATTTCATGTACTCGGTGTCAACGTGTTTATCACATGCCGTAATGTAATATGTTCGTTCTAATATTCCACGCAGCCGGACATAGTCTATCGTACTCAGCATTTTACTCTGTACCGAATGCAGTGTTTTTCAATAGCAAAAATAATGGATGAATGGTCTGCAATCAACTCACCTCAAGGACCAGCCTGCGCACCTTATGTAATATGACACATGATGTGATCTACTGTGTAGTTGAGGTATTGGGGCGCGAGTTGCTTCTGTTTAAAAGTTTTCTCCGAAATTATTCATGCAGTTTTGAAAGCTTACACTTCTACACCACGCTGCAACGGATCTGTGCGCCGACAACGGCGCGCGCAGGGGCGCCTTACATTTTACTAACAGTAACGCTACTACGCTCAGTCGGCCATAGCGGTAACGCCAAATACCCTTGTTCATCGATATCTGCGTCACTGAACAACGTAAGTCTTCCTTTTGATCTCAATAGTAGGCCCTGCCCAAACGGACAAGGCCTCTCAAAAATTGGCCTATAGGCTCATTGGAGTGTCCCTCCCCACGGTAATCTTTAGTAAAATGCGAAAGATTAATACGTGGATTTGAGGAGAGACCTGAGCGATCAAATTACCTATGCTTACCTTGGCTGGTCTCCAAAATGGGGTCGCTTACTTGGCCAAGCGAACGTTCAAGCTTTTCTCAAATTTGCATGCTTAAAACTCAACTCTCCTTATTCTTTAGCAAGTATATAGCTGACTGGGCTTTTCTACGTGTACTTCTTAATAGAGAAATATTACATATTGCCATATTCACGTTTAAAATCTAATAACATATTAAAAATAGCCCGGATTGCTTGCACTGCACGCCTGCCATTTTTCATGCGCAGCAGTCGCCATCTGGTGTTGAACATCGAAGTTTTAAACGCGTGTGGAGGACTTCTTTTTTAACCGAATACTTTTATTATTAGTTCTAAAAGACAATACACACGCAGTTGGTCCCACCCATAGCCTCCAAGGCTAGTGATGGGTCCGCAAACTAAACAAATACAATAATATTAGCAGACTTTTTGATGAATGGGCTCAATCACAACACACTTCAGTAAAACGCAAGAAAATTGGCAAGCTTAAGTATATAACTTTGTGGTATATTCGACCGAAGCAGAAAGTCCAAGGAATGTCCAACGCACCGACAGGGCATCGAAAATAAAAACGAGCTGTTTCTTGTTTTGTAAATTCATTTACACGCTTCTCCATTCCAACATATTTCCATAGAAATCAGGAAAAGATGTTTTAACGATGCGAATCATTCATTTCTTTCCATTACTTCGTTTGGAACTTCATTACACACGTAGGCTCCTTTATATTGTCCAGGTCTATGGATGTAGGTATTATGAGAAGGCGGGAAAGTAAATAGACTGTTTGTAGCGGCTCTTGTTTGTTTCATTGATAATCTGAATATAGTAAGGGACAGCTCGTTATTGGACCTTATTTATTGTATTTCCTACTTCAGCTATCTTGAATTTATATGAAATATGTACGGGTGACATGCATGGCTGCTCAAAAAGTAGCATACTGGCGTGAGTACTTCTTGAATAATTTATTATACGAAAAACACGTTACTGAAGGCGACAAACATGGTCTAAATATGTTTTGTATGTCCTGCCAGTCATTTGCAGGCAATGGCATAAATCGCCGAGCACAAGTGAGAAATACAGAACGCGTGAAATCAAAAGTCCAAAGCACTCTCTAGCCCTTAGTAATACATGGCAGCCATGACTTAATTTGGAGCAGACATTAATAATTTGCTGTTTCCAGTGCATATCAGACTGAAACACAGCACCAAGATATTGCTTGCATTGCGACACGCTGAGCTCATTCTTGTTGTTAATAGTTGATGCAACGTGGTCATATATTTATGTTATTCGCGAGTGAAACACGGTGTACTTTATTTTCTGGTTATAGTCAGCTTATTACTTATGTACCATTGTGATACTTCGCTAAGTTCTTAATTTTACATTTCAGTTCCTCCAAGTTATCGCCTGTGGAAAGTAATCCAGTGTCATCGGCATGCATAATAGATTCAGAATCCTTCAGACCTGACGGAAGATCGTTATTATGAAAAAAAAAAAAAACAGAGGCTCAGCACGGAACCTTGCAGAACACAGAAAATAGTGCTCTGCGGTAGAGAGGTTAGATTGTTTACAGCAACATATTGTTTCCTATTTGAAAAATAACTTTTAATTAGATTAGAAATATTTCTTTTCAGACCCTAAGCTTCCGATTTCTGTTGCTGTATTGTCTGATCTACCGTATCGAAAGCTTTGGATACATCTAAGTAAACTACTATGGCAAGTTTGTTACCATTCAGTGCAGTATTTATGATTTGTGTACGAACAATAACTGCGGAAAACGTAGATGTTTAGGGCCTGAAGCCATGCTGATTAGCACAGATGATGTCATATTAGCCTTTAAAAATTTTGTATACGCTTTCAAAGTACCTTTACAAAAACTGTATTGATTGCATTTAGCAGCGATATCGGCCCGCACTTTTCTATGTCGGATCGTTCACCGCTTTTAAAGATAGGTATCACCTCCTTCACCTGCAGTCCGACAGGATACACTCCATTTCCCAACGTATGGTTTAAGATATGCAGTAGATGGATTCCCAGTATATCGAAGTTGTTTTTTATCAGCCTAACAGGTAATGCTTCTGCCGCCTTAGCGACTGAAAGGTTGCTTACTGTTGTAACTAATTCTTGAATTTGTATGTGAGGCAATGCAAAAGTGTTGTTGTCACGCTCTTACATTTTCCCTTAAGGAACGTCAGCATGTACCTTAGGCCCTACGGAGGCAAAATAGGCACAATATGATTCAGCTGTACCTTCTTCGTCAACAGTTTCAGGGAAAGTAGAGATGTTGGATCCTAAGCCGATTGCGTAATTTACCGTGTCCCATCATTTTTTCTTGTATTTACATCCGCCTGCTTCAAGAGTGATGAATAACATTGTTTTTCTTTCCCTTTCCCTAATTGGAAACATAGATAGATTTAGATAGCGTTTAAATTGAGTTATGTAATGTTCCTTTGATCTCAACTGTTACCATTTGTGGTACCATTGATCCTTATCTTTTTACAACATTAATATTCCAGTATTCATCCAAGGACAATTAATTTGGCTAGCTGTATTTTTTAAGGGTCGGCATAGAGCGCCGTTCAACGGCATTTTTAATTATATCTAGAAATTTCATGTACTCGGTGTCAACGTGTTTATCACATGCCGTAATGTAATATGTTCGTTCTAATATTCCACGCAGCCGGACATAGTCTATCGTACTCAGCATTTTACTCTGTACCGAATGCAGTGTTTTTCAATAGCAAAAATAATGGATGAATGGTCTGCAATCAACTCACCTCAAGGACCAGCCTGCGCACCTTATGTAATATGACACATGATGTGATCTACTGTGTAGTTGAGGTATTGGGGCGCGAGTTGCTTCTGTTTAAAAGTTTTCTCCGAAATTATTCATGCAGTTTTGAAAGCTTACACTTCTACACCACGCTGCAACGGATCTGTGCGCCGACAACGGCGCGCGCAGGGGCGCCTTACATTTTACTAACAGTAACGCTACTACGCTCAGTCGGCCATAGCGGTAACGCCAAATACCCTTGTTCATCGATATCTGCGTCACTGAACAACGTAAGCCTTCCTTTTGATCTCAATAGTAGGCCCTGCCCAAACGGACAAGGCCTCTCAAAAATTGGCCTATAGGCTCATTGGAGTGTCCCTCCCCACGGTAATCTTTAGTAAAAGGCGAAAGATTAATACGTGGATTTGAGGAGAGACCTGAGCGATGAAATTACCTATGCTTACCTTGGCTGGTCTCCAAAATGGGGTCGCTTACTTGGCCAAGCGAACGTTCAAGCTTTTCTCAAATTTGCATGCTTAAAACTCAACTCTCCTTATTCTTTAGCAAGTATATAGCTGACTGGGCTTTTCTACGTGTACTTCTTAATAGAGAAATATTACATATTGCCATATTCACGTTTAAAATCTAATAACATATTAAAAATAGCCCGGATTGCTTGCACTGCACGCCTGCCATTTTTCATGCGCAGCAGTCGCCATCTGGTGTTGAACATCGAAGTTTTAAACGCGTGTGGAGGACTTCTTTTTTAACCGAATACTTTTATTATTAGTTCTAAAAGACAATACACACGCAGTTGGTCCCACCCATAGCCTCCAAGGCTAGTGATGGGTCCGCAAACTAAACAAATACAATAATATTAGCAGACTTTTTGATGAATGGGCTCAATCACAACACACTTCAGTAAAACGCAAGAAAATTGGCAAGCTTAAGTATATAACTTTGTCGTATATTCGACCGAAGCAGAAAGTCCAAGGAATGTCCAACGCACCGACAGGGCATCGAAAATAAAAACGAGCTGTTTCTTGTTTTGTAAATTCATTTACACGCTTCTCCATTCCAACATATTTCCATAGAAATCAGGAAAAGATGTTTTAACGATGCGAATCATTCATTTCTTTCCATTACTTCGTTTGGAACTTCATTACAGACGTAGGCTCCTTTATATTGTCCAGGTCTATGGATGTAGGTATTATGAGAAGGCGGGAAAGTAAATAGACTGTTTGTAGCGGCTCTTGTTTGTTTCATTGATAATCTGAATATAGTAAGGGACAGCTCGTTATTGGACCTTATTTATTGTATTTCCTACTTCAGCTATCTTGAATTTATATGAAATATGTACGGGTGACATGCATGGCTGCTCAAAAAGTAGCATACTGGCGTGAGTACTTCTTGAATAATTTATTATACGAAAAACACGTTACTGAAGGCGACAAACATGGTCTAAATATGTTTTGTATGTCCTGCCAGTCATTTGCAGGCAATGGCATAAATCGCCGAGCACAAGTGAGAAATACAGAACGCGTGAAATCAAAAGTCCAAAGCACTCTCTAGCCCTTAGTAATACATGGCAGCCATGACTTAATTTGGAGCAGACATTAATAATTTGCTGTTTCCAGTGCATATCAGACTGAAACACAGCACCAAGATATTGCTTGCATTGCGACACGCTGAGCTCATTCTTGTTGTTAATAGTTGATGCAACGTGGTCATATATTTATGTTATTCGCGAGTGAAACACGGTGTACTTTATTTTCTGGTTATAGTCAGCTTATTACTTATGTACCATTGTGATACTTCGCTAAGTTCTTAATTTTACATTTCAGTTCCTCCAAGTTATCGCCTGTGGAAAGTAATCCAGTGTCATCGGCATGCATAATAGATTCAGAATCCTTCAGACCTGACGGAAGATCGTTATTATGAAAAAAAAAAAAAAAAAACAGAGGCTCAGCACGGAACCTTGCAGAACACAGAAAATAGTGCTCTGCGGTAGAGAGGTTAGATTGTTTACAGCAACATATTGTTTCCTATTTGAAAAATAACTTTTAATTAGATTAGAAATATTTCTTTTCAGACCCTAAGCTTCCGATTTCTGTTGCTGTATTGTCTGATCTACCGTATCGAAAGCTTTGGATACATCTAAGTAAACTACTATGGCAAGTTTGTTACCATTCAGTGCAGTATTTATGATTTGTGTACGAACAATAACTGCGGAAAACGTAGATGTTTAGGGCCTGAAGCCATGCTGATTAGCACAGATGATGTCATATTAGCCTTTAAAAATTTTGTATACGCTTTCAAAGTACCTTTACAAAAACTGTATTGATTGCATTTAGCAGCGATATCGGCCCGCACTTTTCTATGTCGGATCGTTCACCGCTTTTAAAGATAGGTATGACCTCCTTCACCTGCAGTCCGACAGGATACACTCCATTTCCCAACGTATGGTTTAAGATATGCAGTAGATGGATTCCCAGTATATCGAAGTTGTTTTTTATCAGCCTAACAAGTAATGCTTCTGCCGCCTTAGCGACTGAAAGGTTGCTTACTGTTGTAACTAATTCTTGAATTTGTATGTGAGGCAATGCAAAAGTGTTGTTGTCACGCTCTTACATTTTCCCTTAAGGAACGTCAGCATGTACCTTAGGCCCTACGGAGGCAAAATAGGCACAATATGATTCAGCTGTACCTTCGTCCACAGTTTCAGGGAAAGTAGAGATGTTGGATCCTAAGCCGATTGCGTAATTTACCGTGTCCCATCATTTTTTCTTGTATTTACATCCGCCTGCTTCAAGAGTGATGAATAACATTGTTTTTCTTTCCCTTTCCCTAATTGGAAACATAGATAGATTTAGATAGCGTTTAAATTGAGTTATGTAATGTTCCTTTGATCTCAACTGTTACCATTTGTGGTACCATTGATCCTTATCTTTTTACAACATTAATATTCCAGTATTCATCCAAGGACAATTAATTTGGCTAGCTGTATTTTTTAAGGGTCGGCATAGAGCGCCGTTCAACGGCATTTTTAATTATATCTAGAAATTTCATGTACTCGGTGTCAAGGTGTTTATCACATGCCGTAATGAAATATGTTCGTTCTAATATTCCACGCAGCCGGACGTAGTCTATCGTACTCAGCATTTTACTCAGTACCGAATGCAGTGTTTTTCAATAGCAAAAATAATGGATGAATGGTCTGCAATCAACTCACCTCAAGGACCAGCCTGCGCACCTTATGTAATATGACACATGATGTGATCTACTGTGTAGTTGAGGTATTGGGGCGCGAGTTGCTTCTGTTTAAAAGTTTTCTCCGAAATTATTCATGCAGTTTTGAAAGCTTACACTTCTACACCACGCTGCAACGGATCTGTGCGCCGACAACGGCGCGCGCAGGGGCGCCTCACATTTTACTAACAGTAACGCTACTACGCTCAGTCGGCCATAGCGGTAACGCCAAATACCCTTGTTCATCGATATCTGCGTCACTGAACAACGTAAGTCTTCCTTTTGATCTCAATAGTAGGCCCTGCCCAAACGGACAAGGCTCATTGGAGTGTCCCTCCCCACGGTAATCTTTAGTAAAAAGGCGAAAAGATTAATACGTGGATTTGAGGAGAGACCTGAGCGATGAAATTACCTATGCTTACCTTGGCTGGTCTCCAAAATGGGGTCGCTTACTTGGCCAAGCGAACGTTCAAGCTTTTCTCAAATTTGCATGCTTAAAACTCAACTCTCCTTATTCTTTAGCAAGTATATAGCTGACTGGGCTTTTCTACGTGTACTTCTTAATAGAGAAATATTACATATTGCCATATTCACGTTTAAAATCTAATAACATATTAAAAATAGCCCGGATTGCTTGCACTGCACGCCTGCCATTTTTCATGCGCAGCAGTCGCCATCTGGTGTTGAACATCGAAGTTTTAAACGCGTGTGGAGGACTTCTTTTTTAACCGAATACTTTTATTATTAGTTCTAAAAGACAATACACACGCAGTTGGTCCCACCCATAGCCTCCAAGGCTAGTGATGGGTCCGCAAACTAAACAAATACAATAATATTAGCAGACTTTTTGATGAACGGGCTCAATCACAACACACTTCAGTAAAACGCAAGAAAATTGGCAAGCTTAAGTATATAACTTTGTGGTATATTCGACCGAAGCAGAAAGTCCAAGGAATGTCCAACGCACCGACAGGGCATCGAAAATAAAAACGAGCTGTTTCTTGTTTTGTAAATTCATTTACACGCTTCTCCATTCCAACATATTTCCATAGAAATCAGGAAAAGATGTTTTAACGATGCGAATCATTCATTTCTTTCCATTACTTCGTTTGGAACTTCATTACACACGTAGGCTCCTTTATATTGTCCAGGTCTATGGATGTAGGTATTATGAGAAGGCGGGAAAGTAAATAGACTGTTTGTAGCGGCTCTTGTTTGTTTCATTGATAATCTGAATATAGTAAGGGACAGCTCGTTATTGGACCTTATTTATTGTATTTCCTACTTCAGCTATCTTGAATTTATATGAAATATGTACGGGTGACATGCATGGCTGCTCAAAAAGTAGCATACTGGCGTGAGTACTTCTTGAATAATTTATTATACGAAAAACACGTTACTGAAGGCGACAAACATGGTCTAAATATGTTTTGTATGTCCTGCCAGTCGTTTGCAGGCAATGGCATAAATCGCCGAGCACAAGTGAGAAATACAGAACGCGTGAAATCAAAAGTCCAAAGCACTCTCTAGCCCTTAGTAATACATGGCAGCCATGACTTAATTTGGAGCAGACATTAATAATTTGCTGTTTCCAGTGCATATCAGACTGAAACACAGCACCAAGATATTGCTTGCATTGCGACACGCTGAGCTCATTCTTGTTGTTAATAGTTGATGCAACGTGGTCATATATTTATGTTATTCGCGAGTGAAACACGGTGTACTTTATTTTCTGGTTATAGTCAGCTTATTACTTATGTACCATTGTGATACTTCGCTAAGTTCTTAATTTTACATTTCAGTTCCTCCAAGTTATCGCCTGTGGAAAGTAATCCAGTGTCATCGGCATGCATAATAGATTCAGAATCCTTCAGACCTGACGGAAGATCGTTATTATGAAAAAAAAAAAAAAAACAGAGGCTCAGCACGGAACCTTGCAGAACACAGAAAATAGTGCTCTGCGGTAGAGAGGTTAGATCGTTTACAGCAACGTATTGTTTCCTATTTGAAAAATAACTTTTAATTAGATTAGAAATATTTCTTTTCAGACCCTAAGCTTCCGATTTCTGTTGCTGTATTGTCTGATCTACCGTATCGAAAGCTTTGGATACATCTAAGTAAACTACTATGGCAAGTTTGTTACCATTCAGTGCAGTATTTATGATTTGTGTACGAACAATAACTGCGGAAAACGTAGATGTTTAGGGCCTGAAGCCATGCTGATTAGCACAGATGATGTCATATTAGCCTTTAAAAATTTTGTATACGCTTTCAAAGTACCTTTACAAAAACTGTATTGATTGCATTTAGCAGCGATATCGGCCCGCACTTTTCTATGTCCGATCGTTCACCGCTTTTAAAGATAGGTATGACCTCCTTCACCTGCAGTCCGACAGGATACACTCCATTTCCCAACGTATGGTTTAAGATATGCAGTAGATGGATTCCCAGTATATCGAAGTTGTTTTTTATCAGCCTAACAGGTAATGCTTCTGCCGCCTTAGCGACTGAAAGGTTGCTTACTGTTGTAACTAATTCTTGAATTTGTATGTGAGGCAATGCAAAAGTGTTGTTGTCACGCTCTTACATTTTCCCTTAAGGAACGTCAGCATGTACCTTAGGCCCTACGGAGGCAAAATAGGCACAATATGATTCAGCTGTACCTTCGTCAACATTTTTGAAGTAGTAGCTTAGCGCAAAAAAGCACAGACACAAGGAAGACAGACAAGGACAAGCGCTTCTCACAACTGTTTAATGGAAGGAAGGATAGTACATATGTATATATATCCTCTTGTCACGCATGCGCCTACCAAGCAGAAGAGAAGCCAGTACATGCACATCAAAGGCGGTTGCGCAAGAAGTTAAATTCGGCATCCAGTAATGTGATCGAAGGCTCACTCACACATCTATTTCTATTCATCTTGATAAAGAATGCCTCAAGTGCGAGCCTGGAAGACGCGTTGCCGCTCCTGCCAAGAATAGTTGTCGCAGAAAATCGAGCGTCGCAACCACACGCGGTGACATGAGCCACCAAATGTGCGCCCTTATCCTCTTTTTTCTTTAGTTTTTGCGCATGTTCCCTTAAACGGTCATTCACACAACGCTCAGTTTGTCCAATGTAAAGCTGCCCACAAGGGTGCAAGGGAATTGCATAAACAACCCCTCTGGAGCACTCAACAAAGGGCTTCTCATGCCTCGTGCGGCAGCCCCGCCTGCTCTTACAGCAAACTCGAGAACACAGCTTCGAAAGCTTGTTGGGTGCAGAGAAAACCAGAGGAATACCATGACGGTTAGCAACCTTTTTAAGGTTGTGTGACACCTTGTGTACATAAGGAATAACCTCTGGTCTTACCTTCGGTCGTTCGACCTCTGCGCTCGCCCTTCGTGCTCCAAGCTTAACTTTTTGCAGAAGAGACTCTACTATAGCATTGACGACCGTCAAAGGGAAACCAGCTGCCAAAAGGCGTCCAACTTGGTTCGTAAAACTAGACCGCATTTGGTGTGCGCACGATTTCCGCAAAGCCGATTCCAAGCAAAGACTACCAACTGCTCGCTTCACCACTTTAGAGTGTGCGGAATCGTACGGCAGCAATTGCTTCATGGCTCGCGGTTGATAGGACCAGCAGACATGGCCAACTTCAAAAGACAGTTTTAAATCTAAGAACTGTAGGCCTGTGTCGTCAGGAAGTTCATGGGTAAATACAAGCCCTTGGCCTTGGTTGTTAAAAGCTTCTAAAATAAAAGCAAGGGATGTAAAGTCACCCTTATTGTTTAAAAGCACTAAAAAATCATCAACATACCTAAAGACTTTTAAAACCTGCCCCCCATTAAAAACCTGCTCTAAAGACCTATCAACAAAAGACAAAAAAATGTCGCACAAAATAGGAGCAACACAAGACCCAATACACACTCCCCGGCGTTGCACATATGGCTGCTCGTTGTAAAGTATAAAAGTCACACTTAAATAAAACTCGAGCAATGTTAAAAAGCTGTCCTCTGAAAGGCCCGCCGAGTGCTGGAAGTCGACCACGTCGTTGTATTCAAAACATTCCCTTAAGGAAACGAGAAGCTTGTCCTGACGAATTGAGTAGAAAAGATCTTCTACGTCAACGGAAAAACCATACTTAATGCCGTCATTACACTTTACAAATTGCGCGACCTCCGAAGAACTTTTAACACGGAAAGGGTCATCCACTTGTAGCGTCTTAAGCTTATTCAAAAGAAAAAGGCTCACGCAATGCTGCCACGCCCCGCGCTCGCTAACGATAGTTCTGAAAGGAATATCGGGCTTGTGCGTTTTCGCGGTAAAGAACACGGTCAAACAGCTTTCTTTGCTATTCTTGATACCTTTAGCAAGGGTGGTCAAGTTCAAACTTCTGCAGAACTCGATGAAGTTCGACTTGACTCTAACTGCACTCTTACTAATGGGAACGAAATTCTTATTCACCGCTGCCTGCGCTTTTTCGTCAAACCGACCTTTTGGCAACACAACAAACCCTCCTTCCTTATCTGACTGCAACAGCATAAGCTCATTTTGCTTGAAATACTTTACGACACCTTCTAAGCTCTTTTTAGCATGAACGTCTGAAGCCCTGCTTGAACACCTTGAGATAGAGTAAAGTCCCTCCTTCAGACACTGGTCATGGTCCTCTTGGCTACACCTTGCAGAGACGTCTCGGTTAAGACCTACCAGGTCATGGGGCCGGACGGAGGGTGGAACGGCATACTTCGGACCTTTTTCCAGTAGCCTG
This sequence comes from Dermacentor andersoni, assembly GCF_023375885.2. Classification (NCBI taxonomy): domain Eukaryota; kingdom Metazoa; phylum Arthropoda; class Arachnida; order Ixodida; family Ixodidae; genus Dermacentor; species Dermacentor andersoni. Next base: position 147,430,319 of record NC_092816.1, read on the forward strand.
GAAACGTCCCCGGGGAGTGAAACTTGGTCTAAAACGACCACCGGTTTTCCCTGTGCACGATTGGCGGTCGATGACCTCAGAAGGAAGCTCAGCATAGTCCTCCACCTTGTCTCCGTGATATGAGCCGCAAGTTTTCTAAACTCACGCAGCTTACTGCTTGCTAGCCAATCCGGATTACCGTAGTGGAACAACACGCGCAACCAGTCTTGCAGAAGTCGGACTTGGCGCCAGAGCTCAGACTTCAATAGTTTGCAAAGCCTCTTGAGGTGTCCCCAGGACGGCTTCACCAAACCAAACAGAGCACAAACATCTCGAGGGTATATCCCTTTCCGGACACAGAAGCCGTAAAACCTGGCCCGGCATGTGGCTTCGACGATGTGGGAAACAAGAACTTCGGTGACAGAGGATTGCAGAGGATACACAGAAAAGGAGTTGCCCAGTGTACGAGAAATGAATTCTAGAAGAGTTGACTGTTGGGCTAGTTGGTCGTCCATATTTGAAGTAGTAGCTTAGCGCAAAAAGCACAGACACAAGGAAGACAGACAAGGACAAGCGCTACTCACAACTGTTTAATGGAAGGAAGGATAGTACATATGTATATATATCCTCTTGTCACGCATGCGCCTACCAAGCAGAAGAGAAGCCAGTACATGCACATCAAAGGCGGTTGCGCAAGAAGTTAAATTCGTCATCCAGCAATGTGATCGAAGGCTCACTCACACATCTATTTCTATTCATCTTGATAAAGAAGGCCTCAAGTGCGAGCCTGGAAGACGCGTTGCCGCTCCTGCCAAGAATAGTTGTCGCAGAAAATCGAGCGTCGCAACCACACGCGGTGACATGAGCCACCAAATGTGCGCCCTTATCCTCTTTTTTCTTTAGTTTTTGCGCATGTTCCCTTAAACGGTCATTCACACAACGCTCAGTTTGTCCAATGTAAAGCTGCCCACAAGGGTGCAAGGGAATTGCATAAACAACCCCTCTGGAGCACTCATCAAAGGGCTTCTCATGCCTCGTGCGGCAGCCCCGCCTGCTCTTACAGCAAACTCGAGAACACAGCTTCGAAAGCTTGTTGGGTGCAGAGAAAACCAGAGGAATACCATGACGGTTAGCAACCTTTTTAAGGTTGTGTGACACCTTGTGTACATAAGGAATAACCTCTGGTCTTACCTTCGGTCGTTCGACCTCTGCGCTCGCCCTTCGTGCTCCAAGCTTAACTTTTTGCAGAAGAGACTCTACTATAGCATTGACGACCGTCAAAGGGAAACCAGCTGCCAAAAGGCGTCCAACTTGGTTCGTAAAACTAGACCGCATTTGGTGTGCGCACGATTTCCGCAAAGCCGATTCCAAGCAAAGACTACCAACTGCTCGCTTCACCACTTTAGAGTGTGCGGAATCGTACGGCAGCAATTGCTTCATGGCTCGCGGTTGATAGGACCAGCAGACATGGCCAACTTCAAAAGACAGTTTTAAATCTAAGAACTGTAGGCCTGTGTCGTCAGGAAGTTCATGGGTAAATACAAGCCCTTGGCCTTGGTTGTTAAAAGCTTCTAAAATAAAAGCAAGGGATGTAAAGTCACCCTTATTGTTTAAAAGCACTAAAAAATCATCAACATACCTAAAGACTTTTAAAACCTGCCCGCCATTAAAAACCTGCTCTAAAGACCTATCAACAAAAGACAAAAAAATGTCGCACAAAATAGGAGCAACACAAGACCCAATACACACTCCCCGGCGTTGCAGATATGGCTGCTCGTAGTAAAGTATAAAAGTCACACTTAAATAAAACTCGAGCAATGTTAAAAAGCTGTCCACTGAAAGGCCCGCCGAGTTCTGGAAGTCGACCACGTCGTTGTATTCAAAACATTCCCTTAAGGAAACGAGAAGCTTGTCCTGAGGAATTGAGTAGAAAAGATCTTCTACGTCAACGGAAAAACCATACTTAATGCCGTCATTACACTTTACAAATTGCGCGACCTCCGAAGAACTTTTAACACGGAAAGGGTCATCCACTTGTAGCGTCTTAAGCTTATTCAAAAGAAAAAGGCTCACGCAATGCTGCCACGGCTTCTGTGTCCGGAAAGGGATATACCCTCGAGATGTTTGTGCTCTGTTTGGTTTGGTGAAGCCGTCCTGGGGACACCTCAAGAGGCTTTGCAAACTATTGAAGTCTGAGCTCTGGCGCCAAGTCCGACTTCTGCAAGACTGGTTGCGCGTGTTGTGCCACTACGGTAATCCGGATTGGCTAGCAAGCAGTAAGCTGCGTGAGTTTAGAAAACTTGCGGCTCATATCACGGAGACAAGGTGGAGGACTATGCTGAGCTTCCTTCTGAGGTCATCGACCGCCAATCGTGCACAGGGAAAACCGGTGGTCGTTTTAGACCAAGTTTCACTCCCCGGGGACGTTTCCAGGCTACTGGAAAAAGGTCCGAAGTATGCCGTTCCACCCTCCGTCCGGCCCCATGACCTGGTAGGTCTTAACCGAGACGTCTCTGCAAGGTGTAGCCAAGAGGACCATGACCAGTGTCTGAAGGAGGGACTTTACTCTATCTCAAGGTGTTCAAGCAGGGCTTCAGACGTTCATGCTAAAAAGAGCTTAGAAGGTGTCGTAAAGTATTTCAAGCAAAATGAGCTTATGCTGTTGCAGTCAGATAAGGAAGGAGGGTTTGTTGTGTTGCCAAAAGGTCGGTTTGACGAAAAAGCGCAGGCAGCGGTGAATAAGAATTTCGTTCCCATTAGTAAGAGTGCAGTTAGAGTCAAGTCGAACTTCATCGAGTTCTGCAGAAGTTTGAACTTGACCACCCTTGCTAAAGGTATCAAGAATAGCAAAGAAAGCTGTTTGACCGTGTTCTTTACCGCGAAAACGCACAAGCCCGATATTCCTTTCAGAACTATCGTTAGCGAGCGCGGGGCGTGGCAGCATTGCGTGAGCCTTTTTCTTTTGAATAAGCTTAAGACGCTACAAGTGGATGACCCTTTCCGTGTTAAAAGTTCTTCGGAGGTCGCGCAATTTGTAAAGTGTAATGACGGCATTAAGTATGGTTTTTCCGTTGACGTAGAAGATCTTTTCTACTCAATTCCTCAGGACAAGCTTCTCGTTTCCTTAAGGGAATGTTTTGAATACAACGACGTGTTCGACTTCCAGAACTCGGCGGGCCTTTCAGTGGACAGCTTTTTAACATTGCTCGAGTTTTATTTAAGTGTGACTTTTATACTTTACAACGAGCAGCCATATCTGCAACGCCGGGGAGTGTGTATTGGGTCTTGTGTTGCTCCTATTTTGTGCGACATTTTTTGGTCTTTTGGTGATAGGTCTTTAGAGCAGGTTTTTAATGGGGGGCAGGTTTTAAAAGTCTTTAGGTATGTTGATGATTTTTTAGTGCTTTTAAACAATAAGGGTGACTTTACATCCCTTGCTTTTATTTTAGAAGCTTTTAACAACCAAGGCCAAGGGCTTGTATTTACCCATGAACTTCCTGACGACACAGGCCTACAGTTCTTAGATTTAAAACTGTCTTTTGAAGTTGGCCATGTCTGCTGGTCCTATCAACCGCGAGCCATGAAGCAATTGCTGCCGTACGATTCCGCACACTCTAAAGTGGTGAAGCGAGCAGTTGGTAGTCTTTGCTTGGAATCGGCTTTGCGGAAATCGTGCGCACACCAAATGCGGTCTAGTTTTACGAACCAAGTTGGACGCCTTTTGGCAGCTGGTTTCCCTTTGACGGTCGTCAATGCTATAGTAGAGTCTCTTCTGCAAAAAGTTAAGCTTGGAGCACGAAGGGCGAGCGCAGAGGTCGAACGACCGAAGGTAAGACCAGAGGTTATTCCTTATGTACACAAGGTGTCACACAACCTTAAAAAGGTTGCTAACCGTCATGGTATTCCTCTGGTTTTCTCTGCACCCAACAAGCTTTCGAAGCTGTGTTCTCGAGTTTGCTGTAAGAGCAGGCGGGGCTGCCGCACGAGGCATGAGAAGCCCTTTGTTGAGTGCTCCAGAGGGGTTGTTTATGCAATTCCCTTGCACCCTTGTGGGCAGCTTTACATTGGACAAACTGAGCGTTGTGTGAATGACCGTTTAAGGGAACATGCGCAAAAACTAAAGAAAAAAGAGGATAAGGGCGCACATTTGGTGGCTCATGTCACCGCGTGTGGTTGCGACGCTCGATTTTCTGCGACAACTATTCTTGGCAGGAGCGGCAACGCGTCTTCCAGGCTCGCACTTGAGGCCTTCTTTATCAAGATGAATTTCTAGAAATAGATGTGTGAGTGAGCCTTCGATCACATTACTGGATGCCGAATTTAACTTCTTGCGCAACCGCCTTTGATGTGCATGTACTGGCTTCTCTTCTGCTTGGTAGGCGCATGCGTGACAAGAGGATATATATACATATGTACTATCCTTCCTTCCATTAAACAGTTGTGAGTAGCGCTTGTCCTTGTCTGTCTTCCTTGTGTCTGTGCTTTTTTGCGCTAAGCTACTACTTCAAATATGGACGACCAACTAGCCCAACAGTCAACTCTTCGTCAACAGTTTCAGGGAAAGTAGAGATGTTGGATCCTAAGCCGATTGCGTAATTTACCGTGTCCCATCATTTTTTCTTGTATTTACATCCGCCTGCTTCAAGAGTGATGAATAACATTGTTTTTCTTTCCCTTTCCCTAATTGGAAACATAGATAGATTTAGATAGCGTTTAAATTGAGTTATGTAATGTTCCTTTGATCTCAACTGTTACCATTTGTGGCACCATTGATCCTTATCTTTTTACAACATTAATATTCCAGTATTCATCCAAGGACAATTAATTTGGCTAGCTGTATTTTTTAAGGGTCGGCATAGAGCGCCGTTCAACGGCATTTTTAATTATATCTAGAAATTTCATGTACTCGGTGTCAACGTGTTTATCACATGCCGTAATGAAATATGTTCGTTCTAATATTCCACGCAGCCGGACGTAGTCTATCGTACTCAGCATTTTACTCTGTACCGAATGCAGTGTTTTTCAATAGCAAAAATAATGGATGAATGGTCTGCAATCAACTCACCTCAAGGACCAGCCTGCGCACCTTATGTAATATGACACATGATGTGATCTACTGTGTAGTTGAGGTATTGGGGCGCGAGTTGCTTCTGTTTAAAAGTTTTCTCCGAAATTATTCATGCAGTTTTGAAAGCTTACACTTCTACACCACGCTGCAACGGATCCGTGCGCCGACAACGGCGCGCGCAGGGGCGCCTTACATTTTACTAACAGTAACGCTACTACGCTCAGTCGGCCATAGCGGTAACGCCAAATACCCTTGTTCATCGATATCTGCGTCACTGAACAACGTAAGTCTTCCTTTTGATCTCAATAGTAGGCCCTGCCCAAACGGACAAGGCCTCTCAAAAATTGGCCTATAGGCTCATTGGAGTGTCCCTCCCCACGGTAATCTTTAGTAAAAGGCGAAAGATTAATACGTGGATTTGAGGAGACCTGAGCGATGAAATTACCTATGCTTACCTTGGCTGGTCTCCAAAATGGGGTCGCTTACTTGGCCAAGCGAACGTTCAAGCTTTTCTCAAATTTGCATGCTTAAAACTCAACTCTCCTTATTCTTTAGCAAGTATATAGCTGACTGGGCTTTTCTACGTGTACTTCTTAATAGAGAAATATTACATATTGCCATATTCACGTTTAAAATCTAATAACATATTAAAAATAGCCCGGATTGCTTGCACTGCACGCCTGCCATTTTTCATGCGCAGCAGTCGCCATCTGGTGTTGAACATCGAAGTTTTAAACGCGTGTGGAGGACTTCTTTTTTAACCGAATACTTTTATTATTAGTTCTAAAAGACAATACACACGCAGTTGGTCCCACCCATAGCCTCCAAGGCTAGTGATGGGTCCGCAAACTAAACAAATACAATAATATTAGCAGACTTTTTGATGAATGGGCTCAATCACAACACACTTCAGTAAAACGCAAGAAAATTGGCAAGCTTAAGTATATAACTTTGTGGTATATTCGACCGAAGCAGAAAGTCCAAGGAATGTCCAACGCACCGACAGGGCATCGAAAATAAAAACGAGCTGTTTCTTGTTTTGTAAATTCATTTACACGCTTCTCCATTCCAACATATTTCCATAGAAATCAGGAAAAGATGTTTTAACGATGCGAATCATTCATTTCTTTCCATTACTTCGTTTGGAACTTCATTACACACGTAGGCTCCTTTATATTGTCCAGGTCTATGGATGTAGGTATTATGAGAAGGCGGGAAAGTAAATAGACTGTTTGTAGCGGCTCTTGTTTGTTTCATTGATAATCTGAATATAGTAAGGGACAGCTCGTTATTGGACCTTATTTATTGTATTTCCTACTTCAGCTATCTTGAATTTATATGAAATATGTACGGGTGACATGCATGGCTGCTCAAAAAGTAGCATACTGGCGTGAGTACTTCTTGAATAATTTATTATACGAAAAACACGTTACTGAAGGCGACAAACATGGTCTAAATATGTTTTGTATGTCCTGCCAGTCGTTTGCAGGCAATGGCATAAATCGCCGAGCACAAGTGAGAAATACAGAACGCGTGAAATCAAAAGTCCAAAGCACTCTCTAGCCCTTAGTAATACATGGCAGCCATGACTTAATTTGGAGCAGACATTAATAATTTGCTGTTTCCAGTGCATATCAGACTGAAACACAGCACCAAGATATTGCTTGCATTGCGACACGCTGAGCTCATTCTTGTTGTTAATAGTTGATGCAACGTGGTCATATATTTATGTTATTCGCGAGTGAAACACGGTGTACTTTATTTTCTGGTTATAGTCAGCTTATTACTTATGTACCATTGTGATACTTCGCTAAGTTCTTAATTTTACATTTCAGTTCCTCCAAGTTATCGCCTGTGGAAAGTAATCCAGTGTCATCGGCATGCATAATAGATTCAGAATCCTTCAGACCTGACGGAAGATCGTTATTATAAAAAAAAAAAAAAAACAGAGGCTCAGCACGGAACCTTGCAGAACACAGAAAATAGTGCTCTTTGGTAGAGAGGTTAGATTGTTTACAGCAACATATTGTTTCCTATTTGAAAAATAACTTTTAATTAGATTAGAAATATTTCTTTTCAGACCCTAAGCTTCCGATTTCTGTTGCTGTATTGTCTGATCTACCGTATCGAAAGCTTTGGATACATCTAAGTAAACTACTATGGCAAGTTTGTTACCATTCAGTGCAGTATTTATGATTTGTGTACGAACAATAACTGCGGAAAACGTAGATGTTTAGGGCCTGAAGCCATGCTGATTAGCACAGATGATGTCATATTAGCCTTTAAAAATTTTGTATACGCTTTCAAAGTACCTTTACAAAAACTGTATTGATTGCATTTAGCAGCGATATCGGCCCGCACTTTTCTATGTCGGATCGTTCACCGCTTTTAAAGATAGGTATGACCTCCTTCACCTGCAGTCCGACAGGATACACTCCATTTCCCAACGTATGGTTTAAGATATGCAGTAGATGGATTCCCAGTATATCGAAGTTGTTTTTTATCAGCCTAACAGGTAATGCTTCTGCCGCCTTAGCGACTGAAAGGTTGCTTACTGTTGTAACTAATTCTTGAATTTGTATGTGAGGCAATGCAAAAGTGTTGTTGTCACGCTCTTACATTTTCCCTTAAGGAACGTCAGCATGTACCTTAGGCCCTACGGAGGCAAAATAGGCACAATATGATTCAGCTGTACCTTCGTCAACAGTTTCAGGGAAAGTAGAGATGTTGGATCCTAAGCCGATTGCGTAATTTACCGTGTCCCATCATTTTTTCTTGTATTTACATCCGCCTGCTTCAAGAGTGATGAATAACATTGTTTTTCTTTCCCTTTCCCTAATTGGAAACATAGATAGATTTAGATAGCGTTTAAATTGAGTTATGTAATGTTCCTTTGATCTCAACTGTTACCATTTGTGGTACCATTGATCCTTATCTTTTTACAACATTAATATTCCAGTATTCATCCAAGGACAATTAATTTGGCTAGCTGTATTTTTTAAGGGTCGGCATAGAGCGCCGTTCAACGGCATTTTTAATTATATCTAGAAATTTCATGTACTCGGTGTCAACGTGTTTATCACATGCCGTAATGAAATATGTTCGTTCTAATATTCCACGCAGCCGGACGTAGTCTATCGTACTCAGCATTTTACTCTGTACCGAATGCAGTGTTTTTCAATAGCAAAAATAATGGATGAATGGTCTGCAATCAACTCACCTCAAGGACCAGCCTGCGCACCTTATGTAATATGACACATGATGTGATCTACTGTGTAGTTGAGGTATTTGGGCGCGAGTTGCTTCTGTTTAAAAGTTTTCTCCGAAATTATTCATGCAGTTTTGAAAGCTTACACTTCTACACCACGCTGCAACGGATCTGTGCGCCGACAACGGCGCGCGCAGGGGCGCCTTACATTTTACTAACAGTAACGCTACTACGCTCAGTCGGCCATAGCGGTAACGCCAAATACCCTTGTTCATCGATATCTGCGTCACTGAACAACGTAAGTCTTCCTTTTGATCTCAATAGTAGGCCCTGCCCAAACGGACAAGGCCTCTCAAAAATTGGCCTATAGGCTCATTGGAGTGTCCCTCCCCACGGTAATCTTTAGTAAAAGGCGAAAGATTAATACGTGGATTTGAGGAGAGACCTGAGCGATGAAATTACCTATGCTTACCTTGGCTGGTCTCCAAAATGGGGTCGCTTACTTGGCCAAGCGAACGTTCAAGCTTTTCTCAAATTTGCATGCTTAAAACTCAACTCTCCTTATTCTTTAGCAAGTATATAGCTGACTGGGCTTTTCTACGTGTACTTCTTAATAGAGAAATATTACATATTGCCATATTCACGTTTAAAATCTAATAACATATTAAAAATAGCCCGGATTGCTTGCACTGCACGCCTGCCATTTTTCATGCGCAGCAGTCGCCATCTGGTGTTGAACATCGAAGTTTTAAACGCGTGTGGAGGACTTCTTTTTTAACCGAATACTTTTATTATTAGTTCTAAAAGACAATACACACGCAGTTGGTCCCACCCATAGCCTCCAAGGCTAGTGATGGGTCCGCAAACTAAACAAATACAATAATATTAGCAGACTTTTTGATGAATGGGCTCAATCACAACACACTTCAGTAAAACGCAAGAAAATTGGCAAGCTTAAGTATATAACTTTGTGGTATATTCGACCGAAGCAGAAAGTCCAAGGAATGTCCAACGCACCGACAGGGCATCGAAAATAAAAACGAGCTGTTTCTTGTTTTGTAAATTCATTTACACGCTTCTCCATTCCAACATATTTCCATAGAAATCAGGAAAAGATGTTTTAACGATGCGAATCATTCATTTCTTTCCATTACTTCGTTTGGAACTTCATTACACACGTAGGCTCCTTTATATTGTCCAGGTCTATGGATGTAGGTATTATGAGAAGGCGGGAAAGTAAATAGACTGTTTGTAGCGGCTCTTGTTTGTTTCATTGATAATCTGAATATAGTAAGGGACAGCTCGTTATTGGACCTTATTTATTGTATTTCCTACTTCAGCTATCTTGAATTTATATGAAATATGTACGGGTGACATGCATGGCTGCTCAAAAAGTAGCATACTGGCGTGAGTACTTCTTGAATAATTTATTATACGAAAAACACGTTACTGAAGGCGACAAACATGGTCTAAATATGTTTTGTATGTCCTGCCAGTCGTTTGCAGGCAATGGCATAAATCGCCGAGCACAAGTGAGAAATACAGAACGCGTGAAATCAAAAGTCCAAAGCACTCTCTAGCCCTTAGTAATACATGGCAGCCATGACTTAATTTGGAGCAGACATTAATAATTTGCTGTTTCCAGTGCATATCAGACTGAAACACAGCACCAAGATATTGCTTGCATTGCGACACGCTGAGCTCATTCTTGTTGTTAATAGTTGATGCAACGTGGTCATATATTTATGTTATTCGCGAGTGAAACACGGTGTACTTTATTTTCTGGTTATAGTCAGCTTATTACTTATGTACCATTGTGATACTTCGCTAAGTTCTTAATTTTACATTTCAGTTCCTCCAAGTTATCGCCTGTGGAAAGTAATCCAGTGTCATCGGCATGCATAATAGATTCAGAATCCTTCAGACCTGACGGAAGATCGTTATTATAAAAAAAAAAAAAAAACAGAGGCTCAGCACGGAACCTTGCAGAACACAGAAAATAGTGCTCTTTGGTAGAGAGGTTAGATTGTTTACAGCAACATATTGTTTCCTATTTGAAAAATAACTTTTAATTAGATTAGAAATATTTCTTTTCAGACCCTAAGCTTCCGATTTCTGTTGCTGTATTGTCTGATCTACCGTATCGAAAGCTTTGGATACATCTAAGTAAACTACTATGGCAAGTTTGTTACCATTCAGTGCAGTATTTATGATTTGTGTACGAACAATAACTGCGGAAAACGTAGATGTTTAGGGCCTGAAGCCATGCTGATTAGCACAGATGATGTCATATTAGCCTTTAAAAATTTTGTATACGCTTTCAAAGTACCTTTACAAAAACTGTATTGATTGCATTTAGCAGCGATATCGGCCCGCACTTTTCTATGTCGGATCGTTCACCGCTTTTAAAGATAGGTATGACCTCCTTCACCTGCAGTCCGACAGGATACACTCCATTTCCCAACGTATGGTTTAAGATATGCAGTAGATGGATTCCCAGTATATCGAAGTTGTTTTTTATCAGCCTAACAGGTAATGCTTCTGCCGCCTTAGCGACTGAAAGGTTGCTTACTGTTGTAACTAATTCTTGAATTTGTATGTGAGGCAATGCAAAAGTGTTGTTGTCACGCTCTTACATTTTCCCTTAAGGAACGTCAGCATGTACCTTAGGCCCTACGGAGGCAAAATAGGCACAATATGATTCAGCTGTACCTTCGTCAACAGTTTCAGGGAAAGTAGAGATGTTGGATCCTAAGCCGATTGCGTAATTTACCGTGTCCCATCATTTTTTCTTGTATTTACATCCGCCTGCTTCAAGAGTGATGAATAACATTGTTTTTCTTTCCCTTTCCCTAATTGGAAACATAGATAGATTTAGATAGCGTTTAAATTGAGTTATGTAATGTTCCTTTGATCTCAACTGTTACCATTTGTGGTACCATTGATCCTTATCTTTTTACAACATTAATATTCCAGTATTCATCCAAGGACAATTAATTTGGCTAGCTGTATTTTTTAAGGGTCGGCATAGAGCGCCGTTCAACGGCATTTTTAATTATATCTAGAAATTTCATGTACTCGGTGTCAACGTGTTTATCACATGCCGTAATGAAATATGTTCGTTCTAATATTCCACGCAGCCGGACGTAGTCTATCGTACTCAGCATTTTACTCTGTACCGAATGCAGTGTTTTTCAATAGCAAAAATAATGGATGAATGGTCTGCAATCAACTCACCTCAAGGACCAGCCTGCGCACCTTATGTAATATGACACATGATGTGATCTACTGTGTAGTTGAGGTATTTGGGCGCGAGTTGCTTCTGTTTAAAAGTTTTCTCCGAAATTATTCATGCAGTTTTGAAAGCTTACACTTCTACACCACGCTGCAACGGATCTGTGCGCCGACAACGGCGCGCGCAGGGGCGCCTTACATTTTACTAACAGTAACGCTACTACGCTCAGTCGGCCATAGCGGTAACGCCAAATACCCTTGTTCATCGATATCTGCGTCACTGAACAACGTAAGTCTTCCTTTTGATCTCAATAGTAGGCCCTGCCCAAACGGACAAGGCCTCTCAAAAATTGGCCTATAGGCTCATTGGAGTGTCCCTCCCCACGGTAATCTTTAGTAAAAGGCGAAAGATTAATACGTGGATTTGAGGAGAGACCTGAGCGATGAAATTACCTATGCTTACCTTGGCTGGTCTCCAAAATGGGGTCGCTTACTTGGCCAAGCGAACGTTCAAGCTTTTCTCAAATTTGCATGCTTAAAACTCAACTCTCCTTATTCTTTAGCAAGTATATAGCTGACTGGGCTTTTCTACGTGTACTTCTTAATAGAGAAATATTACATATTGCCATATTCACGTTTAAAATCTAATAACATATTAAAAATAGCCCGGATTGCTTGCACTGCACGCCTGCCATTTTTCATGCGCAGCAGTCGCCATCTGGTGTTGAACATCGAAGTTTTAAACGCGTGTGGAGGACTTCTTTTTTAACCGAATACTTTTATTATTAGTTCTAAAAGACAATACACACGCAGTTGGTCCCACCCATAGCCTCCAAGGCTAGTGATGGGTCCGCAAACTAAACAAATACAATAATATTAGCAGACTTTTTGATGAATGGGCTCAATCACAACACACTTCAGTAAAACGCAAGAAAATTGGCAAGCTTAAGTATATAACTTTGTGGTATATTCGACCGAAGCAGAAAGTCCAAGGAATGTCCAACGCACCGACAGGGCATCGAAAATAAAAACGAGCTGTTTCTTGTTTTGTAAATTCATTTACACGCTTCTCCATTCCAACATATTTCCATAGAAATCAGGAAAAGATGTTTTAACGATGCGAATCATTCATTTCTTTCCATTACTTCGTTTGGAACTTCATTACACACGTAGGCTCCTTTATATTGTCCAGGTCTATGGATGTAGGTATTATGAGAAGGCGGGAAAGTAAATAGACTGTTTGTAGCGGCTCTTGTTTGTTTCATTGATAATCTGAATATAGTAAGGGACAGCTCGTTATTGGACCTTATTTATTGTATTTCCTACTTCAGCTATCTTGAATTTATATGAAATATGTACGGGTGACATGCATGGCTGCTCAAAAAGTAGCATACTGGCGTGAGTACTTCTTGAATAATTTATTATACGAAAAACACGTTACTGAAGGCGACAAACATGGTCTAAATATGTTTTGTATGTCCTGCCAGTCGTTTGCAGGCAATGGCATAAATCGCCGAGCACAAGTGAGAAATACAGAACGCGTGAAATCAAAAGTCCAAAGCACTCTCTAGCCCTTAGTAATACATGGCAGCCATGACTTAATTTGGAGCAGACATTAATAATTTGCTGTTTCCAGTGCATATCAGACTGAAACACAGCACCAAGATATTGCTTGCATTGCGACACGCTGAGCTCATTCTTGTTGTTAATAGTTGATGCAACGTGGTCATATATTTATGTTATTCGCGAGTGAAACACGGTGTACTTTATTTTCTGGTTATAGTCAGCTTATTACTTATGTACCATTGTGATACTTCGCTAAGTTCTTAATTTTACATTTCAGTTCCTCCAAGTTATCGCCTGTGGAAAGTAATCCAGTGTCATCGGCATGCATAATAGATTCAGAATCCTTCAGACCTGACGGAAGATCGTTATTATAAAAAAAAAAAAAAAACAGAGGCTCAGCACGGAACCTTGCAGAACACAGAAAATAGTGCTCTTTGGTAGAGAGGTTAGATTGTTTACAGCAACATATTGTTTCCTATTTGAAAAATAACTTTTAATTAGATTAGAAATATTTCTTTTCAGACCCTAAGCTTCCGATTTCTGTTGCTGTATTGTCTGATCTACCGTATCGAAAGCTTTGGATACATCTAAGTAAACTACTATGGCAAGTTTGTTACCATTCAGTGCAGTATTTATGATTTGTGTACGAACAATAACTGCGGAAAACGTAGATGTTTAGGGCCTGAAGCCATGCTGATTAGCACAGATGATGTCATATTAGCCTTTAAAAATTTTGTATACGCTTTCAAAGTACCTTTACAAAAACTGTATTGATTGCATTTAGCAGCGATATCGGCCCGCACTTTTCTATGTCGGATCGTTCACCGCTTTTAAAGATAGGTATGACCTCCTTCACCTGCAGTCCGACAGGATACACTCCATTTCCCAACGTATTGTTTAAGATATGCAGTAGATGGATTCCCAGTATATCGAAGTTGTTTTTTATCAGCCTAACAGGTAATGCTTCTGCCGCCTTAGCGACTGAAAGGTTGCTTACTGTTGTAACTAATTCTTGAATTTGTATGTGAGGCAATGCAAAAGTGTTGTTGTCACGCTCTTACATTTTCCCTTAAGGAACGTCAGCATGTACCTTAGGCCCTACGGAGGCAAAATAGGCACAATATGATTCAGCTGTACCTTCGTCAACAGTTTCAGGGAAAGTAGAGATGTTGGATCCTAAGCCGATTGCGTAATTTACCGTGTCCCATCATTTTTTCTTGTATTTACATCCGCCTGCTTCAAGAGTGATGAATAACATTGTTTTTCTTTCCCTTTCCCTAATTGGAAACATAGATAGATTTAGATAGCGTTTAAATTGAGTTATGTAATGTTCCTTTGATCTCAACTGTTACCATTTGTGGTACCATTGATCCTTATCTTTTTACAACATTAATATTCCAGTATTCATCCAAGGACAATTAATTTGGCTAGCTGTATTTTTTAAGGGTCGGCATAGAGCGCCGTTCAACGGCATTTTTAATTATATCTAGAAATTTCATGTACTCGGTGTCAACGTGTTTATCACATGCCGTAATGAAATATGTTCGTTCTAATATTCCACGCAGCCGGACGTAGTCTATCGTACTCAGCATTTTACTCTGTACCGAATGCAGTGTTTTTCAATAGCAAAAATAATGGATGAATGGTCTGCAATCAACTCACCTCAAGGACCAGCCTGCGCACCTTATGTAATATGACACATGATGTGATCTACTGTGTAGTTGAGGTATTTGGGCGCGAGTTGCTTCTGTTTAAAAGTTTTCTCCGAAATTATTCATGCAGTTTTGAAAGCTTACACTTCTACACCACGCTGCAACGGATCTGTGCGCCGACAACGGCGCGCGCAGGGGCGCCTTACATTTTACTAACAGTAACGCTACTACGCTCAGTCGGCCATAGCGGTAACGCCAAATACCCTTGTTCATCGATATCTGCGTCACTGAACAACGTAAGTCTTCCTTTTGATCTCAATAGTAGGCCCTGCCCAAACGGACAAGGCCTCTCAAAAATTGGCCTATAGGCTCATTGGAGTGTCCCTCCCCACGGTAATCTTTAGTAAAAGGCGAAAGATTAATACGTGGATTTGAGGAGAGACCTGAGCGATGAAATTACCTATGCTTACCTTGGCTGGTCTCCAAAATGGGGTCGCTTACTTGGCCAAGCGAACGTTCAAGCTTTTCTCAAATTTGCATGCTTAAAACTCAACTCTCCTTATTCTTTAGCAAGTATATAGCTGACTGGGCTTTTCTACGTGTACTTCTTAATAGAGAAATATTACATATTGCCATATTCACGTTTAAAATCTAATAACATATTAAAAATAGCCCGGATTGCTTGCACTGCACGCCTGCCATTTTTCATGCGCAGCAGTCGCCATCTGGTGTTGAACATCGAAGTTTTAAACGCGTGTGGAGGACTTCTTTTTTAACCGAATACTTTTATTATTAGTTCTAAAAGACAATACACACGCAGTTGGTCCCACCCATAGCCTCCAAGGCTAGTGATGGGTCCGCAAACTAAACAAATACAATAATATTAGCAGACTTTTTGATGAATGGGCTCAATCACAACACACTTCAGTAAAACGCAAGAAAATTGGCAAGCTTAAGTATATAACTTTGTGGTATATTCGACCGAAGCAGAAAGTCCAAGGAATGTCCAACGCACCGACAGGGCATCGAAAATAAAAACGAGCTGTTTCTTGTTTTGTAAATTCATTTACACGCTTCTCCATTCCAACATATTTCCATAGAAATCAGGAAAAGATGTTTTAACGATGCGAATCATTCATTTCTTTCCATTACTTCGTTTGGAACTTCATTACACACGTAGGCTCCTTTATATTGTCCAGGTCTATGGATGTAGGTATTATGAGAAGGCGGGAAAGTAAATAGACTGTTTGTAGCGGCTCTTGTTTGTTTCATTGATAATCTGAATATAGTAAGGGACAGCTCGTTATTGGACCTTATTTATTGTATTTCCTACTTCAGCTATCTTGAATTTATATGAAATATGTACGGGTGACATGCATGGCTGCTCAAAAAGTAGCATACTGGCGTGAGTACTTCTTGAATAATTTATTATACGAAAAACACGTTACTGAAGGCGACAAACATGGTCTAAATATGTTTTGTATGTCCTGCCAGTCGTTTGCAGGCAATGGCATAAATCGCCGAGCACAAGTGAGAAATACAGAACGCGTGAAATCAAAAGTCCAAAGCACTCTCTAGCCCTTAGTAATACATGGCAGCCATGACTTAATTTGGAGCAGACATTAATAATTTGCTGTTTCCAGTGCATATCAGACTGAAACACAGCACCAAGATATTGCTTGCATTGCGACACGCTGAGCTCATTCTTGTTGTTAATAGTTGATGCAACGTGGTCATATATTTATGTTATTCGCGAGTGAAACACGGTGTACTTTATTTTCTGGTTATAGTCAGCTTATTACTTATGTACCATTGTGATACTTCGCTAAGTTCTTAATTTTACATTTCAGTTCCTCCAAGTTATCGCCTGTGGAAAGTAATCCAGTGTCATCGGCATGCATAATAGATTCAGAATCCTTCAGACCTGACGGAAGATCGTTATTATAAAAAAAAAAAAAAACAGAGGCTCAGCACGGAACCTTGCAGAACACAGAAAATAGTGCTCTTTGGTAGAGAGGTTAGATTGTTTACAGCAACATATTGTTTCCTATTTGAAAAATAACTTTTAATTAGATTAGAAATATTTCTTTTCAGACCCTAAGCTTCCGATTTCTGTTGCTGTATTGTCTGATCTACCGTATCGAAAGCTTTGGATACATCTAAGTAAACTACTATGGCAAGTTTGTTACCATTCAGTGCAGTATTTATGATTTGTGTACGAACAATAACTGCGGAAAACGTAGATGTTTAGGGCCTGAAGCCATGCTGATTAGCACAGATGATGTCATATTAGCCTTTAAAAATTTTGTATACGCTTTCAAAGTACCTTTACAAAAACTGTATTGATTGCATTTAGCAGCGATATCGGCCCGCACTTTTCTATGTCGGATCGTTCACCGCTTTTAAAGATAGGTATGACCTCCTTCACCTG
The DNA here is from genome assembly GCF_023375885.2 of Dermacentor andersoni. Taxonomy (NCBI): domain Eukaryota; kingdom Metazoa; phylum Arthropoda; class Arachnida; order Ixodida; family Ixodidae; genus Dermacentor; species Dermacentor andersoni. The sequence continues at coordinate 147,447,457 of NC_092816.1, forward strand.
CAGTCCGACAGGATACACTCCATTTCCCAACGTATGGTTTAAGATATGCAGTAGATGGATTCCCAGTATATCGAAGTTGTTTTTTATCAGCCTAACAGGTAATGCTTCTGCCGCCTTAGCGACTGAAAGGTTGCTTACTGTTGTAACTAATTCTTGAATTTGTATGTGAGGCAATGCAAAAGTGTTGTTGTCACGCTCTTACATTTTCCCTTAAGGAACGTCAGCATGTACCTTAGGCCCTACGGAGGCAAAATAGGCACAATATGATTCAGCTGTACCTTCTTCGTCAACAGTTTCAGGGAAAGTAGAGATGTTGGATCCTAAGCCGATTGCGTAATTTACCGTGTCCCATCATTTTTTCTTGTATTTACATCCGCCTGCTTCAAGAGTGATGAATAACATTGTTTTTCTTTCCCTTTCCCTAATTGGAAACATAGATAGATTTAGATAGCGTTTAAATTGAGTTATGTAATGTTCCTTTGATCTCAACTGTTACCATTTGTGGTACCATTGATCCTTATCTTTTTACAACATTAATATTCCAGTATTCATCCAAGGACAATTAATTTGGCTAGCTGTATTTTTTAAGGGTCGGCATAGAGCGCCGTTCAACGGCATTTTTAATTATATCTAGAAATTTCATGTACTCGGTGTCAACGTGTTTATCACATGCCGTAATGTAATATGTTCGTTCTAATATTCCACGCAGCCGGACATAGTCTATCGTACTCAGCATTTTACTCTGTACCGAATGCAGTGTTTTTCAATAGCAAAAATAATGGATGAATGGTCTGCAATCAACTCACCTCAAGGACCAGCCTGCGCACCTTATGTAATATGACACATGATGTGATCTACTGTGTAGTTGAGGTATTGGGGCGCGAGTTGCTTCTGTTTAAAAGTTTTCTCCGAAATTATTCATGCAGTTTTGAAAGCTTACACTTCTACACCACGCTGCAACGGATCTGTGCGCCGACAACGGCGCGCGCAGGGGCGCCTTACATTTTACTAACAGTAACGCTACTACGCTCAGTCGGCCATAGCGGTAACGCCAAATACCCTTGTTCATCGATATCTGCGTCACTGAACAACGTAAGCCTTCCTTTTGATCTCAATAGTAGGCCCTGCCCAAACGGACAAGGCCTCTCAAAAATTGGCCTATAGGCTCATTGGAGTGTCCCTCCCCACGGTAATCTTTAGTAAAAGGCGAAAGATTAATACGTGGATTTGAGGAGAGACCTGAGCGATGAAATTACCTATGCTTACCTTGGCTGGTCTCCAAAATGGGGTCGCTTACTTGGCCAAGCGAACGTTCAAGCTTTTCTCAAATTTGCATGCTTAAAACTCAACTCTCCTTATTCTTTAGCAAGTATATAGCTGACTGGGCTTTTCTACGTGTACTTCTTAATAGAGAAATATTACATATTGCCATATTCACGTTTAAAATCTAATAACATATTAAAAATAGCCCGGATTGCTTGCACTGCACGCCTGCCATTTTTCATGCGCAGCAGTCGCCATCTGGTGTTGAACATCGAAGTTTTAAACGCGTGTGGAGGACTTCTTTTTTAACCGAATACTTTTATTATTAGTTCTAAAAGACAATACACACGCAGTTGGTCCCACCCATAGCCTCCAAGGCTAGTGATGGGTCCGCAAACTAAACAAATACAATAATATTAGCAGACTTTTTGATGAATGGGCTCAATCACAACACACTTCAGTAAAACGCAAGAAAATTGGCAAGCTTAAGTATATAACTTTGTCGTATATTCGACCGAAGCAGAAAGTCCAAGGAATGTCCAACGCACCGACAGGGCATCGAAAATAAAAACGAGCTGTTTCTTGTTTTGTAAATTCATTTACACGCTTCTCCATTCCAACATATTTCCATAGAAATCAGGAAAAGATGTTTTAACGATGCGAATCATTCATTTCTTTCCATTACTTCGTTTGGAACTTCATTACAGACGTAGGCTCCTTTATATTGTCCAGGTCTATGGATGTAGGTATTATGAGAAGGCGGGAAAGTAAATAGACTGTTTGTAGCGGCTCTTGTTTGTTTCATTGATAATCTGAATATAGTAAGGGACAGCTCGTTATTGGACCTTATTTATTGTATTTCCTACTTCAGCTATCTTGAATTTATATGAAATATGTACGGGTGACATGCATGGCTGCTCAAAAAGTAGCATACTGGCGTGAGTACTTCTTGAATAATTTATTATACGAAAAACACGTTACTGAAGGCGACAAACATGGTCTAAATATGTTTTGTATGTCCTGCCAGTCATTTGCAGGCAATGGCATAAATCGCCGAGCACAAGTGAGAAATACAGAACGCGTGAAATCAAAAGTCCAAAGCACTCTCTAGCCCTTAGTAATACATGGCAGCCATGACTTAATTTGGAGCAGACATTAATAATTTGCTGTTTCCAGTGCATATCAGACTGAAACACAGCACCAAGATATTGCTTGCATTGCGACACGCTGAGCTCATTCTTGTTGTTAATAGTTGATGCAACGTGGTCATATATTTATGTTATTCGCGAGTGAAACACGGTGTACTTTATTTTCTGGTTATAGTCAGCTTATTACTTATGTACCATTGTGATACTTCGCTAAGTTCTTAATTTTACATTTCAGTTCCTCCAAGTTATCGCCTGTGGAAAGTAATCCAGTGTCATCGGCATGCATAATAGATTCAGAATCCTTCAGACCTGACGGAAGATCGTTATTATGAAAAAAAAAAAAAAAAAACAGAGGCTCAGCACGGAACCTTGCAGAACACAGAAAATAGTGCTCTGCGGTAGAGAGGTTAGATTGTTTACAGCAACATATTGTTTCCTATTTGAAAAATAACTTTTAATTAGATTAGAAATATTTCTTTTCAGACCCTAAGCTTCCGATTTCTGTTGCTGTATTGTCTGATCTACCGTATCGAAAGCTTTGGATACATCTAAGTAAACTACTATGGCAAGTTTGTTACCATTCAGTGCAGTATTTATGATTTGTGTACGAACAATAACTGCGGAAAACGTAGATGTTTAGGGCCTGAAGCCATGCTGATTAGCACAGATGATGTCATATTAGCCTTTAAAAATTTTGTATACGCTTTCAAAGTACCTTTACAAAAACTGTATTGATTGCATTTAGCAGCGATATCGGCCCGCACTTTTCTATGTCGGATCGTTCACCGCTTTTAAAGATAGGTATGACCTCCTTCACCTGCAGTCCGACAGGATACACTCCATTTCCCAACGTATGGTTTAAGATATGCAGTAGATGGATTCCCAGTATATCGAAGTTGTTTTTTATCAGCCTAACAAGTAATGCTTCTGCCGCCTTAGCGACTGAAAGGTTGCTTACTGTTGTAACTAATTCTTGAATTTGTATGTGAGGCAATGCAAAAGTGTTGTTGTCACGCTCTTACATTTTCCCTTAAGGAACGTCAGCATGTACCTTAGGCCCTACGGAGGCAAAATAGGCACAATATGATTCAGCTGTACCTTCGTCCACAGTTTCAGGGAAAGTAGAGATGTTGGATCCTAAGCCGATTGCGTAATTTACCGTGTCCCATCATTTTTTCTTGTATTTACATCCGCCTGCTTCAAGAGTGATGAATAACATTGTTTTTCTTTCCCTTTCCCTAATTGGAAACATAGATAGATTTAGATAGCGTTTAAATTGAGTTATGTAATGTTCCTTTGATCTCAACTGTTACCATTTGTGGTACCATTGATCCTTATCTTTTTACAACATTAATATTCCAGTATTCATCCAAGGACAATTAATTTGGCTAGCTGTATTTTTTAAGGGTCGGCATAGAGCGCCGTTCAACGGCATTTTTAATTATATCTAGAAATTTCATGTACTCGGTGTCAAGGTGTTTATCACATGCCGTAATGAAATATGTTCGTTCTAATATTCCACGCAGCCGGACGTAGTCTATCGTACTCAGCATTTTACTCAGTACCGAATGCAGTGTTTTTCAATAGCAAAAATAATGGATGAATGGTCTGCAATCAACTCACCTCAAGGACCAGCCTGCGCACCTTATGTAATATGACACATGATGTGATCTACTGTGTAGTTGAGGTATTGGGGCGCGAGTTGCTTCTGTTTAAAAGTTTTCTCCGAAATTATTCATGCAGTTTTGAAAGCTTACACTTCTACACCACGCTGCAACGGATCTGTGCGCCGACAACGGCGCGCGCAGGGGCGCCTCACATTTTACTAACAGTAACGCTACTACGCTCAGTCGGCCATAGCGGTAACGCCAAATACCCTTGTTCATCGATATCTGCGTCACTGAACAACGTAAGTCTTCCTTTTGATCTCAATAGTAGGCCCTGCCCAAACGGACAAGGCTCATTGGAGTGTCCCTCCCCACGGTAATCTTTAGTAAAAAGGCGAAAAGATTAATACGTGGATTTGAGGAGAGACCTGAGCGATGAAATTACCTATGCTTACCTTGGCTGGTCTCCAAAATGGGGTCGCTTACTTGGCCAAGCGAACGTTCAAGCTTTTCTCAAATTTGCATGCTTAAAACTCAACTCTCCTTATTCTTTAGCAAGTATATAGCTGACTGGGCTTTTCTACGTGTACTTCTTAATAGAGAAATATTACATATTGCCATATTCACGTTTAAAATCTAATAACATATTAAAAATAGCCCGGATTGCTTGCACTGCACGCCTGCCATTTTTCATGCGCAGCAGTCGCCATCTGGTGTTGAACATCGAAGTTTTAAACGCGTGTGGAGGACTTCTTTTTTAACCGAATACTTTTATTATTAGTTCTAAAAGACAATACACACGCAGTTGGTCCCACCCATAGCCTCCAAGGCTAGTGATGGGTCCGCAAACTAAACAAATACAATAATATTAGCAGACTTTTTGATGAACGGGCTCAATCACAACACACTTCAGTAAAACGCAAGAAAATTGGCAAGCTTAAGTATATAACTTTGTGGTATATTCGACCGAAGCAGAAAGTCCAAGGAATGTCCAACGCACCGACAGGGCATCGAAAATAAAAACGAGCTGTTTCTTGTTTTGTAAATTCATTTACACGCTTCTCCATTCCAACATATTTCCATAGAAATCAGGAAAAGATGTTTTAACGATGCGAATCATTCATTTCTTTCCATTACTTCGTTTGGAACTTCATTACACACGTAGGCTCCTTTATATTGTCCAGGTCTATGGATGTAGGTATTATGAGAAGGCGGGAAAGTAAATAGACTGTTTGTAGCGGCTCTTGTTTGTTTCATTGATAATCTGAATATAGTAAGGGACAGCTCGTTATTGGACCTTATTTATTGTATTTCCTACTTCAGCTATCTTGAATTTATATGAAATATGTACGGGTGACATGCATGGCTGCTCAAAAAGTAGCATACTGGCGTGAGTACTTCTTGAATAATTTATTATACGAAAAACACGTTACTGAAGGCGACAAACATGGTCTAAATATGTTTTGTATGTCCTGCCAGTCGTTTGCAGGCAATGGCATAAATCGCCGAGCACAAGTGAGAAATACAGAACGCGTGAAATCAAAAGTCCAAAGCACTCTCTAGCCCTTAGTAATACATGGCAGCCATGACTTAATTTGGAGCAGACATTAATAATTTGCTGTTTCCAGTGCATATCAGACTGAAACACAGCACCAAGATATTGCTTGCATTGCGACACGCTGAGCTCATTCTTGTTGTTAATAGTTGATGCAACGTGGTCATATATTTATGTTATTCGCGAGTGAAACACGGTGTACTTTATTTTCTGGTTATAGTCAGCTTATTACTTATGTACCATTGTGATACTTCGCTAAGTTCTTAATTTTACATTTCAGTTCCTCCAAGTTATCGCCTGTGGAAAGTAATCCAGTGTCATCGGCATGCATAATAGATTCAGAATCCTTCAGACCTGACGGAAGATCGTTATTATGAAAAAAAAAAAAAAAACAGAGGCTCAGCACGGAACCTTGCAGAACACAGAAAATAGTGCTCTGCGGTAGAGAGGTTAGATCGTTTACAGCAACGTATTGTTTCCTATTTGAAAAATAACTTTTAATTAGATTAGAAATATTTCTTTTCAGACCCTAAGCTTCCGATTTCTGTTGCTGTATTGTCTGATCTACCGTATCGAAAGCTTTGGATACATCTAAGTAAACTACTATGGCAAGTTTGTTACCATTCAGTGCAGTATTTATGATTTGTGTACGAACAATAACTGCGGAAAACGTAGATGTTTAGGGCCTGAAGCCATGCTGATTAGCACAGATGATGTCATATTAGCCTTTAAAAATTTTGTATACGCTTTCAAAGTACCTTTACAAAAACTGTATTGATTGCATTTAGCAGCGATATCGGCCCGCACTTTTCTATGTCCGATCGTTCACCGCTTTTAAAGATAGGTATGACCTCCTTCACCTGCAGTCCGACAGGATACACTCCATTTCCCAACGTATGGTTTAAGATATGCAGTAGATGGATTCCCAGTATATCGAAGTTGTTTTTTATCAGCCTAACAGGTAATGCTTCTGCCGCCTTAGCGACTGAAAGGTTGCTTACTGTTGTAACTAATTCTTGAATTTGTATGTGAGGCAATGCAAAAGTGTTGTTGTCACGCTCTTACATTTTCCCTTAAGGAACGTCAGCATGTACCTTAGGCCCTACGGAGGCAAAATAGGCACAATATGATTCAGCTGTACCTTCGTCAACATTTTTGAAGTAGTAGCTTAGCGCAAAAAAGCACAGACACAAGGAAGACAGACAAGGACAAGCGCTTCTCACAACTGTTTAATGGAAGGAAGGATAGTACATATGTATATATATCCTCTTGTCACGCATGCGCCTACCAAGCAGAAGAGAAGCCAGTACATGCACATCAAAGGCGGTTGCGCAAGAAGTTAAATTCGGCATCCAGTAATGTGATCGAAGGCTCACTCACACATCTATTTCTATTCATCTTGATAAAGAATGCCTCAAGTGCGAGCCTGGAAGACGCGTTGCCGCTCCTGCCAAGAATAGTTGTCGCAGAAAATCGAGCGTCGCAACCACACGCGGTGACATGAGCCACCAAATGTGCGCCCTTATCCTCTTTTTTCTTTAGTTTTTGCGCATGTTCCCTTAAACGGTCATTCACACAACGCTCAGTTTGTCCAATGTAAAGCTGCCCACAAGGGTGCAAGGGAATTGCATAAACAACCCCTCTGGAGCACTCAACAAAGGGCTTCTCATGCCTCGTGCGGCAGCCCCGCCTGCTCTTACAGCAAACTCGAGAACACAGCTTCGAAAGCTTGTTGGGTGCAGAGAAAACCAGAGGAATACCATGACGGTTAGCAACCTTTTTAAGGTTGTGTGACACCTTGTGTACATAAGGAATAACCTCTGGTCTTACCTTCGGTCGTTCGACCTCTGCGCTCGCCCTTCGTGCTCCAAGCTTAACTTTTTGCAGAAGAGACTCTACTATAGCATTGACGACCGTCAAAGGGAAACCAGCTGCCAAAAGGCGTCCAACTTGGTTCGTAAAACTAGACCGCATTTGGTGTGCGCACGATTTCCGCAAAGCCGATTCCAAGCAAAGACTACCAACTGCTCGCTTCACCACTTTAGAGTGTGCGGAATCGTACGGCAGCAATTGCTTCATGGCTCGCGGTTGATAGGACCAGCAGACATGGCCAACTTCAAAAGACAGTTTTAAATCTAAGAACTGTAGGCCTGTGTCGTCAGGAAGTTCATGGGTAAATACAAGCCCTTGGCCTTGGTTGTTAAAAGCTTCTAAAATAAAAGCAAGGGATGTAAAGTCACCCTTATTGTTTAAAAGCACTAAAAAATCATCAACATACCTAAAGACTTTTAAAACCTGCCCCCCATTAAAAACCTGCTCTAAAGACCTATCAACAAAAGACAAAAAAATGTCGCACAAAATAGGAGCAACACAAGACCCAATACACACTCCCCGGCGTTGCACATATGGCTGCTCGTTGTAAAGTATAAAAGTCACACTTAAATAAAACTCGAGCAATGTTAAAAAGCTGTCCTCTGAAAGGCCCGCCGAGTGCTGGAAGTCGACCACGTCGTTGTATTCAAAACATTCCCTTAAGGAAACGAGAAGCTTGTCCTGACGAATTGAGTAGAAAAGATCTTCTACGTCAACGGAAAAACCATACTTAATGCCGTCATTACACTTTACAAATTGCGCGACCTCCGAAGAACTTTTAACACGGAAAGGGTCATCCACTTGTAGCGTCTTAAGCTTATTCAAAAGAAAAAGGCTCACGCAATGCTGCCACGCCCCGCGCTCGCTAACGATAGTTCTGAAAGGAATATCGGGCTTGTGCGTTTTCGCGGTAAAGAACACGGTCAAACAGCTTTCTTTGCTATTCTTGATACCTTTAGCAAGGGTGGTCAAGTTCAAACTTCTGCAGAACTCGATGAAGTTCGACTTGACTCTAACTGCACTCTTACTAATGGGAACGAAATTCTTATTCACCGCTGCCTGCGCTTTTTCGTCAAACCGACCTTTTGGCAACACAACAAACCCTCCTTCCTTATCTGACTGCAACAGCATAAGCTCATTTTGCTTGAAATACTTTACGACACCTTCTAAGCTCTTTTTAGCATGAACGTCTGAAGCCCTGCTTGAACACCTTGAGATAGAGTAAAGTCCCTCCTTCAGACACTGGTCATGGTCCTCTTGGCTACACCTTGCAGAGACGTCTCGGTTAAGACCTACCAGGTCATGGGGCCGGACGGAGGGTGGAACGGCATACTTCGGACCTTTTTCCAGTAGCCTGGAAACGTCCCCGGGGAGTGAAACTTGGTCTAAAACGACCACCGGTTTTCCCTGTGCACGATTGGCGGTCGATGACCTCAGAAGGAAGCTCAGCATAGTCCTCCACCTTGTCTCCGTGATATGAGCCGCAAGTTTTCTAAACTCACGCAGCTTACTGCTTGCTAGCCAATCCGGATTACCGTAGTGGAACAACACGCGCAACCAGTCTTGCAGAAGTCGGACTTGGCGCCAGAGCTCAGACTTCAATAGTTTGCAAAGCCTCTTGAGGTGTCCCCAGGACGGCTTCACCAAACCAAACAGAGCACAAACATCTCGAGGGTATATCCCTTTCCGGACACAGAAGCCGTAAAACCTGGCCCGGCATGTGGCTTCGACGATGTGGGAAACAAGAACTTCGGTGACAGAGGATTGCAGAGGATACACAGAAAAGGAGTTGCCCAGTGTACGAGAAATGAATTCTAGAAGAGTTGACTGTTGGGCTAGTTGGTCGTCCATATTTGAAGTAGTAGCTTAGCGCAAAAAGCACAGACACAAGGAAGACAGACAAGGACAAGCGCTACTCACAACTGTTTAATGGAAGGAAGGATAGTACATATGTATATATATCCTCTTGTCACGCATGCGCCTACCAAGCAGAAGAGAAGCCAGTACATGCACATCAAAGGCGGTTGCGCAAGAAGTTAAATTCGTCATCCAGCAATGTGATCGAAGGCTCACTCACACATCTATTTCTATTCATCTTGATAAAGAAGGCCTCAAGTGCGAGCCTGGAAGACGCGTTGCCGCTCCTGCCAAGAATAGTTGTCGCAGAAAATCGAGCGTCGCAACCACACGCGGTGACATGAGCCACCAAATGTGCGCCCTTATCCTCTTTTTTCTTTAGTTTTTGCGCATGTTCCCTTAAACGGTCATTCACACAACGCTCAGTTTGTCCAATGTAAAGCTGCCCACAAGGGTGCAAGGGAATTGCATAAACAACCCCTCTGGAGCACTCATCAAAGGGCTTCTCATGCCTCGTGCGGCAGCCCCGCCTGCTCTTACAGCAAACTCGAGAACACAGCTTCGAAAGCTTGTTGGGTGCAGAGAAAACCAGAGGAATACCATGACGGTTAGCAACCTTTTTAAGGTTGTGTGACACCTTGTGTACATAAGGAATAACCTCTGGTCTTACCTTCGGTCGTTCGACCTCTGCGCTCGCCCTTCGTGCTCCAAGCTTAACTTTTTGCAGAAGAGACTCTACTATAGCATTGACGACCGTCAAAGGGAAACCAGCTGCCAAAAGGCGTCCAACTTGGTTCGTAAAACTAGACCGCATTTGGTGTGCGCACGATTTCCGCAAAGCCGATTCCAAGCAAAGACTACCAACTGCTCGCTTCACCACTTTAGAGTGTGCGGAATCGTACGGCAGCAATTGCTTCATGGCTCGCGGTTGATAGGACCAGCAGACATGGCCAACTTCAAAAGACAGTTTTAAATCTAAGAACTGTAGGCCTGTGTCGTCAGGAAGTTCATGGGTAAATACAAGCCCTTGGCCTTGGTTGTTAAAAGCTTCTAAAATAAAAGCAAGGGATGTAAAGTCACCCTTATTGTTTAAAAGCACTAAAAAATCATCAACATACCTAAAGACTTTTAAAACCTGCCCGCCATTAAAAACCTGCTCTAAAGACCTATCAACAAAAGACAAAAAAATGTCGCACAAAATAGGAGCAACACAAGACCCAATACACACTCCCCGGCGTTGCAGATATGGCTGCTCGTAGTAAAGTATAAAAGTCACACTTAAATAAAACTCGAGCAATGTTAAAAAGCTGTCCACTGAAAGGCCCGCCGAGTTCTGGAAGTCGACCACGTCGTTGTATTCAAAACATTCCCTTAAGGAAACGAGAAGCTTGTCCTGAGGAATTGAGTAGAAAAGATCTTCTACGTCAACGGAAAAACCATACTTAATGCCGTCATTACACTTTACAAATTGCGCGACCTCCGAAGAACTTTTAACACGGAAAGGGTCATCCACTTGTAGCGTCTTAAGCTTATTCAAAAGAAAAAGGCTCACGCAATGCTGCCACGGCTTCTGTGTCCGGAAAGGGATATACCCTCGAGATGTTTGTGCTCTGTTTGGTTTGGTGAAGCCGTCCTGGGGACACCTCAAGAGGCTTTGCAAACTATTGAAGTCTGAGCTCTGGCGCCAAGTCCGACTTCTGCAAGACTGGTTGCGCGTGTTGTGCCACTACGGTAATCCGGATTGGCTAGCAAGCAGTAAGCTGCGTGAGTTTAGAAAACTTGCGGCTCATATCACGGAGACAAGGTGGAGGACTATGCTGAGCTTCCTTCTGAGGTCATCGACCGCCAATCGTGCACAGGGAAAACCGGTGGTCGTTTTAGACCAAGTTTCACTCCCCGGGGACGTTTCCAGGCTACTGGAAAAAGGTCCGAAGTATGCCGTTCCACCCTCCGTCCGGCCCCATGACCTGGTAGGTCTTAACCGAGACGTCTCTGCAAGGTGTAGCCAAGAGGACCATGACCAGTGTCTGAAGGAGGGACTTTACTCTATCTCAAGGTGTTCAAGCAGGGCTTCAGACGTTCATGCTAAAAAGAGCTTAGAAGGTGTCGTAAAGTATTTCAAGCAAAATGAGCTTATGCTGTTGCAGTCAGATAAGGAAGGAGGGTTTGTTGTGTTGCCAAAAGGTCGGTTTGACGAAAAAGCGCAGGCAGCGGTGAATAAGAATTTCGTTCCCATTAGTAAGAGTGCAGTTAGAGTCAAGTCGAACTTCATCGAGTTCTGCAGAAGTTTGAACTTGACCACCCTTGCTAAAGGTATCAAGAATAGCAAAGAAAGCTGTTTGACCGTGTTCTTTACCGCGAAAACGCACAAGCCCGATATTCCTTTCAGAACTATCGTTAGCGAGCGCGGGGCGTGGCAGCATTGCGTGAGCCTTTTTCTTTTGAATAAGCTTAAGACGCTACAAGTGGATGACCCTTTCCGTGTTAAAAGTTCTTCGGAGGTCGCGCAATTTGTAAAGTGTAATGACGGCATTAAGTATGGTTTTTCCGTTGACGTAGAAGATCTTTTCTACTCAATTCCTCAGGACAAGCTTCTCGTTTCCTTAAGGGAATGTTTTGAATACAACGACGTGTTCGACTTCCAGAACTCGGCGGGCCTTTCAGTGGACAGCTTTTTAACATTGCTCGAGTTTTATTTAAGTGTGACTTTTATACTTTACAACGAGCAGCCATATCTGCAACGCCGGGGAGTGTGTATTGGGTCTTGTGTTGCTCCTATTTTGTGCGACATTTTTTGGTCTTTTGGTGATAGGTCTTTAGAGCAGGTTTTTAATGGGGGGCAGGTTTTAAAAGTCTTTAGGTATGTTGATGATTTTTTAGTGCTTTTAAACAATAAGGGTGACTTTACATCCCTTGCTTTTATTTTAGAAGCTTTTAACAACCAAGGCCAAGGGCTTGTATTTACCCATGAACTTCCTGACGACACAGGCCTACAGTTCTTAGATTTAAAACTGTCTTTTGAAGTTGGCCATGTCTGCTGGTCCTATCAACCGCGAGCCATGAAGCAATTGCTGCCGTACGATTCCGCACACTCTAAAGTGGTGAAGCGAGCAGTTGGTAGTCTTTGCTTGGAATCGGCTTTGCGGAAATCGTGCGCACACCAAATGCGGTCTAGTTTTACGAACCAAGTTGGACGCCTTTTGGCAGCTGGTTTCCCTTTGACGGTCGTCAATGCTATAGTAGAGTCTCTTCTGCAAAAAGTTAAGCTTGGAGCACGAAGGGCGAGCGCAGAGGTCGAACGACCGAAGGTAAGACCAGAGGTTATTCCTTATGTACACAAGGTGTCACACAACCTTAAAAAGGTTGCTAACCGTCATGGTATTCCTCTGGTTTTCTCTGCACCCAACAAGCTTTCGAAGCTGTGTTCTCGAGTTTGCTGTAAGAGCAGGCGGGGCTGCCGCACGAGGCATGAGAAGCCCTTTGTTGAGTGCTCCAGAGGGGTTGTTTATGCAATTCCCTTGCACCCTTGTGGGCAGCTTTACATTGGACAAACTGAGCGTTGTGTGAATGACCGTTTAAGGGAACATGCGCAAAAACTAAAGAAAAAAGAGGATAAGGGCGCACATTTGGTGGCTCATGTCACCGCGTGTGGTTGCGACGCTCGATTTTCTGCGACAACTATTCTTGGCAGGAGCGGCAACGCGTCTTCCAGGCTCGCACTTGAGGCCTTCTTTATCAAGATGAATTTCTAGAAATAGATGTGTGAGTGAGCCTTCGATCACATTACTGGATGCCGAATTTAACTTCTTGCGCAACCGCCTTTGATGTGCATGTACTGGCTTCTCTTCTGCTTGGTAGGCGCATGCGTGACAAGAGGATATATATACATATGTACTATCCTTCCTTCCATTAAACAGTTGTGAGTAGCGCTTGTCCTTGTCTGTCTTCCTTGTGTCTGTGCTTTTTTGCGCTAAGCTACTACTTCAAATATGGACGACCAACTAGCCCAACAGTCAACTCTTCGTCAACAGTTTCAGGGAAAGTAGAGATGTTGGATCCTAAGCCGATTGCGTAATTTACCGTGTCCCATCATTTTTTCTTGTATTTACATCCGCCTGCTTCAAGAGTGATGAATAACATTGTTTTTCTTTCCCTTTCCCTAATTGGAAACATAGATAGATTTAGATAGCGTTTAAATTGAGTTATGTAATGTTCCTTTGATCTCAACTGTTACCATTTGTGGCACCATTGATCCTTATCTTTTTACAACATTAATATTCCAGTATTCATCCAAGGACAATTAATTTGGCTAGCTGTATTTTTTAAGGGTCGGCATAGAGCGCCGTTCAACGGCATTTTTAATTATATCTAGAAATTTCATGTACTCGGTGTCAACGTGTTTATCACATGCCGTAATGAAATATGTTCGTTCTAATATTCCACGCAGCCGGACGTAGTCTATCGTACTCAGCATTTTACTCTGTACCGAATGCAGTGTTTTTCAATAGCAAAAATAATGGATGAATGGTCTGCAATCAACTCACCTCAAGGACCAGCCTGCGCACCTTATGTAATATGACACATGATGTGATCTACTGTGTAGTTGAGGTATTGGGGCGCGAGTTGCTTCTGTTTAAAAGTTTTCTCCGAAATTATTCATGCAGTTTTGAAAGCTTACACTTCTACACCACGCTGCAACGGATCCGTGCGCCGACAACGGCGCGCGCAGGGGCGCCTTACATTTTACTAACAGTAACGCTACTACGCTCAGTCGGCCATAGCGGTAACGCCAAATACCCTTGTTCATCGATATCTGCGTCACTGAACAACGTAAGTCTTCCTTTTGATCTCAATAGTAGGCCCTGCCCAAACGGACAAGGCCTCTCAAAAATTGGCCTATAGGCTCATTGGAGTGTCCCTCCCCACGGTAATCTTTAGTAAAAGGCGAAAGATTAATACGTGGATTTGAGGAGACCTGAGCGATGAAATTACCTATGCTTACCTTGGCTGGTCTCCAAAATGGGGTCGCTTACTTGGCCAAGCGAACGTTCAAGCTTTTCTCAAATTTGCATGCTTAAAACTCAACTCTCCTTATTCTTTAGCAAGTATATAGCTGACTGGGCTTTTCTACGTGTACTTCTTAATAGAGAAATATTACATATTGCCATATTCACGTTTAAAATCTAATAACATATTAAAAATAGCCCGGATTGCTTGCACTGCACGCCTGCCATTTTTCATGCGCAGCAGTCGCCATCTGGTGTTGAACATCGAAGTTTTAAACGCGTGTGGAGGACTTCTTTTTTAACCGAATACTTTTATTATTAGTTCTAAAAGACAATACACACGCAGTTGGTCCCACCCATAGCCTCCAAGGCTAGTGATGGGTCCGCAAACTAAACAAATACAATAATATTAGCAGACTTTTTGATGAATGGGCTCAATCACAACACACTTCAGTAAAACGCAAGAAAATTGGCAAGCTTAAGTATATAACTTTGTGGTATATTCGACCGAAGCAGAAAGTCCAAGGAATGTCCAACGCACCGACAGGGCATCGAAAATAAAAACGAGCTGTTTCTTGTTTTGTAAATTCATTTACACGCTTCTCCATTCCAACATATTTCCATAGAAATCAGGAAAAGATGTTTTAACGATGCGAATCATTCATTTCTTTCCATTACTTCGTTTGGAACTTCATTACACACGTAGGCTCCTTTATATTGTCCAGGTCTATGGATGTAGGTATTATGAGAAGGCGGGAAAGTAAATAGACTGTTTGTAGCGGCTCTTGTTTGTTTCATTGATAATCTGAATATAGTAAGGGACAGCTCGTTATTGGACCTTATTTATTGTATTTCCTACTTCAGCTATCTTGAATTTATATGAAATATGTACGGGTGACATGCATGGCTGCTCAAAAAGTAGCATACTGGCGTGAGTACTTCTTGAATAATTTATTATACGAAAAACACGTTACTGAAGGCGACAAACATGGTCTAAATATGTTTTGTATGTCCTGCCAGTCGTTTGCAGGCAATGGCATAAATCGCCGAGCACAAGTGAGAAATACAGAACGCGTGAAATCAAAAGTCCAAAGCACTCTCTAGCCCTTAGTAATACATGGCAGCCATGACTTAATTTGGAGCAGACATTAATAATTTGCTGTTTCCAGTGCATATCAGACTGAAACACAGCACCAAGATATTGCTTGCATTGCGACACGCTGAGCTCATTCTTGTTGTTAATAGTTGATGCAACGTGGTCATATATTTATGTTATTCGCGAGTGAAACACGGTGTACTTTATTTTCTGGTTATAGTCAGCTTATTACTTATGTACCATTGTGATACTTCGCTAAGTTCTTAATTTTACATTTCAGTTCCTCCAAGTTATCGCCTGTGGAAAGTAATCCAGTGTCATCGGCATGCATAATAGATTCAGAATCCTTCAGACCTGACGGAAGATCGTTATTATAAAAAAAAAAAAAAAACAGAGGCTCAGCACGGAACCTTGCAGAACACAGAAAATAGTGCTCTTTGGTAGAGAGGTTAGATTGTTTACAGCAACATATTGTTTCCTATTTGAAAAATAACTTTTAATTAGATTAGAAATATTTCTTTTCAGACCCTAAGCTTCCGATTTCTGTTGCTGTATTGTCTGATCTACCGTATCGAAAGCTTTGGATACATCTAAGTAAACTACTATGGCAAGTTTGTTACCATTCAGTGCAGTATTTATGATTTGTGTACGAACAATAACTGCGGAAAACGTAGATGTTTAGGGCCTGAAGCCATGCTGATTAGCACAGATGATGTCATATTAGCCTTTAAAAATTTTGTATACGCTTTCAAAGTACCTTTACAAAAACTGTATTGATTGCATTTAGCAGCGATATCGGCCCGCACTTTTCTATGTCGGATCGTTCACCGCTTTTAAAGATAGGTATGACCTCCTTCACCTGCAGTCCGACAGGATACACTCCATTTCCCAACGTATGGTTTAAGATATGCAGTAGATGGATTCCCAGTATATCGAAGTTGTTTTTTATCAGCCTAACAGGTAATGCTTCTGCCGCCTTAGCGACTGAAAGGTTGCTTACTGTTGTAACTAATTCTTGAATTTGTATGTGAGGCAATGCAAAAGTGTTGTTGTCACGCTCTTACATTTTCCCTTAAGGAACGTCAGCATGTACCTTAGGCCCTACGGAGGCAAAATAGGCACAATATGATTCAGCTGTACCTTCGTCAACAGTTTCAGGGAAAGTAGAGATGTTGGATCCTAAGCCGATTGCGTAATTTACCGTGTCCCATCATTTTTTCTTGTATTTACATCCGCCTGCTTCAAGAGTGATGAATAACATTGTTTTTCTTTCCCTTTCCCTAATTGGAAACATAGATAGATTTAGATAGCGTTTAAATTGAGTTATGTAATGTTCCTTTGATCTCAACTGTTACCATTTGTGGTACCATTGATCCTTATCTTTTTACAACATTAATATTCCAGTATTCATCCAAGGACAATTAATTTGGCTAGCTGTATTTTTTAAGGGTCGGCATAGAGCGCCGTTCAACGGCATTTTTAATTATATCTAGAAATTTCATGTACTCGGTGTCAACGTGTTTATCACATGCCGTAATGAAATATGTTCGTTCTAATATTCCACGCAGCCGGACGTAGTCTATCGTACTCAGCATTTTACTCTGTACCGAATGCAGTGTTTTTCAATAGCAAAAATAATGGATGAATGGTCTGCAATCAACTCACCTCAAGGACCAGCCTGCGCACCTTATGTAATATGACACATGATGTGATCTACTGTGTAGTTGAGGTATTTGGGCGCGAGTTGCTTCTGTTTAAAAGTTTTCTCCGAAATTATTCATGCAGTTTTGAAAGCTTACACTTCTACACCACGCTGCAACGGATCTGTGCGCCGACAACGGCGCGCGCAGGGGCGCCTTACATTTTACTAACAGTAACGCTACTACGCTCAGTCGGCCATAGCGGTAACGCCAAATACCCTTGTTCATCGATATCTGCGTCACTGAACAACGTAAGTCTTCCTTTTGATCTCAATAGTAGGCCCTGCCCAAACGGACAAGGCCTCTCAAAAATTGGCCTATAGGCTCATTGGAGTGTCCCTCCCCACGGTAATCTTTAGTAAAAGGCGAAAGATTAATACGTGGATTTGAGGAGAGACCTGAGCGATGAAATTACCTATGCTTACCTTGGCTGGTCTCCAAAATGGGGTCGCTTACTTGGCCAAGCGAACGTTCAAGCTTTTCTCAAATTTGCATGCTTAAAACTCAACTCTCCTTATTCTTTAGCAAGTATATAGCTGACTGGGCTTTTCTACGTGTACTTCTTAATAGAGAAATATTACATATTGCCATATTCACGTTTAAAATCTAATAACATATTAAAAATAGCCCGGATTGCTTGCACTGCACGCCTGCCATTTTTCATGCGCAGCAGTCGCCATCTGGTGTTGAACATCGAAGTTTTAAACGCGTGTGGAGGACTTCTTTTTTAACCGAATACTTTTATTATTAGTTCTAAAAGACAATACACACGCAGTTGGTCCCACCCATAGCCTCCAAGGCTAGTGATGGGTCCGCAAACTAAACAAATACAATAATATTAGCAGACTTTTTGATGAATGGGCTCAATCACAACACACTTCAGTAAAACGCAAGAAAATTGGCAAGCTTAAGTATATAACTTTGTGGTATATTCGACCGAAGCAGAAAGTCCAAGGAATGTCCAACGCACCGACAGGGCATCGAAAATAAAAACGAGCTGTTTCTTGTTTTGTAAATTCATTTACACGCTTCTCCATTCCAACATATTTCCATAGAAATCAGGAAAAGATGTTTTAACGATGCGAATCATTCATTTCTTTCCATTACTTCGTTTGGAACTTCATTACACACGTAGGCTCCTTTATATTGTCCAGGTCTATGGATGTAGGTATTATGAGAAGGCGGGAAAGTAAATAGACTGTTTGTAGCGGCTCTTGTTTGTTTCATTGATAATCTGAATATAGTAAGGGACAGCTCGTTATTGGACCTTATTTATTGTATTTCCTACTTCAGCTATCTTGAATTTATATGAAATATGTACGGGTGACATGCATGGCTGCTCAAAAAGTAGCATACTGGCGTGAGTACTTCTTGAATAATTTATTATACGAAAAACACGTTACTGAAGGCGACAAACATGGTCTAAATATGTTTTGTATGTCCTGCCAGTCGTTTGCAGGCAATGGCATAAATCGCCGAGCACAAGTGAGAAATACAGAACGCGTGAAATCAAAAGTCCAAAGCACTCTCTAGCCCTTAGTAATACATGGCAGCCATGACTTAATTTGGAGCAGACATTAATAATTTGCTGTTTCCAGTGCATATCAGACTGAAACACAGCACCAAGATATTGCTTGCATTGCGACACGCTGAGCTCATTCTTGTTGTTAATAGTTGATGCAACGTGGTCATATATTTATGTTATTCGCGAGTGAAACACGGTGTACTTTATTTTCTGGTTATAGTCAGCTTATTACTTATGTACCATTGTGATACTTCGCTAAGTTCTTAATTTTACATTTCAGTTCCTCCAAGTTATCGCCTGTGGAAAGTAATCCAGTGTCATCGGCATGCATAATAGATTCAGAATCCTTCAGACCTGACGGAAGATCGTTATTATAAAAAAAAAAAAAAAACAGAGGCTCAGCACGGAACCTTGCAGAACACAGAAAATAGTGCTCTTTGGTAGAGAGGTTAGATTGTTTACAGCAACATATTGTTTCCTATTTGAAAAATAACTTTTAATTAGATTAGAAATATTTCTTTTCAGACCCTAAGCTTCCGATTTCTGTTGCTGTATTGTCTGATCTACCGTATCGAAAGCTTTGGATACATCTAAGTAAACTACTATGGCAAGTTTGTTACCATTCAGTGCAGTATTTATGATTTGTGTACGAACAATAACTGCGGAAAACGTAGATGTTTAGGGCCTGAAGCCATGCTGATTAGCACAGATGATGTCATATTAGCCTTTAAAAATTTTGTATACGCTTTCAAAGTACCTTTACAAAAACTGTATTGATTGCATTTAGCAGCGATATCGGCCCGCACTTTTCTATGTCGGATCGTTCACCGCTTTTAAAGATAGGTATGACCTCCTTCACCTGCAGTCCGACAGGATACACTCCATTTCCCAACGTATGGTTTAAGATATGCAGTAGATGGATTCCCAGTATATCGAAGTTGTTTTTTATCAGCCTAACAGGTAATGCTTCTGCCGCCTTAGCGACTGAAAGGTTGCTTACTGTTGTAACTAATTCTTGAATTTGTATGTGAGGCAATGCAAAAGTGTTGTTGTCACGCTCTTACATTTTCCCTTAAGGAACGTCAGCATGTACCTTAGGCCCTACGGAGGCAAAATAGGCACAATATGATTCAGCTGTACCTTCGTCAACAGTTTCAGGGAAAGTAGAGATGTTGGATCCTAAGCCGATTGCGTAATTTACCGTGTCCCATCATTTTTTCTTGTATTTACATCCGCCTGCTTCAAGAGTGATGAATAACATTGTTTTTCTTTCCCTTTCCCTAATTGGAAACATAGATAGATTTAGATAGCGTTTAAATTGAGTTATGTAATGTTCCTTTGATCTCAACTGTTACCATTTGTGGTACCATTGATCCTTATCTTTTTACAACATTAATATTCCAGTATTCATCCAAGGACAATTAATTTGGCTAGCTGTATTTTTTAAGGGTCGGCATAGAGCGCCGTTCAACGGCATTTTTAATTATATCTAGAAATTTCATGTACTCGGTGTCAACGTGTTTATCACATGCCGTAATGAAATATGTTCGTTCTAATATTCCACGCAGCCGGACGTAGTCTATCGTACTCAGCATTTTACTCTGTACCGAATGCAGTGTTTTTCAATAGCAAAAATAATGGATGAATGGTCTGCAATCAACTCACCTCAAGGACCAGCCTGCGCACCTTATGTAATATGACACATGATGTGATCTACTGTGTAGTTGAGGTATTTGGGCGCGAGTTGCTTCTGTTTAAAAGTTTTCTCCGAAATTATTCATGCAGTTTTGAAAGCTTACACTTCTACACCACGCTGCAACGGATCTGTGCGCCGACAACGGCGCGCGCAGGGGCGCCTTACATTTTACTAACAGTAACGCTACTACGCTCAGTCGGCCATAGCGGTAACGCCAAATACCCTTGTTCATCGATATCTGCGTCACTGAACAACGTAAGTCTTCCTTTTGATCTCAATAGTAGGCCCTGCCCAAACGGACAAGGCCTCTCAAAAATTGGCCTATAGGCTCATTGGAGTGTCCCTCCCCACGGTAATCTTTAGTAAAAGGCGAAAGATTAATACGTGGATTTGAGGAGAGACCTGAGCGATGAAATTACCTATGCTTACCTTGGCTGGTCTCCAAAATGGGGTCGCTTACTTGGCCAAGCGAACGTTCAAGCTTTTCTCAAATTTGCATGCTTAAAACTCAACTCTCCTTATTCTTTAGCAAGTATATAGCTGACTGGGCTTTTCTACGTGTACTTCTTAATAGAGAAATATTACATATTGCCATATTCACGTTTAAAATCTAATAACATATTAAAAATAGCCCGGATTGCTTGCACTGCACGCCTGCCATTTTTCATGCGCAGCAGTCGCCATCTGGTGTTGAACATCGAAGTTTTAAACGCGTGTGGAGGACTTCTTTTTTAACCGAATACTTTTATTATTAGTTCTAAAAGACAATACACACGCAGTTGGTCCCACCCATAGCCTCCAAGGCTAGTGATGGGTCCGCAAACTAAACAAATACAATAATATTAGCAGACTTTTTGATGAATGGGCTCAATCACAACACACTTCAGTAAAACGCAAGAAAATTGGCAAGCTTAAGTATATAACTTTGTGGTATATTCGACCGAAGCAGAAAGTCCAAGGAATGTCCAACGCACCGACAGGGCATCGAAAATAAAAACGAGCTGTTTCTTGTTTTGTAAATTCATTTACACGCTTCTCCATTCCAACATATTTCCATAGAAATCAGGAAAAGATGTTTTAACGATGCGAATCATTCATTTCTTTCCATTACTTCGTTTGGAACTTCATTACACACGTAGGCTCCTTTATATTGTCCAGGTCTATGGATGTAGGTATTATGAGAAGGCGGGAAAGTAAATAGACTGTTTGTAGCGGCTCTTGTTTGTTTCATTGATAATCTGAATATAGTAAGGGACAGCTCGTTATTGGACCTTATTTATTGTATTTCCTACTTCAGCTATCTTGAATTTATATGAAATATGTACGGGTGACATGCATGGCTGCTCAAAAAGTAGCATACTGGCGTGAGTACTTCTTGAATAATTTATTATACGAAAAACACGTTACTGAAGGCGACAAACATGGTCTAAATATGTTTTGTATGTCCTGCCAGTCGTTTGCAGGCAATGGCATAAATCGCCGAGCACAAGTGAGAAATACAGAACGCGTGAAATCAAAAGTCCAAAGCACTCTCTAGCCCTTAGTAATACATGGCAGCCATGACTTAATTTGGAGCAGACATTAATAATTTGCTGTTTCCAGTGCATATCAGACTGAAACACAGCACCAAGATATTGCTTGCATTGCGACACGCTGAGCTCATTCTTGTTGTTAATAGTTGATGCAACGTGGTCATATATTTATGTTATTCGCGAGTGAAACACGGTGTACTTTATTTTCTGGTTATAGTCAGCTTATTACTTATGTACCATTGTGATACTTCGCTAAGTTCTTAATTTTACATTTCAGTTCCTCCAAGTTATCGCCTGTGGAAAGTAATCCAGTGTCATCGGCATGCATAATAGATTCAGAATCCTTCAGACCTGACGGAAGATCGTTATTATAAAAAAAAAAAAAAAACAGAGGCTCAGCACGGAACCTTGCAGAACACAGAAAATAGTGCTCTTTGGTAGAGAGGTTAGATTGTTTACAGCAACATATTGTTTCCTATTTGAAAAATAACTTTTAATTAGATTAGAAATATTTCTTTTCAGACCCTAAGCTTCCGATTTCTGTTGCTGTATTGTCTGATCTACCGTATCGAAAGCTTTGGATACATCTAAGTAAACTACTATGGCAAGTTTGTTACCATTCAGTGCAGTATTTATGATTTGTGTACGAACAATAACTGCGGAAAACGTAGATGTTTAGGGCCTGAAGCCATGCTGATTAGCACAGATGATGTCATATTAGCCTTTAAAAATTTTGTATACGCTTTCAAAGTACCTTTACAAAAACTGTATTGATTGCATTTAGCAGCGATATCGGCCCGCACTTTTCTATGTCGGATCGTTCACCGCTTTTAAAGATAGGTATGACCTCCTTCACCTGCAGTCCGACAGGATACACTCCATTTCCCAACGTATTGTTTAAGATATGCAGTAGATGGATTCCCAGTATATCGAAGTTGTTTTTTATCAGCCTAACAGGTAATGCTTCTGCCGCCTTAGCGACTGAAAGGTTGCTTACTGTTGTAACTAATTCTTGAATTTGTATGTGAGGCAATGCAAAAGTGTTGTTGTCACGCTCTTACATTTTCCCTTAAGGAACGTCAGCATGTACCTTAGGCCCTACGGAGGCAAAATAGGCACAATATGATTCAGCTGTACCTTCGTCAACAGTTTCAGGGAAAGTAGAGATGTTGGATCCTAAGCCGATTGCGTAATTTACCGTGTCCCATCATTTTTTCTTGTATTTACATCCGCCTGCTTCAAGAGTGATGAATAACATTGTTTTTCTTTCCCTTTCCCTAATTGGAAACATAGATAGATTTAGATAGCGTTTAAATTGAGTTATGTAATGTTCCTTTGATCTCAACTGTTACCATTTGTGGTACCATTGATCCTTATCTTTTTACAACATTAATATTCCAGTATTCATCCAAGGACAATTAATTTGGCTAGCTGTATTTTTTAAGGGTCGGCATAGAGCGCCGTTCAACGGCATTTTTAATTATATCTAGAAATTTCATGTACTCGGTGTCAACGTGTTTATCACATGCCGTAATGAAATATGTTCGTTCTAATATTCCACGCAGCCGGACGTAGTCTATCGTACTCAGCATTTTACTCTGTACCGAATGCAGTGTTTTTCAATAGCAAAAATAATGGATGAATGGTCTGCAATCAACTCACCTCAAGGACCAGCCTGCGCACCTTATGTAATATGACACATGATGTGATCTACTGTGTAGTTGAGGTATTTGGGCGCGAGTTGCTTCTGTTTAAAAGTTTTCTCCGAAATTATTCATGCAGTTTTGAAAGCTTACACTTCTACACCACGCTGCAACGGATCTGTGCGCCGACAACGGCGCGCGCAGGGGCGCCTTACATTTTACTAACAGTAACGCTACTACGCTCAGTCGGCCATAGCGGTAACGCCAAATACCCTTGTTCATCGATATCTGCGTCACTGAACAACGTAAGTCTTCCTTTTGATCTCAATAGTAGGCCCTGCCCAAACGGACAAGGCCTCTCAAAAATTGGCCTATAGGCTCATTGGAGTGTCCCTCCCCACGGTAATCTTTAGTAAAAGGCGAAAGATTAATACGTGGATTTGAGGAGAGACCTGAGCGATGAAATTACCTATGCTTACCTTGGCTGGTCTCCAAAATGGGGTCGCTTACTTGGCCAAGCGAACGTTCAAGCTTTTCTCAAATTTGCATGCTTAAAACTCAACTCTCCTTATTCTTTAGCAAGTATATAGCTGACTGGGCTTTTCTACGTGTACTTCTTAATAGAGAAATATTACATATTGCCATATTCACGTTTAAAATCTAATAACATATTAAAAATAGCCCGGATTGCTTGCACTGCACGCCTGCCATTTTTCATGCGCAGCAGTCGCCATCTGGTGTTGAACATCGAAGTTTTAAACGCGTGTGGAGGACTTCTTTTTTAACCGAATACTTTTATTATTAGTTCTAAAAGACAATACACACGCAGTTGGTCCCACCCATAGCCTCCAAGGCTAGTGATGGGTCCGCAAACTAAACAAATACAATAATATTAGCAGACTTTTTGATGAATGGGCTCAATCACAACACACTTCAGTAAAACGCAAGAAAATTGGCAAGCTTAAGTATATAACTTTGTGGTATATTCGACCGAAGCAGAAAGTCCAAGGAATGTCCAACGCACCGACAGGGCATCGAAAATAAAAACGAGCTGTTTCTTGTTTTGTAAATTCATTTACACGCTTCTCCATTCCAACATATTTCCATAGAAATCAGGAAAAGATGTTTTAACGATGCGAATCATTCATTTCTTTCCATTACTTCGTTTGGAACTTCATTACACACGTAGGCTCCTTTATATTGTCCAGGTCTATGGATGTAGGTATTATGAGAAGGCGGGAAAGTAAATAGACTGTTTGTAGCGGCTCTTGTTTGTTTCATTGATAATCTGAATATAGTAAGGGACAGCTCGTTATTGGACCTTATTTATTGTATTTCCTACTTCAGCTATCTTGAATTTATATGAAATATGTACGGGTGACATGCATGGCTGCTCAAAAAGTAGCATACTGGCGTGAGTACTTCTTGAATAATTTATTATACGAAAAACACGTTACTGAAGGCGACAAACATGGTCTAAATATGTTTTGTATGTCCTGCCAGTCGTTTGCAGGCAATGGCATAAATCGCCGAGCACAAGTGAGAAATACAGAACGCGTGAAATCAAAAGTCCAAAGCACTCTCTAGCCCTTAGTAATACATGGCAGCCATGACTTAATTTGGAGCAGACATTAATAATTTGCTGTTTCCAGTGCATATCAGACTGAAACACAGCACCAAGATATTGCTTGCATTGCGACACGCTGAGCTCATTCTTGTTGTTAATAGTTGATGCAACGTGGTCATATATTTATGTTATTCGCGAGTGAAACACGGTGTACTTTATTTTCTGGTTATAGTCAGCTTATTACTTATGTACCATTGTGATACTTCGCTAAGTTCTTAATTTTACATTTCAGTTCCTCCAAGTTATCGCCTGTGGAAAGTAATCCAGTGTCATCGGCATGCATAATAGATTCAGAATCCTTCAGACCTGACGGAAGATCGTTATTATAAAAAAAAAAAAAAAACAGAGGCTCAGCACGGAACCTTGCAGAACACAGAAAATAGTGCTCTTTGGTAGAGAGGTTAGATTGTTTACAGCAACATATTGTTTCCTATTTGAAAAATAACTTTTAATTAGATTAGAAATATTTCTTTTCAGACCCTAAGCTTCCGATTTCTGTTGCTGTATTGTCTGATCTACCGTATCGAAAGCTTTGGATACATCTAAGTAAACTACTATGGCAAGTTTGTTACCATTCAGTGCAGTATTTATGATTTGTGTACGAACAATAACTGCGGAAAACGTAGATGTTTAGGGCCTGAAGCCATGCTGATTAGCACAGATGATGTCATATTAGCCTTTAAAAATTTTGTATACGCTTTCAAAGTACCTTTACAAAAACTGTATTGATTGCATTTAGCAGCGATATCGGCCCGCACTTTTCTATGTCGGATCGTTCACCGCTTTTAAAGATAGGTATGACCTCCTTCACCTGCAGTCCGACAGGATACACTCCATTTCCCAACGTATTGTTTAAGATATGCAGTAGATGGATTCCCAGTATATCGAAGTTGTTTTTTATCAGCCTAACAGGTAATGCTTCTGCCGCCTTAGCGACTGAAAGGTTGCTTACTGTTGTAACTAATTCTTGAATTTGTATGTGAGGCAATGCAAAAGTGTTGTTGTCACGCTCTTACATTTTCCCTTAAGGAACGTCAGCATGTACCTTAGGCCCTACGGAGGCAAAATAGGCACAATATGATTCAGCTGTACCTTCGTCAACAGTTTCAGGGAAAGTAGAGATGTTGGATCCTAAGCCGATTGCGTAATTTACCGTGTCCCATCATTTTTTCTTGTATTTACATCCGCCTGCTTCAAGAGTGATGAATAACATTGTTTTTCTTTCCCTTTCCCTAATTGGAAACATAGATAGATTTAGATAGCGTTTAAATTGAGTTATGTAATGTTCCTTTGATCTCAACTGTTACCATTTGTGGTACCATTGATCCTTATCTTTTTACAACATTAATATTCCAGTATTCATCCAAGGACAATTAATTTGGCTAGCTGTATTTTTTAAGGGTCGGCATAGAGCGCCGTTCAACGGCATTTTTAATTATATCTAGAAATTTCATGTACTCGGTGTCAACGTGTTTATCACATGCCGTAATGAAATATGTTCGTTCTAATATTCCACGCAGCCGGACGTAGTCTATCGTACTCAGCATTTTACTCTGTACCGAATGCAGTGTTTTTCAATAGCAAAAATAATGGATGAATGGTCTGCAATCAACTCACCTCAAGGACCAGCCTGCGCACCTTATGTAATATGACACATGATGTGATCTACTGTGTAGTTGAGGTATTTGGGCGCGAGTTGCTTCTGTTTAAAAGTTTTCTCCGAAATTATTCATGCAGTTTTGAAAGCTTACACTTCTACACCACGCTGCAACGGATCTGTGCGCCGACAACGGCGCGCGCAGGGGCGCCTTACATTTTACTAACAGTAACGCTACTACGCTCAGTCGGCCATAGCGGTAACGCCAAATACCCTTGTTCATCGATATCTGCGTCACTGAACAACGTAAGTCTTCCTTTTGATCTCAATAGTAGGCCCTGCCCAAACGGACAAGGCCTCTCAAAAATTGGCCTATAGGCTCATTGGAGTGTCCCTCCCCACGGTAATCTTTAGTAAAAGGCGAAAGATTAATACGTGGATTTGAGGAGAGACCTGAGCGATGAAATTACCTATGCTTACCTTGGCTGGTCTCCAAAATGGGGTCGCTTACTTGGCCAAGCGAACGTTCAAGCTTTTCTCAAATTTGCATGCTTAAAACTCAACTCTCCTTATTCTTTAGCAAGTATATAGCTGACTGGGCTTTTCTACGTGTACTTCTTAATAGAGAAATATTACATATTGCCATATTCACGTTTAAAATCTAATAACATATTAAAAATAGCCCGGATTGCTTGCACTGCACGCCTGCCATTTTTCATGCGCAGCAGTCGCCATCTGGTGTTGAACATCGAAGTTTTAAACGCGTGTGGAGGACTTCTTTTTTAACCGAATACTTTTATTATTAGTTCTAAAAGACAATACACACGCAGTTGGTCCCACCCATAGCCTCCAAGGCTAGTGATGGGTCCGCAAACTAAACAAATACAATAATATTAGCAGACTTTTTGATGAATGGGCTCAATCACAACACACTTCAGTAAAACGCAAGAAAATTGGCAAGCTTAAGTATATAACTTTGTGGTATATTCGACCGAAGCAGAAAGTCCAAGGAATGTCCAACGCACCGACAGGGCATCGAAAATAAAAACGAGCTGTTTCTTGTTTTGTAAATTCATTTACACGCTTCTCCATTCCAACATATTTCCATAGAAATCAGGAAAAGATGTTTTAACGATGCGAATCATTCATTTCTTTCCATTACTTCGTTTGGAACTTCATTACACACGTAGGCTCCTTTATATTGTCCAGGTCTATGGATGTAGGTATTATGAGAAGGCGGGAAAGTAAATAGACTGTTTGTAGCGGCTCTTGTTTGTTTCATTGATAATCTGAATATAGTAAGGGACAGCTCGTTATTGGACCTTATTTATTGTATTTCCTACTTCAGCTATCTTGAATTTATATGAAATATGTACGGGTGACATGCATGGCTGCTCAAAAAGTAGCATACTGGCGTGAGTACTTCTTGAATAATTTATTATACGAAAAACACGTTACTGAAGGCGACAAACATGGTCTAAATATGTTTTGTATGTCCTGCCAGTCGTTTGCAGGCAATGGCATAAATCGCCGAGCACAAGTGAGAAATACAGAACGCGTGAAATCAAAAGTCCAAAGCACTCTCTAGCCCTTAGTAATACATGGCAGCCATGACTTAATTTGGAGCAGACATTAATAATTTGCTGTTTCCAGTGCATATCAGACTGAAACACAGCACCAAGATATTGCTTGCATTGCGACACGCTGAGCTCATTCTTGTTGTTAATAGTTGATGCAACGTGGTCATATATTTATGTTATTCGCGAGTGAAACACGGTGTACTTTATTTTCTGGTTATAGTCAGCTTATTACTTATGTACCATTGTGATACTTCGCTAAGTTCTTAATTTTACATTTCAGTTCCTCCAAGTTATCGCCTGTGGAAAGTAATCCAGTGTCATCGGCATGCATAATAGATTCAGAATCCTTCAGACCTGACGGAAGATCGTTATTATAAAAAAAAAAAAAAACAGAGGCTCAGCACGGAACCTTGCAGAACACAGAAAATAGTGCTCTTTGGTAGAGAGGTTAGATTGTTTACAGCAACATATTGTTTCCTATTTGAAAAATAACTTTTAATTAGATTAGAAATATTTCTTTTCAGACCCTAAGCTTCCGATTTCTGTTGCTGTATTGTCTGATCTACCGTATCGAAAGCTTTGGATACATCTAAGTAAACTACTATGGCAAGTTTGTTACCATTCAGTGCAGTATTTATGATTTGTGTACGAACAATAACTGCGGAAAACGTAGATGTTTAGGGCCTGAAGCCATGCTGATTAGCACAGATGATGTCATATTAGCCTTTAAAAATTTTGTATACGCTTTCAAAGTACCTTTACAAAAACTGTATTGATTGCATTTAGCAGCGATATCGGCCCGCACTTTTCTATGTCGGATCGTTCACCGCTTTTAAAGATAGGTATGACCTCCTTCACCTGCAGTCCGACAGGATACACTCCATTTCCCAACGTATGGTTTAAGATATGCAGTAGATGGATTCCCAGTATATCGAAGTTGTTTTTTATCAGCCTAACAGGTAATGCTTCTGCCGCCTTAGCGACTGAAAGGTTGCTTACTGTTGTAACTAATTCTTGAATTTGTATGTGAGGCAATGCAAAAGTGTTGTTGTCACGCTCTTACATTTTCCCTTAAGGAACGTCAGCATGTACCTTAGGCCCTACGGAGGCAAAATAGGCACAATATGATTCAGCTGTACCTTCGTCAACAGTTTCAGGGAAAGTAGAGATGTTGGATCCTAAGCCGATTGCGTAATTTACCGTGTCCCATCATTTTTTCTTGTATTTACATCCGCCTGCTTCAAGAGTGATGAATAACATTGTTTTTCTTTCCCTTTCCCTAATTGGAAACATAGATAGATTTAGATAGCGTTTAAATTGAGTTATGTAATGTTCCTTTGATCTCAACTGTTACCATTTGTGGTACCATTGATCCTTATCTTTTTACAACATTAATATTCCAGTATTCATCCAAGGACAATTAATTTGGCTAGCTGTATTTTTTAAGGGTCGGCATAGAGCGCCGTTCAACGGCATTTTTAATTATATCTAGAAATTTCATGTACTCGGTGTCAACGTGTTTATCACATGCCGTAATGAAATATGTTCGTTCTAATATTCCACGCAGCCGGACGTAGTCTATCGTACTCAGCATTTTACTCTGTACCGAATGCAGTGTTTTTCAATAGCAAAAATAATGGATGAATGGTCTGCAATCAACTCACCTCAAGGACCAGCCTGCGCACCTTATGTAATATGACACATGATGTGATCTACTGTGTAGTTGAGGTATTTGGGCGCGAGTTGCTTCTGTTTAAAAGTTTTCTCCGAAATTATTCATGCAGTTTTGAAAGCTTACACTTCTACACCACGCTGCAACGGATCTGTGCGCCGACAACGGCGCGCGCAGGGGCGCCTTACATTTTACTAACAGTAACGCTACTACGCTCAGTCGGCCATAGCGGTAACGCCAAATACCCTTGTTCATCGATATCTGCGTCACTGAACAACGTAAGTCTTCCTTTTGATCTCAATAGTAGGCCCTGCCCAAACGGACAAGGCCTCTCAAAAATTGGCCTATAGGCTCATTGGAGTGTCCCTCCCCACGGTAATCTTTAGTAAAAGGCGAAAGATTAATACGTGGATTTGAGGAGAGACCTGAGCGATGAAATTACCTATGCTTACCTTGGCTGGTCTCCAAAATGGGGTCGCTTACTTGGCCAAGCGAACGTTCAAGCTTTTCTCAAATTTGCATGCTTAAAACTCAACTCTCCTTATTCTTTAGCAAGTATATAGCTGACTGGGCTTTTCTACGTGTACTTCTTAATAGAGAAATATTACATATTGCCATATTCACGTTTAAAATCTAATAACATATTAAAAATAGCCCGGATTGCTTGCACTGCACGCCTGCCATTTTTCATGCGCAGCAGTCGCCATCTGGTGTTGAACATCGAAGTTTTAAACGCGTGTGGTGGACTTCTTTTTTAACCGAATACTTTTATTATTAGTTCTAAAAGACAATACACACGCAGTTGGTCCCACCCATAGCCTCCAAGGCTAGTGATGGGTCCGCAAACTAAACAAATACAATAATATTAGCAGACTTTTTGATGAATGGGCTCAATCACAACACACTTCAGTAAAACGCAAGAAAATTGGCAAGCTTAAGTATATAACTTTGTGGTATATTCGACCGAAGCAGAAAGTCCAAGGAATGTCCAACGCACCGACAGGGCATCGAAAATAAAAACGAGCTGTTTCTTGTTTTGTAAATTCATTTACACGCTTCTCCATTCCAACATATTTCCATAGAAATCAGGAAAAGATGTTTTAACGATGCGAATCATTCATTTCTTTCCATTACTTCGTTTGGAACTTCATTACACACGTAGGCTCCTTTATATTGTCCAGGTCTATGGATGTAGGTATTATGAGAAGGCGGGAAAGTAAATAGACTGTTTGTTGCGGCTCTTGTTTGTTTCATTGATAATCTGAATATAGTAAGGGACAGCTCGTTATTGGACCTTATTTATTGTATTTCCTACTTCAGCTATCTTGAATTTATATGAAATATGTACGGGTGACATGCATGGCTGCTCAAAAAGTAGCATACTGGCGTGAGTACTTCTTGAATAATTTATTATACGAAAAACACGTTACTGAAGGCGACAAACATGGTCTAAATATGTTTTGTATGTCCTGCCAGTCGTTTGCAGGCAATGGCATAAATCGCCGAGCACAAGTGAGAAATACAGAACGCGTGAAATCAAAAGTCCAAAGCACTCTCTAGCCCTTAGTAATACATGGCAGCCATGACTTAATTTGGAGCAGACATTAATAATTTGCTGTTTCCAGTGCATATCAGACTGAAACACAGCACCAAGATATTGCTTGCATTGCGACACGCTGAGCTCATTCTTGTTGTTAATAGTTGATGCAACGTGGTCATATATTTATGTTATTCGCGAGTGAAACACGGTGTACTTTATTTTCTGGTTATAGTCAGCTTATTACTTATGTACCATTGTGATACTTCGCTAAGTTCTTAATTTTACATTTCAGTTCCTCCAAGTTATCGCCTGTGGAAAGTAATCCAGTGTCATCGGCATGCATAATAGATTCAGAATCCTTCAGACCTGACGGAAGATCGTTATTATGAAAAAAAAAAAAAAAAAACAGAGGCTCAGCACGGAACCTTGCAGAACACAGAAAATAGTGCTCTGCGGTAGAGAGGTTAGATTGTTTACAGCAACGTATTGTTTCCTATTTGAAAAATAACTTTTAATTAGATTAGAAATATTTCTTTTCAGACCCTAAGCTTCCGATTTCTGTTGCTGTATTGTCTGATCTACCGTATCGAAAGCTTTGGATACATCTAAGTAAACTACTATGGCAAGTTTGTTACCATTCAGTGCAGTATTTATGATTTGTGTACGAACAATAACTGCGGAAAACGTAGATGTTTAGGGCCTGAAGCCATGCTGATTAGCACAGATGATGTCATATTAGCCTTTAAAAATTTTGTATACGCTTTCAAAGTACCTTTACAAAAACTGTATTGATTGCATTTAGCAGCGATATCGGCCCGCACTTTTCTATGTCGGATCGTTCACCGCTTTTAAAGATAGGTATCACCTCCTTCACCTGCAGTCCGACAGGATACACTCCATTTCCCAACGTATGGTTTAAGATATGCAGTAGATGGATTCCCAGTATATCGAAGTTGTTTTTTATCAGCCTAACAGGTAATGCTTCTGCCGCCTTAGCGACTGAAAGGTTGCTTACTGTTGTAACTAATTCTTGAATTTGTATGTGAGGCAATGCAAAAGTGTTGTTGTCACGCTCTTACATTTTCCCTTAAGGAACGTCAGCATGTACCTTAGGCCCTACGGAGGCAAAATAGGCACAATATGATTCAGCTGTACCTTCGTCAACAGTTTCAGGGAAAGTAGAGATGTTGGATCCTAAGCCGATTGCGTAATTTACCGTGTCCCATCATTTTTTCTTGTATTTACATCCGCCTGCTTCAAGAGTGATGAATAACATTGTTTTTCTTTCCCTTTCCCTAATTGGAAACATAGATAGATTTAGATAGCGTTTAAATTGAGTTATGTAATGTTCCTTTGATCTCAACTGTTACCATTTGTGGTACCATTGATCCTTATCTTTTTACAACATTAATATTCCAGTATTCATCCAAGGACAATTAATTTGGCTAGCTGTATTTTTTAAGGGTCGGCATAGAGCGCCGTTCAACGGCATTTTTAATTATATCTAGAAATTTCATGTA
The DNA here is from genome assembly GCF_023375885.2 of Dermacentor andersoni. NCBI lineage: Eukaryota > Metazoa > Arthropoda > Arachnida > Ixodida > Ixodidae > Dermacentor > Dermacentor andersoni. The sequence continues at coordinate 147,480,493 of NC_092816.1, forward strand.
CTCGGTGTCAACGTGTTTATCACATGCCGTAATGAAATATGTTCGTTCTAATATTCCACGCAGCCGGACGTAGTCTATCGTACTCAGCATTTTACTCTGTACCGAATGCAGTGTTTTTCAATAGCAAAAATAATGGATGAATGGTCTGCAATCAACTCACCTCAAGGACCAGCCTGCGCACCTTATGTAATATGACACATGATGTGATCTACTGTGTAGTTGAGGTATTGGGGCGCGAGTTGCTTCTGTTTAAAAGTTTTCTCCGAAATTATTCATGCAGTTTTGAAAGCTTACACTTCTACACCACGCTGCAACGGATCTGTGCGCCGACAACGGCGCGCGCAGGGGCGCCTTACATTTTACTAACAGTAACGCTACTACGCTCAGTCGGCCATAGCGGTAACGTCAAATACCCTTGTTCATCGATATCTGCGTCACTGAACAACGTAAGTCTTCCTTTTGATCTCAATAGTAGGCCCTGCCCAAACGGACAAGGCCTCTCAAAAATTGGCCTATAGGCTCATTGGAGTGTCCCTCCCCACGGTAATCTTTAGTAAAAGGCGAAAGATTAATACGTGGATTTGAGGAGAGACCTGAGCGATGAAATTACCTATGCTTACCTTGGCTGGTCTCCAAAATGGGGTCGCTTACTTGGCCAAGCGAACGTTCAAGCTTTTCTCAAATTTGCATGCTTAAAACTCAACTCTCCTTATTCTTTAGCAAGTATATAGCTGACTGGGCTTTTCTACGTGTACTTCTTAATAGAGAAATATTACATATTGCCATATTCACGTTTAAAATCTAATAACATATTAAAAATAGCCCGGATTGCTTGCACTGCACGCCTGCCATTTTTCATGCGCAGCAGTCGCCATCTGGTGTTGAACATCGAAGTTTTAAACGCGTGTGGAGGACTTCTTTTTTAACCGAATACTTTTATTATTAGTTCTAAAAGACAATACACACGCAGTTGGTCCCACCCATAGCCTCCAAGGCTAGTGATGGGTCCGCAAACTAAACAAATACAATAATATTAGCAGACTTTTTGATGAATGGGCTCAATCACAACACACTTCAGTAAAACGCAAGAAAATTGGCAAGCTTAAGTATATAACTTTGTGGTATATTCGACCGAAGCAGAAAGTCCAAGGAATGTCCAACGCACCGACAGGGCATCGAAAATAAAAACGAGCTGTTTCTTGTTTTGTAAATTCATTTACACGCTTCTCCATTCCAACATATTTCCATAGAAATCAGGAAAAGATGTTTTAACGATGCGAATCATTCATTTCTTTCCATTACTTCGTTTGGAACTTCATTACACACGTAGGCTCCTTTATATTGTCCAGGTCTATGGATGTAGGTATTATGAGAAGGCGGGAAAGTAAATAGACTGTTTGTAGCGGCTCTTGTTTGTTTCATTGATAATCTGAATATAGTAAGGGACAGCTCGTTATTGGACCTTATTTATTGTATTTCCTACTTCAGCTATCTTGAATTTATATGAAATATGTACGGGTGACATGCATGGCTGCTCAAAAAGTAGCATACTGGCGTGAGTACTTCTTGAATAATTTATTATACGAAAAACACGTTACTGAAGGCGACAAACATGGTCTAAATATGTTTTGTATGTCCTGCCAGTCGTTTGCAGGCAATGGCATAAATCGCCGAGCACAAGTGAGAAATACAGAACGCGTGAAATCAAAAGTCCAAAGCACTCTCTAGCCCTTAGTAATACATGGCAGCCATGACTTAATTTGGAGCAGACATTAATAATTTGCTGTTTCCAGTGCATATCAGACTGAAACACAGCACCAAGATATTGCTTGCATTGCGACACGCTGAGCTCATTCTTGTTGTTAATAGTTGATGCAACGTGGTCATATATTTATGTTATTCGCGAGTGAAACACGGTGTACTTTATTTTCTGGTTATAGTCAGCTTATTACTTATGTACCATTGTGATACTTCGCTAAGTTCTTAATTTTACATTTCAGTTCCTCCAAGTTATCGCCTGTGGAAAGTAATCCAGTGTCATCGGCATGCATAATAGATTCAGAATCCTTCAGACCTGACGGAAGATCGTTATTATGAAAAAAAAAAAAAAAAAAAAAACAGAGGCTCAGCACGGAACCTTGCAGAACACAGAAAATAGTGCTCTGCGGTAGAGAGGTTAGATTGTTTACAGCAAAATATTGTTTCCTATTTGAAAAATAACTTTTAATTAGATTAGAAATATTTCTTTTCAGACCCCAAGCTTCCGATTTCTGTTGCTGTATTGTCTGATCTACCGTATCGAAAGCTTTGGATACATCTAAGTAAACTACTATGGCAAGTTTGTTACCATTCAGTGCAGTATTTATGATTTGTGTACGAACAATAACTGCGGAAAACGTAGATGTTTAGGGCCTGAAGCCATGCTGATTAGCACAGATGATGTCATATTAGCCTTTAAAAATTTTGTATACGCTTTCAAAGTACCTTTACAAAAACTGTATTGATTGCATTTAGCAGCGATATCGGCCCGCACTTTTCTATGTCGGATCGTTCACCGCTTTTAAAGATAGGTATGACCTCCTTCACCTGCAGTCCGACAGGATACACTCCATTTCCCAACGTATGGTTTAAGATATGCAGTAGATGCATTCCCAGTATATCGAAGTTGTTTTTTATCAGCCTAACAGGTAATGCTTCTGCCGCCTTAGCGACTGAAAGGTTGCTTACTGTTGTAACTAATTCTTGAATTTGTATGTGAGGCAATGCAAAAGTGTTGTTGTCACGCTCTTACATTTTCCCTTAAGGAACGTCAGCATGTACCTTAGGCCCTACGGAGGCAAAATAGGCACAATATGATTCAGCTGTACCTTCGTCAACATTTTTGAAGTAGTAGCTTAGCGCAAAAAAGCACAGACACAAGGAAGACAGACAAGGACAAGCGCTACTCACAACTGTTTAATGGAAGGAAGGATAGTACATATGTATATATATCCTCTTGTCACGCATGCGCCTACCAAGCAGAAGAGAAGCCAGTACATGCACATCAAAGGCGGTTGCGCAAGAAGTTAAATTCGGCATCCAGTAATGTGATCGAAGGCTCACTCACACATCTATTTCTATTCATCTTGATAAAGAAGGCCTCAAGTGCGAGCCTGGAAGACGCGTTGCCGCTCCTGCCAAGAATAGTTGTCGCAGAAAATCGAGCGTCGCAACCACACGCGGTGACATGAGCCACCAAATGTGCGCCCTTATCCTCTTTTTTCTTTAGTTTTTGCGCATGTTCCCTTAAACGGTCATTCACACAACGCTCAGTTTGTCCAATGTAAAGCTGCCCACAAGGGTGCAAGGGAATTGCATAAACAACCCCTCTGGAGCACTCAACAAAGGGCTTCTCATGCCTCGTGCGGCAGCCCCGCCTGCTCTTACAGCAAACTCGAGAACACAGCTTCGAAAGCTTGTTGGGTGCAGAGAAAACCAGAGGAATACCATGACGGTTAGCAACCTTTTTAAGGTTGTGTGACACCTTGTGTACATAAGGAATAACCTCTGGTCTTACCTTCGGTCGTTCGACCTCTGCGCTCGCCCTTCGTGCTCCAAGCTTAACTTTTTGCAGAAGAGACTCTACTATAGCATTGACGACCGTCAAAGGGAAACCAGCTGCCAAAAGGCGTCCAACTTGGTTCGTAAAACTAGACCGCATTTGGTGTGCGCACGATTTCCGCAAAGCCGATTCCAAGCAAAGACTACCAACTGCTCGCTTCACCACTTTAGAGTGTGCGGAATCGTACGGCAGCAATTGCTTCATGGCTCGCGGTTGATAGGACCAGCAGACATGGCCAACTTCAAAAGACAGTTTTAAATCTAAGAACTGTAGGCCTGTGTCGTCAGGAAGTTCATGGGTAAATACAAGCCCTTGGCCTTGGTTGTTAAAAGCTTCTAAAATAAAAGCAAGGGATGTAAAGTCACCCTTATTGTTTAAAAGCACTAAAAAATCACCAACATACCTAAAGACTTTTAAAACCTGCCCCCCATTAAAAACCTGCTCTAAAGACCTATCAACAAAAGACAAAAAAATGTCGCACAAGATAGGAGCAACACAAGACCCAATACACACTCCCCGGCGTTGCAGATATGGCTGCTCGTTGTAAAGTATAAAAGTCACACTTAAATAAAACTCGAGCAATGTTAAAAAGCTGTCCACTGAAAGGCCCGCCGGGTGCTGGAAGTCGACCACGTCGTTGTATTCAAAACATTCCCTTAAGGAAACGAGAAGCTTGTCCTGAGGAATTGAGTAGAAAAGATCTTCTACGTCAACGGAAAAACCATACTTAATGCCGTCATTACACTTTACAAATTGCGCGACCTCCGAAGAACTTTTAACACGGAAAGGGTCATCCACTTGTAGCGTCTTAAGCTTATTCAAAAGAAAAAGGCTCACGCAATGCTGCCACGCCCCGCGCTCGCTAACGATAGTTCTGAAAGGAATATCGGGCTTGTGCGTTTTCGCGGTAAAGAACACGGTCAAACAGCTTTCTTTGCTATTCTTGATACCTTTAGCAAGGGTGGTCAAGTTCAAACTTCTGCAGAACTCGATGAAGTTCGACTTGACTCTAACTGCACTCTTACTAATGGGAACGAAATTCTTATTCACCGCTGCCTGCGCTTTTTCGTCAAACCGACCTTTTGGCAACACAACAAACCCTCCTTCCTTATCTGACTGCAACAGCATAAGCTCATTTTGCTTGAAATACTTTACGACACCTTCTAAGCTCTTTTTAGCATGAACGTCTGAAGCCCTGCTTGAACACCTTGAGATAGAGTAAAGTCCCTCCTTCAGACACTGGTCATGGTCCTCTTGGCTACACCTTGCAGAGACGTCTCGGTTAAGACCTACCAGGTCATGGGGCCGGACGGAGGGTGGAACGGCATACTTCGGACCTTTTTCCAGTAGCCTGGAAACGTCCCCGGGGAGTGAAACTTGGTCTAAAACGACCACCGGTTTTCCCTGTGCACGATTGGCGGTCGATGACCTCAGAAGGAAGCTCAGCATAGTCCTCCACCTTGTCTCCGTGATATGAGCCGCAAGTTTTCTAAACTCACGCAGCTTACTGCTTGCTAGCCAATCCGGATTACCGTAGTGGCACAACACGCGCAACCAGTCTTGCAGAAGTCGGACTTGGCGCCAGAGCTCAGACTTCAATAGTTTGCAAAGCCTCTTGAGGTGTCCCCAGGACGGCTTCACCAAACCAAACAGAGCACAAACATCTCGAGGGTATATCCCTTTCCGGACACAGAAGCCGTAAAACCTGGCCCGGCATGTGGCTTCGACGATGTGGGAAACAAGAACTTCGGTGACAGAGGATTGCAGAGGATACACAGAAAAGGAGTTGCCCAGTGTACGAGAAATGAATTCTAGAAGAGTTGACTGTTGGGCTAGTTGGTCGTCCATATTTGAAGTAGTAGCTTAGCGCAAAAAGCACAGACACAAGGAAGACAGACAAGGACAAGCGCTACTCACAACTGTTTAATGGAAGGAAGGATAGTACATATGTATATATATCCTCTTGTCACGCATGCGCCTACCAAGCAGAAGAGAAGCCAGTACATGCACATCAAAGGCGGTTGCGCAAGAAGTTAAATTCGTCATCCAGCAATGTGATCGAAGGCTCACTCACACATCTATTTCTATTCATCTTGATAAAGAAGGCCTCAAGTGCGAGCCTGGAAGACGCGTTGCCGCTCCTGCCAAGAATAGTTGTCGCAGAAAATCGAGCGTCGCAACCACACGCGGTGACATGAGCCACCAAATGTGCGCCCTTATCCTCTTTTTTCTTTAGTTTTTGCGCATGTTCCCTTAAACGGTCATTCACACAACGCTCAGTTTGTCCAATGTAAAGCTGCCCACAAGGGTGCAAGGGAATTGCATAAACAACCCCTCTGGAGCACTCATCAAAGGGCTTCTCATGCCTCGTGCGGCAGCCCCGCCTGCTCTTACAGCAAACTCGAGAACACAGCTTCGAAAGCTTGTTGGGTGCAGAGAAAACCAGAGGAATACCATGACGGTTAGCAACCTTTTTAAGGTTGTGTGACACCTTGTGTACATAAGGAATAACCTCTGGTCTTACCTTCGGTCGTTCGACCTCTGCGCTCGCCCTTCGTGCTCCAAGCTTAACTTTTTGCAGAAGAGACTCTACTATAGCATTGACGACCGTCAAAGGGAAACCAGCTGCCAAAAGGCGTCCAACTTGGTTCGTAAAACTAGACCGCATTTGGTGTGCGCACGATTTCCGCAAAGCCGATTCCAAGCAAAGACTACCAACTGCTCGCTTCACCACTTTAGAGTGTGCGGAATCGTACGGCAGCAATTGCTTCATGGCTCGCGGTTGATAGGACCAGCAGACATGGCCAACTTCAAAAGACAGTTTTAAATCTAAGAACTGTAGGCCTGTGTCGTCAGGAAGTTCATGGGTAAATACAAGCCCTTGGCCTTGGTTGTTAAAAGCTTCTAAAATAAAAGCAAGGGATGTAAAGTCACCCTTATTGTTTAAAAGCACTAAAAAATCATCAACATACCTAAAGACTTTTAAAACCTGCCCGCCATTAAAAACCTGCTCTAAAGACCTATCAACAAAAGACAAAAAAATGTCGCACAAAATAGGAGCAACACAAGACCCAATACACACTCCCCGGCGTTGCAGATATGGCTGCTCGTAGTAAAGTATAAAAGTCACACTTAAATAAAACTCGAGCAATGTTAAAAAGCTGTCCACTGAAAGGCCCGCCGAGTTCTGGAAGTCGACCACGTCGTTGTATTCAAAACATTCCCTTAAGGAAACGAGAAGCTTGTCCTGAGGAATTGAGTAGAAAAGATCTTCTACGTCAACGGAAAAACCATACTTAATGCCGTCATTACACTTTACAAATTGCGCGACCTCCGAAGAACTTTTAACACGGAAAGGGTCATCCACTTGTAGCGTCTTAAGCTTATTCAAAAGAAAAAGGCTCACGCAATGCTGCCACGGCTTCTGTGTCCGGAAAGGGATATACCCTCGAGATGTTTGTGCTCTGTTTGGTTTGGTGAAGCCGTCCTGGGGACACCTCAAGAGGCTTTGCAAACTATTGAAGTCTGAGCTCTGGCGCCAAGTCCGACTTCTGCAAGACTGGTTGCGCGTGTTGTGCCACTACGGTAATCCGGATTGGCTAGCAAGCAGTAAGCTGCGTGAGTTTAGAAAACTTGCGGCTCATATCACGGAGACAAGGTGGAGGACTATGCTGAGCTTCCTTCTGAGGTCATCGACCGCCAATCGTGCACAGGGAAAACCGGTGGTCGTTTTAGACCAAGTTTCACTCCCCGGGGACGTTTCCAGGCTACTGGAAAAAGGTCCGAAGTATGCCGTTCCACCCTCCGTCCGGCCCCATGACCTGGTAGGTCTTAACCGAGACGTCTCTGCAAGGTGTAGCCAAGAGGACCATGACCAGTGTCTGAAGGAGGGACTTTACTCTATCTCAAGGTGTTCAAGCAGGGCTTCAGACGTTCATGCTAAAAAGAGCTTAGAAGGTGTCGTAAAGTATTTCAAGCAAAATGAGCTTATGCTGTTGCAGTCAGATAAGGAAGGAGGGTTTGTTGTGTTGCCAAAAGGTCGGTTTGACGAAAAAGCGCAGGCAGCGGTGAATAAGAATTTCGTTCCCATTAGTAAGAGTGCAGTTAGAGTCAAGTCGAACTTCATCGAGTTCTGCAGAAGTTTGAACTTGACCACCCTTGCTAAAGGTATCAAGAATAGCAAAGAAAGCTGTTTGACCGTGTTCTTTACCGCGAAAACGCACAAGCCCGATATTCCTTTCAGAACTATCGTTAGCGAGCGCGGGGCGTGGCAGCATTGCGTGAGCCTTTTTCTTTTGAATAAGCTTAAGACGCTACAAGTGGATGACCCTTTCCGTGTTAAAAGTTCTTCGGAGGTCGCGCAATTTGTAAAGTGTAATGACGGCATTAAGTATGGTTTTTCCGTTGACGTAGAAGATCTTTTCTACTCAATTCCTCAGGACAAGCTTCTCGTTTCCTTAAGGGAATGTTTTGAATACAACGACGTGTTCGACTTCCAGAACTCGGCGGGCCTTTCAGTGGACAGCTTTTTAACATTGCTCGAGTTTTATTTAAGTGTGACTTTTATACTTTACAACGA